>NW_027466880.1:1372500-2086250 GCF_046128005.1 Genypterus blacodes | reverse complement strand
TGAAACAAAAAACAATATCAAGCTTGAGATTACAGCAAATTTCATGGTCAAGCCAACTTTTGTGATGCAATGCTTCCTTTTTAGATGTTTGTGTGAGAGCAGAAGATGCAGGTCAAGCTTGGGAGCTGACACGGGAGCTGCTCAGCATTCAGCGGGAGATGACGAGCTTCCAGGAGGACAGGAAGCAGCTCCGGTAAGAAAATCCCCTCATCATGTGTCACCAGCGTTCCCTTCCTCTTCAGAGCTCGTCCACACAGTGTCCATATTAATGCCAACAGAAGTTTGCATACATCGTGAATATGTGTGTGTGTGTGTGTGTGTGTGTGTGTGTGTGTGTGTGTGTGTGTGTGTGTGTGTGTGTGTGTGTGTGTGTGTGTGTGTGTGTGTGTGTGTGTGTGTGTGTGTGTGTGTGTGTTCATTCAGCGCATGGCAAAATCTGAAAGAAGTAATGCAAACATGGCTGCAGACGAGCAGGAAGGACGAAGAAATGGAAAAGATTTCTGTTTGTCAGGAGTTAAAGGAGGTAAGAGTTGTGGTTATTTTGCAGTGCTTTAGTGGTAAACAGGTGACTTAACAAGGGGGATGTTAGGGTTTATCCACCTGCATGCCTGGGGGAATTGATTGCCAGTATCTTTACTCTAAGTTATCGAATGTTAACCTGGAATTTAAACATACGATGTCACCGCAGTTCTTTATTCTCTCTGTGTAAGATTTTTACGTTCTTCTTCTTGTTGACAGTTGGAGCAGCGCATCAACGTGCTGTCCACTGAGCTCAGCAGGCAGAAGCCCACCATGCTGCGGCACGCAGAGAGGATCCAGCATCTCCAGACTGTCCTCCACACCTCAGGAGTTACTACTCTCCTCGGTCAGCAGACACAATAGATAGCTCAGCGTTTACAGCCTGACTGGAAAACCTCACAAATTCCAAACATACCTTCAGTTTTTCATCGGTGTAGGTGGAACACTGAGGTATACATGTACAACAACAACACATATTTATTGCTGTACGCATGCTTCTTGGTATCCATAGAGTTAATGTTAAATGTTTTTACGTCTTTGTTCTCTGTCTGCACTTAATAAATTTGTTTGAATTGTTTACCACTGCTTCAGTCAGTTTGTGAAGGAAACGTATTCCCAATTTATCACTTCTGTAACTGATCTTAAAATCAACTCTCACCATATCCACAAACTTTAAAGTCCTGTTCCATAAATCCACTTTCACCCTCTCATCTAACCCATACTAACGTTGGATTGCAGTAGTCCTTGTGTGACAGATGGTGTTAAATATGTTCCATATGCGTGCAGAAAGTCACTTCACTGTTTGTAGGAGCGCTGCCCTTCCCACTCGCACCACTGCCTCTCTTAAACGTCTCATCCCTTGGAAATTTTGTGGAATATTCAGGATTTCAGACCAGTTTCCATTTGTGTTCTTTAGGCTGCACAAAATAGATTTTATTCACAACGACTGACTGACAATGCGAGCACTGAAAGCCACTGTGCTCCTTCTCCTCTTCCTCTGCTGCATCAGGGGTAAGTGTTAGTAAACTACATTATTTGCTGACATTGTTCAGTTAATTCATACTCATGTTCAGTGTCAGGGAATGTTCTCATTGCTTGAAGAGTTTAACTGTGGTGTTGCTGTTAGTTTATGATTGTTACTGGCATTTTTATTGCCTGATTTGTTGACTTATTAATATTAATAATAAATATAAAGTCATCATTTCACACGCTATTTTAAGCATAACTGTAATGATGCGTTCAGGGGCTACTTTATTGGATTATGTATGATAGCTTTCAACAAACTTCGCTCCTTAAACATGAAAGTTTTGACTGACTTGTGGTGTTTGATCGTTGTTGTAGCCTCCGTGTGAAATCTCTGTCCTGCAGCTAAGAAGATGCGGTGGTGCACAGTGTCGGACCCCGAGCAGAGGAAGTGTGCCGAGCTCGCCAAAGCTTTGGTGGCCGCGCTGCCTCCAGCTGCTGTGGCTGCTTACGCTCGACTCTCCTGCATTCGAGCCTCCAGCACCACCGACTGCATCGACAAAATCAGGGTGAGTTGTCTCCTAAAGGCACAATAATCACACTTCTTAGCTGTTGTGTATAGAATTATAACAAATAATTTCCGTTTGTTCTTTTGTATTGAAAGAAGAAAAGTGGCGGTTTATTGTTGTTTTGGATGTACTTGAGATGTCCTGACAACTTGATTAAATCAGTAAAATTTGGTCATAAATGGTCTCAGATATAAGGAATGGGAAGTTGTAAAGTTGTAGGCAATAATAAATTAAGTTGCTGCAAATAAAGAGGTAGTTGAGATGTATGAATGTGTAAAAAGGTGTGTTGTACAAAATGCTGGCTTTATAGGGCAAATGGGTCATAATTTAAATTGGATACTGCTGTCATAAACTTGTTAAGGTTTGCACATTTCTGGTAATGATTGGTAACTATGGGCATTTATTGATGGCGTAAATCTGTGTTGAAATATTGCTATTGTAATAATTGTCAATTGCCTCTGGATAACTGGTGGTTATAATTTAACGTTTTATAAAGGCTTATAAACTCTGAGGGAGTACCAATATGGCAAAGTCTTTTAGTACACTTGTAAAATTCTGACTCACCCTGTTGTTGCTGTTGTATTTCCCAGGCTAACCGTGCTGATGTTGTGACCTTAGATGCAGGAGAAGTTTATTCAGCAGTGAAGCAGTTTGGCCTTGTCGCCGTTGCCAAGGAGATATACAGAGACGGTAGGTTTACTTCACATTACTGAGATCTTTCAACGCGTCACTCCATTGTTGGTGCCAATGTACCTGTGTTTGTCCTGTCTGTGAGCACTGCAGGAGGCTGCATTCTGTCTGTGGCTGTGGTGAGGAACAGCAGCTTGGACGTCAGATCCCTGCAGGGCCTCAGGAGCTGTCACAGTGGGGTCAAATGGACGGCCGGCTGGAGTCTTCCAATTGGCTTCCTGCTGTCCCGGAACTACCTGAGCTGGTCCAAGGAGCACCCGCTCAGTCAGGGTAACGACAACCAGGAGATGAGAACCATCATCTAGTGAGATGAGATGATTCTTGCACAATGTGGAATTTAGACATTTAAAGTGATGAATAGCCCAGGAGGAAGCTATTTGAATCATGTTGAGATGATGAGTAAGACTTATAAAGCAGTTCAGATTCATGACGTGTTGTTTTTCACCACTTTAACTTGTTTTTCTCCCCTCGAGCAGATGTGAGTGCCTTTTTTAGTGCCAGCTGTATTCCTGGGGCTGGTGCCATGGCGCCTCCTCTCTGCGCCCTGTGCCAAGGACAGAAATCCTACGTACGCCAGAGAAATTACCACTGTGAGACGTCCCACAGCGAGCCCTTCTACAACGGCCCAGGGGCCCTCAGGTCTGCTTCACCTTGACGACAAACGCATTCTGGGACCAGGATGTAAACAGTTTAAAACATGAATGGATTTCTCTGATCATCTCTTTTGCTCTGTGATAGGTGTCTCAGGTCTGGGGCAGGGGATGTTGCATTTGTGGACCACTTGGCCCTTGAAAGTATTGAAGGTACTTTAAGGATCATGCTTGTAAGATCGATGTGCAGTATATAGTCCTGTTGTTAACATTCATTTAGTTGTGTGTATAAACTCCTGTGACTTCATAACACTCCCTCCCTCTTCCTGTGTTTACTCTTACAGAGAGCGAGAAAGAGGAGTTCAGGCTGCTGTGCACAGATGGCACTCAAGCTCCTCTCAACCAATACAGAAAGTGCAATCTTGGGCGTGGCCCAGGAGGGGGCACCGTCACCAGATTCAACTTTCGCAAGATTGCACGCAAATTCCTGGTGACGGCACAGGTAACTGTTTGCAGTCACTGCCTCTCCCAAACATGACATGATGTTTCTATGACGTGTGACACAGTTTGGTCCGTAAATCACTTTTAATGCCTTTTGTTTCATGTAAGATGCTGTTTGGTCAAAAGGGAAGAGAGAGGCAACGCTTCCAACTCTTTAATTCAACTCTTTTCGGGGAAAATGACCTTCTGTTCAAAGATGCAACTGAGAAACTGGCTGTTCTGCCGGATGACATGGATGTCATTCAGGTGCTGGGGCTGGATTATGTGGCACTCCTGAAAGGTCTCGGACATGAAGGTGCGGTGTGTCACTCTAGCTGTTATTTACATACACAAAGTAGAAATGTTGTGATGGAAAAGTTGAATACTTTCATGTAAATGATTTAGAGGATTGCCCACCATGGGGGTCCGAAACAGTTGCTAATGTTGCTTAATGTGTAGAGGTCGGCACTGGTTGTGATCGTTGTTTGTGTGTGTGTGTGTGGGCGTGTGTAGGTAGTTCACTGGAGGACAGTGTGATACGATGGTGCTGTATTAGCTACGCAGAGCAGAAGAAATGTGAGCAGTGGGCCCTCAATATAAAGTCGGACCCGTTGGTATGTGTGAAGGCAAACTCCATGAGTGACTGCGTGGAGAAGATAAAGGTAAATCAATGAATCACTGTTAATATGTTACGCCTTTTGATCATTGCACCATAATACGAGCTGAAAGCATCCATGTGCAATTCACTGCAGAGAGACGAGGTGGACGCTGTCTCACTGGATGCCACTCACACGTTCATAGCAGGAAAATGCGGCCTTGTCCCTGTAGTGTCAGAATATTATGGTAAGGATTGGTTCACGTTCTTTGCTGCGCAGATACATGGATGTTATATACGTAGTACTAGAGGCTGATCATCTTGTCCTGGACTCTCCTAGGACAAAAATGTATACCTGCTGAAGGGACAACCCATTTAGAAACGGACGGTGAGAAGAGCAGGATTTTATGCTGATTAAGCTGATGCTACTATCCTGTTCAGTTTGAAATTCACCGGCTGTGTCTCTCCCCTCAGTGCTGCCCTCGGTGGTGGGTGTAGCAGTTGCAAAGCGTGCTAGCAGAAGCATCTTCATTGGAAATCTCGGAGGCCGACGCTCTTGTCACGGTCACATGTATGGGCCCGCAGGCTGGCTGCTACCATACAGACACAATTTAAGCCTGGAGCATAACAGCAGCTCCCCCTGTGATCCAAACAAAGGTATGGGGGGAAACTCAATTCCAGCCATCTCACATCGGCTGTGATCCCTTGACCTTACTGCTGCATTATCTGTGTTTAATCCATACAGTTTGTAACTTTTGGTTTGCGATCTCTTAGTGTATAATGAAGTGTTCTGGAAAGGCTGTCTTCCTGGCTCTCAGGGGAATCTGTGTAAGGTCTGCATGGGAGGCACTGGGGAGGCTGCCACCAAACGCTGCGCTGACAACCACAATGAACGTTACTATGGCAATATGGGAGCTTTAAGGTAGAAGCACTGACTTAACCAAAGGAGAGTCTTCTCTTCCTCTGTTATTGCTGTTGTGCAGCATATAACACTTTGCTGTTCTGGTGGATTATAGATGCCTGGTGGGAGATCCAAGTGGCAAAAGCATTGGTGATGTAGCCTTCCTTGAGCAGCAGAACCTGGAGGCCAACATCCTCAGTTAGGTTTTCCAGATGAAGTTTGGGCCTTAATGCACACACTGAGGGATTTGATTTCTGTGTAATGGATTGTTCTTTATCACATTTTATTCAGGTTTGAGTTCCAGTGGTTGGGCAGAGGGGTGGAAGTCAGAAGATTTTGAGTTGTTGTGCAGCGATGGTAGCCGCGCCCCATTGTCAGAGTGGGAGAGCTGCAATATGGGAGTCATCCCACCCAACACCGTCATGACAAGGCCCGTGCTTACAGCACGAGTGTACGACTTTCTCATGAAGTCACAGGTCATCAAAATTAAACAGTTTTTAGTAAATGTTTGTGTTGAACACTATTTAGTTTATTCTTTCAGTTTTTTTTAAACCTTTGGTGTTTTTGTCTCTTCACAGGAAACTTTGGCAGCCAACCCAAACTCAGACTTCAAGCTGTTTGAGTCGCAGCAATATGAAGAGAGTGATCTGCTGTTTAGAGATGCAACACAGTGTTTGGTTCACACCAGCCACATGGATTATCGCACTATCCTTGGAGAGGAGTTTTACAGTCATGTGGAAACTGTGTTTAACTGCACACACTCTGGTATGATTATCACCACACACACAAACACACACACAGGCTAGTTTTTCAGTCATGTCAAATCTAAAAAGTCATAATTGAACTATCACAGTATGAGAGTGTTAATGTTTGTATTAATTTGCCTCACTACAGATCTCTTGGAGTTGTGCGGTCAGGACGTATGCACCATATTCTAATGGACACAGGGGGAAAGAGCAGAGAACTCCTCATACATATCTTAAATCCAAATCAGACTACTGCAATCCACTCCTCATATTAAACTGTTCACACCACAGGTTATAGTCAGAACTAGGATTATGCACAGATTCTGTGCTCAATTATTCCACTATAAAGTCTGTTTTCTGTCATTTACTTTGCTGCAAATTTTTGTAGAAATGGGAGTTTTCATTTGTCCAATAAATACTCACAAAATCCGATCAAAATCCCTAATAATATGATGTGTAGAGAGTCAAAAATGGTTGTGGATGATGTGACTCGGGATGAACATATTTCAGGTTGAAGACGCTACACAGGCACTTGGATTATGCATTCTTGGGAACCTATTGGAATCGTTTGTTTTCTAGTATTTTTATTAGTAGTAGTAGTATACAATGTTAGTACAGTAGCCCCTAGGACCGTATGGTAAAAAGTTGTGGAATTTGGCGCACTGATAGGAAATAGTCATTATTTTAATAGTCAGTAATGTTGGACTCTCCTCCTGGCCTCTAATGCCACATTTAGGTCAAACTTCAAGGTACATTTACGCTTGAAACTTTTATTTTATAGCAAGTTACACAGCATTTATTTATTAAATGTTATCAAATGTAAAGGTTTTTTTTGTATCTCTTGTGCTTGGTACATGTATGTATGGTGCCAAGCAATGATTGGATGGAATGTAAGCGGTTTTTAGTTTAATGCTATATATTAGTTATATTCTCTTTATATAAGGTTAATTGTTGTTCAATTAGAGCTGCGTTGTCATGTCAACCATATTAAAGCACTTCTTCCTGGATCACGGTGCACCGTAGGTGACAGAACACCAGGGAGAGTAGTCCGAAGTATGTAATTAAAAAGAATTACATTAAAAACATACATTTACTGTATATATTTACTTGTTACTGTCAGACTTTCATAATGTAATACAAATGTTCAACCCTATATTTTGCCCAGACTCAACAGGAACTGTCTAGTGTTACATCAAAATGGGTATTTCCGGTGTCCTCTCCCGGTTGTTCTCGTGTTTATCAGCAGGTTATTTAACGACTCCACACTGACCGGGCTAGATGTAATAACAGTCACCTCCAACCTGACCTGCAGCTGCTACCCACTTATAAGGTACATTTAATGATTTACTCAACTTACCGGCGAAACATTGCACGAGTAATGCTAGCCAGCTGCGAGTTGCCAGCTTAAAAGCAAAGGGTTTGTAAGTGTAGTTGCTACAAGACTTGCTGATTTAGTATTTTATTTAAGTTTGCAGCTGTGTCACATTGTGTAGCCATGTGCAACTATTAATTAACCCCGGTTTGTGTATTAAGTGTGTTACGAAATGCGTGTCTTTATAACTTACTGAAACAATTCAACAGTTAGTCCATCAGCAGTAACACAATATATCATACTTCAAAATTGGAGAGCGTGTTTGTGTGTGTTCATGTGGGTGCTGTTCATTTCATCTACATATTTATTTATTTGTTGCAGTAATAAATGATGGAAGTGGTTGACATGAATGGACTCATGACTGTCACAGTTGGTAATGACATCATTGACGAGCACAACTTGTATGTATGCACAATATATACTGTATGTAGGTCAGCACAACAAGCACCTCCTCCAATGGCCTTCAAACCTGCCAACAACACTGTGTTTAGGGGCGGGGCAGAGGGGTTTAAAGGGTGAAATATCAGAGGGAAGATGTGACAGGAGGGTTTCACAGTTACCATTAACTAAGGTCAGGGTCATGAGCCAGTTGGCATCTATCTTCCTCCGCCTGTGTTGGCTCTCAGCCATGCCGCTCTGCACAGCCTTCTCCAGGGGAGAGAGAGACAAAAGTTTTCTATGTAGGTGATGATGAGGAACGTGTGTGTGTGTGTGTGTGTGTGTGTCAAAGTGATCATTAATTGCAGCCCTAATGTGTGTTGTGTTGTGATGTAGATGAGACTGTCATGGAGGGCTCTTGCATTCAGAGCCCCTGGAGGAAGGCCAGCCTCGGTCCCTGCAGGGATGTTGAACTTCGTCCCTGCCTGCAGCTCCATTGAGGACCACTCTCTGGAGCAGCTGCAGGCCTTCGTGTCCCGAGCCGCACGTCTCTTCGTCATCACTGGTGCTGGTCTGTCTACAGAGTCGGGGATCCCTGATTATCGCTCAGAGGGCGTCGGGCTGTACGCCCGCACTGACAGACGCCCCATGCAGCATGCAGAATTTCTCCGCAGTGCCAAGTCCCGTCAACGCTACTGGGCCAGAAACTTTGCCGGGTGGCCGCAGTTCTCTTCCCATAAACCGAACTCTGCACACGAGGTCCTGCAGCGGTGGGAGGAGAAGGGGAAGCTGCACTGGCTCGTCACACAGAATGTGGATGCACTTCATTCTAAGGTGGGGCAGAAAAGACTGACGGAGCTCCACGGCTGTACACACAGGTGAGAATGAAAGGAAGCAAGGAGAACACAGAATACAACACTGGACTAGACAGACATTAAATGCGGGTGTTCATAAACTGCATGTGTCCTTAGGGTGCTGTGTCTTGGCTGTGGCGTCGTCTCGCCAAGGGAGGAACTGCAGAGACGATTTTCAGCTCTAAACCCTGATTGGCGATTGCAAGCGGGTGCTGTGGCGCCGGACGGGGATGTCTTCCTGGAAGACGAGAAGGTCCTCCACTTCAGAGTGCCTTCCTGTCAGGACTGCGGCGGGATACTGAAACCCGAGGTTACTTTTTTTGGTGATTCGGTGAATAGAGCCACAGTGACGTTTGTGCACGACAGACTGGCAGAGTCGGATGCAGTGCTCGTCGTTGGGTCTTCATTACAGGTAGGCTTCCTTCGTACGTATGAAGAAGCTTCATACCACCTCTAGGTTATTGATCTCTGCTTTAAATCCCTTGTACCTCTCTGTTATTCTCCAGGTGTATTCAGGGTACAGATTTTTACTGGCAGCAAGCGACCAGAAACTCCCGGTCGCCGTCTTGAACATCGGGCCTACGAGAGCAGATCACCTGGCCGAGCTGAAAGTAAACGGCCGCTGTGGTGAGGTACTTTCAGTCCTCCAGCCCCTCTGAAGTTCACACGCTCAATAGAATCAAAACTACCTCAGATTCAATCAGGCAACAATGCAATCAACTCCAGGATCAGTTTTTTTTTGGCATTTCTTTGTTTAAAGGTGAAGTAACTGTACAGACACTGATGACATACAGGGTCTGTTGGAATCGCTGCTCACTGCTACATTAGATCAGTATGAAGAATGTGCAATGTGATATACACTAGAGAATGTAATGAAGTGTTGAAGATATCAAGGCGATGCCAAATTTGATACTTGTTGTTAGGTTGTGATTTCACAGCAGTTTTTTTTTTATATTCTGGTGCTAGGATGGATATCTATTCATGTTGAAAATAAATTGATTTTTTTTAAATGTTGTTTGACTTTGTATGCAAGCAACATTGACATGCACAAATCATGTTCTACTACCAAACTGTCAACATGTTATTTACTCTTATAGTTTGTTTTAAAAGATGAAAAACACTGGCACCCTTTTATATGTATTTACTCTAAGTGTCACTTTCTCCAAGTAATGTTGATGCATATTTTGGCATTTCACAACAGCAATGTGATCCATCAAATTAGATTTTGAAAAAAAGAGGAATCTTGCTGAGTTGGTTGAAATGGGTGAAGCAGTATTTTGTAGTTAGCAGAATCATGATGAAGCAGAGCTGAACATTTCTTAATTTGCCTTTTATAATCTAGCTCCGTATTTAAAACAAATTCTAATCTGAATCCACTTCTAAATGTCTATGAATGTCTCTTGGGGCCTATACAGATGTGAGGGTCGTCTCTTCAGAATAAATGCAGTCGTCACAAATTCTTGTTTCACTCAATTTTAATGGAGCGAAAAGTAAACCCACAAAACAAATATGTATTTCAAAGACAAACATACGCTCGCGTCACAGATTGACTGCCGGCAATGTGACCATCGACTGACAAACGTTAAGATCCTTGAGGACAGTCTGATGCTGAAATTTCTCCTGGAGACGCAGGTTCCACTGCTCCATGTTGGACTCAGTGTCTTTATGCAGAACCGCGGGGATGCTGAAGGAGTAAAGACAGCACCTGCGGCCTGCTGACCATGTTGCTGAAGCCGTAGTCACCATCAGGGGGGTCATCGCCAGACAGTTTTCAGAGCTGTTGTTCTGATCAAACCAGTAAGTGACAGGGTAACCCAATAGAAGACCGAAGAGCGTGCACAGGTTCCACTTCTCACATTTATCGCTAACATTAAGAGGTTTCTCTGCCTGTGGATACTCTCTCAGACTAACCAGGAGATCTTGTGCCATGATCTTCAGCTCTCCTCTCAGCGGGTCAGTGATCGCAGGCTTTTCCAGTGAGTGACACACGTCAATCACGGCCACGCTGCCGCCTCGAAGCAGCTCCTCTAGGTTTGACATAACCGCGAGGGGATTAACAATGAGGGCGTGACCGCAGACGTCCAGCGTAAGCAGAGACGGGGACACGAGCTGGGCCGACTGCAACGCGTTCAAATACCGCTGCACTTGCTCTGCGGTGGCGCCGTTGGTGTCGTAGAGCAGAGCGGGTTTGACGCCTGAATCGACGGCCAAGACCTGAGCGGCCAAGTCCAGACTAGGAGGGACGGACAGCGATTTCCTTCGACCTGACAGGCATTTACGAGCCGCAGCAACAAAGAGATCCTGAGCCGACATAGCTGCTCACATGGCACAAGATGTAGCTTTTCAAAATAAAACACCGCCCCCCCAAGAACTGAACTAATTTCTAATCACTACAATGATAATGCCTCCAGCTGTTTACAAAGCAGCACGCGAGAGTTTAAATATAAAAATTAAAGAGTCTAAACACAACAAGAACAGAGATACAGACTCAATGTAAATAATTGGATTCAAGATTTTCGATTATGTCCTGTGTTTCTTCAGTGTTGGTCCAAGACGCCTAGAGAGAGAATACTGAGAATTAGAGATAGTTACTTATTTAAAAAAGGTAAACGAGTCAATAAACACAAACAAACAAAATGAATAATCACAAAATTGAACATTATATTAGAGCAAGTGCCGCCTCAAACACTAAGTAATAAATAAGTAATAGTAGTAGTTAAGTTGGATGGCTCTTAACAATGTGCAATCAAAACACAGCGCCATCGTCTGGTTGCATTGAGGAACATCTCCTTACCTCAGCATCACCCAGGTTGATCTTGCATTCGGGACCAATTCGCTTATGTGATGGGTTGAGGTGACATCAGGTCAAAGTCAGAAAGGTTCCGGGCGACCCAAACTCCAGCTGCAAACAAACCCAAGTTCACCAGAAGGTTCCTGTCAAATAAAACAATGTTAGAGGTTAAAATTCTGTTATATACCGCATTGAAATGTGATTAAAACCCCACAACAAGCAGTAGATAGCTACGTTTAAGATGGTGGAAATGGGGGTTGATCGAGCAAAGGGCGTTTAAGTGAAGTTACTTTATAAACCAGGGAGACGAGCCAAGGACAAATCTGACACGGGGCCGGGGTTTTGGCTTCGGAGTCGTCGCTTACAATTCGCCTTTATTCACACATTTTAGACCAAATATTACACATTCTTCTTCCTCTTAATATAATGTTTAGTATCTGAACGTCTCTAGTTGTGCAAAAACCAAGAATATGCAGGTAAAAAGTGAAATAAATCCCGTAAGAGGACGAGCCGAAAGCTAACGTCAGATGCTAACGTTAGCTTGGTACAAAAGCTAAGTTATGGATGACTGCAAGGTTAATAAAAACAATGATCGGTATGTTATTTAGCTTTGCCCACCTTCTGAAATCGTTCCTGTCCGTGGCAAACCGACACGCTGTACTGATCCATTCAACGACACCGGAGGGCCCCGCAGAAGCCTTTTTACCGTTGGCCCCACTCATCGTGTAAACGCGTGGATGGTGCTAGAGCTCTAAAGCAGCTAACCGTGAGAGGGAGCGTCGACGGGGAAGACTGTGGGTGTAACACAAGTACGGAAAGCAATAAAGCCCAAACCTCGCGCGTCTTCACGGTTCCGCGAGCCAAACATGTCTGCGACTCGATACCGTCGGTTCTTGAAGCTGTGTGAAGAGTGGCCCCGGGATGAATCGAAGAAAGCACGGGATTTAGGCACGTTCTTGCGCCAGAGAGTGGCGTCCGCCTTCCGTGAGGGCGAAAACACACAGGTAATGTCGCCCGGGTGCCATGACACCGCGTCCTCCGACTCGAGGCTAATGCTAACGATGTGCTAAAGATAATCCAATAAATCTTCTTAAATTTTTTGGCCGTAAATCATTTGGTGTGGCGCTAAATTAAGTCAACTACTAGAGCAAAGGTTTCCTCTTCTTCACCTTCTAAGGAAACGTTCTGTTGAGCGAACACAGGCTGAGGAACTTAGATGGCAACTCGCTTTCTCTTGACCTCTGACCTTGACCCCCCTGACCCCTGTCATTTTGGGGCGTCTTTCCGAAAGAGACGGTTGCTTGTTCTTCCGTGTCATGCACATCGTTTTTGGAACTTGAACGGTTTCTTGCTGCATTCATGATGTCATTATAGGAGGTTGTTATGGTTATGACTATATTCAGTCACAGAAATCTTTGGATGTCATTATTGGGGGTGGAAGGTTTCATTCGTGTCAACTTTTTGGTCATGCAAATAAAACTGCTAATCAAATATTTATGTAAAATGCAACAGCAATGAAAAGCCCCTATGCATATGTGGGTGTTCCGTGGTGGTGATGTCATTCATGGTGTCATTGTGGGGGGTGAGCTCATGAACCATGTCACAGTTGACATCATGAATGAGAGCGCCAGGTTCCTCCAATGGCCTCCAAACTTGATCAAGCATTTGCATGGGGTGCGTTTCATCTCATTTACATTTTTCACTTTTTTAAAATTTGCATTTCCAAATGATAATAGTGGGAGACCTGAATGGAACCACCCTAGCATGTCACAGTTGTTAATGACATCATCAGCCACAATGCAAAGCACCGGAGATTGAGAGCGATGTTGGCTCGAGCTAATGAATCGCCACAAAGATTGTACTTGTTTGTTATTTACATGTGCTTAGTTTAATTCAGGATTCAAATCTTATTGACACTCTTGAATTTTTTTCTCATCAGATTTCAGATCCAGAGAAGTGTGACCAGGTGTATGAAAGTTTGGCCCGCATCAATGGCAATGTGTACAGACAACGAGTAAGCACAGTGTATTAGTGTGTCAGGAAGTCATTTTGAAATATTCCTCTAAATAAACTTAATAGAATTCACTTATAGTATGACTTTTTTCACTAAATGCAAAATAGAAAGTTTTCTTTGAATATTACAATATTCTCATCTTGGTCTTGGTGGCATTAACTGCAACGTGATAAGGATAAATAATTGAGTGAAGGTTAATCTGATTGTGTACTCCTTTATGAAACTCAATCAAATGAATTAAGTCTTAAATGTTAAATATTTACTGCAAATATCTCATTTGTTCAGTTCCCTCGTATAAGAGACACAAGTTTTACTGGAGTTACGGCGGAAGAATGCAGAGTGCTCCTGTCAGGTATGGATCCCACAGCATCACGTTCATCACATATTCTCAACTACTTTCCTAAACATTAACTCAAAATACCCTAAATGTTACTTTATTTTGACAGGGAACATGCAGCAGATGGATGAAGAAAAGAAGGGTTTGTGGAAATCGTTAATGGTTCGATTCGCTAAATCACCAGAAGACGGTCCAGAGAAGACTCCTGAGAAATAAATTTTATTCCTGCAATTTTTGTTCTCATTCTGTGTATAGAAATAAAGTTTAATAATATCACCTTTTTTTAATTGTCTATTTTTACTTGGTCTTTGTATGTATTGATGAAGGGATGGAGATAAAAGAAGAAATCACTTTCACGAGTAGAAATAATAAACAGGACTTAAGACATCCCTAACTTTGAGAAAGTGTTTATCTAGATTACTAATACTATTAACATTAACTACATTATGCCCTGTGGTTAAACGCAGACTCGAATGTCTGTTGAAAGTGTAAATGCTGAAGAAAGCAAGATCAAATGCTCCTCATTCACGTCACTCAGATGAAACCTGTAAATGAGCCAAGAGTTCCATTTAATTTTAAGACTTTATTAGAATATTTTTCATCATATGGCAGTCATGACTACACAAACAGTCTTTATTTATGAAAAAAGAAATGAATGCATTTATACAAATAACAAAGCACCACGAAATTTCTTTAAAATTCACAAGTTGATAAATTCACCTCCACTCAGAAGATGTAATTGTTTGTGGAGATATAATCAAGTATTCTACAATAGAATCAAAGGCAATGAATCAATAAAATAATGCTTGAGGTACTGACTGTATTCATTGGGAATAACATGTGAAAGTTATTTCAGAGCGCCTGCAAACTTCATTTACACCTCCTTAGCTGTGGTTGCTTAGCTGCTTAAGTTAAGAGGACAAACTATTCAGTTTTGTCAGGGTTGTCTCTCCATATGCGGTAGTTGAGGGAGGTGGCGAGGCAGAGCCATGACAGATAAGGCACCATGAGCAGGGTGGCAGTGCGGCTGATGGCATACCAAGACAACATGGTGGCTCCGACAGTTCCAGTCAGCGCCACAACCTCAATGAATGCCTAAAATGGGGGGGAAGAATTATGTTTAAGGGGCATAAGAATTGCTCCATTGCACTCTTTACATCCCTCATTATCGCATTCTGAAGAATACTATAGGTACATACCCATTTCAGTTTGTGTGCACCAAAGAAGATGGGAGTCCAGGCCCAGTTCAGGGCGAGCTGTAACCCGTACAATCCCATTGGCACCAACGCATCCTCAGTGAAACCTCCGAGCTCTTTCCACACCAGGTAGGAACCATACCTGCACGGCAAACGCAAACAGGCTCATTTTGACAAACATGAACAGTAGAATGCAAACACAGGACTAGTAACTGTGACAATAGATGGTTCAGAGACTGTAGCTCCACTCATGATGAGGCTCACCCCATGGATGTATACAGAAACGTCCACGCTATAGGAAATGCTGCGTTTGGTGGACGCCACGATGGTTTCTCTAGGGTCGGGTACCAGGTTTTCACTTCTTTGCGAGTGATGTAACCCCCATAGAAACCTCCAATGTGTGGGAGGGTGGTCAGTCCAAGCATAGGCAACCACATGTTGCACTGAGAGAAAAGCAAAGCACTTCATAGCTGTTTACTGTACTGTCAATGTCCGCTACAAGAGAAGTTCCTCAATCAGGTTGGCTATGTGGCTCTGACTCAAGTACCTTTAGGACATGATAGACTCCGTAGTGATGTGTTTTGAGAGTTTGCTGAAGCTCAATCAATTACCTTATGTCGTGTTTTTGTAAATTGTTAAACCCAGAAGTCAAAACTGATTGTGATTTTGCAATAATCAGCAAAGTTGACAACCAGCTTTTGGTGCTGGAATTTCAACAATGCACACAACAATGACGCCATCCATTCATTTTAGAAATAAAGTCAACATACCCTGAAATGTACGAAAATGTACAGCATGGTACTTTCATTAATTCCAAACACAACTAAGGACATTGCGGCAAAATACTTTATCGAGCTTGTCGCTATTCTTCGATGCGTTCATATATAAAACTCTTAACTTCAAAGAATATGTTTAAATTCACTCATAAAGTTGTGACTACGCAACCATTTATGTAACGCCATCTTACCTCGCGTTAGCTTGCAGCTCGGGCAGTGTTAAGTAGTGGGACTCCGGCTGAGTTAAGCTGTCTAAACTGTCAAAAAGAAGTTTATCAGCGTGTTCAGTCAGGACACTCCCAACCCACGGACACACACAAACACCCTGACAACAGCTCGTGTGGAAACGATTGGTCACCAGGACAAACTCGAGTGGAGCGCAGTTGTAGCTAATTATATTTGTATTTTACGTCGTTAAATGTTAGCTAAGAGCGCCACAAAGTCCGGAGGGCAACATCACAGTGAACACACGGACATTATTTCGCTGTGTGTAGTATTTTTCGTCATTGGTTACACAACATAGTTACGGCGAGGAGGCGCGTGACGATCAGATAGCAAAGATAATACAACGATAAGATAGTTCACTCCGTTCACATTCACCATTTACGCCCGACGCAGACTGTGACGATCATCCTCCCGCACAAATACATACAGTATCTGAAAAAGGAGAGAGGGGCAGTTTTCGAGAAAAAAAGTCGAAATATTTCCTAAAAATTTAATAAAAAAATAAAAAATGTTGCAAGAACACTGATATTTCATGTCAGTTGAAATGTTAAGTGGAAATTGTGGGAAGAAGAGCAAATAGGTGATTATTTTTGTAAGGGCTTCTAAAATACGGAAATATTTTACACTGGATTAGAAGAAAATAGGATATTTTAAGGGTGACCTTTTTCTCAAAAACATATAACCTTGTTCTTGTACGATTTTGACATTGTTTACAACTATAACAACTTTATCCTGCTAATGTTTCAACTATTTTTGCAATATGTTCCGACTTATTTTCAAAATTCCCCTTTTTCTACGTCGACTGTAATTCCCTGCACAATGAAATCTGATGTGCCACTAGGGGGCGCTCCAGGAACTTCATGTGGTACTTGTACCTCTGTATGAGCATCGCTGGTTTAATACAATTGATGCTCAATAATAAATAACCAATGAAGTAAACACCAACAACAAGCGATATTGTCAACCACGCACAATCCATATAGGGCCAAATAAAATATGAAATTAGACATCAATTTGGATTCTTGAGGTGAAACAGTGGAATGGTCTTATATGATCTATAGACCATATAATAAATAAACGTCCAGCTCCTGTAGATCCTCCTGTAAGACATGATATTAGATGATAATGGGAGGTGCTGCTGGTGGTCACGGGAGCTCCTCTCCCTTCGTGGGCGCACCTTGGCTCCGTGGGTCCTCCAGCGTTTCTTACCTTCTTGTCTGTGCACAGCCTCGTTGTCTGGCTGTGAACTCTCACCCCGCTGCTGGGAAATGTCATACAGGCAGAGAGAGGCCCGTGCTGCAGTAGGGGGGCGTAATAGGAGGAAAAAATAACAACATTTTCCTGCTCCCACAGCATTTTTCATTTGCCTATCTACCGCGCAAGTGCCATATCCCGGCGTATGCAGCAGCCGCAGCCGCCGCCGATAATTGATCGCAGTCTTAATGCTTATTTCGCATTAGGGCTAATAACAATCCGTGCCAAACATGTGAGTAGCAAAACCTCCCCCCCCCCCCCCCCCCCCCCCCCCATCGCTGTCGTTGTTCACTTACCCGTTGCCTGCTATGTGTTCACACTATTGTATCCTCGCAGCAGTGAGATTTAGAAAAAAAAAAAGAGAAAAAAAACGGCCATCGGAGCGTGTTGTTGTGCGCGTTGAGTGTCGGTGTGTGTGTGTGTGTGTTTCATTGTGGCACGGCTGGGAGACTGTGTGCGCTCTGCAGACTCGGCTCTCCCGGCTCTCAGGCTCCTGCGGCGGGCTGGGCTAATTGAGGAAAAAAAAAAAAAAGGGCTGTGATTTCTCCCCTTTTGTAGATCAACCAGATCGGAAGAGAAAGCGCGTTGATTGACTGGACCAGCGGATGTATGGAAAGTATATGACTGTGTAGTAGCCTAGCGCTTAGCCTGCTCGCTTTGATTCAAGGCAGATCCTGAATGCTTTTGACATCTTAAGTCAAGATGTATAGGCCCGGGTTGGAGAACACACTTATGCGGCTGTGTGTGGGGCTGGAAATCTTGTTTGTGTAGCCTGTTTTTCAAGGGTGACAAGCAGCCCGAAAATCACAGCCAAGCGATGCAGATGTGACACGAAACATGACAGATTTGCTACCTGGTGCGTGTTCAGTGCTACATGCAGTCCAGTGCGCACAGACGCGTCAGGTTGTCTTATCTGTTGGACATCATCACAGGTGTCTCCTTATCTAAATATGTCCAGCTGGCCTGTGTTGACTTTCTGTTTTGTGAAGCTCAGTAATAACTTCATGTTGATGTCGTAGTTGTTTTGTTTTGATCGTGTTATACATTTGCAGTATTTTACGGTCGACATGTTTGTATTTTTATATTGCCAAGATATCAAATATGTGTTTAAAAACGCCTGAATAAATAGGGTTTGTGTTTTTATAATTAATTTAAATTTAAAAGCTAAGGTCTTCAGGTGTAAACTAGTAAAGGTTCCCATGCCCAGCTGGCCTATATTAAGTTTCAGTGTGTTCTCGGTAATAACTTTATTGTATATAGTAATATTGTAATACATCTATAGCCAGTTGTTGTGTTGTTGAGATGTTTGCCTCGTGGAATATTTCTAGTATTGTACATGAGATTTATTTGATCATCTTTACAGCCTAGTTAGCTAAAACAAATGACTTCCATTTAGAGGGGAAATGGTCAGAATTCCAGTAAATATATGGAATTATAGCTTTTTAAAACCCTCTTAAACTCCAAGTTAATTCAGAGCTGGAGCGTTGGCGGATATGCAGGGGAGCATAGCAATTGTGTGTGAATGAGTGTGTGTCCCATGCCTGACAGTGACATAAACATACAGACTTGATAGATTGATATCTGTAATTTAACATATTCAATACAATATGTATGATATAACACATCTAAGGCACGCTGACAGAGAACTTTTTCAGAGAATGTTCTTGAACTCAATGAATAGCTTTGCCTCTGCTGTGACTGTTTCAGGGGGGAGAAAATCCTGCTTTTCTTGAAGACGTCAATCCAGCAAAGCAACTGGCCTGTGATGAAGATGCCCAGTATAAGATCCTGGGATTGAGACGTGAATCCCTTTACACTGATGGCCTGGGCTGAGTAAGACATTTGTTTGTTTGTATATGTGTGTGTGTCATTAAAATAGCATTGTAGCATAGTATCACTGACCGGAGTTAATCATTTTGTTTCATCCATGCTAGGTTTCAGCTGGCCTGCTGAAACTATGGGGAGCTGCTGGAGCTGTCTGTACAGAGACCCCATCCGAGATAACCACCTTACCAAATTTAAGGTTGCTAATGTCAAAATAGAATCACTTTAAAGTCAACTCGACACATTGGAGTATACGGTGCACTGCTAATACTTCCAGGCCGTTCTCTTTACTCCCCTTTTGCCAGGTCACCAATGTGGACGATGAGGGCAATGAGCTGGGTTCTGGGGTCATGGAGCTCACCCAGACCGAGCTCATCCTTCACACACGCAAGAGAGATGCCATCCGGTGGCCGTATCTCTGCCTGCGACGCTACGGCTACGACTCCAACCTTTTTTCTTTCGAGAGTGGTCGCCGCTGTCAGACCGGGCAGGGTAAGGAAACCTCTCTGCTCCCTGTGCTTCACTCACACATCCACTATTACTATGATGATTACAGTTACTATGATGGCTGTTGTTAATCACGTCGTCATGTTCCATTTACCAACCAATCTAATGTAACGTAATGTGTGCTGCTATAATAATAACATTTGAAAGTACTCTGTAAATGGACTTATGTACCTTTACCTCTTCTATATTTATTTTACTAACTCATACAAGAAATGATCTTGAGTGACAGAAGGCATTTTTGTCAGAAGACAAAATTTTACTTCACTGTTAATCTATATTGAGACTTATCAGTGCATTCTAAATGATGTAACTAACCTGTATAAATCTTAACCTTTACACCTGAAACGTTTTAGCAGCACCAAATGTACCACTAATGTACTAACATGTGCCCTTTTTTATTCTTTTGACAAGGAATCTTTGCATTCAAGTGTTCTCGGGCAGAGGAGATTTTCAATCTGCTCCAGGAGCTGATGCAATGTAACAGCATCAACGTGGTGGAGGAGTCAATGATGATGCCTCGCAGTGCTCACACGCCAGAGATGGAAATGTCTCGCACACCACAGACTCCCAACAGTGAGTCACAAACACACACAGAGGGAGAGAGAGAGGGAGGGAGGGAGCTAGAGAGAGAGAGAGCGAGAGGAGTAGTATGAGTCCTGCTAAATATAGATTGCATTTCAGATTAATTGTAGAACTCCTATGTAGCAGTAACAGCAGTATGTTACAGTTTCTGTATGTTACAGTTGCAGCTGATTAGGCTGGTGACACCGATGCTGCCTTCAAATCACTCTGCAGTTGAGTGCATTGCCAAGGATGTCAGGGATGTTATGAAAGCCCCACATGTGCACAGTATCCATCTCATCAGCAACCTAACATTAGCATTGATTCTGAGCCTCCTAAACCGTCACTTTGGGAAAACAACAGGCTCTTTTGTTGGAGTTTATTGCTTTCATTGGGACTTTGGAACGGCACATCAGCGCTGTGAGCCGCCGTGAACATTGTTATTAAATCCCTGTTTGTCTGTCTCTCTTTATATTGTGTTACTTTTGTGCTTGCAGCGCCAGCATTTCCTGTCCAGGGGTTTCCCAATGGATACCCTGGTTATCCAATCAGAGGTGATTCCTCCCAACCCTCAATTGCCGATGATCATGGACACAGCCTCATGGGTTTGGAAGACCAGGTGAGAAAACTTTTCTTTGTTCATACTTCAACACAAGTTCATCAGTTCATACTTTGCCCCAAGTTGTGACGGAAAGAAGTGTAAGATCCCTGACATTGTTATTTATTCTCCTTCACAGGCTCACACCTATGTAAATACTGTTAGTATGGAGGGGGATCTCTCTATGCGTCACTGTGTGCACTCCCTGCCTGAGGTGCGACCCAGCGCGTTCCCTGAAACAGCACGGGGAGCCATGCCTGTTGGGGGCCAAGTAAACGTGCAGCCCAACATGCGGTGCTGTCCCCACGAGGAACACCAAGACCCTCAGGTGTTCCTACAGCCGTCTGCACAGGAGGTGAAATTCATGTTGGGCCCCACTCCAGCACAGCGCCATCTACTGGAGAGGGAGCGGGAGCGTGAGAGGGAGAGGGAGCGAGAGAGGGAAAGGGAGAGGGAGAGGGAAAGGGAGAGGGAAAGGGAGAGAGAGAGGGACAGAGAGAGGGAGAGGCACGGGCACAATCCTCACAGCCTTCAGCCAGTAGAGGGCGCAACGGGATCAGAAACAGAGGGAGACGAGCCCTCCATGCACATGTGCAACTCTCACCCCTTTCATCATTTCCATCACCACACACACCGGCATCCAGGCCACGAGCATCAAGAGGGTTGCCAGAGCAGTGAACTCACATATGAAAACTTCAACGGCCTGAGAAGTACCCGAAAGCAAAGGCTGAGTCCCAGCAGTGTTTCCCAATCTGTGGGCTCAAGCAGCAGCAGCAGCACCGGGGACAGTCACTCCCACTCCCTCCTGCACCCTCACGCCCACGGCCCATCATCGCTCCCCCCGGAGGGCTACGGGTGCGAGAGGGGCATGGGTGGAGGTCATCGTCGGACAGCTCTACTCAACTACGAGAACCTGCCCTCTCTGCCCCCCGTGTGGGAGTACCGCGCTCTGCAACGGGACGATGAGCAAGATGAAGAGGAATATGAAGAAGAAGAGGAAGACTTTGACGAGTACGAGTTCTCGGAAGGTCCCGGAACGCCTAACGGTTATCACCAGGACGGCCGGGGTGTCCATAGAGACGCCCTGCAGAACTATGTCAACACAGAGCACGTCCAGCCTCCCCGGCTCCGACACGCGTGCCCGCCGCATCCTCGGCCCTGTCAGCCGGATAGAGGGGGCCGTATCTTTAGCTTTGATTTCCGCAGGCGATCAAGGGCGGGGGTCGGAGGCTGTGAGCACGGCCACATCCCTCCGTCGCGGCAGCTGAATTACATCCAAGTGGACCTCGAGGGAGAGCCTCCCTGCCAGGCTCTGAGCAGCGGAGGTGCCCAGCCGCAGCCACAGCACCAGCGCCTACCACCCAAAAAATGTGGCCAACAGCAGGCACCCAGGCGCAGTGAATGCTACGCAATCATTGACCCGAAGAAGACCGCTGCCATGTCCAACCTGCAGAAAGCTCTGCCCAGGGATGATGGGACTTCCAGAAAGACTCGCCACAACAGCACAGACCTGCCTCTGTAAGAGACGAAGGGGGAAGATGAAGGCAGCAAAGAGACAAATGAAGGGATACAATTAAGGATGAAGAGCTTGTTTGGACAGGCTTATCCTCATCTTAGCACACTGGACCCTTCACTGTCATCCATCCATTCGACTGTCAGGCTGACTAATACAGTACAGGTACCTAATTAGAAACTTAATGAAACCTATCTGTGCATATAAAAGGAAATGAGAAATCTCCTCGGAGAATTTGCCATTTTATTCTGTGTTATTTATTAAATGTGATGTGAAGCTCAAGCTGTTTTTGAGTTTTATATATATCTGTATATATATATACAGTACATATATATACATATATATATTCATATATACACCTTGGGACTCTTTTGCTTAGCTGTGACTCTGTGAGCAGACCTCTGTTTCCAGTGGAATAAGTCATTGCCATACTTTAATTCGCTCTGTTTAAAAACGAAATTCTTTCAGTTTTCATTCACAAATATTCCATTTCCTATGATTTACTAGCCCTCCTGATTTGGCAACATGGCAACAGTGGCTACAGTCGTGTGGTCGTTGACTTAATTCGTGCCGCTCTTAATCAATACAGTTATGTGTAGAAAGTGTTGGCAGAAAGAAGGTTCATGGTCGTCCAAGACGCTGGCCAATATTCATACCTCATCACAAGCACCTGATTCTACTATTGAGGCTAGTAGAGGAGACCGTTATTTGTTACTATATGCCTACAGAGCATTTTGCACACAGTCCTATGGAATTGTACGTCTTATCATGTTTTAGGAGTAGTTTCGTCCAATTTTAGCATTGTTTGTTGTAGAGAATTTGAGTTCAATGAATGCAATGACACCAATAGTAGCACACGTGGAAACAATGAGCTCCGGCTCCCTCCTGTCCACATGCAAATGAAAAAGTAGCATATCATCTTTGATCTCACCTTCTACATATCATTCCAGACATGTAGGAGGGCCGCGTGGTTTAAACTTGTCACATTGCACTTTGACCCCTGAAAGACCGTATCATTTTACCAAAAGTATGGGGCCAAATATTTCCTGGACATTCTCAGCATTGTAGATAGGGTTTATTTAAATGTTTTAATGCAGATATTGATAACCTCAAATAGTGGCATTAAGCTATAACGTCACATCAAATGTGCAGATTCTATAATTTCTCAATTATCAAATGTGACTTGTCTTTTGAAAGGGTAATCGAGTATGTTGCAAAGTCATGTTGTGAGGATTCTGTGAGGCTATTTATCAACCCTTTTATTTAGATATTTATTTATTTATTTCATTATTTATTCTTTCTTTTTTTCTCCCTCCCTTCAATTAGTTCTCTGTAATCATTTTTGTTTTGAATGTGAAGACCAGCTCTTTGTAATCCAGTTGGTAATATGGAGACCAAAGTTTCACCTCAAATTATCACTGGATCCTGGTGTATTACTGTTATAACTGTGCTTAATTCTATTGAAAAAGAAAGACTGTATTTATATTTTAAGTGCCAAAACTTAACTGCTAACTGTATGACGAATAGAATCAAAATGTGCCATTAGGATTTGTACAAAACTATTACAGGCATGCCGTGATAATGAGGCTGAAGGCCAGGATTCAAACTTTGACAAACTCCTGAATCCACCTTCACAAGGATAAGTAGAAATACAAATGACGAAAACTACACATTCCACCTCATCCATATCCATGGCCATGTTGGAGTGAGATGTAAGAATAGTAATGATGTAGTCTGATAATCACAGCTACAGTGGTTCTATGCTGCTACATGTACATACTAACAGTAGCCCATGTAAGCTACTTGTCAAAATGAAAAATTCTGTGTTTGAACCTATGCCATGACAGATCTTTTGCCATAACTAATAGACGTAGCATTATTGTGTTCTTCTGAGATGAATAGGAACGCTGAGAGAGTTGTTTAATGCTGAAGATTTGGCCAATATTTCATCGATTTCTTTTTCTTTTTCTTTAGTAAGGAAAAGTAACTGAAGCACAGGAACACTGATGCTGTCATTCTCACATTCTTTGAGTGGTCATACCAGGTTGGAACATCTGAGCTTAGAGAGGATGCAGATATGTTCCAGGCATACACGTGCACAGGCCACCAAAGGCTTGTGTATTGTGGCATTTGGCTGAAGTTGATTTTTTGTCCCCTTGCAGAGATGATGATGACGATACGAGATGTTAGATACAAACTCTCAACTTCTAATTACAAGGGTTTTGGGGACTTCTGTGTCATACAAGTCTTTGGATGTCCTGCAGTTATATCAAGGTGAAGGCTATGGCCCCACCCAGGTGACATACACAACACACACCAGTGATGTCCTAAAGCAGTGAGTGCAGTATAGTCTTTAAGGAGTGTTAACACAACTCTAGGGTCGGCAACGCAAGATTGAAAGTAGCTTACAGCTTTCACAGAGGAGTCATCAGCTGCTCGTAGCTTATTAAGTGCCACAGAGAGAAAAGGGAGTTCAACAAATACAAAATTTAGACATGTGACACCAGCAACAGAGGAGGCAGTCACAGAAACAAAAACTTAAGTCCAGCTAAGCCCTCCGGCTCCTCACCGGTGACGCAACAAGGCGTGTAATCTTTGGACCAAGTATAGGGGCACAGGGAGAGACTGGATCCGTTTTGTTGTCCAGTTGCCTTGAACTATAACTGCAAGATTCCTCAAGAGCTGATGTGTTGATGAGAGATTCATTTAAACAGAGTGTTATTGGGGAAGGAAAGATTGTGCATAAGCTTTTATCACTGAGCTATCAGGGATGTGGGAGCTAGAATTGCTTTTACTCACCTTTTCGAAAACTTAAAAGGATGTGAAATTGGTAGGCCTTGCTGATTGGTCCGGCTTATTTCGAATACAGTCTAAAAACACAGAAGCCTTTAATAACCCCAGATCGGAAGTTGATAGTCTGTATTTCCGCTCAGAACTTCATTTTTTTCATATGGAAATGTTTTTAAAAAAGGCCAACGTTCAGCTCGTTGTCCTCAGACTGACATTCTGACTGTATTTGCCAACATTGTCATGATGCATTGGAAAGGTAGTTTACATTTTGCAATAATAGTTGAATTATTGTTTTTGTCAATCTAAATCAAGTTTTCAGACCAATGTGTGAAGTGTGACATTTAAATAGTAGTCTATAGAGCTGTGGGCTTAATGTATTTACTCGCCTGTTCTTCTGTGAATCAGCGGTCTTATTCTTTCAAGTGCTATATTTACTTTTCGACCTTCATAGTGCGATTTAAGCTATGAAAGTAAAAAAAAAAATTTCTTGCCTGTTTTTTTGATTGTCAGACACTGTGTATGCTTAAACTCATGTTAACAGTGCCATACAGTAGGTGACCATTGCCAATACTTACATCAACTTTAATTTGCTGTATGAAACTTTTCAGACCAGTGGCAATGTTTCACACACACGAATCAGCAAATTGTTCAACAAATGTCTCAGATTTATTGTTACATGTGGTTTTATGGACATTTTTTTTTTAAATGATGTATCCATGTTTGCCTTTTCTTAATTACAGACGTCTTCGTTAACTCTTAGTAACCTCAGCAGCATCTACCCAAACGGTTAAAATGATCACCACATCACCACCTCATTACCACGTATTGCTGTGTTTAAGGACTTGATCAATAATCAAAATAAATACATATTTTAAAGCGTTGCTTTCAACTGTACAATATGTAACCGCTCATGTGCTCTCCCGTGTTATGACTCATTGTGAATAGCGCATATCTTTAGTGTTCAGGCGCACACACCAAATGAATGTCCTGGTTTATGGTGAGGAATTATGGTGTAAAGCAAAGATGCGACACCATCACAAATCAACTCCTGTATTGAAGGGCCCGCTCTGTCTTTACCGTGCAAACATAACAGACATATTTGTCGTCCATTTTTGTCAGATTTGTCACTGTGCCTTTCATTTTTACGAAAAAGAAACGTTTTTACTGCTGTGTTTGAGGGTGGCGTGCTGAGAAAGCTACGCCGTTAGATTTTGAATTAGAAACAAGTTTGGTGAGTTCGAGGTGTGTAATTTACAATGTGCCAACTGTCAATAATTTTACGCCACGCTCTTTGAAAAGTGTGTTTTAGAAGTCAGAATACAACAAATCCTAAATAGCTACATGTTGAGATGACATGGGATGTAAATAGGTAAACAACACATGAGCAATCTGTTCAGACATTTAGAAGACGCAGTAAAATAGCCCAAATTGATATGAATGAAGTGATATTTGGTATTGAATCATGATGTAGTGAAGAAAAAAGCAGTTCAGTTCTTCTTGTGACTGTCATGTGACTGTAATGCACCCCAGGATCTGATTGTCATCAGTTGCCATTTCCTCCCATAGTGCTTATTAAGACTGTGAAATATGTTTCCTTTTCTCTTTTTACTTTCATGTATGTGACAAATACACAGTTTAGGTAAATCAGAGGATAAGAATTCAGTCATGACAGCAACAAAAAAAGCTATGGATGAATATGGTAATAAATATGAATATTTGTTAACTTATTCAATAGGTCTATAATAACATATAGGTCTGCACAATAGAGCTCAACTTCATCAGTCCATAATCTACATTATCATTTAAAGGATTCTTTACATTTCTCCAAAATGTCACTCACAGAACAGCATAATTGAAAATGACACATTGTCTCTGTCTGTGCTTTAAAGGTAGATCTTTGTCAAATAATGAAAAGTGTCAGAAAACTGTAATTATTTATTTATTATTGTGTTTCTTTGAACTGCTTTGTCTGGAATGAGGGTGTAAATCGCCATGGTGGTATATACTGTATGTGTGGGATCTGATCTGGACACTTTTTTGTGACAGATTTGTTAATGTCTTAAGTTTTATTGGCCTAATTTTGTGATGATTCTATCAGTTGAATTGAGTGCCAAATGTGCTTGGGCATGAATCTGGGACTTACAAGGAATTCCGGGTTCTCTGACTCATGGAGTGAGACCGCAGTCACTCACTCCTGTTGTAACTTGTTGTTTCTTCTCAGTTTCTCATTTGAAACGTTTCCTCAAATATTTGTTGTACGTTTGTATTTGTATGTCCATCCACAGCCTATAAGTGAGTATGCAATGAGTGTGTTATCATGCAGACATTAGACATGAATATGAAAAGCAAGTTTATGAGACTGTGGAGAGAAACACTTGGGTCATGTCCTTTATAAAGTCATTCCACAAAGACGCCTTGTATGTTTCCTGCACTCCTCCCCATCCCACCCTGTCCCAAAAACAAAGAAGGCTGACATCTGGTGAATTTTATTAATTATAGAGTGTGGTCCAAAGTGTACAAATAAATGTAATTCCAATATTAAAATTCAATTCTGAAAATACTTTACTGCGCACTAAACAGTGTCAGCTTTGTCATTCCTTAGCCTCACTGAATCAATAAATGCACTCGAGCAAACACACACCCCTGTAGGGAACATGTACACTGTCACTTACTTAAGCTATTTTTATGTAATATACAAGCATGAGTTGCTCAACAATCACAACAGCTACAAATGTAGAGCTTTGTTTGTAAGTATCTATCATATTGACTGTAAATCTGGTAGGGAAATGCTTTGTTTGTACCCTTAAGTAAAGTATCTTTACAATTAAATGTTGAGTAAGTCGTTCAAAGAGTGTATTGGCTTTGGCTTGGGGGCATGCTGCTGTGTCTGCAGCTGAACAACCTAACACAGGATAAACAGACATGTTTCCTGCTTTCCTGGAAGTGAAATGATGAATTACTTAATATTTTTTTCTGCTTCCCTCCCTTTGAGCGTGTAGTCATGCTTGTGTATTTAAGCAGTTTAAATGTGAACACAGAGAACACAGGGGTCCTCTGTAGCTGCAGGGGTTTGCAGCAGATTGTGAACATTACTGCTCCTCCTGTAACTGTTGTTACGCTCGTTTTAGAGTGTGTTTTCCACAACCTTAGCTCAATTGTTATGAAATTGTACACGTAGAACATCTGGGGCAAGTGGGATTTAAGTTCCACAACTGCTGTCTATTGAAACCACATATTGCACATATACTCACACTTCTAATGCAAAACAAAAATGTCAGTCAACCTGATGAAAGCACTGTAGCAAGAATGGTGAACGTGTCGGATTTCCACCTGACCTCATGAAATTCAACCCTCTCAAATTTCTTGTTTCTTTAGGGATATTTCTGTGACAGGCTGACATTGTTGAGCAAACATATGACAGGTGTACTTCAAGTACAATGGCACTGACGGGAAATCTACAGGCAGTTGTAAAACCTAACTGGCCAAATGTTGTAGTTTTATTATACTAATACTATAAGTCCCATCCTGTTAGTATGTATAATTCAACATGGTCTCCAACTTGAAACCATGGCATAATGCTGTAGGACACATAATGAGCTATCAGAATACTGTCCATCATCTCTTTCCTAAAAGGGAGCACATACCTCTGCCAAGTCCAAACAAAATGTCTCTGGTTGTAATAATACACTAGTTCAAAGAGGAAGAACCTATACTGCAATACCTCTTAAATACCAAGACCAGACAAAGCCAACATGTGACCCTGAGGACCACTGGGGAACCGAGTAGGGTCTTCTCTGAGTGAGTGGGTTTCATTGACATCATTGTGGATCATTTTACCAATTGTGTTGTAGTGACACCAAACATGACTATACCTTTGTGTAATGCGCTGTACTCCTGCCCCAGCCTGAGGTGAGTAACCACATGAAACCTGAGATAAGCTGTCCGGTGCCACAGGGTTAAGGATAAACACACATGAACAGACTATGATGTCCCAAACAAACACAACATGAACCAACTTTTACTGCATTCTATATTGTTTTTTCCAACAAGTTATTTGGTTTTAAAAGCGACACATTATTATACGTCATAATTACCTCTGACCTTTTTCTGATCTTTGCCAGTGTTGTATTGAAATCTTACATGTGGTATGTCGCCTTGTTTGAATAAAAGTGCCAAATGACTAAATGTTAATATAATAGTTAACGTCCACTGCCATGTGGTTCTGATTCCGGGTTCGGCCACCACAACAGCATTGTACATGGTGATAAGTGGAGGTCTACCACACCACCTATCACCCACATACAATGATGTTCTGTTATCTCTACCCAGGAGACTAAACAACCACTCAGCCTCCAATGAACATTGTTACAGCACAAAGTAGAACCCCCAACAAATGTCGTCATCGTCCACACCTGTCAACAGGGGACTCCAATCACTCTAACAACGTTCATCACAACAACCAGGAGGACTAATCAGGAGTATCAACGACCCTGACAACAACTCCACAGAGATGTAATCCTGGGAATCCCAACCAGTCTGTCAGAACTGAAGAAGCCTTTAGGATGAGAGGTGGAGCGTCTTCCAGCCTTTGGGTACCGAGCGTCTGTTGAGGGCATGTTTGATACACCTGTTATCAGATCGGTTACATTGATACACACGTCTGTCACACCGAGTGAGTGAGTAAAATAAACAGCTTTGTTTATTTTTGAAATTATCATTTTCTCTTTGTTCTTCTCTTCACTTCACAGTGAATGATGAGATTGGTTTGGTGTGGTAGAGCTTAAAAAAGTTGCACAACTGGGTTTTGCACCTACAACAACGCGTTTGTGCTCAATTGCATGTAATGCTGATGAGGAGGAGACCACACACACAGCGTCTACATTCGTCCCCGGTGTATCAAACACGCCCTTAGCATGAACCTACTGTGTGACTGTATCATTGTTAATACACAGGACAAGTAATCAGTCGGAAGTTTCAGCAAGTTTCCTCGGGTTTGGATCTGGACAGCAGAATTAAATTATGCGCCACTAATGATGCCGATCACGTGGTCGCTGTTTCAAACCGGATCTGGTAATTGCAGTTTTTAAACAGGAAGCTTCGCCGCATTTCCAGCACCGTCGCTGTATCATCAGCGTTGAGTTTTGGTCTGACATCACTGACAGAAGAGATGATAAAGTGTCAAGTGGCGGATCAAACAGCTCGATCCAGTGGTGTAAAGTTTGGGCACTGTAAGTAACAAACGGTGCTTGACGGAACTGTGGAAACTTCATTATCTACTGGCGTAACGGTGAAAGAGCGGCTGAGTCTTGGACATCCTTTGCTTTTTGGAGCATCACATCACCGGGGATCTCCGCTCCACGCCCGGGTGTGTCCTCAGGATCCGCTACGGTGAAGCAGGTACACACACCGCTACACTCATCAGTGTAAAGCTGGAGGATTTTATCTATGATCTATCTATTAAAGCGTTTGTATATTGGTTTAAAGATAAATACTTCCGCCAAAGCTCGATTTGTTTGATTTATCCTAAATCAAACAAATCATATTATCAAACCTATCAAGTCCCATACATTTTGAAATAATTTTATAGTACAGAGAATTTATGACTGATGTGAAAGGGACGTGGTTCGAAGGTACATGCATGATTTGAGATACAGTACAGTATGTTGTGTTTAATTCTGCCACGGCTATGATGGAGGCTTTAATTTTGAAAGCCATTGTTTACCTAATGCACACATCTGTGCATTACTTTCACTTACGTGAAGTGACTGGTGGTGGATGGTGATGTCGAAGACAAAGAGACCTAACAGATTGTACAGCTCAACTGCTGAGATATATGCAATTTTTTTAGAAAAGCTGGTTGTTGACGGAATAATACAACTTTTAAACATACTCAGAGTACAGTATGTTCACATGCAACATTCCTCGACTAAAGAGAGGCAGTCCCTTCAAACTCATTAACATCAACCTGGAGTCATTTGCCATCATGCACAGGCAAAGTCTCTGAACCCATTTTCATGTATAGCCCTCATTTTCTTCTCTCCGCACGATACATTTCCATGAAGAGGACTGAAGTTCAGAGCATTTGAATATTTGGAAGAAACCCAGCAGAGCTTTTTGCTTATCCTATTTGGAACAGTCAAGAGAATTGTGTTGTCGCTGTCGTCGCATGTCTCCTGAACGCAGAAAAGGCTACGGAAAATACTTTAACTGGTCACTGAGACAATCTGAGCATGATCAGTCTCTATTTCTTAGACCAGCATGGATGTTGTAATGTGAGCTAATGGTGGTAGACGGTAGAACATGATATGCCAACAAACACCAGACTATTTTCAAGTTGTTTTTCAGGTTGGGATTGAGAACCGCCCCTCATGACATCATGGAAATATCACTCATCACATATCAGAGCTTCTTTCATGGATCTTGTTACATTCATTGAGATTTGGGAGTGTTTTTTTTTATCTTTTTTCATAAAAGTTGCCAGTCTTGCCTGTCTTAATGTGACAATAATGCGTAAACATCTAATCTATGCAGGCATCTCTTATCCTGTCTGTGACAGGAGCTCTAAATCCAGGTTGGAGTCGATAAGAGTTTTAATCCACCTGCAGAATGTCATCATGGTGTTGTTTAGGAGTGTTTGATAGGCGCGGTATGAAAAGTGGCAACACGCAAGTGACCTTTAACTGATCTGAAATTCAGGCATGGTCCCAGATCCCAGATGATCCCCTATTGTTATGGGGTGGCTGGCTCAAAGGCCGCAACATAATAATGAAACCACAATAAAAGGTTGCTCAATTTTGATGGAGCCAAAATACCAAATCCCTGCAAAGGCGGAAGTGGAAACAGTGGCTTTCTTATGTAGGGAGCACAGGGTTCAGCCAGGAGCTGGAGCTGAAAACAGAGGAAACAATGAAGAAACCAAAACAGAACAGAACAGCCACAAGGAGATATTTGCTCTTTTACTGGTTTAAATTGAGCTCTAATTTGTGTCCTGGTATGCAGATGTATCATTTGTATTGAGGTCAGGTTGGATTGATTGAAGTCTTCAGTTGTAGATACAGCTCTGCAGTTGCTTTAAGGGAGTTCCTGCTCTAGTTTTTATTACAGAGAACTGCACCAACAGGTTATTCTTGGATTTTGTCCACGAAGCAATTAGTTACCTTGAATACAGGACCATACTAGACTCAGTCATGTCTGCTGTTAACATATACAACTGCTTAAAGATTTATTGGTGTGGTGGGTATAGTTGGAGAAAACCGCATCCTGTGGCTTTGATGTGGTGGGAACATCTTTCTGTTCACTAAAAAGAGGATGTGTTACAAACTTCCCTGGCTTTGCGGTGGGACATGGTGAGCTCTGTCATAAACAATACCAGGGGTGATGGCTATTAAAACAGTCGCTTTTGACAATTTAAATGATTTGTTTGCGGAATAAAATGAGTGCTGGAATTTACAGACGACTGCATATTTTCAGCGGGTAAATCAATTAAGCCCATCTGCAATGTGTTGATATAGCAAAGTATTGTCAGCTGAGTTGGTTTAGCATTTAACAACAGTGTGGTTTGAAACCCAACCTACTAAATGTCGCAGTGGAAAAACACAGAGGGGAAGTTTACACACCAGGCAGCCTTGACAAAGCCAAACCATTTCATGAGCAGACCACTTGGCCATGAAAAGACCAGAGAAAACAATCAGACCTTTCTTTCTTGCTGTTTCTTAATCAACTCCTGACATCTTTTTTTTGTAGAGCTCCTGCTGAAGGAATACTCCTCGTTGTTTTTTGTTGCCATAAACAGCTACTGGGTGAGGGATCGTCCTGATGGACAAGTAAGTACTGAACATGTGCACATATTTCACACAGGTTTGGTAAACGCATTGTTTTAATCCTAAAATGTGTGCCCCTCCCTGTAATTCTGCAGAGAATCAATGCATTCTTCTGCAGTAGTAAATTATGAAATACTGAAATAACTGACTGAGTGATCAATTACTCTGACTGCCATCCTACTGTCAAGTTTATTCATAACAGTTTTAATAAATAATATATTATAATATTTTATAATTAATCATTTAAATTCACACATTTTTTTATTTTGCTTAAAGGTACAGACTGCATATTTAAGTAATTGTAGCTTCTCAAAAATGAAAATGTACTGTTTGTATTTGTAATTTGTAATTTGTAATTTTAACTATTAAGAAATGAAGTATTAAGGCTTAAACCAATGTTAACTTCAGCCATACAATATTTCCAGATAATTCATTTGCATTGATTAAATCTAGTGACTGTGTGTAAAAAAAAGGCAAGGCCTCACAGGGAGCAGCCATGTGTCTGGTCATGATAAAGGCGTGGCCAAGAAGAGTCAGCTGCTGGAACGTGGCCAGTGGGCCAGCAGGTTTGAGTTTCTGCTGGCTGTGGCAGGAACGTTGGTCGGGCTGGGAAACCTCTGGAGGTTCCCCTATCTTTGCTACAAAAATGGAGGCGGTAAACAAAGTTCCTAGAATGCAAAAAACCAACATGCCAATCCTCAAAATTCAAGTCTGTGCAAAGTATTTTTGCTTAAAGCTTCTATAATCTGAGACCTGTACCTTGTTCTTCTCAGGAGCATTTCTGATCCCATATGTTCTGTTTCTGCTATCCTGTGGAATCCCAATGTTCCTTCTGGAGTCTGCCATGGGCCAGTACACGTCTCAGGGATGTATCACCTGTTGGAGACATTTCTGCCCCCTCTTTGAAGGCGAGTCATCTGACAGGGTCCATCCATCCTAGAGAATCAACAAACCAAACAACACAGTCAACCTTCTAAAGTAGCCACATAAAAGTGCATGTCAACATGAAATAATGATGACCAAAGATCACTAAGATATAGATATTGGCACTAATGCAAACCACCTTTCTGAACTTACTCAGAAATCCACATGAATCATTTTGAAAACATTCAATAATTGAAGATGTTGTATGTCCAGGCCAGCCGTCTGTCAGCAGTTGTTATCAGACATGTCACAGTTGGGTCGCCTGAGAAAAATGGGCAACATGATAACACTCCCCAATGTGCAATAAACAAGCTTGATCACATGATCAACCAACCCAGCTGGCACTGCAACAGACAGCGTTTTCAAGAATACAGGCTTTAAATGTGCTGCGATGTCATTTCACACTGTGTCTGTCTCTACTCAGGAATCGGTTATGCCACCCAGATTGTGATTGCATATGCTGCGGTGTCATACATCGTCATCCAGGCATGGGCCTTCTTCTATCTGTTCTATTCGTTCAGAGCTGAGGTTCCATGGGCCAGCTGCAAGAACACCTGGAATACAGGTAGACATACACTCAGACATGACTTGTGTACATACAGGAGACATCTATGTTTGTATTCCTGTCTCTAACTGTGTACTTTAGTGATTAGCTCCTTACGTAAATGCGGTAAGAGAGTACAGATAAGTTAATGAACGACTGCAGTGAAACCATCATTTTAGAAAGTTTAAAATTCTTGGAAATTGAGAAAACCTTATCTTTGAATAACAATAGTAAAGCACAGAGGAACACAGATGATGCCTGAGGAAACTAGTAGAGTGCAGGGGCGGGGACTAAATTGCCTGCAATTACAACAATAATGTTCAGGAGCAGTCTTTATTATCCCAATTCAAAAGTCACGATAGCACGATAGAAGACAAATAACAGGCACATTTAAGCCTCAGGGCATGAGAAGTCCAAAACAAAGCAAACTATAATTCAAGGCACGCAGGGCCAAAAGTAATCGACATGGGAAACACAAGGACAGGTGGTGTGGGGAACATGAACAAAGGGAATCTCTGTGTTGTATGTGTTCATTGTGTTCAGCCATCATGTCTGAACACGATTAACATGAATTTTGCTTTAAATTATTTTCTTCTACACACATTTTGCTGCAATTAAAATATTTTTCTCTTAGATGCATGTGTTGAATTTGGTAAAAGGAACATGTCACTCAATGGGACGGCACTGGCAAATGCAACAACGCCTGCAACAGAATTCTGGGAGTGAGTGTAATTCACGTTGTGTTAGGTTGTGTCTAGTCATACTGTAAAGGCTGTACAGGGTTATGGACTGAAAATGCATTTGTGGACTGAAAATGCATTTGTTCTTTTTCTTGCAATCGACAGCCTATAAAACAAGCTGTACCATGTTGTAGCCACATCATATGATTAATTAGAAACATCTGACTCTCTGGATCATACTGATCATATGCATTATCATTGAATCACTGAGTTTAACAGCTTTTGTTTTTGTAATTTGTGTCATTTTCAGGAGACGGGTACTGGGTTTATCTCAAGGAATTGATGAAATCGGCAGCCTGCGGTGGGAGTTGGTTTTATGTCTCTTACTGGCTTGGATTCTGTGCTACTTCTGTGTCTGGAAAGGAGTGAAATCCACAGGAAAGGTAGATAGGTAGCTTCAGTTAAACATGGGAATTTGTTTGTTCAAAATGTTTGAGAACCACTGACCCACACTATTTTGTCACTTTATAAGACTTAAGTGAGATTCATAAAGATTAGATTTGTTGTTTGTGATATTTAAACTTTGTTGCAGGCCTTCAAAGTGACGCTGAAGTATAAGTACATGTACACAGCGACACTCCAGGCTCTGAATGGATGAAAAATTTCTGTTGTTTTTAAAATTTGGTTTCCAATTATTAGTGGTGGCTTAAATTGATTGATTATTAAAAGCGCAAAACCAACAAATTGTTCTTTGTCAACAGGTGGTTTACTTTACTGCCACCTTCCCGTATGTGATGTTGCTGGTTCTGTTGGTTCGTGGACTCTCTTTACCAGGAGCGATTAATGGCCTCTCCTTCTACCTGTATCCTGACCCCAAAAGGTTGATGGATCCTCAAGTAAATATTCAAGCAAATAAATCAAAACCCGTGCATTACTTTATGTATGATACATTATTTTGCGGTTCAATGTTTTCAGTTTCCTAATTTGTCTTTGTCTCCCTTACATGTGTTGAGGTGTGGATGGACGCAGGCGCACAAGTGCTGTTCTCTTTTGGAATTTGTCAGGGGACTTTGACATCGCTGGGCAGTTACAATCAGTACAATAATGACTGTTATAAGTACGTACTAATATAGTTAGATCTACAATGTTCTTGTCAATGTCTTAAATTACCAAAGAGTCCTAAAGTTGGTCTATATTTGATGTTTTCCTCAGGGACACCTTTATTCTGTGTTTGGTGAATGGTTGCTCCAGCTTTGTCGCAGGGTTTGCAATCTTTTCTGTCTTGGGCTTTATGTCCTATGAGCAAGGACTGCCGATATCTGAGGTGGCTGCTTCTGGTGAGAACATAACTACATCCTTTAGTTACGCCCTTATTTACTCGTGCATGTATGGGAAGGATATGGGAGGCAGTGGCTCAGTGGGTAGTGCTTCCGCTTGGGAACCGGAGGGTCGCTGGTTCGAGCCCCTGCCGAGGTGCCCCTGAGCAAGGCACCGAACCCTCAATTGCTCTGCAAAGGGTGGTAATGTAATGTAAGTCGCTTTGGATAAAAAGCGTCTGCCGAAAGCTCGTATTGTAATGTATAGTGAGTAAACTTGGTGTGTCAGCAGCTCTGGGAGAGGGCAGGCTGAGCTTGGGATCAAGTCAGTGATGAATAAAGGGAAGTAATCAGATTAATGCAGATAAAACAGTCATAAAACATATTGGGTAACAAATGGAAAACATGTAGTATTTAACGGGACCAATAGCTCTTCTTGAGCACTAAGAGCTCCAATAGCTCTTAGTGTACTGTGCTGTAATGTGGCTAAGCTCAACACCTTTCCATCAGCATGCAGCGCTCTCTTTGCTCTATTTCAAAGAGACAATTAACAGGCTATTAAAGTGAAAGCCTGTTAAAGTAAGAACTGCTTGATGGATCATGTTTTTTCCTAAAACTTCAGAATTAAATGGCAGGATGAAAGTGGCATTAACACAGAGTGAATATGTGCCTAAATATAGGACCTGGCTTGGCATTTATCGCCTATCCTCGGGCAGTAGCCATGATGCCTCTACCTCAGTTATGGGCTGTGTGTTTCTTCGTGATGGTCATCTTGCTGGGTGCAGATACTCAGGTGAGATGAAAAGTGTTTGTAATTAGCTGCACCTTGTCCTGTATGATTTGAAAACATTTTAAATTGCACCATTAGTTTCAGAATCGTCAATATTTGATTGGTTACTGTAAAGTATTTGTGCCCCTCACAGTTTGTCAGTCTGGAATGCCTGATGACTTCAGTGACGGACATGTTCCCCACTGTTCGGCGAGGTTATCGGCGGGAGCTGCTGCTGCTTTGTCTGTGCACCGTTTGCTTCTTGCTTGGCCTCCTTCTTGTCACACAGGTGAGAACTTTGATTTGCAGTAACCAATGTGTTTAATGTTTAGTACTGTCTGATTGGTTGAGTGCTGTATTCCTGAATTAGCTCTGATTTAAACAGCATATGTTTACACTTCATGCAGTAACCATGACTCCTCTTTGTTCTTCTAGGGGGGGCTGTATTTCCTTCAACTTTTTGACCATTATGTCTGTAGTGGCAACAATCTTCTTCTTCTCTCAGTTTTTCAGTCATTAGCCATTGGATGGATATATGGTGAGTCTTTGTGCTCATCTTAAAAGCATGGAAAGTAAATAGAAGACAGTTTCCTTTTCTTATTATGCATGTTGCAAGTGGCTTGACTATTATTATTTTTCTTTAGTTGTTTGTTTCGTGATCAACAGTTGATTAAAATGACATTAATATTATATCTTTATTTCTCTTATACCTACATGGCCAGCTCTGTAACAGTTTAGTGTTAGACATCAAGGATGGTCGAAGTTAAGAAGCTTTATTAGTATCACTGTAAAGTAAAAGTAATTCAATGAAATCGGCTTAAAATTGTGACTTTTTAACAACCATCTGAAGTAATTGAATTGCATCATGTTTATATATATATATATATATATATATATATATAGTCTGGTATATATATTTAATATACCAGACTAAAGCGTCACAATCAATAAAAGTGCTGCTTGTACATAATAGACAACCTTTAATGTACATAATCTATTTTAAAAACCTAAATTAGTGTTTCATTTCCCATTTTCACAGGTGCAGACCGTCTCTGTGACAACATTGAGGATATGATAGGTTATCGTCCCGGGCCACTCATGAAGTTTTGCTGGCGTTATGTTACCCCTTCAGTTTGCATGGTGAGTGAGGCACCGTAGTTCAGCTTATACTGAATGTCCTTCAGTTAGATGGCAAAGGTTACTTACTATGTTCTGTTTAGAAGAGGAAATAAACATAAATAACTCAGTACATTATAATATTTGTGGTGTCTTTTTGCAGTTTGTAATGACACAAAATATTAATAATCCTTTGTTCCCCGGCTAGGGCACCTTCATATCTTCAGTGGTGAGATATCAGCCTCTCAAGTTCAACAAAACCTACATCTACCCGGACTGGGCTTATGCTTTGGGCTGGTGCCTTGGACTGTTCTGTGTTCTCGTGGTTCCTCTGTGGATGATCTTTAAAGCCTCCCAAATGAAAGGGAAGATATGGGACGTAAGTATTTCTTAAAGAAAAGGAATACTACCAAAAGTGAACTTACTATCTAAAAAATGATAGTATCGGCTAGTATGGGCTTTGTTGATGATCATTGTGTGTGTGGGCATCAGTAAAAGGCATGAGCATGAAATCCTTTTAAAATTAACTGCTTAAGCATCAGCTTTCCCGCATACCTGAACTCTTCCCCCAACTACCTACATGAACTGCTGCCCCAGGAGAGAGACTCCCAATAATCGGACTGCACTGTATGCTTTTATCATTCTCTCTCTCTCTCTCTCTCTCTCTCTCTCTCTCTCTCTCGCTCTCTTGCTCTCACGCTCTCTTTTTCTCTCTGCTCATCTCTGTTTTGCATGCTACTCCCTAATGCAAGATTGTTTGTGTGTACTGCTTTGCATGCATTTTTTGGCCCTTTGTTTAATCCCACTAGAAGTTCCTATTGCACACCCAGCCATTCGTGGCGGGTAATCTCTCTTGGATTTGCCTCTCCCCAGGTTTCTTCTTTTTTTCCCCTCATACATTATGGTTTTCTCTGAAGTTTTTCCTCGTCTTCCTAGAGAGCTTTGGGCTGGGTCGGGAAATTGCCTGATGTTGTGGGTCTGTAAAGCACTTTGTATGTGATATTGTGCGATACAAATCAAATTGACTTGACTTTGACTTGACTTTTGTAATCGTGCCAGCTGGCGGTCTCGGACTCTTTTCCCGCACGTTGTTTGACAGATCATTCCATAGTATACACAAATGAATTGAAATCTGACTTGTTGGGGAGATAGGACATGATCTAGGGAAGAACCCATTAAATGTAGATACCAGTCGGCCAGACATTCTTTGCAGAGGCTTGGTCTATATGCTGATCTACTGCACAGGTCAGCACTTGCATAAAATTACTAAAACATTAACATAACACTTTTAGAAATTATTTGAAATATGTTCGAACTAATGAATATATTACTAGCACAGTAGTGACCTCCACTCTAGACCACCAAACCTAACTGCTGGCCATTAAAGCAATGCAGTATAAATTCTGAAACTAATTCTACCTTTCTAAATCTTCTACTTTTAAGGTTTTGACTATTGTGAACTGATTTGATGTCTTCACAGAACCTGAGACAACTCTGCCAGGCTGAAAACAACACCCGCTGCATCAAACAAACCTCCGAGCAAGTCCCTTTGACAACAGTCGGCACTGCTGCTGCCCCTGTCATCACTGAAGCAAGGAAGCAGACAGGCGGCACAGCTGACACGGAGATGCACGAGAGAGTTTCCAAGAATATTTAAAACCTGGTGTTCTAACACCGGGCTTCACAAAGTATGCATCAAGCACAATTGCAGCCTAAGAGCTACAACTTGCACAAAAGGAGAGAGATTTTTGTGTCTGTTTAAAATTGTCTTTTCTAATCAGTTTGTTTTTTCTATGTTTGGTAAAATATATTAACGAAATACAAATCATTTGTAGCTACTTTGAGGGAGATTTGTATGCAACATTTCTAAGCTAAGACATTTTAGAGACATTCATATGTCTCAGGATTGTATACATACTTCTCTTGTTTTTAATTTAAGAATGGCACTTAACTGTTAGAATAACAGCAAAATCAGTCCCGCAAACTTTCATACATTTAAGATTCAATTTTACTACTCTGTACAACTTTATATGCACCAATCAGGACTTATTTAGTTGATGTGGTTGGAAAGAAATGATTCCCTTGTTGAAGCATGCAAGTAAGAAGAGCAATCTTCTACCGTTAACATGCAACAAACACTCACAGGACAAAGTCACATGACAAACATTTTAAGGCGGATTATGGTCAAAGCTCAATTCAATGCAATGAACAAAGTTTTTTGCTAATTTCATGTTGCCTTTTCTTAACATGCACACATTTTGCTCCTGAGAGTACATTCCTGACCCAGGTAGTTCTTTTGTTTCAAAATATTACCACCTACTACTGTGTTCTTAGGAAGTTTCTTGTTCTGACAATGTGATCAAATGAATTGAAGTTGTAAGCTTTGTTGTAAGTTACTTAGTTGATGTCAGAGGAATTGCTTTTTTTTTGTTTCATACTTTTAAAAAAAACATTATTCAAACATAGATATATACTGTATACACCTTAGAAAGGTCTCAACTGAAATGTTCTATTACTTACAGTACATACTGAGCATGAACACACACTAAAACAACCCCACTTACAACAGCTCACTCAGGGCCCTGACACAATAAATGTAGATGTAATCAATGTGTCTTTTTGCTTCCATTTAGTTAATATGTGCATGTACAAAAACCTACATATCATATATTTCTATGCCTCTAACCAAAGCACGCTTTAACAGAAATTACCTGGGAAGAAAAGCACAATTTAATTACCATTAAATAAATAATTTCTGAATGTTAATGTGCTTTACTTTGGGAAACTAAGTCCATCCGTCATCAGACTTGGCCGTGTCCTAGAGACGTTGGTCAAACTGAATACTCGCCTCTCTGGTTTGGGATGTGTATGCCAGCAAAATATATTTTACTCGACATCCGCAGGTCAAGGATCTGTGCCAGACAGCGTCCATTCAACCGGCCATCAATGAGCAGTATGGCATCACGTAAAGTCATTAGAAGAGCGAGGTCGCTGGGCCAAAAAAAGAGGCGACTGTGGCTTATGGTCTTATTGGACATGGATGTGGAGGTTCCCATGTGTGTGCCACAGGAATGGTGATATTAGTAAGTATTTTAGCTCATTATTAGCTCCCAGTAACCTCCCAAACCTCTACTTCATTTACTCAGACAGTGCCTGATGGAAACTGTTTCAATTACACTACTCACAAAAAGTTAGGGATATTCAGCTTTCGGGTGAAATTTCAGGATGAACCTAAAATGCACTATAACCTTTACAGGTGAACTTAATGTGACCTTCTCTAAACTTTTGAATGCACATGTCCAACTGTTCAATGTTTCAGTGCTTTTTGCATAACTTCTAGCTGTTCTCTAACAAGGAGCTTAACGATAAAATTCACAACAGGTGTTTGATCCATGAATCGACCAATAAATGTCCTGGGTCAATCAGAATTGGTATTTAATCAGTCCTCCTCATCATGCTGTTCACATTTTGACATCATGAGAGCAAGACGACACCTAACAACTGATCAACAGTACCTCCCCATTGCGAGGCTTCAAACAGGATGTTCTCAGATGGAAGTGACCAGATGATGAATGCCACTCAACTCCAGGCACATTTATAGGCTTGTCACTGTACCATTCACAAAGTGTAGGGCAGTTCTGTATTGACTAGAGACACCTGCCCACACTGTAACACCACCACCACCAAAGGGTCGTCTGGTGACAACAGTGGCTGATGCATAGCGCTCTCCTTGACGTCTCCAACATCTTTGGCGGCCATCATTTCTGCTCAAGGTGAATCGACTTTCATCAGAGAACAGCACTGAGGCCCACTGGTCCCTCGTCCAGCATAAATGTTCCCTGGCCCATGCCAGACGATGACGCCTGTGCCTGGTGGTGTGGTCAGGTACCCTTGCAGGTCGTCTAGCACACAGACCACGCTGATGTAAACGGTTTCGAATGGTCTGACGTGACACTTGGGTGCCTCTCACCACCCTTAGATGCGCCTGGAGTTGAGTGGCGTTCATCATCCGGTTCCGCAGGGCACTGTTCACAATGAAGCGGTCATCAGCGTGGGATGTGGCCAAAGGACGTCCACTTCTATGCCTTTCTGTGACTCTTCCAGTCTCTCTATCTCTGTTGCAACCTGCTGATGACACTCTGTGACACTCTAAACTCAGTGGCCACTTCTGTCTGAGAACATCCTGTTTGAAGCCTCGCAATGGGGAGGTACTGTTGATCAGTTGTTAGGTGTCGTCTTGCTCTCATGATGTCAAAATGTGAACAGCATGATGAGGAGGACTGATTAAATACCAATTCTGATTGAACCAGGACATTTATTGGTCGATTCATGGATCAAACACCTGTTGTGAATTTTATAGTTAAGCTCCTTGTTAGAGAACAGCAAGTTGTGCAAAAGCACTGAAACATTGAACAGTTGGACATGTACATTCAAAAGTTTAGAGGTCACATTAAGTTCACCTGTAAAGGTTATAGTGCATTTTAGGTTCATCCTGAAATTTCACCCGAAAGCTGAATATCCCTAAATTTTTGTGAGTAGTGTAAGTTAAGTTATAGCTTTGAACTGCAACTATTATTAGTTTAATAATTAGTTTAGCAGGGAAAATGCTTAATGCATTATTTTACTGTAACAAAAATGTCACCCCTGCACTTAAATACTTACAAATCACAATCAAAACGTGATAACATACGTTCCTACTTTACTTGTGCCTTCCTCAAATGTTAAAGAATGTGGGAGGCAATGTGGCAGGCGTGTATGGTTTCATTAAACTGTTTTTTTTGTTTCGATTTTGGGATGGATTTATGATATAAAATGTTTTGATGGGCATTTTGTGGTTGTTTAGTATTATTACAGTAGAATCATACTAATTGTAATTCCATCTCTGGCTTTTATTATTCATATAGCATGCTTAGCTCTGTCCAAGGTGCTGAATGCTTCTGTGAAATTCTATAGGATATGATTGAGTATTGCCCTCTATCTCTAAGTGCTGCGGGCTCCGTGTCTCCACTCTGATTTGCAGTGTTTTTTGCAGAATTGATTTATACCTCCACCAAGGAGCTTATGTTTTCAGTCACGTTTGTCTCAAAAAGTTATTGATGTTTCTTCTAGTCTAGTCGACAGGTTGGACATGATTCAATACTAAAATATAAAATCTAAAACTCAGTGAGGCTCAGTGAAATCACAGGAGAAGATGGTTGAGTGAATTAATTGACAATAAGCTGCAGTAAATGCACAGACAGTGAGACAATAAGTGAACATTTAATTTTTTTAGAAATGTAAAAAAATAATGGATTTCTTTTTAATTGGGTACATTTGCTCTAACTATCTTAATATCATCAGCAGGCCGGTCCTGGGCGTTCGTCTCCACCATTCCAATACGGTTCAGCACTCCGATGCCTTGGTGCACTCGTCCAAATATACTGTGCTTTCCATCCAGCCACTGAGTCGGGCCCAGGGAGAGAAAGAACTGGCTTCCATTGGTGTCTGGTCCCGCATTGGCCATCGCCAGGATGCCAGCACCTTAAACACACAAACACACACAAAATAACTATCACATAACACACACATAATGAAATTCAGCAGTCAATAGTTCCATGCTGACCTATTTTAAAATCAGATTTCAAGCCAAAAATGGTACCAGGCAAATCTGATCACATCTAATATATTCTTATATTTAGGAATTTTAATCCATTTTAGTTATTTTAAACACCAGCCACCTAAGGGGCTACAGATGAACATGTGATTGTGATTACCTGTGAATTTCAGTTCTGGGTTCAGCTCATCTTCAAATTGTTTTCCAAATATGGAGGCACCACCTCGACCTAGGAGAGAATGCAAAAGGTAAGGAAACTGCTGACTTTCTGCAACTTATCAAACCAGTTGCCTGTACTGTCACATGTAAGATCACAAAGCTGCAGGTTTACTGTCAAGTGGGGTCGTTATAAAAAAAGAAGAAAAGAATACTCAAACATAATTTTAATTATATTTATTTGAGTAGAGGGTATTTTGCAGTCAAAATATCTTTCATGTAGTTTAAGTATCAAGAGTTATGAGACCTGAGCATTATGAAAAATATATCCACCTATATTGTACATGTTTCGCTATCTTGGACTATGATACTTTTACCTTGATATGTTACCTGTTTAAGTCATTCTATCTGACCCTCTTTATCTGATGTCTGTGATTGACAGTCTCTGTGATCTGTGTGTTGTTTAAATGCCAGCTCAAGCCACATCTGCATTTTGTTGCTTGTACCTGTGACATGCAATGACAATAAAACTGAATCTAATCTAATCTAATTTCCTGACATCTAGTGACATCTAGTGGACAATCCTTGAACTTACATGTACATCAAGGTGATCCATAAACTAATCCACACAGCAGCACCCACCTGTCCCTGTAGGATCTCCTCCTTGCACCATGAAGTCTTTAATGATCCGGTGGAACCTGGTGCCGTTGTAATAGCCTCTTCTGCACAACTCAGCGAAGTTCTTGCAGGTCTTTGGTGCGTGGCTCCAGTACAGCTCCACCACAACGGTCCCCATACTGCAAAACACGACACATTTATCAAGTTAACGGCAAACGAAGGATGGCCTGTGACTTCGCGTGTTTCTCAAAAGCACCCGAGCAAAATCATCATGTATGCCACAGAATGACACACCCTTAGTGAAATTCCCTGCTGTACTTAAGTGAGACTTTCATTGTTAATGCCCTCCGGAGAATAACACCATCACCAGGCAGCTAAGCTAACTAGCTTCAACTAGCATGGTTTGTGTTTGTGACGCACTTACGTCGTTTCCAAAGCCACTACAGGCGGCTGCCACGAATCTGGAGGAATCCCCGACATTATCAGTCCACACAGTTACCTTCAGTGATCTCTACACAAATCTGTTTCGACAAAAAGTTATTGATTTAGCAGACTGGCGCGTTCATTCATCTAAATTCAGAGGGAATTTTCTTCGGCGCTTCCTCCGCGTGTTGGAGGAGGACGGCAGCGACGCGTGACTGCCCTCTGCTGGAGAGAAATATTTACAACGGTGTTAGGAAATGTGGATGAATACTGCAAATTACACCATTAATGATGCAAATATATTCGCAGAAATGCATTAGATTCCACAATCCTCTAGAATACTAGTCAGAGGAGTTATACTTCACATCCTTAACATAAATTAATACCGTATTAGTACAGTTGTACCTGTAACAAAAACCAACTCCAAAATGTCCCATAACTGTATGTACACTGTCAGGTCAAATGCAGGAGAAGTGGCCAGTCTGGTGACATAACACAGAAATGGTATTTTCAGCCTCTCTTGTCTGATACTATCAGAGGTGTGTCTACCTGCAGCACTTCCCACAATAAAGGGGGGGAGTAATAGGAGTATTTTCATTTGTACTGCTCTCGGGGGTGTCATGATATTTGTTCTGTATGTTCCATGAATAGATAGATGCATAGCAGGTAAAGCTATTTCATGGCACTGGCTGTACTGAGAGAAAGTTTGTCAGTATGTACTGTGACTGTTCCTCCTGATGTAAGGTGATACAGGTAGGAAGAGAGGAAAAACCTGTCTGAGACAATGCACATAAGGTTTGAAGGGGAGATTATCTGACTACTATTACTAATGTTGAGGAATTCAACAAAAAACTGAATTACAGCACAATAAAGCTCTGAAACCAGTACTATATAACACAACTACAGGGTATTATTGTGAAGAATCTAATGATGTCAGATACTAGATGCAGAATAGTTTTGAACAGTTAAATGATCTTAGTTCCAGATTTCTTGACATATAGAAATGGGTCAAATGCTTTTTTCCTATTTTCATACTTTTCCCAAATGTACTTTGGGAACAAGATGACAGATGACACTGATGGTCATTTGCCCCTCCCCTCTCATCTGTGTGTTTGTGTGTGTGTGTGTGTTTTGGTTTCAGTAGAGGACTGGTTATGTCAGTCTCAGTAGCCACGCCTCAGAATGGAGCACTCATTCAAAACGGTCTTGCAAGTTGGCTGGATTTTGAAAGAGGAAACAAACTCAAGGTAAAGCGCACATTTTCTATAAATTTAAGCTCTGTTACAATGGGTAAAACATTGTTCATATGTTTCTGAAGTTATAAATACAGATATTGTATATCTATATATGGTGTGGCGTTATTATAGTAATGGGGATTAACAATCAGAATCAGAATAAGAAGAGGTAATTGGTGCAATCGACATAATAAGAGCAAAAACAAAACAGAGTAAACCTTAAATTAAAAAATATAAAGACAATTTCGACACCTTTCCAAAAACAATGTTTTGGGTGTAACTTGATATCAAGATATCTGAATAATAAAGTGCTCAGTATGGAGCTTTGTGGCACACTCAATATATACTTCATGGAAAAGGACTGTATAGATTTGGGCATTTCTACCTATTCTTTCTGACCCTCCCATAACATCTTCTCCAGTATTTCACCCCTGACCCTACCCTGTCCCTCCTTCCTCCCCATGCCTAACCACAAGTACCCTGTGCAAGGGACAAATACAAATAATAATCCTCAATGATCTAGTGTTTGAGTAAATGAAATGAGAGCACCATATGCAAATTCAGAACCCCCGAACTAACATTTTTGGCCAATTTTGGAGGCGATTATAGGTGCATGTTGCAATTTGGTACAATTTGGGACAAACAAACAGTCAAACTGCCCTGCAATTATAGTAGTAGGAAATTGTTTATTTTATCATCCTGCATCATGTTAGATAATAATGAAGAAATAATTCAATATCCATGTTAGTGCCATCTTATTTTTGCCTTAATAACTGCATGGTGATATGCCTAACAATGAAGATGACAAATTTAGTATCACTTACAACAGATTTACGTTATCATTTTTGTCACTAATCGATTCAATCTTTGCATAGGATTTGGCCACAGATAAAATGGGGACAATGAATCTGATGAACTTGGGGACAAGTTCGGAGCACCATGAGCCCAAACCTCAGCAGAGAGCCCAATGGGGCAATAAAATGGAATTCATCCTGGCAACAGCAGGACATGTTGTTGGTCTGGGAAATGTCTGGAGGTTCCCGTACCTTTGCTACAAAAATGGAGGAGGTAAACCAAAATGAATATACAGCTTTATAAACAGATTCTCACCACCAGCTTTATTGCAGTATAATCAATTTTCAACTATGTTTTTAACATTTTAAAGGGGTTTTCTTCATTCCTTATGTTTTGTTCCTGCTCGCTTGCGGCATTCCACTCTTCTTGTTGGAAACATCTTTGGGCCAGTACACCAGTCAGGGTGGAGTAACATGTTGGAGAAAGATATGCCCTCTCTTTGAAGGTAAAAAGAAAAGAAAAAAAGCCACAATAGCCAACCATTTATTTTTAACAGAACCTCCATTCCATGTGCATGCATTTTGTAGGGGAATGGATAATTGTTGATATTTAGGGTAAAGCTCCTGCACAATTTAAATTGAAAACAAACATCACTGGAATGATCCTTGAAGAACATGACCCTAAAGACTTTCTGGGGAAGCATTTGGGAGTCCAGACATTGGAGCCTTTACATGCCAATGTCCCATCAATGCAGGGTGAATCTTGATGCTTCTTGGATCGATGAACTGAATGATGATCTGAACATGAATCTATTTAGATATACAGCCCTATCATTACAGGTTTAACAAGTCTGACAAGTTATGTTTTAGTTTCATGATCAGTAGATGGCATCTTGTTTTCTATTTTGGGAAATGTGACAGCTGGTAGGAAGTGTCACACTGGCACTGTTTAGACTGTATTGGTGTTTCATTGCTTCAATCTCTTATCAGGTTTAGGCTATGGAAGCCAGGTGGTTGTTTTGTACACTGGAGTGTACTACATAATCATACTGGCTTGGGCGGTTCTCTACTTGTTTTTTTGCTTCACTTCTGTGCTCCCATGGGCAAACTGTCACAACTATTGGAACACAGGTACACATATTTTGTTTTCACTCTGACACATACAACTTTGCATTAGATTTACATTGTAAATCACTTCCAACTATCAACACTATTCTTCATAATTTCAGATGCCTGTTTTGAACATGGTCCAAATCAAACGTCCCGTCAGCAACTCATTGGAGCTACATCTTCAGTTGTGGAATTCTGGGAGTGAGTAGAGTAAAATAGAGCATCATGTAATACCAGGAATTGAGTACTTTCTGCATATTCCTAAATACATGTTGTCATAGGAGGAGAATCCTGGGCTTGTCAAGTGGAATTGAGGAAATCGGCACTGTCCGTTGGGATTTGTCCCTATGTTTACTCCTCACCTGGATAATGTGTTACTTTTGTGTCTGGAAAGGAGTCAAGTCCACAGGAAAGGTACAGGAGAAACATCATGCCCTGTTCTCTATCTGATTTGATACATTTATGTAAAAGCAAATAAATAATTAAATATGGCATATTGATTTTCTCTTAGGTGGTTTATTTCACTGCTACATTTCCTTATGTGATGCTGTTGGTGTTGCTGATTCGAGGCCTTACTTTACCCGGGGCCAAAGATGGAATCAAATTCTACCTCTACCCAGATCCATCTCGCCTTTCTGATCCAGAGGTACTGCAACAAATGCAGATTATGCTCAATCATCATTAGAACAATTTGAATGTAAGTTAACAGAAACTCTTACAACATCTTCAGGTATGGATGGATGCTGGTAGCCAAATCTTCTACTCCTATGGAGTTTGCACAGGCGTTTTGACGGCGCTGGGGAGCTACAACAAGTACAACAACAACTGCTACAGGTTTTTGTATCTTTCTCTTACTCGATTTTACTACTTTTTGTTCTACTTTTTTTTTAAAGTACTCACCGCTGTTTTGCTCCAAGTACAGGTTAGCTAATTTTTTGATCTTCTATTTACAGAGACTGCATATACTTGTGCCTATTAAACAGTTTAACCAGCTTTATTGCTGGCTTTGCTATCTTTTCTGTGCTTGGCTTCATGGCACAGGAGCAAGGCGTGGATATCTCCATGGTGGCCGAATCAGGTATGAATGGCTGAAAAAGCATTATTGCAGAAATGTGACTTGAGGTAATTATTAACAATGTCATCAATGTGCGATTTGCAGGTCCAGGCCTGGCATTCATTGCTTATCCTCGTGCTGTGGCCAAAATGCCACTTCCTCAGCTCTGGGCTGTCTTCTTCTTTATTATGATCATATTTTTAGGCTTAGATAGTGAGGTGAGTCTGCATAACCATTCTGTTTGGTAAAATATGATTTTGATGTGATTTCTAAAATTAATAACTGTACATTTTGATTAATACAAATATCTTTTATCTTTCATCTTATAGTTCGTATGTCAGGAGGCTTTGGTCACAACAATATCCGATATGTATCCTTCCTTCTTTCAAGTGGATTGTCGACGTAAACTCCTTCTTCTTGCCATTAGTGTGGGAAGTTTCTTCATTGGCCTTCTGATGGTGACAGAGGTCAGTGGCAAGTCAGCTCCTAAGATAAGATAAGATAAGATAAAACTTTACTTATCACGAGGGAAACTGCGGTGCAACAGTTACAGTACAGTGGAGATTGAAAAGATTCACCTCTAGTACAAAAAACGTGCAGAAATACATGCAATACCTTATTGGTATGAAAGAGAGACAAATGCGTCTAGTGAAAAACATCTACCCGAAAAGATCATATTTATCTCCTTAGTTAGGCTGAGCCTTTTCTTAGCTATTCATTCTTACACAACACATGATTAGATTTCGGAAGGTATATTGAATATTAGATGTAGATCTGATGAGCACAGACATACAGTATATAAGTATATCAATGATTAATTTTCTCCTTATTTTCAGGGGGGGCTTTATGTTTTCCTGTTGTTTGACTACTATGCTTGCAGTGGAATGACACTGATGTTTTTTGCCATTATCCAGTCTATTTGCATTGGATGGGTCTATGGTAAGAAGCACTTTTTTTAAACTTAAAAGCTGACAGTTATATAAAACACTAATTCTCAATGCCAAAATCATGTAGCTCACCAAGAATATGCATATCCTCATGCGTATGCTTGGTGATACAAAGTAGCTGTGTGATGCTAAACAGGACTTTTTTTCTTCAGGTGCAGATCGTCTATATGGTAATATAGAGGACATGATTGGATATCGGCCATGGCCTTTGATGAAATATTGTTGGAAGTTCTTCACACCAGCTGTCTGCACTGTAAGTTTGTAAATGTTTTCAAAAAAAGTTCTGTATACAATGACTTACACAAATAAATGTAAGGAATAGTACATAGAACTATTGTTAGTTGAGTGTGGAACCTTATAACATTGGCTTTGTCATTACTTTACATATGCCATACTTAACATAAACATTTAATGTATATGTAAAATCATACATCAAGTAGTGTACGATGTGTTTATAGTATTCTTAATTTTCCTTTTTTTCCCACATATAATTTCAAATGACAAACTTTGAGTGCATGGTTTATCCACCCAAATAAGATTTATAAACCACCAACAACTCACAGTTCTTTCTATCTCTGGAATTATCAGTGTCTGAAAATATGGCCACGTTTGTCTCATTTTCTGTTTCTGTTTCTGTTTCTGTCTCTACGTTTCTTCATTTAGTGCATATTTCTCTTTTCCTTGGTCAAATATACCCCACTCAAATTCAACAACACATATGAATACCCGTGGTGGGGCTACATGTTAGGAGGGTTCTTCACCCTCTCTTCAACTCTCATGGTGCCTCTGTGGATGCTGTACGCTCTGAGTGTCACACCTGGAACATTGACACAGGTATGGTCACACACTTTAACTGTATGAAGAGCAGGAAAACCTACAGGAATAGAATGAATAATATAGAGTAAAAATGACTCTACTCAAGGTATAGATGTAGTAGGATAATACTTGATGACAGTCCAGCTTGATTGTTATAGATTAGATTGAGATGAGATTGGGATAGATTAATGGAATGTTTCTCCTTGCTCTTTCCTTTCAGAGACTGAAGGTGCTTTGCACTCCAGCTAAAGACTTGCCCAGTGCAACAGCCAAGAAGGAAATTAATGAAGAAGCATTTCAGAGTTTCACAAGCTTCCACACATTGCGAATGACTGAGAATTCCATAGATAACCACCCACAGACACCATTTTTATTTATATGAAGGACACAGAAATGAAGACATTTGATTGAAGGCCCTGGTGACTTAAATATTCAGTATCAGTCAATAATGTGACAAAATCTACACTGCATGTTGTAAACACCAGGAAAGACTGATTGCAATGTATCCCAGTGCATGCAGCATCAGTAAACATGAAGATGATCAAACCTTCAGTAAGTGCCTACTGTACAGTAGGCACTTACTGACACTTACTGTGACACTTACTGTACCTACTGTACAGTAGGTACAGTAAGTGTCATACCTCCGCAACTTTGCACTCTATGCTTTACCAAACCTGTTTACATAATTCTGAATCGTAACATACATTTTTGTTATTTTGTCATTGTTACACAAACTGCAGAATATGCACGTTTTCCATTTTTTAAAGAAAACCATCTCGCCTTTGATGGTAAATTGTGCACATTATGTACACAATCCTATGTATGCAAGATGTTTTGTATGAAAATATGTAATTTGTACTAATTACAGCCATGTGCTGATGGTTGTTGTGATTATTACACAAATCTCCCAGAAATAAAATGGTTCCGGAACTTCAACAGAAAAGATGAGTCATCATTCATATATATATATCTACCTATCTACCTATCTACCTATCTACCTATCTACCTACCTACCTACCTACCTAACTACCTACCTACCTACCTACCTACCTACCTACCTATCTAATCTGCATTCTGCAAAGGTTTTACTTTACTTTCCAACAGCCACAGTCGACTTGTAATACTGTATGTTTTTGTCTTCTTGGTGCCTGTTTAAACTGCTCCATCCACATCTTACTGTCACTTAGTGATGGTCCCTTCTTCATCACCATGATGCAAATGGTTCATCTTTGGAAAGGAATGGACCTTGTTTTGTGATGTTGCCTAACGTCTTTTCAAAGTAGTGTGTCAACTGTGACATGATTCTGTTTGTGTCCCGCTACTATAAATGGTCTGTACTTCATATGGCACTTTTAGGCAAAGTTTTACATTCACCCATTCACACACTGATGGCTAGGTCATGCTATGTAAGCAACTGCACACATCAGAAGAAGGTGTTCAGTGTGAATCGAACTAGGAACCATGCTCATTCTAAGCCATGCTGGAAATGCAAATACAAATAAATCGGCTCAACTATATCTGATGGACCCCGCTCTCGTCTGTTGACAGCTGGAATTGGCTCCAGCGACCCTGCGACCCGCTCGTGGATAAGCGGTGATAATGTATGGATTATCTAACGGATAGATGGATTATCTATCACCATCATTATCTAACTCCACTGCTGTTTCTCATCTTTCTGTGAAACTGTTCCTATGAGATCATCGCATCAACAACACTGATGCCATCCTGGACTCTGCGTCCACACTACTGTGCCATGATCTCACAACCTTCAGCGGCCGTGGATTCCTGCTGTTTTCTGTTTCAAAGTATTTGTACTTCATATTGCCTATTTTACCTCAGGGTCCTTGAAAAAAAACAACAACACTAATAATAATGATACAACCGTCTTTCCTTTTCTCTATCTCTCTCTGTTTCCCCCTCTTTCTGTATAAAAAACTTATCTCCAAATTGTCCTATGACTGTATTCACAGTCATGTCAAAGGCTTGCTATATCTTTTCTTTAATAATTGCACAGTGTGAGTGAGTGAGTGAGTTTACATGACTGTATATGTATACTGTGTATGGGTCGAAGGCAATTGGAGGAAGGGTGCTCATACAGTACATACATACATAAGATAAGACAAGATACCTCCCTCAGCTGGTTAAATCGACATATTGCCCATGTACAGTTCATTAAAATTCAATGTGAAACTTTCTAATCTAGTTTACGAACATCGGCGAATCATTTTATTTCCCATTACTGTGAGTATTACTGAAGTAATCGACCTGACTAGTCATTTCAAAGCTATCCATGGGTATGTCATACCCATGTATGACATGTAGGAGCAGCAGCGAGCGTGACACGAGTAGGAGGAAGCGCTTCCTTTCAGTGTTGCCAATCAGCGACTCTCGCTAAATGTAGCGACTTTCCAAATCCTCCTGGCGACTATTTTTTAGACTTCTGGTGTTTTTGAGACTCTGACGTATCGTTCTGCAGTTACTGTCCACAACGGGCAGCGGGTGTTGCCGTGAGCCCCTGTATAGTGGTAGCCACGCGCAGAAGTTCCAGCTGCAGTCAGAGCAGAGAGGAGACAGACAGACACAGACACAGACACACACACTCCGCGTCCGTCCAGACTTCAAATGTATCGCATGTGCACAGAGCCACCGCTGACCCCGCTCTAGCTCACAGAGTGGGATGTAGATAGATAGATAGATAGATAGATAATTTAAATTAAAGTGTTTCTTCACGGTCACACTACAATGAATCTCTCACCACTCCACGTCTTTTCATTAAATTAAAGTTATTCTAATGAGTGATGGCCTATTTTAATGGCCACCACTCACTTTTTGGATCCCCCATGACGTTATTCATGACGTTCTGTCAATTATGCAAATTGAGTGCTGACGTCACTTGGCGACTTCTCGCTACTATTTGGACAGCCAATAGCGACTTCCCTTACTGAGGAGTTGTCAACAGTGAGCGCTTCCTCTCTTCTGTGACCTGCGTTCATTCCAGCCGCACTGACCTTCCTCACTTGTCTGCGTTTTGCACCCAGGTACTGTTACCCGGAGTGGTTTTGTGTATTAGTTTGTTTTATTCTATTCTCTTCTTTATAGGCACTTTGTCTCTTAGATCCTCTACTGAGGGTTTTATCATCTAAAGTTAGCCGCTGCCTTGCTACTGCGTGCAGCTAATGTTAGCCGCAGAACAGATAGACTTTAAGACTTTAATCATCACCGAATTCACAAAAAGTCAAGAGTTCTGTTGAAATCCGTTCATTAGTAAACAAATAGAAAGTGAATAGTGGATCAGAAATAGAAGGTTATAGTTCGTCTCCATACGTGCTTATTTCCTGCATTTTGCTGTGTGACATGAATGAGAATTAAATGCCCTTATGATTTTTAATTGCATTTTGAAGACATTTGGGGCTCTATGAATTTGTGAAATTGTTAAAAAAAATTCGTGTCATTTTATAAATGTAATCGTGGTAGTAAGAGTATTGATTAAATTTTCAAAATGTAAAAAACTGAAAATAAAATTAATTATAATCTGAAATCTGAATCTAATCTGAAATAATTAATAGATTCACTGATAATGAGAATATTTGCAGCTCTGCTTAGGTAGGAAATTCAGTGTGCCCGGTCATGTAACACTAAAATTATACAAATGTAATATATAACTATACATTTTATGACTCAGCAAAGTATTACTCAATACTACTACATTGTTTGTCAATGACGTGTCCACGCTTTTTGCTCACACTCATTAAAAGTCAAACTTTTCTCATGATATCTAAACACTATTGCTGTCAATTTGAATTTGACTTCATGAGTGAATCTGGTTTGCATGTGAGTACGTGCGTCTGCACCAGGCATGCATGTTGTGCAGTACTACATGTTGCAACAGGATTTGCTATTTCCGTATTGTTCCTTATATGGCATGCATCACAGAAAAGGCTTTTTATTGGTTTGTTGCTAGATTATATGGCCGCCAAAGGGGGAGGGATTAATAGTAAGATCTTCACATGACATCAGTTTGCTTTGACTGAATGCTGTTGTAATAACGTTAACATGAGAAGTGCTGTTCATCTGTAACCACTTTACCTCGCTGAAACTGATGCATCAACTTGTTCTTGTTCTACATTCTAGTTGTCATGTGATTAATCAGATAAGGAAAGCTTTCCTAATCCAGTTAGGACAGTAGCATGCTTGTTAGCACTGCTAAGCTTGAAGATAGGATATTTTAGTAGGTAAGCCTTCAGGACGAAAGAGCAAAGGCACACCTGATATTCAACCAAAAGTGTCTACTCTGCTGTTGAGACAACCTTTCTGTATAATATATGACTTGCCACAGATAACAGTGCATGCTGGTGTATTTTACAGAGGATCCGCTCACAGTGACAAAGTCCATTGCTGTGTTTCATTTCAAGGTTCTTCGCCATGTCCATTCAAAAGATTCATGCCCGGGAGATCTTTGATTCCCGTGGAAACCCCACTGTAGAGGTCGACCTTTTCACTGACAAAGGTAAGCTTCCATTTACGACAACAAATAATTTAGTTTTTGCCCATAACTATGCCAGGTAGGTTGAGTATGGTGATTGATGTCATGTTTTTTCCAGTTTTACTTTTCATTGGCATATAATTACATGAGTTGTGTCATAACTGTTCTCTTTCTGCTGCTTTTTACCTATACCAGGTTTGTTTAGAGCAGCTGTACCAAGTGGTGCATCTACTGGTATCTACGAGGCCTTGGAGCTCAGGGATAATGACAACTCACGCTACCTTGGGAAAGGTTTGTAGAGTTTATATTGACTAGTTATAGGCTTCGTGTCTTGTCTGATTCTTTTTTCAAGGCAAACAACTTTTATCTGCTCTTCCTGTGTCATTCTTACTTTCTATTATCTTTCTTCCTCTTTGCCAGATGTGAAAGGCTTAGTGAGTTTCCATCACCTGTCCTGCATACTTAATAGCTGATTGAAAAATGGTTGAGCAATTTCCACTGAAATAACGATTAAACTCATTATTTAATATGTTTGAACGCATGGTGGCTTTTCTGTAAAGCATGCGTGCCACTTATTACTGCAGCCTGTGGATTAACTGACTGGACTGAAATTACCTGCATAGGCATGTTTATATATGCAATAGAAAGGAGTGCGCAAACAGTAGTGAGATGTTGGTCAGCTAAATAAATGTCTTCTCTTCCACACCCGTTACACTTGCATGCACTCTTAGGTATTGTCAGTTGCATGGATTAATACATGATTTCCCCCATATGCTGTGTTATTCATATCACACTCATTTCTCTGTTGCAGGAGTCTCGAAGGCGGTGGAGCACATCAATTCATCTCTTGGACCTGCACTCGTGAAAGTAATTAATTCAATTTGTCTTGTGTATTTTGTTTTTCCCGAAATGAGCTTTGACATTGACATTTTTCTCTATTTGCATACTGCTCATCAATGATTCCCTACCTGTTATCCTGTCCTCAGGACAAGAGTCTGTCCGTGGTTGAGCAAGAGAAAATTGATCAAATGATGATCGACATGGATGGCACAGAGAACAAATGTAAGTGAGAATAACTATACTCTGTTTGTGTATCTCTGGTAATTTTATAATTCTGTGAAGCTTTTGTGTTGATTGCAAAATTGAATTTGCTTTATAATGTTGTCTTAAATCAGCCAAATATGGAGCCAATGCCATTCTGGGCGTGTCCCTGGCTGTTTGCAAAGCTGGGGCAGCAGAGAAAGGAGTCCCCTTGTATCGTCATATTGCTGATCTTGCAGGAAACGCAGAGGTCATCTTGCCCGTGCCGGTGAGACTTTGTGTCCTAAACAATTGTGCCAGTTGCGTGTGTGCTTGTTTTTTTTGTTATTTGCTTTTAAACTTCATTCAATTCAGCCACTACAGCTAACAGTTCTTCTCATTGTTTCCCCCCACCAGGCCTTCAATGTGATAAATGGTGGCTCTCATGCAGGAAACAAACTTGCCATGCAGGAGTTCATGATCCTTCCCGTCGGTGCCAGCACCTTCAAAGAGGCCATGCGCATTGGAGCCGAGGTCTACCACAATCTCAAGAACGTCATCAAGAAGAAGTACGGCCAGGACGCCACCAATGTTGGCGATGAGGGAGGTTTTGCTCCAAACATCCTGGAGAATAAGGAAGGTATACAAGAAGACCACTGTTATTTTATTCTATTTTATATTAATTATGCAACTGTAACATTAATTGATTAATACAGCATTGTGATTCCTTCTGAAACACATTTTGCAGAGTGTTAATTTGAAGTGCATTTCACCCAATATTCAAATTTCAATCTTAAAAGTCGAACGGTAACATCAGCCAACTGTTTCGATATAATAAGACATTTTTGTTTTATAATGCTTGCAAATTTCAGTAGTCTCTGACACAAAACACACTTATCAACTTCCATCTATTTTGTGTTATCTATGCTAAACACTTCCATGGTGTATGAGAGAAGATAATCCCACATGGTCAATTGTTCTCTGTCTCATTTTGTTCATGTTCAATGCTTGCCTGCAGCTCTGGAGTTGCTGAAGGAGTCCATAGCCAAAGCAGGATACACCGATAAGATTGTGATTGGCATGGATGTGGCAGCCTCTGAATTTTACAAGGGAGGCAAATACGACCTGGACTTCAAGTCTCCCGATGACCCCAGTCGTTACATCAGCCCAGATGAGCTGGCTGATCTCTACAAGAGCTTTGTTAAGGATTATCCTGGTAAGTGCCAAACATTCTCTCTTTTTCATAGCTCGACATACTATGTGGTGTGGTAGTATGAAAGACAGTGGCAATGCAGACACAGAGAGTGATATCCATTTTTAGCATAGGTTAAGTGGCATATATGTTTCAGTAGCATTCTTTGGTCGCATGTTACAATGATCAAAACTGAAGCATCTGTTTTATAGAACCCTATTTTGTCATTCACAGTGTTGTCCATTGAGGATCCCTTTGACCAGGATGACTGGGCAGCCTGGTCCAACTTCACAGGCAGCACAGACATCCAGGTTGTTGGAGACGATCTCACCGTGACCAACCCAAAACGCATCGCCAAGGCTGTGGATGAAAAGGCCTGCAACTGTCTGCTGCTTAAAGTCAATCAGATTGGCTCTGTAACTGAGTCTATGCAAGCGTAAGTCAGCGGTTTTAGTTGAATATCATCATTTATACCAGTGGTTCCGAAACTTTTTCTGCAGGGCCCCCCTTTTGTAGATAAGAAAATCTTGGCGCCCCCCCTAATTACACACACACACACACACACACACACACACACACACACACACACACACACACACACACACACACACACACACACACACACATATATTCATAACTCAAAACAACATAATTAATAAAGTGACTGATCACCTTAACAGTGAAATTATTAAAAGGCTTAAGGTGTAATACTGTGTAACTTTTACTGTATAACAGCATTTCTGCTTTCAACAAATTTCTCTCTTGCCCCCCAACTGATTTATACCATGACGTGACCTGGAGAGGTAATACTTCCCCCTTTTCCAGGTGTAAAATGGCACAGAAGAATGGATGGGGCGTGATGGTCAGCCATCGCTCTGGTGAAACCGAGGACACCTTCATTGCAGATTTGGTGGTTGGCTTATGCACTGGACAGGTACTTATCAATATTACAAATGTTTGTTGTGTAAGAGTATCTGTTTTAGGAAATGTATGGCTGAAAGTGCACCTGCATCTGCACATAATTGGTATTTTTTAAGAACAGAAGTAGAGCAGAGAATGTGTTGTTGAACCAAAATTTAGAATCAAAAATGTATTATAATGACATCACCTGTACATAAATGTAGAGGTCACCTCAACATGTAGGTTCATGAAAACACTGAAATGGCTTTGGTTGAAATAAATGAAACAAAAGTCTGAATATATTTAATTAAGAACCGTTTAGTTTTGTGTTTATTCATTTGCTTTAATCGCCTGTAACTCTTTCAGATCAAGACTGGCGCACCCTGTCGCTCAGAGCGTTTGGCCAAGTACAACCAGATTCTTAGGTAAGAGTTCTGTAAATATGGTAATTTTTACAGTGTTGTGTTGTCAGCTTCCTATTGCTTACTTTGTAAAATAACGATAGGTACGTTAGAACCAGTTTCTTCCTGCTGAAGACAAGCTTTCTGTATATCCCCAAATATCACAATGTTCCAATGAGTTTTACACTTTGGTCAGCTATTAAGTTGGTAAGTGCTCTTTCAAAGTCAATCAAACTGCATCATCTTTATCTCCTCTTTATGGGCTTAAGTATTAATGCAGCAGTTTAAATGAAATCAATGATATAGTTAAACACAGTGTAAAAAGACCCAATTGATGTAAACATGTGTAAACTAACTGTGCATCTCTTTAATGCAGGATTGAAGAAGAGTTGGGAGACAAGGCTCGCTTTGCTGGAAAAAACTTCAGAAACCCAATGGTTTGAAGAGTGAAGCACAAACTGGGGAAACAACTGCAGCAACATACACACATTCATAACAATGCAGTGATACTATTTGCGGGTGGGGGGGAAACGTTCAACTCAGACTAATATTAAAATAGATATAGAGAGCAACTATATTTACTGTAATTCTAACACTTTACTATCAAGTCCTATGCTGCAATATATTTAATGTGGAGTGGATAATAGGCCTGATGACAACTCAAATAATATATATTTACAGCACTGAGCAATTGGAAGCACAAACGTTGTATTTGGACGGTAAATAAAGATTTCTCTGTAACAAAATGTGTTGTGGCTATTTGTCATATTTCATTGTCCTCTGCACTCATTACACTTTTTTTAAAGTCAAAAAAGAAAGAAAAAGTACTTTGGAAAATGTCTTGACAACATGTTGACACTTGGTTGTCATGGAAACTTTTATTACACCCCAAGTCATTGACAATTACAAACAGGCTTTCACAGGACCTAATCTGTAGTTTTGTCTATTAAATGTTTTTTTAAGTAGTGCAACTTTCAGGGTTTATATTAAATAAAACTATACTTTGGAAAAACGCAATTATTCTTGAGGACATTAGACATTTGTGTATCGTGTTTATTCAAATTAAAATCACTGTAGCCCTTTAATTTTGCAGCTACATTTGTTTTGGCCAACAGGAGGCGCCCGAAACATTCCAATTGAAACCACAGAGATGCTGTGATTGTCAAGTCCATTTAGCATGTGGATTTAATATTATTTCCCACAGATTTAGGCAGAGAACGCATACAATCATTACTTAACATACACGGCTACATGTTTCATATAGTTACTATGCTTGTATGACGCAGGCACATTTTCAATGACATGCTCAGCAATCACGCGTTATATATTTTAATTTGTATTTTAGTTGGAGAAAATGAGTGTGAAGGCGAACACTGCTCTGGTTATAAACAGGAAAACGAAGGGGAACCAGTGGGATGACATGTAAATACGAGCTGATCATGGAGATAATGTATTTTCTGACACTTAGGATAATGTAGTCGGGCGTTATGGTTCATATAATGTCTCCTGTCGTGGTTGTGCCCACTTATTATGGCCCACTTGTGCAGCCAGCGGCAGCATCAGTCGGGTTTTGGTGGTGTTAATCCTCGGCACATGCTCAGTCCTGTACACCAAGTTTACAGGCTGCCGGCTGTGCTTGCTGAGGTCACCACACTGGGAAAAAAAATAGACTGACTCCCTCGCTACACCGCCTCCATTTTGAATAGCCATGTAATAGGGGATTCGCATAGTTTGTGTGTGTGTGTGTGTTAGTGTGTGTGTGTGTGTGCGTGCGTGTGTGTGTGTGTGTGTCGCCCACTGCGCTGCGTAGTGTCAACAAGCCACATCCAAACATCCGACATGGACGACCTGTTCAGCCCGCGGAGGTAACTTAACCTTATCACCAACTTAACATTTACATTTAAGCTCTATTTACTGCACGTTAGACGCTTGTGTTGCTGTTTGTGTCGCTACTTTGCTAACCGCCTGTGTGAAATACTCGGGTTGTCAGTGGTCACGAAGTTGGTGTGTGGCTAACAAGCTAGCCAAATAACAGCGTAATGATATTGTCGTTAGCAGCAGTACAGCTAGCGAGCTCCTGTTAGTCAAATTGCATAGTAACGTTTTTTTTTTTTTTACGTGTTTCCGACATGTTGGAATTGTTTTATAAGAGTACCCCATGCACTGTGTGTTTAACTCGGAGATTCCCTCCGGGTTTGACACGGGTCGCTGCCCTGTATTTATGTAGGTTATGTGTACGACATGTTATACGCTAGCTAAAGCTGATATTATTATTGTGACGGAGCCAGTCGCTGTCAACCTGTTTGGAGCTCCCGAGTAGCATTAGCACACACTGTTCTTGTAAAAGTGACCGTAAAATTAGAGCTCATGTATGATTGATTGGCTCTCGGGTTTCATTTATGTAATGTAAGGAATCGCTAGTAGGTGACAGCTGAGATTGGCTAGTAGTGATGGAGGGGCGGGATGTTTGTTATTCTGCCACCAAAATCTCCGTGCACGTTTACGAATGTTCTTATTACAGCCACACATACACATCCGGCATCTACTGTCTGATCAACTGCCGAGTCTGAAATCAACCACATATTGATATGTGTAGGCTGCTTTTTTTCACGTTGTGATAGATGCAGACGTAAGGTGAAGAATTACCCTTATTTCGATATTAATTATAACTGTTATAATTTTTCAGGAGCCTGAACAGCACCCAGGGCGAGATCAGAGTGGGACCAAGTCATCAGGTACAACCTTTTCCAAATTAAATACTTTTTTCATGGTGTGAAAAAATGGCATAGTAAGAAATGCACTAAAACATTGCAAGTACGGTAGTTCTTTACCAATAGGTTTTTATGAATTGATTTCGACATAACATGACGGAATGCATCTGTTATTGTGAAAAAACGAGTGTATTCGGTTAATGCATTGAATTTAAACTTTATTTTAGCATGTTTGGAGCATTTATACATATGTGTTTAAAAGAACAAATCGGTCTGAGTTGGTCCGTCGGGTAAATTGAACTAAGTTTGAAGACACCATTAAACTTCTGGCTGTACCACATTTAATGAAAATGCTAGCAGAACATGTAGTTGCTGTCATTGGGGATTGTTGAATAATGAGTGTTTGTGGGCTTTTTGTCTTTGGTTTCACTGCAGGCTAAGCTCCCAGAGTTGCAGCCTCGGTCTGCACCCGGTTTACAGACTCAGACAGAGAGCGAGGAGCTCATGTGGACGCCTGGAGTGAATGACTGTGACCTTCTCATGTACCTCAGAGCTGCCAGGTTGGTGTTTGCACTCCGTTAGTCAGACTTACCAAGGTAAACTAAAATTGAATGCACCGTGAGAACCTTACCCTGTACCTCCAAAGAGTATTGCAATGTGGTGGACTGAATAATTTGCGTTGTTTTATTATTTTTCTCTCACCACAAAACATATATGTGTGAATTATAATAGTGTTGTAATAGTTCTCCAGATGTGCTGACAGATTTTACTACGATGCTATAAAAGGAGCCAATAGCATACATCTACGTGTTTGTTTGCGGAATGATTTAAATGTCATACATTCCATTTTAGAGAAATCTTTATAAAATGTATAACATCTATAAAAGTTAATGAATTTGTAAATCATACTTCATGAACAAACTATATAGTGACAACTATATCACAACTTTGTTTCGTAAATTGTTTGGTATATCAAAAGTGTTTATTTTAATGCATAAGAAATGCACCAGTATAGTATTCATGTCTAATTGCAATATAATATCATCAGTTATTCTCACTATGCCCCTGTTACTGTATTGTTTAGACCAAATAGTGTTACTATTAAGATATGAACTGTATGTGTCTTTAGAATCAAAATCATTAAGAAAACACCCTTACCTCCACGATTTACCACAGTCAGGTTGTTTCATTGGCCTGGTAAAGTCACACAGCAGGCAGGTTGGCAGAACATTGAGCTTCAGCAGTACTCCTCTGAGCAGAGTTCCCACCTGACCAGCACAGAAAAGTTGCCTGCCCCCTCCTTATTGCAAATGAAAGACTCCTGGGTAGCAAAATCTCTCCAGTAAGCAAAGGCATTACACTGAGCAATTCAGAAGCACATTTTCTTGCAAGTCCGTTTTCTTCATCAGGTTAATATAAACTATTCTTTTTAGCTGTGAAAGAAGTGGTCCAGATTTTGGAGTGTCCTCACCAGACTCATATGATAAAAACAAGAATGTTTGAATTTCAAGGGCACAGAATATTATATGATATATTGAGACCAAGTAATCTTAATTTGCTAATGCCTGCCTGTGTCTTTCCTGTCCCTAAGTATCGTATTTCCTGGTTGTAATTGTTCATGGGAGTGGAGCAACTGCAAGAAATGATCTCTGCTATATGCCAAGCTGTTCTATGACTCATAATGGATTGAGTGTATCTCATCCCTGTTTGTAATCACAAGATAATGAAACCAACAAGGGAAGCACAGGCAAGAACAAAACCAGTGCAGTCTTTGAAAGGCTGTGAAATGTCAGGTGTGGCTCGGCTAATTTCAGAGCTGGTTGCAAAACAATTTAATCACAATAATTATCCCATGTGTGTCGTGCCAGTTGTTGCACCAGGCTGTGTGTTAAATGATAAAGATTAGGATAAAGGTCATATATCCTTTGAAATGAGACGTTCACTCCACAAAGGATTCTTTTTCCATTGTCCAGTTGCTCAGTGTTGATGGAAGAGTGGTGGTTCTATGGGTTTTTTCAGGGCTCCAGGAAAAACATTTCTACTGTCAGCATTTGTAGTTTAAAGTGTTTTGAAGTGCAGAGAAGTTGGCGAATGACAGAAGCACAGTTATCATCTTGGTTAAACTTTCAATTCTCAAGTTAATATACTCTGTAATTTATTGACTTCCGTTCAACTGAAATCAGTGTTCTGTTTTGTTTTCAAAGGAGCATGGCAGCCTTTGCAGGGATGTGTGATGGTGGATCCACGGAGGATGGATGTTTAGCAGCATCTCGTGATGATACAACACTCAATGCTCTCAACATGGTGTGAAGCACAGCTTGATTTATAATCAACATCATCCAGTGAAAAATCAAGTGAAACCTGTTACTGGACTGCAAATTAAGAGAAACATCTTTGTATGTTTTTATAATTTCAGTTACATGCAAGTCATTATGATGCTGCAAAAGCTCTCCAGCGTCTGGTTAAGAAGCCTCTTCCTAAGCTCATTGAGAAGTGTTGGTCGGAGGATGATGTGGTGAGGCACCTTTTGTTTCTGCCATTATAGGAATAATGCCAGCTGCACAAAAGCTTTTTGTCTCACAACTGATTCTAATTGATCTTTATCCACCCTCTCCCTCCTTTTTCTCAACAGAAGCGGTTCATCAAAGGCCTGAGACAATATGGAAAGAATTTCTTCCGCATTCGGAAAGACTTTCTGCCCAGCAAAAAGACTGTAATTAAACCTTTTTGGTATATTTCTTACATTTAATGCAAATTCAGTCCGGGACACTCAATTCAACTCAACACTCAACACTATTAGAATGGTTATCCTTTCCCTCCTTTCATATTTTTGCTGTCTTGAATAGGAACACTCTAAATACAAAATATATAAACCCAAACATGCAGTTTTAAGTAATGCCACTTCTCTTTTCCTTTGTAGGATCTAAACCTCAGTAGGTCTCTTAGTAAGCATGAACAGATGCTACATGACTCATTTGTGCCATAAAAAAGTTGCAAAATCTCTGTATTGTTGCCCATTTGTCTTTTTTTTTACAGAACCATTTATAAGACATGCAGACGTTTATAACGTATTCTAAATGAAATCTGATCTCATAAATCTGTTCTCATCACCAGGGAGAACTGATCACCTTCTATTACCACTGGAAGAAAACTCCTGAGGCTGCAGGAACAAGGGCGTATCGACAACAACGTCGTCAGCCATCTTCTCGCAAAGCAAAGACTCGCTCTGCTGCAGCTCCAGTGAACACCCCATCCCGATCACACTCAAGTGAGGGCTCCTTGCTGTCACACATTTTACTATGCTGCCAAAAGTAGCTCCCTCAGCTTAGTCATTAATAGGCGGTTCTTCATCTAAGTAGATCTTTTTCTTTGCAGTGGATCTGAGTTCTGCAAGCGATGAAGATATTGACAGTGAAGACAGTGAGCAGGATATCAAGAGTGCAACCTGCAGCCATTGTGGTACAACGAGTGAGTACATGACATTTTTTAGATTTCTGTGAAGGCTATGAACCTGACCTGAATGTGTGAATTTTGAACTGAAAGTGCTCCTGAAAAATATACAAGGCAACCGTGAAATTATGGAGCCTTCAATGTTGCAATTTAAAACCTTGACTTTGGAAACGCTATTTTTATTCTAACAGGCTCCAAGGATTGGCAACAAGGGGGAAGAGGCAACCTCTTGCTGTGCACAACCTGTCGCACATATGAAAACAAGCACGGCTGTCTACCTCCTAGTCGGAAATCTACAGGGGCTTCATTTACGTTTAAACCAGTTAAAGAGGAAGATGAGGGGAGCCATGGCAAGCATGGCATGAGGACACGGCGAAGCAGAGCAACTGTAAGCCTGTGGCTCCTCTTATGATTGCCGAACATTTCAAACTATGATATAATCCCTGGCAATTCATAATGTTATTATTAATATTTGTTGACTATTTGTGATACAGCTGTCATCTTTAAGAAGTGGGCACAAGAGGCTCACAGGCTCCCCGACCAGAGAGGATCAGCAGTCAAGTAGCCAGCCCTCCCCGAGCGGCGCAAGTACCATGTCTAACGTTTCAAGAACGTCGTCCACTGACAGTAAGAATGACTCGACAAAGAAGTCAAACAAGGTAAACACATTTTATGTCAGACCAATGTGGGACTTTGTAAAGCTTATGGGACCTGTAAGAGAGACACAAAGATTCTAGATGGACAAGATTAACAGTGAAGCTATGAAAACACTTGGCCTGCAGCAATACATGTGCAGATAGTGTTTCCAGGAAATTTTGTAAAATTGCCATTGCATCACTTAAAGGCAATCTTTCATTTATTACTAATGCTGCCATGGACAGATTTGAGTAACACTGACAATCAGTGGTTTGTGTCAGTGATAATGTCAGTGTCAGTAAACGTATAAAGATGTGTAATTTTGTGTTGTGTCAGCAGAGGATTAAAGAAGAATTAACGTCACCGAAGGTAACAAAACGTGTGAGGGAGAGCCCTGCTCAGGAGCCGGATGAGCCTGACAAAATTACACCCAAAAGGCCTAAGACACAGGTAAGAGAGCAGCTTGTACTGTAGAGATACCTCTCCTAGGCTGTAATGTGTAATAGTTTCTGGCAGTTGCTGAGACAGCAAACATCGGTCAATTTTGTGCACAAAAACATTTGTCATTAAAATGTATCAGTCTTTCAATGACAAAATACAGCAAAGCGTTTTATAGGAAATTAGTTTAGCCCAAACAAAAAAGCTGTAGATTGAAAATAACTTGGCTGTGAAATACAACCTGATCCAGGTTTTTATTTGTTCCTCCAGGATCCCCAGGGATCTCGGTCAGAGGGAGAGGCCGAGGCAGAGGAGGAAAGCTCATCAGAAAGCCGCAGTGCTCAGGATGATGGCAGCAGTGACACCAAAGACATCGATCAGGACAACCGCAGCTCATCTCCCAGCATCCCCAGCCCCCAACAAGGCAACGAGAGTGACTCTGACTCATCTGCCCAGCCCAATGGCATCACATCAGAGTCTGGCGCCCCTCCTGCAGACGCAGCTGTCCCGCAGGCCCTCCCCGCTCAAGGCCACTCCATCACTCCCCAACCACCTCAATGCACTTCCTCTGCTGATCCTGCCCAGAGCCCCGCTCCTCCTTCTCCAGACCCACCTCAACCAGCTTCTGGTCAGCCAGCCGCCACGGCAGGTCCACAGAACCGACCACAGCCCCCCCCTCACACCCCTTCTGGTCCACCACTCCTCCCCCCAACATTAGGGCAGGACTCTCCTCTTGCGCCTGCCTTTCAGGTCCCACCTTCTCTTACTTCTGTTTCTGCACCGCCTCTTGTGCAGCCACATGGCCCACCACTTCAGGCCTCCCAGCGTCCCTTTTATAGAGAGTCCCAGCTCCCCCAGCCTCTTTCATCTGGCCCCCAAATCAAGCCTCCTCCAACCACCCCAATTCCACCTTCCCACAAGCAGCTTCAGCACCAGCCTGCTACACCTTTCCCCCAGATGCCCTCCAATCTGCCCCCTCCCCCAGCATTAAAACCCCTGGCCTCACTGCCCAACCAGTACCCTCCAGGTGCCCCACCACCACCTCTACAGCTCATGGCCCAGTCTCTGCCCATGCAGTCTCTCCCCACCCAACCTCCAGTAATCTCTCAGGTGCAAAACCACCCTGGAAGAAGTATACATTCTTCCCATTCTGTTGGTGCAGGCTCACACCCTCTCACGTCTGTTACTGCATCCACCGTTGGCCCTGTCCCCAGCCTCCAGCCTTCGTTCCCACCTCTCTCTCTGAGGCCTTCGCCTTGCACCACTGCAGGAGTGCCACATATTCACATTAAAGAAGAGCCAATGGATGAGTTGGAGGAAGCTGAAAGCCCACCATCTCCACCCAGGAGCCCCTCACCAGAGCCCACCATTGTTAACATGGCAAGCCATGCCAGCCAGTCTGCACGGTATGTGTTAGAAGACATTATTACTTTGCTTACTTAATTAGGGTTTGACACCTCACAGCTGTGGAGTCGGTGAGTAAAATGTTACCATAACCACCAGAATTGCTGTTCATAGGTATTCAAAACAAAATGTAAATGAAAGTCAAGGATGAATACAGGTTCTGAGTGACATCTTCTTGGGCAATGTTGAAAAGCTATTATACACATAGCACCTGTCAACAGCACTTGCAAAGCATTGTGTTGTGATGTTTAAAGTGAAGCTTATTCATTCATTCAAGCATCATTCTCATACATACACTTATTTCTATCAGGTTCATCAAACACTTGGATCGTGGCTACAACTCCTGTGCTAGAACAGATCTGTTCTTCACGCCACTTTCATCTTCCAAGCTGGCCAAGAAGCGGGAAGAGGCCGTGGAAAAATGTCGCCGAGAGGCTGAGCTGAGTGCTCGGCAAGAACGTGAAAGGGAGAAGGACAGAGAGAGAGAGCGAGAGAGGGAGGCTGACAGGAATGCTGTGAGTTTGCCATTCATTATCATCATGTAAAGAAAAACATTCTGTCATCAAGCATATGAATAAGTTTGCTTACTTTGCTTACAGAGAGCCTCTACCTCCTCCCATGACAGTCGGATGATTGAGGTCCAGATGTCAGGTCAGGGTCACATGCGTTCCTCCTTTGAACAGCAGCAAACCACTGTAGCTGCTGTGCCCCCCTACATTGGGCCTGACACACCTGCCCTGCGCACCCTGAGTGAATATGCCCGACCTCATGTCATGTCCCCCTCCAACCGCAACCACCCATTCTATGTATCGCTGAGCCCTGGGGACCCATTGCTGGCCTATCACATGCCCGGTCTGTACAGTGCTGAACCCAGTCTGAGAGAGCGTGAGCTCAGGAATCTAAGAGAGCGGGAACTACGAGAGAGGATGAAGCCCGGCTTTGAGGTCAAGCCCCCAGAGATGGAAACCATGCACCCTTCAGCTAATCACATGGAGCACTTTGCCCGTCACGGGGCGCTTAGTCTACCCCATATACCTGGGCCTCCGCATCATTTTGGACCTTTACACCATGGGCTTAACCATCTCGAGCGAGAGAGGATGGCGCTGGCAGGACCCCAACTGCGCCCAGAGCTGACCTATGCCGAGCGACTCACTGCAGAACGGCTTCATGCGGAGAGGATGGCTTCTGTGGCGACTGACCCTGCTGCCAGGCTGCAGATGCTCAATGTGACGCCGCATCATCACCAGCACTCTCACATTCACTCTCACCTCCACCTTCACCAACAGGATCCCCTCGGTCAGGGTAGGGCTCATGGACTTTGAGAAGTTGACTTGTCATGCAGTGATTGTATTTTGTTCTAGTAGCGTTAAGTAAATGTGCATATATGTCCTCTTTCCTATTATAGGCCCCGGCCCTCATCCTTTGGATCCTTTGTCAGCAGGACCACGTTTGGCCCGGTTCCCCTTCCCTGGCCCGATTCCCAATCCTTTACTCAATGAGCTTCCTCATGATCATGAAATGCTACGCCATCCACTGTTTGGTTTGTAATCTTACCTTGAAGTATACACACCACCCAGGTCTTGATTCCTGCCTGAGTCCTTCTAAAGCAGTATGATCTGATTTGACATATGCAAATTTCATAGGAGGTGCATATCCACGGGAGCTGCAGGGGCCGATTCCACAGATGTCTGCTGCTCATCAGCTCCAAGCCATGCATGCTCAGTCTGCAGAGTTGCAGAGAATGGCCATGGAGCAGCAGTGGCTGCATGGCCATCATCTACATGGAGGCCCTCTACCAGGGCAAGAGGATTATTACAGGTAAGGTGTTTCGACTTAAATACATGATCTTGGATTATATTGTCTAGTACCAAGTGAATAGTCATGAAAATAGTGTAGTTTGGAGGCAGTGAGGTTCAAGGTGGGAGTGTCTTAGATAAAAGTACTATACAATATTTACATTCCATTTAGTTATTTCATTGTGAAGCCAATGTGACCATTATTAGTCTATAATGGTTGGTTGAACTCAACTGTAAAAGGTGTCAGACAGCCAGCAACACAGTCTTTATTTCTGTTTATTTCTGCTTTCCAAAGCCGTCTGAAGAAAGAAGGTGACAAGCCATCGTGAGTTGCAGGTGGTGCATGCCCTCAAACCCTATACTATACCTAATAACTAGAATACTGTGTACTTTCTAAAACTGTAAGAGGATATTTGTGTCATTATTGTTTTAATATATTTTAGAAAAAATCTTTGTGATCTTTATGTGCATTCCTTGTTAAGCACTTAATGGGATCGTCAAAGTCTGCCGGCAATTTTTCATATCCATTGAAGAGTTTGTCTCGCCGTTGTTATCAAGTACTCGCTCACTCACGGTATGTAAGATTTAGTGTGGCAGCTTTTTCTCACACACATTAAGCGATTTGATAAGCAGTGATAGAAATGAGCAAAAACAAACGTGTCTCTCATAACGGCTGTGAAAGCAGACAGACTTAACTGTTCCCATGGTTTCTAAATGATTTCCTTGTACAGAATGACATTTAAATCAGTGTTTGAATGACTGACAGTTTAGCATGACTCTGTCTTCAGTTTTCACCAAACTAGAGTAGCAAGTTGCATTGTTGTGTTTCCACTTTGAAATCATAGTAGGGGCCAGTTTTATTCTAAATCTTCTAAATATTTGTCTAAATCCTAAAGTTTTATATATCAAGATATCTTTTCACAGTATAACCTAAGCTTTTACTCATCCATTTTTGAGACTGTAAATATTACATGTTCACAATATTCTATATGAATGACTCTTAATATAGCCGTAGATGTGAACACTCAACCCTAGATTTGGCACAATAACAACAAATCCTGAGCTAAAAAAACATTATATAGTATTATTAAGTGAGATAATTGTTATTTTGACTGTAATCTTTGTCACCCCCAAACAGAAAGTTGTATTAGAACACGTGTCCACAGTGTTTTGATTAGTGGAGATTTGAACAGAAACTAAAAGTAATGAATTTTTAAAAGAACTGCTTCAAAATCCAATATTTATGTGACATAATATGGAAGTGTATACATTGCATATTTATTTCAATAAATACATCTACAATGACACCTTGATCTCCTTGAAGCTTGTGTTGTATACGTAGAGCTCATGTGAGTTACTGTGGAAAGAAAAGCGTTCATGTTTGTGTTGTTTTCTGCTCCCAACCCATCAATTTGAATAGAGAAGAGAGTGGAGTATACATTTTTATTGCATTAACATCAAATATTGCACTAAGACAAAGTCCATTATGCCAATATGGGATATCATTGGTACCTCATTTAAATATTCTGGCAGCAATCATTTCCTGTGTAGAAAATACAGTTGACATGACGATTTGGACAAAGCTTCCCTCACTTCACTATGCAAGCATTCACATACTGTCTACATTCACATAACTCAGACCAACAGCTCCAGCTTCAGTTTCTCCTCAGGCTTTTCACTTTTCAGGCGTCCACACAAACCGGCACCGGCACATCAAAGCAAGCAACATTGCGAACTATTGCCCTATTACAACGTGTCTTGACTGCAACTATATAAACAGCAAACGCATGTTCAGGCCAGAACTCTAAACGCAGCTCAAATAGTTTGTGTTTCCAAAAATACCTTCTACGAGTTCAACTAGCTACAGACTGCAAAGGTCTTTCACTAAGCCAAACTACTTGTATGTAACTTAATATTGGGAAACCAGGTCCTAACTTTCTAGTAGATATACATTACATGATATTACATTACATGGAACTCATTGATGGATGGACCCAAGTGATTTGTTTTGGAAATGACTCATTGGTACTGTGAATGTCGTGGTTCAGGAGCCTACTTCAAATACTGCCGCAGGTACTGGATGGCCGAGAGTGCGCTCACATTTGCCAGCAGGGCTAAACAAGATTTGAAAACAGGTTTTAAGAATCGCTGTCAAATCACCAAGTTACACTGTGGATATTCAATAGTTTTACTCATCACATTAGAGAAATACTGTATCAGTGGCAGATGTTGCATACCTGCTTTCCAGCCATCAGCACCCTCGAGGTCAGTGGATCTTAGTACCCATGATGCAACCGCAATGCAGACTAAGCACATATCTGACTGCTTCAGTGTGGAGAAGAGACCCTCTCGCTCTGCAAGCAACGTAAACCGACACAAAAAGATTATATTTCAATTCACTGCAGATTATTGATATCAATATGAGGATTCAAACGTACTTGTTAAGTAGAAGGTCGTCTGTATTGTTTCCAGAATGCTCTGCTCCACTGCTAGCTCTCTAAAAATCTGAGAAGGATTTGACTGGACCCGTCCCTCACTGAACAGAGTAATGGCAGGAACCGCTCTGTTGATGATGTGTGTTCTCTCAGTCCCGACTGGAAAAACCCAACCAGGAGACCTACGGCGCCACATGCTACCTGTGTTGTGGAAGCGTATGTTCCTCATGGAGAGGAAACCATTCCAGCTTCTCGCCCAGTGTGTCTCGTAGTGAGGTCCATTTGATGCTGCCGCCACTGCTGCTGCTACTGAAGACGCAAAGTCATTGGCGTGGAGGTGAGAGCAAGCAACTATGTTATTTCGGGATACTGTGTCTGTTTCGGCAGACATGTTTTGTGGCAAAAAAAGGTAGTCCACTTCTGGGAATGTGAGATCTCTGACAGTAGGATGAGAACAAGAGAAGATGGGGATGGGTTTCCCTTCACTGCTAACTAGCATTTCATGCATGGGCGTGCAGAAAGTGAAGTCGTACACTGAGATCTCTCTTGGGTCATAGACCATGACAGGCCTGCAGTTATTCTCTACCTCGTCCTCTGAGAGGAGGCATTCAAGCATGTCTGGAAAGGTTATTGTGTTGTGTTCATTTACTATTTCTATGCTGGTCAGAATGGAAACATCTGTTAGTGCTCCTGGGCTGTCACTAACTATAAAAGTTGTGTTTTCCTCCAGAGATGGACAGTTCCTAAGAAACAGGCTGTCCTCAGCATTGGACTTCAACTGAAATTCTTCTTGAAGATGATGAGAGTTGAGCGCTCTTACATTCTGCATACTTTGGGACTTTGATATCCGTCTTGGCCACGAGAGATTGTTTGAAACTGGGGTGTGTGTGGCTTGATTGTCAAAACGCGGCTGTGTAATTTCCTCCAGAGACACAGTTAAGCACTCCTCCTGTGTGTCCTTCACTGAGAAGTCATTTGTGCTTTGGCCTTGTTGTTTTTTGTTTTGGGGGTCAGGACTTGGATTCCTGCTGGCACCAATAAACTGCAAGTATTCTTCTTCACAATCTGAGGAGGTGGAAAAGTCACAGCTTGAGCGATCCGGTTTGGAATCGTCAGGCTGAGTGAAATAGTCCGAGTCGGCAGCATCGGATGTGTCCATCAGACTACCATCAGCTAAATCATACTCCACGGTGTCCAACAAAGAGCTGTGGTCTGCTTTAGCATCTGTGACATCTACATTTACTTTTGCTGTTCCTTGTATTCTCTGTGCTTCAGTGGTTGAGGGACTCGTACCCATTCTAAGCTGCAAAATGTCTTTTATTGTCAGTTTTTCCATCTCATCCCAAAAGGCAGATATTGCAAACACAGGTCGAGCAGGATCCAGAGCTTCGGCGTATTTTTCAGGTCCGTCAACCTCAGAGCAAGGTGTTACTGTTAAAACAGGAAGTTTAAGCTGTTCTTCTTCTAGGCAATCGGAGGGTGAAATTCCACATCCCGTTGGTGAGTTGTGTGTTTGAAGTTCAGGCACGTGATCGGAGTCGCAGGGTGGCTGACATGCAGGGTTGTCTTCTGGTGTTTTATTTGTTCCTCGTCCAGCAGATGGATTAACAAACACCATGTCAGCGATGCTTTCATAGCCATCACAATCTGAGGCAGCTGGTTCACCACTGTTAAAATTCTCTTTGTGTGTATCGCCAGAATGCATTTCTGTGCCCGGGATGTTGTCGGCATCAGTGCTGTCAGTTAAATCGAATAGTTTGTCGTTTGATATAGAACACTTTAAATACAGTTGGTGCAGTTCGTCCATTGATTCAGCAGCTGAGAGGTAAGTTTCAGAATCGTAACTATGAGCGGAGAAGAACTCAACACTGTCTTCAAACTCATCAGACATGTCTCGAAGGAGAGGGAACGTGTCACGTAGTGTAGATGTCATGGGATCTGTTGGCTTTTCTGGCTGTTCCACCGAGTTCTGTGGCTCACATTTGTTTCCGTCTAATCTTGACTCGTTGCTCTCTACATTTAGGGATTGAGACATTTCCAATTGTTGTGCCGCAATCTCTGTTTCACCACAAGGCAAGGGTGTGATGTGCATTTGCATTGAGTCTGAGATGAGTTCGCTTTGTATGTTCTCAAGACTTATTTCATCATTTGGTTGCTCCGCTGAGTTTTGAAGCATGTTTTGGTCTGACTTTGTGCTGTATTCATTGTCATTCTCGCCCTCCGATTCATCTTTAATGTTATTTATCTCTGACCCTGAGCTGTGTTGACCTTGAGGCTCCTGCTCACGGCCACACACGCGCTTGTCCTTATGAAGGATTTTTTGTCTTCGTTTTTTTCTCACAGATGGAGCTTGTCTCCGATTTCGTACCGGATTGTCATTGATAGTCACAAACCAGCGCTCTTTCTCTGGCCTTGTGGTCACGCAGCTAGTATCCTCCGTGCTCTCTGTAGTGTGTGTAACCTTCACATTCATTCCTGCTTGGCGGCAAGAAAGTGGATCAGGATCCTGTACAGGTTTGAGATTTAAGGGTCCACTCTCTGTTTGCACATGTTCTCCTCCTTTTTCCAACTCGGCTGAAAACTTGCCATTTGTTGCTTCCGTTGGCTGCGCACATGTAATACGGTCATTGGTTGTTTCTGTGATCTGTTCTGCATTCTCAACGTGCATGGCTTCATTATCTCCAGGATCATCCAGACATATTTCTGAGTCCGTCTGTGCCACATGATTCCTAACAACACTGACCTCTTTGGTTTCTATGGTAATATCCTCTAATCCTCGTGATTGATTTGTGGAATCCATCCAGCTGTGTCCTCCTGCATCACCGCTTTGAGATTCATCTCTGTCTGGGCTCTGTTGTGCCTCATGCTGGTTTGTTTTGAAGACTGAATCTGGGTTTTGTAAATCCTCTGAAACTCTGACGGCTGGACCATCGAGGCTGGCGAGGGACGGCTGGAGCAGACTGCACTCCTCACTCTCCTCAAAGAATCGCATCCAGTCATTTTCTGCAACGAGCATGCTGTGATCTAAGTCATCCATTTGGATGCATAACAAGCTTGTCTATCTGAAAAAAGGAATTAATCAGCATGAAGGAAATCAGTGTTAGAGGGGTGCATCTTTAATTCATCTGCAAGAAACAATCAGTGGCTTAATGTCTTGGATTGTTGATATCTTGGTTATATTATATATTAATATAAATTAACCATTAATTTCATTCTGATGCAATTTTAATATAAATTCATAGTAATCAAAAGCTTGAACATTAAGATTTGGACATCAACTGAGCAAAACCAGACCACAAGTTCCATAACAGACCCCAAAATAATCCATGACCTGCTGAAGTCATTTGACCTGATAAGAAACATTCAGCTGGCCGGTGTAGGTCACAGTCAGCTGAATGTACAGCATAACTAAGCTAGAGATAAACAAACACCCAGCAGCAGCATTTGTAAGTGGAAAGTCTGTAGAGCAGTGATAACATTGAAGTAATGTAACTAACATGTTAATTATGTAAAACTGTACAAACACCTCCCATGTTCAGTATTTAATCAACACATTTTTGTAATAGTGTGAAATGCTCTCATTACTCTCCCCGTGGAGGAACTCTATCAGTTTCCAAATTTAACGGAAAGTGTTGTTGAAGTTTTATATCAGCGTTGTCTGAGCCATTACACCAAAATGAAAAACCACAACATGACGCACAACTACTGTGTTTACGTGTTTGACATGCATGTGTAGGGATGAAAACGTACCTGTTGCACAAGGACAAGACGTTCAGTGTGAAGGTTTCAGTTTGTGTCCCTGCAGGGACAGTCTGATGTCCTTGCTTATGTCAGACTGGGGCCATTCAGCTGTTATAAATAGAGTAGTATGCCCAGTCACATGTAGCTGCTAGTGCAGACGTCCTTCCCTCTATTAGCATAGGTGTGATATTTCAGTAAGCACAAATACAAGCACTTCAACGTGTCAAGTGAGATCAATGAGACACTAAATGACATAATTACAATAACGAATAATAGCCATACAAAGGCTACAATGCCAAACTTTGCAGCCCCAATGGGCATTTTATACATGTGTATTACAGTAATGACATTGCTTGGCATGTTTGATGTTGTTAATGTCAATGTCATGAGTGCAGCTTGGTTTATTGCAAGTCTCTCAGCAGACAGAATTCTTAGATAAAAACCTTTATATAACAGCAGGAGGGGAAACAATCAGCTAAATATTAATCTATTAAAATATAAAACTAATATTTGTTTGATAGTAATTTACATTAACTATAATAGATAAAGTTATAATGAAGATAACTAAGCTCAACTGCCTCCGGTGTAACAAGAACCATGACTCATTTCATTATAGAGGCAAACAGGGATTAAGAAAAGGTGCTTTATTCCTGTAAACACAACAGATCTTCAGAACATTCTTCATGGCCACTCAAAATACATACATTATTACAAAACCAATACATCATTTGTATAAAACAATATATACATGTAGTTTAACTTACGGTTGGCTGCACAACAGCGAATGTGAAGCAAAATGGCAATATTGTTGGAATGATAAATGCTTTTTTAAATTGGTTGTAAATGCCTCACTTCAAATTCCTCCACATGAAGATGGAAGTTATTTCTTTCATTCCTAATGTGAAGATATAAAACTCTCTAGAACAAAATATCATCTAGTAAGCCATGATTAACCAGCCTTGTTCTAAAGTTATACATAAAGGCCACTGGATATAATTCAGATACAAATAATCACTCACATATATGTCAAATCGACCTCTTCCTGGCTTGGCGTAAAGCTCATTATGGCACAGTAATGGCACAGAGCAATTTTCTTCAGACAACATTTGGCAAAGGTTACAGTTCACAAAACGATGGAACCAAACCACAACAAAGAAACTCCTTAGAAGTACTTCTGTTAAAGTTCAAGTTAAGCTCTGACAGCAGCCGATGACCTCGGCAAAATAAAGTGCACTCGCATCCAGTTATTCTATGTTTAAAATCTATATTTACTTCATGAAACAAAATGAGTCACACATTTCTCTAATGAAAACAATATGATCTAGTTAAAATGATGTTTACTCCTATTATGGCTGAGTGGGCATGTCAAGGAATATAATAATTAATGCATGTTAGCTACGCATTAATTTTGGCTGAGCACTCATAATAAATACAAACGCCTTAACAATACTGCGCTATGCTCTTTCACAATAAAACATCCTGGCCCACAAGAGGAATTCCAATGCTGTTAAACAGAGAATATATTCTATAGTCCTGATTCTAACAAGTTAAACTCAGTGCTCGATTACAAGTACAAAAAAAATATTGTGTAAAAATCCAAAAATAGTTAACTGAGGAAAATAGTGTCCATCCAGTGTTTGAGCTGTCACATTATATAGGATAGAAACTGTCACCACATCAGACCCCAAAAGCCTACAAACAACACTTACATGAAATTCATCACTGCCTCCTAAAAAGGAAAATCCCCTCATGTCCTCTCAATCATCACAACGGTGCTGCACACAAAAACTGCAATCATATTGGTTTGAAATGGCGTCAGATGGTCGGTTATTATATATTAGAGATGATTTCATCATCACACTCCTTATGAATGCAGAACAAGTGATAATAATGCAGCAGATGCGGTGACAAATGAATTGACACGAGTTAGCTGGACTTTCTTTTCTTTGCAGTTGCTGGCGCTCTTCACACATGATAAGAAAAGCAAACAACATTCCTGAGCTTTCCATCCCACTTGCACCGCCTATCTTGTGTCTCCTCCCTCCTACACGTTATACTCTTTGGTCGCGGACGTGTTTGGCACCGTAGCTGTACTCAGCGTAGACGTCGCAGAGGGCCGCTCCCTCCTGACGTATCTCGTCTTCCTTGCTTCAGTGGAAGGAAGATAAAGTAGAATACAGGATGAGAGGAGCAAAGTCCGAGTGAGGCAAGCGTGTGTGGGGTGTATTTGAGCCCTGCACTTTTGATCATGAAGTTCCTATTATGAACAGCTTTTGTGCCATAACCTGTTTGTGAGCGTGATTTGGTTGGTACAGCAGGAACAACACTCATCGACATTGACTGATGATTATCTGCTTTTTCGATTGCTCACAAGCTTAACAGAACCTCAAACCTGTTCTGCAGGGTCGGACAGTTTTGAATACAACCAAGGCTTTGTTTCTCTTACCTGATGTGGAGGGTATCATGACAGCCTGGAATAAATCAAAAACAAACACTGGTAATAATCCCTTACAGATGCAAACCTTTACAACTTGCATTGTCTTAACTACAGGCAAATATTGTTTTAAAACAAATTCTGCAGACTGCAGATGTATTGACTTAAATGATTGATTTGAGAGAAACAACAAAACTGACTTACCGTCTCACTCGGTTGGAATATGAAAGCTGGGAAAGTAGACAAAAAGTTTAATTTACTCATCTGCTGACAGCAAAACACACATGCTGCTTTGTTCCTCCAATGTTTTCATTAGAGAGGGATTAATGGATGTGGTGGATCACACCATGAACAGGGGGGATCTCGGGAGCTCAGCACTTCAAACACACACAAAGGTTTGATGTCAGGCACTTCTCAGTCGTGCAGCGCCGCTTACTGTACCTTTGTTGCGTCGATAGAAGATATTCGGGAGTCGGTTGGAGCGTTTGAGGTAGAAAAAAGAGGCGACGGAGAGAATCAGGAACAGGCTGATTAACAAAGTTCCCAGCAGAAGAGAGGCAGCCACACCAGGCCCTCCTGCTCCAAACACAACAAAACAGAAAATGGTTGCTTAAAGCTACAGAGTTCAAGTGGATGTATGTGAAATACTACAAAACAGGCCATTGGGACTTTGCATGTTGTATCTTACCTATTTTAGGAATGACTGTGGTCACTGTTGTGTGATTTTTCCGCTCCACTGTGTAGTCTGGTGAGCACAAACAGGGGAAATCCGATATACAAAGTCACATGAAGAATGTCAGTAATCCACATCTGAAGTAAATGGTGGTTGATCCTTACTGTAGGTGCATGCGGTTAAGTTCTCCACATCTGCAGCGGCTGAGTCACAGAATATGCAAACTGTGTTGCTGTTCTCAAGGAGGTGCAGGAAACATCCTGAAGGAATAAAAGCAAGGATATGTTTCATCTTACAGATTTGGCAGCTTTACGCTTTGGTGCCATTGTGCTCAGAAAAATGTAATTTTAATGAAAGGTATAGATTTACAGATTTACAGATACAGACTTATAGATTAACTATAACATATACATGCACACTTAACATTATCTTGCTATGCAATGGAAGAAAAGTGCATATGTTTCTTTGGGAAGTCCCTCCCAAATACAGCATGAGGTGTTTGTCACATTTAAAGAGGTTTTTTTTTACAGTCTGAACTTGTCAAACTTGTTTTTTCTCTTTTCAGATCATTCACAATGTCTTCTTTCTTTCGTTCAGATGGTCTCTCCATTGTTTCTTTCCAGAGATGTATCCATTGTAACACCGCTTGTGTTTAGTTTAGAATAACTCTTTCACTCTCTTGTCCAGTGATTACTGAATGCTGAATGCTGATTGTGTGTGGTCTTGTTGCATATTGCAAAACCCACAACCACACAGTCTACAAAGGAGATATAGCAGTGTTTTGCTTCCTGCTACCTAACCTGTGTTTTAACAGCTATTTTTTGACAGACAGTAAACGTGACATCATCAGACCTGAATTCAGACAAACTGGTCAGTTATCTCTGAGGCCAGCTTGCCTTTGTATTAATGGGAGGTTTGCACTTAAGTAGGTAATACATTAATCAATCCCACACTTTGACTTTACCCAACCAAACACATTTGACTTTTCCCAATCTGTTTCCTATGATTATGATTGTGTTACAAATGATCAAACCACTTCCTGTGTTGTGTGATGGGTGTTGGTTTACCTGGTTCACAGTGAGTGTCATTAGAGCATGAAGCGTTCACTCTCTGTTTATCACCACAGCACTCTAGTGAATTCTGACGTAGGGCCTACAGACAGAATAGTAATCACAGATAAATAAATCCACGCATCCTGAAACTTACTTTGTTTGGGGGTGTGCTACATCCATTGTTCTTACCTTAGTAACAGGAGTTTCAGGTCTGATAAGAATCACAGTAGCAGCCATGACTAAAAGGAATGACAGAGCCATAGTCGAACCTTTTGAGATCAAACAGACTTGAATTAGAAATGCATTAGCCAAAGAAACAACATGTTGAATACCTATGTTTTACCCAGCAGGGATCATGTTTGTAATTTAAAAACCTGTCATATAAATTGTACACAATGGGTTAAAAATCTGTTGTGAGACAGAGCCAAGGTGATTGCAGCTAGCTAGCACCTGCCACTGCGGGGAAGTTATTGTGCGACTCCTCAGGTAGCGACTCCACCATGAACGAGATCATTCTGACTGTATCTGTCCTGTGATTTATGCTGCCAGACACACACACACACACACACACACACACACACAGCAGCTGTACATTGGTGAATTATACAGCAAAAAGTTGACTTACCAACCTAACAGCAGGCTGCGCGCTGACCAGCAGCACTTTGTTGTTATTGACGTTTAAGGTCTGAGCAGTCACGGGTGAATCAGTGCAGAAGAACATGCATCTGGTGTCAGATTTGTCATCAATAACACAGCCTTTCTGTCAAAGATGGTCCTGCTATAGTACGCAGCAGCTTGCTTTGGTTTGGCACAAGAACTTCCGGGTTTGCTTTTCAAAATAAAATGTCTGAGGAAGACTTCTCAGTGAAGAAATATTTTAACTCTTCTTTAACGTACATAAATAAACAACCAATTGACAAGCCATTCACACATAAATATCATATAAGTATATCATTTATTTTAACAGCTTTTAGTTGCCACACATTTGTGTTTATCCTCTTCCGTCAAAACATTTATTTCAAGAAGAGTCCTTGTCATTACTTTCATATATATCCTGGTGAACATGTTTACTTTTTACTACTAGTTTGCGTAATGCTTTGTATACGTTTACACTATATGCTAGATTATTGTCCACAATATTTACTGCAGGAAAATCAACATGAGCGCACCCTCTAGGTCCCATTTCATTGTTTACTATGATGCCTGAACGCAGCACAGTATAGCCTCGTTCTAAGTTTAAATGGCGGGAGGTTTAAATTTGAGCATCTTGTATTATTTTAGCAGGTCAGTAAGGAATTGAATTTAAGGGGAAAAGTACTGTATCCAAGGTAACACAACTGTTCTCTACTCTTTGCTTAACACGACCATTTTAACCAAACCACTTTGGTTTGGCTAAGACGAGGTTAATTGGCTAACACAAGCTTCACCTGCTAGCATTTTTGTTACCATCATGCTGAATTGGAATTAACTTTCATTGTTATTAGGTAATCCAAAGAAATGAATCCTAATGTGTGGAACATAAAGGAAGTCATGAACATCCCAATGGGAGTCAGGTAGTTAGCTACTACTACTACTACTACTTCTTGTGGCCTCTCTCCAAATGTGAGATTGCTATTGGTAATGTAAACATGGTAACAGACGGGACATTGTTTTGTACCTTTAGCTACAAACTTCTTTCTGTCTCACTGCATAAATCTAAGAGCATGTGTTCTGTTTATGTGCATATGAACAGAACCACCAGCAAGAATGCAGCTACCAGTGGTTATTCCAGTTTAACAGACACCCAGTTTCAGTTTTGGCCTGACAATTCTCAGAGTTTATCTCAGGATATGAGCTTATCCTCCAGGACGTCCCAGCAAAGCTCACAGGAGGTACTGCAGGTTTATCCCCCTGACACTGTTCATGTTCTTGGTTCTTGTTGACGGATTCATATCTGCATATTACTGACATTAGATCTAGATTTAAAAATTTGTTTCTAACCTGCCTAAACATATTTAACCTTAAAATGTAATGTTTTGTTAGGGAAGCGACCCAAAGATTTTAAGCAATTACCTCTCCAAACCTCTCCTGTTTGGAGACAGTAAGGACAAATTCAAAGCTGGTGGCATACTGGATTCATTTGAAGAGGACAAGAGAAGGGCAAAACAAAAAATTGAGAGGTATTATTCTCTATAGGGAGTACTGTGACAGAACACGATGCATCAGATCAGAATGAAGACGCACTCAGCATCACTTCCTGTTTGCTTTCACAGTGAATTTTTAGCCAAGGAATGCCTACAGATTCAAGAAATGCTCATTAGTGTAAGTGATGAGAGGTGTGATTCTATTCTATTTACTCTTGATTTTAGAATTCATGTCTTGTAGAAGTAAAATGTCCCTCAACTTTTTCAGATGCAACCGTTGATAAGTGGCTCAGTGAAGAATACCGCTGAAAGCAAAACAGTTCTTGAAGACTTAAGCAATTCTGCATTAACTTGTAAGTTCCCTACTCGGCTCTGTCAAAACTGTTTATTTATGTCAATGTTAGTCTAACAGCAGAGCAGATGGAAAGGAAGTGAGCCAACACACTTTCTTACCACCAGCAGATGGTGCTCTCTTCTCTGTGAAGATTGGTCCCTCACGTTTTCTCACTAACCATTAAGGGGTTGTATTCATTTTCTGTTCTTTAATTCGTCCTTTACAGTGAAAAATAATCTTGCTAGTCTTCAGAGTGATGTTTTACAGCAGTTTGAGAGTTTGCTGAGTAAAGTGATGTCTCAGACAGAGACCCTGAAAGAAATGGATGACAGGGTACATAAGGTATGGTCAGTATATTTGAAGTTTGAATTTAATGACGGGTAATTGTTCTGGTTAGTTATGTTTTTGATTTGTATTTTTTAGACTGAAGATGGCATGATAGAACTTGGCTCAAATATGCATAGCATAAAGAACAACCTGGCGTTTCTGAGAGAGGAAAGGGAAAGAGAGCAGAACATGCTTCAAGAGGCCCTGGGTCTGCTCAACACTTTAGTCTCAAAGCATTTACCCAAGCCCAACCCTGAGGGAGTAACAGACAGCGCCGTCCAGACCGCACCGGAGCTGTTACAGCCGGTCACCACCGTGCAGCAGAAAGGGAAGCTGGGAGATAGACAGCTTTCATCACGCCGCCGCCAGTGCAGTGTGGTTAAAGTTACCCTTCAGGATACCAGCTGCCTGATCAGAAAGAGGAGATCCACTACACAAGGTCCCAGAAGGCGCGATAAAAGGCCACTGGTGCTCTCACAGTCAAGTAAGACCAACACCGTAGACAAAAACAGCCGACCCCTCTCAAACTGCCACAGTTCAGTTCCTGTCAGTGAGCTTCGTATTGGGACCAAGCACAGCAAATCAAATGGTCTGAAAGTACAGAGGAAAGAAGGCAGAACCAGCAATGATGTGGGCTCTTTCATCACTCCTCTCAGCTGCTGGTCCGAGGACAGCGAAAACTCTGTGAGCATCACAGGATTCCAGCCCATCTTAAAGAAGCTGTCAGCTGAAGTCAACACAGAGAAACCTAAAGGCCTCTGGCAGCTGTTTGGTTTTGATTGTGATTCTGACTTGGGCCTTGTAGAAGACGAGTAAAGGACTGAGTTCAGTAGCTTTAGTTTTATTGTGCATGAATACAAAAAGTCAAATGTGGTTACGAGTCTTTTGATCCTGTAAGTTTTGAAGTCATCACACTTCAGTTTGAATGATGAAACACATTTGTTGAATTCTTTTGACTCGCAAAAAGTAGCTACACTGTTATTTGTGTTCATTATTCCAGATCTTTTTTCTGATGAGGCTGACTGCTGTATAACATGTAAACTTATATGTTATTCTTGAATCAATATATAGTTGTATTTAGATTCTTCTTTAAATTTCATTGGAAATAAACATAAATCATTTCTGTCATTTCATGATATTACATTACATTACGAGCATTTGGCAGACGCTTTTATCCAAAGCGACTTACATTACCACCCTTCGCAGAGGGGGGAGCAATTGAGGGTTTGGTGCCTTGCTCAGGGGCACCTCAGCAGGGGCTCGAACCGGCGACCCTCCGGTTCCCAAGCAGAAGCTCTACCCACTGAGCTACTGCCTCCTCCTCCTGATATAATGCATACTTGCCAAAATAGCAATAAAAGAATGGTAATTTAGCGAGGAATTTGGTGGGCTTATGAGAAAACATCTCACCTGATTGTTATTGAGACTTCTTCATGCAACTCTACCATGTAGCTGAGGTAACTCCTCCACACCATTGATCATTTATCATTGATACTTTTTTTAATCATACTCAACAACATGCCTGAGATGCGTGTTTATTAGGAAAAGACAGACAAACACAAGCTTACAACGATCACTTTGAATAAAACATTTGTATCAGTTTTCCAACTTTGTGGCTGAGACTGAAATATATAATTTGTGTATTTCACCTATTCAACATGGTGCAGCAGCAGCAGCAGGGTTCAGGGTAGTGTTTGTAGCACATTAAGATAGAAAAAAGAAAGAAAACTATATGTACAAATTGTGTTTCTACGTCTTATATGTCAATGTGCAAATTATTAACGTCAGGTTCTATTTCATGCAGAGCACTAAGACCTTTTCTGCGTATAATACCAAGTGCCTTTGGCCCAGCAATAAGTGCATTAGCTAATTTCCCACACAGACTTTGATGTGATTTGACAGCTGTATTACTGATTCACTAAGTCTCCAGGTGGGGACATGAGCCCCCGTGGGTTCAGATTTGCCACCAAGCAGACATCGTAGTTATCATGCATCAGAGCATTCCGAGACACCACTGTCCACCGGTTCTCCCATGGATCCAGTTCCAAGATATCCTTTGTTACATCATCGTGTCGATCTAGGAGTTTTTAAGGAACAGAAATGTTGCGGTCAATAATCAACACTCAACATCTTTGAAACGTTTTTTATTCATAGTGAAAATGATGTCATTACCTGCTCCTTTATAATAGCCACACACGTAAAGCTTGCCTCCCACCACTCCTGCGTTTGAGGCATAGGTGCGCAGTGACAGTTGTGAACACGGGAGAGGGGGCCCTTCCTTCCAGTAGTCCCCATCTGGGTTATAGATCTCCACAGCATCCAGACAGCGGCGTGATTGGCCACAGTCCCCACCCTCACAGCCAATGCCACCTATGGGCGGAAGTGAGGTTTATTAACAAATGGCATTAATATTGCCGTTGTTATTGTCGAGGGCATCTCAGGTCTATAATGTAAAATATATCTGACTGTCAGCAAATCAAAGCAAAAATTAAATTCAAGATTCCGATTCTATTTTTACAAATTAAAACAATTCTTATTCTTATAAAATTCCTCACCTCTAAACTCTATAACAAATTGTATCAAGAAACAAAGTCTTACCCATCACAACAATTTCCCCATTGAGTGCCACAGCACTGCAACGGTATTTGGAGTACTTCATGGGCCCTAGCTCTGTCCACTTATTTGTATCTGGGTTATACTCCAGGAGACGGTTACTAAGACGGTCCGGCTCATCATCCACCCGGTATGACTGGAGGGTTGGGGGGAGTTGGGGTGTATGACAAAGCAGAGCAGGTGCATTCAGAGAAGAGCAGAACACACAGAACATGAACGTCCCTCTGCTACACAGAACATTTTTGAATAATTACAGTCAAATGAATGCACAGCAGATTGATCAGGCGTGTGGATGTATTCACATTACCTGTGGGGTTCGACCGCCAATCACATAAAGTCGATCCTTCAGTCTGACCACGCTGTGATAGGCCAAAGGTATAGGCAAGGGTGCTGCGCTGCGCCAAGGTCCTCCCTGCAGAGACCATCGCTCCACGCAGTTTGTGATGAGGTGCTGGTTCTTCAGCTTCATCAGCCCACCAATGAGGTATAGAGTTTCACCCAGCGATGCCAGACCATAAGAATCACGGTATTCTGCTGACGTCAGGCACTCCCAGCTACCTTGGGCCTGCACGTTGTACCTGGCAACCCCAAACAGTAATCGCTACCATCTTTGTGGGGCAAATGCATGTATCACTTTATCACAGTTTGTTTCTGCTGTAATGTAACATGAGAATAATGCTTGAGCTAATCAGAATGGTATTTTGGTTGACCAAAATGGCCCTTTGGGTGTGACATTAGGGCGAAAATAAATCATGGAACTCATGTGGGGAATAGATATAACCTGGTTAAGAAACATTGTCTGCTTGAGTTTGTCATCATATCCTTCTTACCTGAAAATCTCAACATTCATGTCCTTCTGTCGGGCCATTCTGCGCACACTTGCCTCTCCTGCCACTATAATGTCATTCCCTTCAGTCACAACCCCAGCACACACATAGCCCAGAGCGTCTCCATAGCGGGGTGAAGTGATGTAGTAGGTGCGGCCTGTGGACGGGGCATAGCAAAAGCTGCGCTCAGCATAGCTGCCATATCGTGACCTAATCCCACCACCGTCGTTACCAATACAGAGCAGCAGATCTGTGGTCTCCATTCCGTACCGCAGCTTGAGCCTTCGTGGTGCAGCTGACGGGTGCATCATTGTGATCTCCAAGGCTTCGTTCAGCATCTCTAGGCATTCAGCATCTGCCAGCAGAGCTGTGTTTCTCTTTATCGTCTCTCTAAGGTAGTCGGTGCTTATCAGTGGCAGACGGATCTTCCTCAGGAGCTCTGGGAGATGCGGAGTACGTGCTTCTCCATCCACCAGCGTCATGTGATTGACCCAGCGGAGGGCAACATCCAAAATGGTTTCTTCTCGTGAAATATTTAGGTCATCAGAACTTAGGAGTTTTCCCAGCTGATGGGCCTCCAGCTCCAGCACCTCCTCATTATGACAGACTTCAACAAAGTGCTGCTGCAGGAAGCGTTGAGCATGGTCTGCCAGTTCCTCTACACCAAGGTCACGGGCAAAGTAATACACACCAAGGCAGTTGGATGCATCCATGTTCTCAGTCATGTGCTGTTGGCAACGAGTGAAAACATCATCCATTTGCAGGAGGAACGATGCAATTGAGATTCCTTGTACATTATCATTAGTGAGTGGAAGATCTGAGCAATACATATAGTTCAGGAGCAGAGCCAGGCTGTCTGCAGGGGTGTCTTGCAGGAAAATCTCTCTGTTGCTGCACTCACGCAGGCCGCATGTGAACATTACATGGAAGTATGGGCTGAATGCAGAAAGAACAACCCGGTGACAGGGAAAGCTGATGCCCTCAGCAACCAGCACCACATCTGTCAGATGCTCACTCTCCCTCATCTTCTTCAGCTGTTTGACCAGCACCAGCCCGTGTTTAGCTGTGGGATCCATTTTGTTCCACTTTAAGAAGCAGCAATAGTATATGCACTGAGAATGACAGGGAAAGCTTCTGTATGCACTATGAAGCAACTAGTCAGGAGGTTGTCTCTGAAAAACAAAAACAAAGTTGACCCACCCCATATCAATATGCTGGTTATGCTCGGGGAAGACCCCACAGCAACCAATAGAGAAATCCAACACTTAATAAATAAACAAATGCATCAGTGAAAAAAGGAAACTTTTTACATGTTTATCAAAATCTTTGACTCACACTTTAGTCTCAGCTTTTGGATAGATTTCAGATCAAATTGGGAAATCACATGGATGCCAAGGTGCATAATTTATCATTTAAGATATTAAAAAAAATAACAAAAATAAAAATGTCAGTGAATTACATTCACATTATAGCTGCCTTCTTTAATTCATTAGTTTTACCCATTGCTTTCAAAATGTGACATCAAGGAGTAATTTTATTACCATAAAGGATCAGTTTCACATTGAAAATATTACAGCTTTTGTTGAACTTCTTAATAACAGTTTCGACTGCAAAATACATACTTTCAATTTACCAGCTCGCAACCTAATCTTATACTTAACCTCTTCACAGTTGGCATCAGTACAGTGGGGAGCACTTTATTTCAAACAAAGATTTAAAAAAGTGTTAGGCAAAAAAAGTACATTTGATTTCCTTGTTCACATTCAACACATCACCCAATTTTAAAGTCAGTTCTTTGATGCACAGAACTTAGTACTTATGAGTTACAAATCTTCAGGGGATCAAAGAGTCCTCAAAATTAAATTAAATTAAAATGACATAAAATTGCATCCTGTCAATCCTGCAACCTGTCAGCATGTTGTCATAAACTGTCTTCATATTTCTGTGGATAAATCTTTCGTCTGACATTTTGATCAAAGAGTTAGAAACTGCACATATAAAGCTAAATAACACCACTGTTTATATAGTTTTGCATGCGTTAACATTGTAGCTTCCATATCATGCAGCAGTACCTTTAAAGAATTTGTCCTGCCAAACTCCTTAACTCCTCTTGCTTTGATACTGCAGTTGTTGGCCTAGAAGGACCAGTATATGTCCACGTTTTTCATCGGGCTGCATGTGTTGCTCACGTTGTTGACTGTAAAAAAACAGTCTGAGCAATTGCCACAGACAAAGCTATGTAGCCCCCCAACTGCCGAGGCCCTCTGAGCTGCTAACCCAAAAATAGACTGTGTTTTGGCAGATAGCAAGTAGGTCAGGCGGTTTGGGAGACCAGTAAAAGTTTGATTTAAAGCTGTAACCTCTACAAATACTGTAAATTCTTTTATTTCCCATATTGTGTGACTTTTTTACTATTGTAATACACTCTGTTTTGGATCATTTTCATTCGCTGTATGTTTTGCTCTGTTACGTGCTTGCAGCTCTGGAATGACTGAAATAAAACTCTGAGCTTGGATTCAGATGTCATGACGTCACTCTTAAAGGAGCGGTCAGCAATGTTCAGACCTTACACCACATTTTGTACTTCAATGTGAAGCACTGAACATTGGGTAACTAGTGTGGTTTCATCTTAACAAGACATTTCATGGGTCATTAGCCTCATTTCTGCTAGTGTTTGGAACAGCATGGATGGAAATGGTGACCTTCTCAGAACATGTTTCCATTACTGTTCAACAAAGTTAATCTGCTCCCTCTTTAAGAGCATAATTACAACCTTTGGTTGTCCTGGTCAGCTATCACTGACACAAAAAGCAGACTACACAATATTCTACCCACAACATCCTGACTGTGGTTAACCATTAGGGACTTTGGTGTACATGTACAGGTAGTCTCTGACGAGTATAAGAAGAGAAGAGGTAGACAGTTTACTATAGTTCCCAAACATATCTGCAATAAGAGTCTTTGGAATAATATACTCATATTCTATATATTAGAAGAAAGAAAGCGTTCCTGTAATTTGTTCAAAAGCAATTAAGAGGATAAATACATTTGACACATTCAGCCTCCATGGCTTCAACATGCAGACTTGGGAAATTCAGGGTGGAGAGGGACGTGCTGGACGAGCAGAGACTGGAAGAAGTGTCGCAGAGAAAAAGTTACTCTGACGCTCATCGCTCTCTAACGGAACGTCTGAAAGATTCTCTGAGGTAAGGCAAACTTTATCATTGATTTGGTAGTTCAGTTAGATCATCATCAACGTTTGTTTGAATGGACAATATCTCCATTTTGTGGCTTAAAGATGACTGTGGATTTTATCTTTGGATGTCTATCTGTGTCTTACAAATCCTGTCCAGATGTACAGTCCCTAAACTGAAACAAAGTGTGGTGAGCAGCTTCCCGATATTATATTGGCTGCCTAAATACTCGGTGTGGGACTATGGCATGCCAGACCTCATCTCTGGCATAAGTGTGGGCATTATGCACCTGCCACAAGGTATGACAGGGGTCGTGTGGGTTTTTATGTATTTCATAACTTGTAGGTCAAAACCTTTCCAGGTGTTAAAACTGTAAAACAGATTTAGGTTTATTGTCTGACACCAGCAAAATACTATTAAATACAAATTAATTATTGTTTTATGTTACCTAAACCTAAGAAACAGTTGGGGAGAATTGTAACATCTGTCTTTGCTTTCCTCAGGGATGGCATATGCACTGCTGGCTTCCTTACCTCCTGTATTCGGCCTCTACACATCCCTCTATCCAGCATTGATATACTTCTTTTTTGGAACATCACGCCACATCTCCATTGGTAAGTAAACAGATTGTACTGCACCATTCACGTTACAACCTCTGGAATAACACAGCACTCATACGGTGTGTTCAGGTACCTTTGCTGTGCTCAGCATTATGGTGGGGAGTGTGACGGAGAGACTGGCTCCTGATGCAGCCTTCCTTAAAACGAATGGGACCAACCTGACCGAAGAGGTGGACGTTACTGCCAGGGACTCATACAGGGTGCAGGTAGCAGCGGCTACGACTGTCCTAGGAGGACTCATTCAGGTGTGCAAAACAGAACCCCCCACAGGACAATAATGCTCTCCTATTGTGTTATTTCAGGTTGTGAAAACTTGTCTGTCTGTGTGTTTAGGTGGTACTAGGTTTGGTGAAGTTTGGATTTGTTGGGACGTACTTGTCTGAGCCACTGGTGAGGGCTTACACAACAGCTGCAGCTGCCCATGCTGTGGTGGCCCAGTTAAAGTATATCTTTGGAGTGTCACCCACACGTTTCAGTGGTCCGCTGTCACTGGTGTATGTGAGTGGTACTGATTTCTGTGTCTGTTTCAGTGAGGTTTGATATGATAAGATTTCCATTTTCATTGTGATTTGTGTTATGTGAAGGTGTGATGTATGTGTGTAGTTGTGTTTCTTTGTGTGTAGAAGCAAATGTTCCTGTCCGTAACCACATGCTGTTGACATCTTTATTATTATTCATTCTCAGACCTTAGTGGATGTTTGCTCCTTGCTGCCAAGGACTCACCCTCCCACACTGGTGGTCAGTGTTGTATCCATGCTGTTTCTAATTGCAGCAAAGGAGCTCAACTCTTTCCTCAGCCCAAAGCTGCCGGTGCCAATCCCTGTGGAGCTCATCACAGTCAGTCCACACTAGAACACACACACTCTCTGGTGTTTTATCTTATCACATTTTTGCACTGCTGATGCTGATACAGCAGCAGTTAAAAAACACAGTCAGTGCACTCAGTGGAACCAAAGGGCTCAGTCAGCAGATGTTTCCGGAACCTTCACAGCAAAAACATCATTTTTAAGGCTAATGATTAGGGCCACGCCAAGCACATGATTTACCAGGTTTTTAATGATTATGGTTGAGTGGTCAAGGATGAGATTTCTCTGTGTGTGTGTGTGTGTGTGTGTGTGTGTGTGTGTGTGTGTGTGTGTGTGTGTGTGTGTGTGTTTGTGTGTGTGTGAGGTTTGTATTTGTGAAACGTATGTCTCTGATTACTGCAGATTGTAGCAGCCACCTTGATATCATCTTTTGGCAAGTTGAATAGCAACTATACTATTTCAGTGGTTGGAGAAATCCCAAGTGGGTAAGCTCACAAATTTCACAAAGTCACTCATATTGTTAACATGAGTGACACAAACTAATAACCTTCTTGTCCTCTGCTGTGTAAACTGGTACTGTGGTCCAGTTTAAGCCCTCCCAGTACACCAGATGTGAGCCTGTTTGGAGAAGTCATCGGCGATGCTTTTGCACTGGCCATTGTAGGATATGCCATATCCATTTCACTGGGAAAAACATTTGCCCTGAAACATGGATACAAAGTGGACAGTAACCAGGTGATACATCCACCATACTGTAACCACATGCTGTGTTTCTTAGATAACTGTTACTTCTCTGATGCAGGAGCTGGTGGCTCTTGGTCTTAGTAATGCAGTGGGAGGCTTTTTCCAATGCTACGCTGTCTGCTCCTCCATGTCCCGCAGTCTCATTCAGGAGAGCACTGGAGGGAAAACACAGGTGAGAGGAAAACTGACTACGAGTATAACATTAGCAACAGGAAACATAAATTGAAAAAAGTTAAAATCTAAATAATTTTGTATTGAAAGACCAGGACGATAGCAAGATCACGACCACTTTTCGGTAACAGCTTACTCCTGTTAAAACAGCATGAATCAGGGACTTGATCTATCTGTTTGTGTGTGTCCTCAGATGGCTGGAGTGGCTTCAGCTGTAATTGTCTTGGTGACTATACTGAAGCTGGGGCCACTGTTCCAGGAGCTGCCAAAGGTTGTGTCGCTGCACTGAACGCCTTTACATTGAAGTTTACGTTGATCATTTTTTAGTTTGACGTGATTGTATTTTATTATGTTCCACAATCAAGCTTTAACATTGCGTTATAATGAATGATGAATCGTGCACTTGTTTCAGGCGGTCCTTGCAGCGATCGTCTTTGTAAATCTAAAGGGCATGTTCAAGCAGCACTCTGATGTTGTTACGCTGTGGAGGAGGAGCAAGGTTGATCTGGTGAGAGGATAAATTGCTATTTATAAATCCCGCTATGCTTCCTTCCAATAGTCACCACTGATAATTACAACACGTTGATGCGGCTCTCCCCAGGTGGTGTGGGTGGTAACTTGGGTGTCAACGCTGCTGTTCAATCTGGATATGGGTCTTGCCGCGTCCATCGCCTTTGCTTTGCTTACTGTTATCTTCAGGACTCAGATGTAAGGCTCCCCTGCAATTCAGCATCATGCATTACTCACAGCAATGTCCAAAATGTGTGTTTTGTCTTATTCTTCAGGCCAACATACTCTGTTCTGGGAAACGTTCCAGGTACAGAGCTCTATGTGGACATGGAGACCCACAGAGAGGTAAAAATGGCTGCAAGAGGGAGAATGCCATTAATAAAACAGTGTGAAAGATAATATGCTCTCTCTATTCGGCAGGCAAGAGAAGTTCCAGGTGTTACAATATTCCGATCCTCTGCTACAGTTTATTTTGCAAATGCTGATCTCTACCTTGAGGCCCTGAAAGACAAGGTTTGTTGTCTTCAAATAATCTCATCCTCTCTTTCTCAGATTTCACAATTTTTGGTTCGAATTGTTGTGAGGTGATCATTTGTTGCATTGTCTCATGTTTTAAGAGTGGACTAGACATCAGTAAAATGATTATCTACAAGAGGAGGCAAGAGGCTAAACAGAAGCGTAGACAGAGGAGGGCTGAGAGGAGGGCGAGAAGGCAAGCTAAAAGAGAGGTAATGTGCTGAAAAAGTGCAACATAACTAATTTCAGTAGTAGGTAAGAAGTAGTAAGAAGCATCGCTTTCACTGTGCAGATACGAGCACAGAGGGCAGCTACAACGCTACCTGGAGCACCTGTGTTCTCTGTGGAGGAAGAGGCCGGTCGTTGGAGGGACACGTGCATGGACGAGAATGCTGCAGCAGAGGAGGGTCAGGCCTGGAGCGAGAGGGAGAATGGAACCGTTTTCGTGGTGCCGACCTCACCCAGAACACCAGACGGCCAGTGCAGATGGGAGTACCTGAAAGGCGCAGATCAGGACAACACCAGCATAGGGTGGATGTCCGAGCTGCAGGACGGGGACACTACCACTCTGGGCTCCAGCAGTGATGACACCCTGAGTAGAGACTTGGAGCGGGTCTCCCTGGGATCCCTGGGGAAATGGACCTGGGACATTCACTCCATCGTTCTGGACCTCTCCACAGCCAACTTCATTGATACAGTAGCTATCAAGACTATGAAAAATGTAAGTATTACGGGACAAATATCTTTTAAAATGGCTTGATCACTTAAATCATTGAATATAATATCTATATACCTTTGTTTTGTTATCTTTAAGGGCTTATCGAGTCTTCAGTACACAGAGTTGTGTAATTTGAGAAGCATGAGCATGAAACAGTGTTAACCTTTCACGAGAGAGTAAAAGGTAACCATAAAAAAACAATAGAAATATTTATTACTCATTCTATTGACAGATTTTCCAGGACTTCAGTGAAATAGACGTAGATATCTACATGGCTGGATGTCAAGGTAAGTGAAGAGCCACACATCATGTTGACATTATAAATCTGACATTTCCTGAAGGGGTTTATCTCATCTGCTGCTACCTGTAAACTATGTTCTTCTCAGCTTCTGTGGTGGAACAATTAGAGCTCGGTGACTTCTTCTCAGAGTCAATAACAAAGAGTCGTCTCTTTGCCTCCATTCACGACGCTGTGCTGTACTGCATGAACCACCGTGGGGCGTCATCTCTCTCTAGATATGAGCCATCAGAGGTACGTCTGCTCTAATGTTTACTCAATTTGGAGTGTCCAGCGCTCAACTGACTACTGTGTGAAAGTAGAAAAACATTGTACAATCCAAACAAGTATGAGCAATATGCCATCTTTACTTTATGGAACTATTTGTTTCAGGATATGCAGAGCAACACAAAACTTTGAGGAATTTTGCAAACGAGAACAAGCTGTCAGCAAAGAAGACGGACAATGTGATTGTCACAAAGTATAAATATTAATCATACCGACAACAGAATCTACTTGTAAATAAGGGTAAAATAATTAAAGTAAATTTAAAGTTAATAAATACAGAATTAAATTTGAATTATTGTTACCATGATTTTTTTACACTCCTCCTTCAATATGGTGTTAATGTACTGTAGGGTAATATAATAAATTGTTATTGTAGTTTACTAAAAATATAAATATGTTATAGCTATGTAAAAGAAAGATGTAACACTGAATTCTGACAACACGTTAAAGTTTATTTCCAGTGTGAAGAGTGTGGAATGATACAGTGCATTTGTTCTCGGTAAATAAAAACACGAACAAAATCAGAAAACATATGAATTCAAGGAACAAAGTCAAGGCAACATGCATCAGACTGAAAGCTTGTGTGCCCTTTTTTGGTAATGACACACAGAAAGGTCGAAGGGGAATGTTTACAGTCTGCCATTTCAATTTTCAAGTGCAAGTGTTGCTCATAGGAACTGCAAAAGGTGACATTAACTCATGCAAATGGAAGCTTTCTTGTGTGCTGAAAGATTCTAGTGCAACATTCTTTAAATAGGGAATTACAGTAGATAAAAAAGGATAACAATATTCAAAATCCAAGCAATACTTAACAATTTAACATTGCATAAACCTGCTGTGACCGCATTCCCTGAATGTAACTTGTCTCTACATACTGGCCACAGTGAGGGGAGAGAGATTGTGCAGGATAGAGGAAGGTTAGGGAGGTCCTTTTTTTAAGTATTTGGTTTAGTTACAAGTCTTGATGGATGTCAGAATGGTGTAGGTCAGGGTTCAATGTCAGACCTTCATCATCCTCATCATCAAGCTGCTGTGACACCAAGTGTTGGTATTGAGCCTGTCTCTGATAATCAGGGTCAATATTGATCCATTTGTTTGCAACCCACTTAGTGCCACGAGTGACCATACAGCCTCCATGCAGAGCGTATTCATCCTGCTCCCCCACCCAACCTACAGACAAAAAGAGATCAAAGTCATACATCTCATTTCAAGTGTTTAAGGGTCATTTTGGTTTTATTTCATTAACAATTTCACATATCTACCTTATCCTCCTTCTGATTATCTGTTAGCCTAAATCCACATTGTTAAGAGCTTTATTCTCCTTACTTATAATACAAATGACCTCAATTGGGAAATCAGAAATCAACCTTTAAATGCAGTATCAGCCTAGCTCTCTCCCGGCAATCAAGATATGAGTTTGAATCCACGAAACACCACTTTTGACTGTGCATTCTACACCTCAATATTGCGATCATTTGAATAACTGTGGTATTATGCATGTGCTGCAAAGTTTACCTCTTCCGTCAGAAAGGTAGTTGTACCAGAAAACAGCGGTCCCTTTGGTAGGTTTCACCCTGAGGTTACTCTTGTCACAGTTCCTCCTGGTGTCCATTAGATCCACATCATTCTGTATCAGAGACTAAAACACACAATCGAACTCAGACAGCCAGCTTGCTTAATATCAGGCCGATGCACTCCCTGACGAACAACAGAGTTAAAACTGATATAACAGACATGCACAGTATGTACACAATACTCTGTACACATCTCCAGACCCACACACGACTACCCACCACTTCATCATAGGTCCTGTTGTCTGCTACAGGGAATGCAGTCTCCCCGCCCCCCTCAACAGAGTTCAGGTAGAAGAGCACTGTGATGTACCTAAGTGTGCAACACAGATTTAAAATGACACAGACGTGTATGAAGTGCACATGCCTACACAAGCACACACAAACAATTAGCAAGCAATCATTCCCAGTTGAAAATGTCAAGTTACACATGTCACAATGGAATGTCAATGCACTTTTTAGTAGTCACACTGGACAGATGAATTAAAAGTTTATCCAGACCAATCCGCTTGGACTTCAGTGATCTCACCTGCAAGACGTCTCAAAAGGAGTGGAGGCATTAGCTGCGAGGCGCGTGTGTGTGCATGCAGTTTCAGGATAGACCGGGCCGCTGTCGTGATGGGCATGGTAGTGGCCACCCTCCTCATAGCGAACCACCTGGAGCGGCTCGCTGAGGTCCACTATTGAAGAAGGGAGCCGAGTGAGGCGGGTCACCCTTTGACGGCAAAGGTAAAGGAAAGGTGAGCGATAGCAGTTCACAGCTGAGCAAAACAAGACAGCACTGTAAGTATCAAAGACGTAATGGTGGCGTGTCCCCTGTTACCTGGTCTTGATATCTTGGAGGACCTGGTGTGCTCCTCTGCCCTGGTACAGCCAGGTGTGTCTGCTGTTCCGCACCAGCTGACTACTTTTCACCCCACGCTGAAACAGGAAGCGCTGGAAGGCATCATTGCTTAGAAGCTTAAACTCTTCTAAACTCAGTAAACCTGCATGAAACATAAGAATGTGCATAGACTGAGAGCTTGTTTGGAGCCTCACGTAGCCACATGCAGGTCAAAACACAAAACAAAACAACACTGTTGCCAATACAACTTGTGCACCGTGAATGTAAAGTCAGATATGACACTGAAATAAATCGTTATCAACATTATAAGCTTTACTGTCTCACAATTAAGCTCATTCAAAATTGTTCAACATTATCTAACACTCAATACTGGAGCCTTGTTGAATCATTATCCCTGCAAATATGAACAGGAACAAAAAAAGACACCTTGTAACTTCAGAGGATATCTAGGCTAAAAAAATAAAATACTGAATTTACTTAATTTCTCACCATTAGCATCTTTGTCGGCTTGAAGGCCGGCATAGATTTCACGCAGATTCTCCGGTGTGAGCCAGATGCCGTCCCTCACTCGAGAATGTGTCAGTATCTGTGGTGCGAGAGAAACCATCAGTTAGACCACTTTTGATTGTATGTCACACAATGTGCTCACAATCTACAATAACTGATATACACCTCATGCATCTGCAACTGCCCATCCTTGTTGATGTCAAGAAGGTTGAAGATCTCCTCTGGACTGAGGTTGAGCTCCTTTGCCAGCTCTTCCTGGCCATCTTGCACCATTAACTGACTCTCCATCAGACCCTTAAGTTGCGCAAGCTGCATTACAACACGACATTCGTCCTCTGAAAGGAAGTTGGGAATCTCTGCAGAAATAAACAGAGACAGAGTCAGGCTGATGATGGCATTTAAAACAAAACCAACAACAACCACGATTTATTGTTTTTTTTCCAACAATATTTATAGATTTGCTGCAAAAGTCAGTTCAGGGGAAAACAAGTTGATGCACTGAGAGCTGTACTCTTGTTTCTGCTCCTTGGTTAGTCAGTATTAAGCCTTTAATTGAGCAAGAGTAAAGCTGGGACAGTGACATGGGGAGGGAGAGAGAGGCAGAAAGAGACAGAGAGAGAGAGAGAGAGAGGTTCACTTCATATGACTTCAGACTCTAGTTCAAAGTTGGATGTAGCATCATGTACCATATGTGTGTTTGCTGACTCTTACCAAACAGCAGAGGTTTCATACTTAAAGTCCTCATTTTGTGCACTTTATCTGGCACCAGTGACACCTTCTGGACATGTCCAACCTGGAAAATAAATGTAGAATTTTGTGTTGCGTGAGAGAGAGAGAGAGAGAGAGAGAGAGAGAGAGAGAGAGAGAGAGAGAGAGAGAGAGAGAGAGAGAGAGAGAGAGAGAGCAATAGAGGGATAGACAGGGAGAGGTAGAGAGAGAGAGAGAGCTCACCCGTATACCCTCCAGTCTTGTGAGGGAAACATCACGCAGAAACTCTGACTTTGATGGGGGTCGGTGGGACTCGGCGAGCCGCGGATTACTGCTCGGGGCTTCATGGTCCCGGCCGCTGTCTCCTGCCTCTCCGTTGTTGTAATGCACGTAAAGAAGCAGTGCTATGACATTAATGATGTAGATGTGAAAAAACACCATCACCACCACGAAGTAGGACCGGGAACACACGCTACTCTTAGTGGGTGCGCGCTCGGACGGCTGGCGGAGCCGCAAGGTCGGTCTGGCGGGCGCAGCGGTCTCCTCTGCATCGACGCTATTCTGCTTTTCAGTCATGCTTTAAATAAGAATCACGGCGATAAATCTGGTATATTACACGTGTACTGGTCGCTGACAATAATATTTAGTTCATGTGTTGACTGACAGACATCCAGCTTGGTGAGAAGGGATCCTCAAAGACCACCTCGACCAGTTTCTCATCTGCACCATAGCAGTTATTGGACATTTAAAGAAGATTTAGGACGGAGTTTAGAAGTTAAAGCTACCGTCGGCAGTGTCTTTACCCACATAGAGCTGCTGTAGTCGCGGTCAGTCTTGTTTACTGCGGCAGTTCCAGTCAGCAGCGGCAGCAGCGAAACGCACTGCGCCTCCTGAACGCATCTCCAAGAGCTGCCAGATACACCCGACACACACCGACATTAATCATCCATAAAAACCAGCGATGAACGATGAGAAGAGAGCAAAAACATCTCGGCCACCCGCGACACTCTGCTGTTTACACACCATTTCCACAAGCTATTCCAGTGACAGATGCTAGTGCAGGCGCAATGCTGACCTCTGCTGACCTAAAACCATAACGACTTCCTCCCTGGAAAACATCCAACCATCCTCAATCCAACCAGACAGCCGCCCATCGCACCGCAGTGAAGCTTGAGATCGAAGAACACCAGAGTAAACCAGGAGAAAACACCCAGGGGCACGGGGAGGACCAGAGGGAGGACCCCCGTCTGCCCTAAACATTCCTCACGTTTCACAAAACAACTCTTCCAACCGATTTAGTGAAGCATTCCATGTCCTAAATGTTCATCTTAAATGAAAAAGTTTTACTTTTGTTTTTTTTCACAGGGGCCAATCATGATCAACACATGATTAATTTAGAAATTGTGACGCGATTGAATGCTAATCAATTTTTTGTTTGTATTTCTTTGACAGCGTTTTGTGTTACTACATATCACCACAAGATGGCGGTATGGGACCAGGTTTTACACCATTTCAAATTCGCTACAGTCCAAACTAAAATGAGCATATTGTAAATATGTAAAAACAGCATTGAATAGTCTCTGTTGGTGATGCATCGAGAAGAGGAGGTAGTTAATGATATGTAAGTAACTGATACATATGATACATGTTACTGGAACCTGTGTGTGTCTTGTTTCTCAGCCTGTCCTCCCTGAGACTCTGTCAGGTTGCCATGAGGACACATCGATTACTAATACCAAACTGATACCATGCGTCTGAGGCGTTTGTTTGTATAGTTAGACCCGTCTTTGATACCCAGGGAGCCATGTTTTTGGTATAAATGACTGGATGGATTCTTCTCTATAAAGTATATCTATCCATCTATCTATAACAATTTAGGTGCATGACGTGTAACTTCTTGGGGGAATACTAGACTAAGTGAAGCGATCTAAGCTAGCAGAGCAGCTGTGGTTACCTGATAAAATGTCTTCTGCTGCCACAGTTACTTGTAACTCAAGATAACATAGTATTATGAATACTGTGTTGTATTTCTGCATTGGGAAAACTAAAATTTTATCTTTTAAAAGTCTTAAACCTGTCAAAAATAATTTGCAAGTGTTTCTTACGTCAGTTTCAAGAAAATCAGTGAAGGAGTCATACAGAAATGAAAGGTCGTCACACACACTATATGCAGGACACTAGCTAGCTTTATTGAATTGTTGGTGTTAACATGCTAAGTAAACAATGTAACAAAGTAGTCATATTGTATGACAACTTTGTTGCTGTCTGATGGTGAAGTTGTTACTCCTCTGCCTCCTTGCCCTGGAATTACAAAGCGAACATGAAGTAAGTTAGAAGATCTGAATATGAAACACATTTTCAAAGTGAATTCTTACACAAAAGGACATTTTCGTCAAAGTTGATTTCTGTGGATTATGTTACCCTGCCAAGCTCCCGACTCTTTGCCCTCAGCTTGTTGACCTGGGACTCAGCGATGTCGGCTCGCTCCTGAGCTTCCTCCATCTCGTGCTGAACCTTCCTGTACCTGGACAGGTGACCATTGGCTTGCTCTTCCTGCAGTGTAAGACAGTGTGAAGTCAAAACTTTTGGGCTTCGACCTTTTCATTATCACCATAATTATAAGAGTCGAGTGAACTCACAGCGTCCTCAGACTGTCTCTTGTAGGATTTCACTTTCAGCTGTAGCTTGTCCACCAAATCCTGAAGTCTGGCAATGTTCTTCTTGTCCTCCTCGGCCTGTTTTTAAACAGCAAATTATAGAATGTTGCTAGAAAAGAATAAACTTACCCTTTAAATGATTTATTATTGATAATACAATAAATGTACCTGATATGTTATCTCCTTTACTCTTCTCTCATATTTTCTCACACCCTTGATGGCCTCAGCACCACGCCTCTGTTCAGCATCAACTTCTCCCTCCAATTCGCGAACCTGAATAAAAAAGATGGCATTGATTTTCAAATGCAAAATACTGTTCCTGTTCACAGAAAGTATGATAACTTATTGTCTCTAAACATACCCTGGCTTCCAGCTTCTGGAGCTGCTTCTTGCCGCCCTTCATGGCCAGATTCTCAGCTTCATCCAGGCGATGCTGTAGGTCCTTCACGGTGATCTCCAGGTTCTTCTTCATTCTCTCCAGATGAGAACTGGTGTCCTGCTCCTTCTTCAGCTCTTCTGCCATCATGGCAGCCTACAATATGGATGCAACAGGACTTCAGCAAATCGTGTCCGTTCATATATTGAGACTAAAGAAGGAAAGATTTATTTTTAAATCACTACTCACATCAGTGATGGCCTTCTTGGCCTTTTCTTCAGCATTACGTGCTTCCTGGACAGAGTCTTCCACTTCACCTTGGATCTGAATAAGGTCAGTCTCTAGCTTCTTCTTTGTGTTGATAAGGCTGGTGTTCTGCAGAAATAATAGTTGGTAGTATGAATATTTTATATGCAATATATCCTATTGAAAATACACTATCCGGTGATTCACTTGATGTGGGGATCCATGTTATTTACCTGTGAGTGCAGCAGCCCGACTCGCTCACTGGCATCAACCAGCTCCTGTTCAGCCACTTTGCGGCTTCTGTCAGACTGCTCCAGAGCAGCTCTCAGCTCCTCAATCTCAGCCATCATCAGGTTGTTCCTGCGCTCCACCATGGCTACCTGCTCCTTCATCTCATCCTGACCTCTTATAGCATCATCAAGATGCAGTTGTGTATCCTAAAGTAATAATAATAATAACTTTTAGCAATGCATATGAATTCAACTTCACTCGCAGAAGTTTCCTAATTAAAGCTGCTGTACCTTAAGGTGACCCTGGACGTTCCTCAGCTGTTTCTGGGCTTCAGCAGCCTGGCGGTTGGCGTGACTGAGCTGAATCTCCATCTCATTGAGGTCTCCCTCCATCTTCTTCTTGATTCTCAGGGCATCGTTCCTGCTCCTGATCTCAGAATCCAGAGTGCTCTGCATGGACTCAATCACTCTCAGGCTGTTCCTCTTGATCTGCTCAATCTCCTCATCCTTCTCTGAAATTTTCCTGTCAATTTCACCTTTGAGCTGGGTGAGTTCCAGGTGAACACGGAGAATCTTGGATTCCTCGTGCTCCAGGGTAGCCTTGAAAAAACAAAAACAAAACAATATATTGGTGGATCAAAAACAAAAACAAAACAATATATTGGTTGATCAAGTGTTACTTAAAGTAATATTTGGTAAGAGATTTAAAACTGTACCTCTGCCTCCTCGAGTGAAGTCTGGAGTTCGCATTTCTCACACTCCACAGTCTTTTTTCCTTTCTCCAGTTCATGAATGGTCTTACCACTCTCACCAATTTGCTCAGTTAGATCTGAGATCTCCTCTATAAGAGACATAGAAATCACTTTAGATAGTAGATTGCCAATATTATTTTGATTAACATTTGGTTAACATAATTTAACATGGCTTCATCTTTGGTGATGTTGGTGAAATTAGATTGTAATTGTGCACCTAGACACATCAAGCCTATTAGCCCCTTGCAAAATGCTACTATATATCAGTTGTAAAATGCATAAACGTCTGTCAAATCACAAACCACCAAATCACTGTCTGTCTTAATGAGGTTTTCCAAAACTTTGCATACGTTGTAGGTTCTTGTTCTCCCTCTTCAGAGTCTCCAGATGGTCCAGAGCTTCTTCATATGAATTCTTCAGCTTAAACATCTCAGTGCTGAGAGAGCGGGACTCTTTCTGAGCTCCTTCCAGCTCTGCCTGGCTCTCCTCGTACTTCTGTTTCCACTCTGCAAGAACCTGAAATCGCAATGCAGAAATCAGTATTTCTTCCTGCTCATTGTATGGACATTTATTTAGACAAAGCATAACTGAAAATGTAACCTTGTCAAAGTTCCTTTGCTTCTTGTCGAGGGTAGCAGCCAGAGAATTAGCTCTCTCCACGTCGATCATCAGGTCCTCCACCTCACCCAGCAGTCTGTGTTTAGTCTTTTCCAGAGAGGCACATTTTGCGTTCACAGCCTCAATGGACTCCTCAGCATCCTGGAGACGCTGGGCAAGCTTTTTCCTGTGAAGAATATGTTGTTTAGGAACATGAGTACATTACTGGTATGTAACTTAATCTACACATTGACTTTGACTTACTTGGCCTCCTCCAGCTCCTCAGTGCGCTGGATGGCATCAGTCTCATATTTGGTTCTCCACTGAGCCACCTCGCTGTTGGCCTTAGACAGTGAACGCTGCAGCTCAGCTTTGGCCTCCTGCTCCTCCTCATACTGCTCTCGCAGCAGGTCACAGTCATGACGAGATGACTGGACAGCATGAGCCAGGGCGTTCTTGGACTTTCAAAGAAAGTACACACATTGTAATGTAAAAGCCATCTTCAAGTTTTGAACGTAGGAAATTCAACTAAACAACACTGTTTCTTATTGTTATGTTATTGCTGACATACTTTGATTTCCTCTTCCAAGTGCCTCTTCAGCTCTTCAATCTGCTGGGTATAAGCCTGTTTACTCCTTGTTAACTGAGAGATAAGTGCCTCTTTCTCTTCCAGCTGCCGACTTATTTCACCTTTGGAGATATATCAACATGTATCAATGTCTAATGCCACTGATCTAACTACTGGCTCATGCTAATTACGAGTTTAACATTGATATAACATTAAGAGGTACAAAAAATGTAATTTCTCACCATTCTCTGTTTGAAGCCTTGCCCTCTGCACCACAGTGTCATTAAGTTGACGAACATGTTCTTCGTTTTTGGTCTTCAGCTCGCTTAATTGATCCTCAAGAGAGCGGCACATTTTCTCAAGATTGCCCTAAAATGAACAGAGGGTTGGTCCAAGGAAATGGAATGTAGCCCACAATGTTAGTGGTTCAGAGGCAAATAAATATGTTGCTATGGCACATGACATTTTCATGTTAAACTGATTTATCAGAAAACAACTCTAATTGGCATTGCAGAGTTTTATAGTTTTGACCATGTTTATATTTAAAATTTAACATTACCTTAGCTTTGGCGACAGCTTCCATATTGCTTGTTAGGTCATCAATCTCCATCTTGTATTCACTCTTCTCTTTCTCCAGCTTCTGCTTGACACGCTGAAGGTTATCCAGCTGTTCTCCCATCTCAGCCACGCTGTCAGCTTGCTTCTTTCGCAGAGCTGCAGCGGTGGCCTCGTGCTGCAGAGTGGACTCTTCGAGATCACGACGCAGCTTCTGAAACTCAGCCTCACGCTTCTTGCTCATCTCAATCTGAACAGATGTTGCTCCGCCAGCTTCTTCCAGCCTCTCGCTGATCTCCTCAAGTTCCCTGGAGAGATCAGCCCTCTGCTTCTCCACCTTAGCTCGAGCTGCACGCTCAGCCTCGATCTCCTCCTCCAGCTCCTCAATACGAGCCTGGCATTCAAAAGTTTACAAACAATAGATGAAGTGCACAACCAACTCTCCTGGGCTCTCTTGGGCTCTCCAACGTGAATGACATGCTGACACATTTGTTACATTTGTTGTACCAACCTGAAGTTCTTTGATCTTTTTCTGAAGCTGAATACTAAGTGATTGCTCATCTTCGATCCTGTTCAGAAGTTGACTTGTCTCAAATTCCTTCCTGTGTAGGGAAAAGATGTATAGGAAAAAGATGAATGCCGAGGAGTCACTTCTTATGAATTTGTGATGATTATCCAGCTTTCACAATTGGTTTGAAAGACTTAATATTTTACCTGACCAAGAGATTTTTCAGCAACAGTTTTTGGCAGAGTTGCTGATTAGCTGGAGATCCTTAACAATTTCCATTGGATTAATACAGCTCTTTATCTTATCTTATTTAAGATTTAAGATTTAAGATTTAAGATACTTTATTTATCGTCATTTTGCATGCAATTCACAGCAAATGGCATGTAATTGAAATTTATCTTGCACCCCCTCATATCACACACACACAAACACATGCATCACAGAGGGGGTGCAGGGCAGCCATTATACGGCGCCCGTGGAGCAGTGTTAGGGGTACAGTGCCTCGCTCAAGGGCACCTCGTCAGTGGTGTTACTCCCTTCTGGAGAGATTTTGTCCACTCAGACACTGGGTTAGTCTAAGTTGTTTAAAGGGTCTGTCAGTCTCACTCACTTCTTAAGTTTCTCATCAGATTGCTGCTTGTCATTCTCCAGATCCATTATGGTTTCATGAGAGAGTTTCAGATCTCCTTCAAGCTTCCTTTTAGCTCGCTCAAGGTCCATGCGAAGCTTCTTTTCTTGCTCCAGAGAACCTTCAAGCTTTCGAGTAGACATTTAGAATTATTTTTTGTTCACAGACCAAGTTAACATTATGTTTATATATATATATATCATTACATACATCATCCACTTGCTGCTCCAGCTTAGTCTTGGCTTTGGTCAGAGTGTTGACTTTGTCTTCCTCTGCTTGTAGATCATCAAGAACCTGCTGATGGGCCTCCTGGAGGGCTTTCTTCTCTTTGGACAACTTGGCAACAGTCTCATCTTGAGCAGCCAGTTCCTCAACCAGGTTTTTAACCTATGTTGGCCACTTTGTTAAAAATATGTTCAAAGAATGTCATCATTCAAGAAATTACGGGATTATGAATCAAATACCAACCTTGTTTTCAGTGGCATGTTTCTCCTTCTCCACTTTGGCCAGGGTGAGCTCCAAGTCATCGATGTCTTTCTTTAACTCAGAACACTCATCCTCCAGCTTCCTCTTCTTTGCAGTCAGCTCAGCATTGACCTCCTCCTCGTCCTCCAGTCTCTCAGACGTCTCTTTGACTTTGGCCTCGAGCTGGATCTTTGCTTTAATAAGCCCCTCACACCTTTCCTCTGCATCACTGAGGTTTTCACCTTCCTAAAAGTCATAAATGCAGAATGCAGGTTTAACGCAACCCCAATACTTACTATACTAATACTTTAATGAACACTGTATACTGAAGGTAGACAAATGAAGTTTTCAGTTTTTAAGATGTCTAAAGACCTACATTTTGGGGACTTTAAAGTTATTTAGTAAAACGTCTCTGTTCTTGTTTCTTACAGATTGAATTTGTAACTGCAAGTCGTTCTTCTCCTGTAGGAGCGTCACCATCTTCTCCTCCAGCTCTTTCTTCCTAGCCAAAGCCTTTGCTAGCTCCTCTTTGGTTTTTTCAAAGTCTTCTTTCATCTGTGCCATCTCTTTCTCAGTCTCTGCACTCTTGAGAAGAGGCTTAATTTTGAAATAAAGCTTCATCCATGGCCATGTTTTGACATTCATGAATGAACGGATGTTGTACTGGATGGAGTAAATTGCCTCCCTGTAGTAACAGACATTAAAGAAATAACAAATATTTGTCACAACCAAGTAGTCACTTACATTGTGCAGGATTAAATCCATGTATAAATCTTAATGTATACCTCCGCGCCATCATCTTGACAAACTCTGTCCTCATGAGGAAACCTCTGCAGACAGCCTGTGTCATTGTCACCAGGATAGCAAGTTTTTCATCTCGCATCTCCTCTAGAGTACCCAGGAGACCAGCTTTGAAGAACACCTAAGTGTACCATCACATTAGTTTACATAATTGCAATTGCAGAGTTTACTGTTATGTTGATTTAGTACTTAAAAAGTCCATAATAGAAAAATTACCTTTGTGTGTCCAAATTTGTACTGTGTCTGGTCAATATCAATAGAGCCCAAGAGTTTCTCTGAGGCCTTCTTGTTGTCGATGAATTGCCCCTCAGGGATGACACTGGCGTTCAATACTTTGTATCTAATCAGAGGGAAATTGATTTTTTTCAATCAATAACTGATCCTTGGCTTATCAATAAATTGTTGATAAATCATAGTGATCAGCTACCTCTGCTTGAAGTCACCGTAGAGGACTCTGCTGGGGAAACCCTTTCTGCAGATTCTGATCCCTTCCAGCACACCGTTGCACCTCAGCTGGTGGATGACCAGGAAGTTCTCCATAAGACCTGCAAGACATGTACAATTCAGTCCTGCATTGTGTAATCATACAGACTAAATACCCAGATTCATATAGATATCAGGCCCACCTGGAGTCTTTGATTCATTTGGAATCAAACATCGTACAAAGTGGGGGTGAGTGCTTCTTAGGTTAGTCATCAGCTTTCCCAGATTCTCCTGAAATGTGTAAAAGAAGAACTTGATTGATATTCAGGGGCAACAAGACCCTTCCCTTGAACTGTTGGTGTACATGCTGTACTGTAGTAATGTGGATGAAAACCTGTTGCTTACCCTGAACAGGGCAGACACAGTCTGGAAAGACCCACCCTTCTTCTTACCAGCTTTTTTTCCACTGGCCTCACCTGTGACATGAAGGTTACATTTGAATCCTTAAACTGCCACCTTACTCCAATCAAATGTAAATGTCGAAATACATAAACACATGTCTACAGTTCTGCTCTATGAAATATGAATCCTACCCTCTGCAGCATGTGATGCATAGAGGAGAGCCAGCAGTTTGACTGAAGACTTCTGATAGAGCTGAACCACTGAGTCATTCAGTGGGTCCTTGTTCTTGTCCAGCCAGCCAGTGATGTTGTAGTTCACAGTGCCAGCATAGTGCATCAGAGAGAAGTGAGCCTCAGCTTTGCCTTTGACAACTTTTGGCTTCTGGAAGGGAGCACTTTTACCAAGATGCTGATCATGCAGTTTGTTCTTGAAGGTCATGTCTGTTGCCTTGGGGAACATACACTCCTCTTCAAGGATGGAGAAGATGCCCATCGGCTAAAATGACATGACAGAATGGTTCAGTGCATGAACGTACAGTAAAGCTGTAATTTAGGTTTTCATAAAATATGCCATTTAATGGGAAAGAGCATACCTTCTCAATGAGCTCAATGCAGGCAGCCAGATCCATACCAAAGTCAATGAATATCCATTCAATTCCCTCTTTCTTGTACTCTTCTTGCTCCAGGACGAACATGTGGTGGTTGAAAAACTGTTGCAGTTTTTCATTGGTGAAGTTGATGCACAGCTGCTCCAAGCTGTTGTACTGAAGAAAATAAGATATGGAGGGTTTGCAATCATATCCAACACTCTATACTGCACCTTGCTTTTTTAACTTGTGCTTGTAATTGTAGCTATGCTTAATGACTTTAATGAAGCCACAAGAGTTTCCAAACACACTTACATCAAAAATTTCAAACCCAGCAATGTCCAGGACACCAATGAAGAACTGTCTAGGCTGCTTTGTGTCCAACATTTCATTGATTCTGACGACCATCCACAAGAACATTTTCTCATAGACAGACTTGCTCAGAGCCATGACGGAATTGTGAACCTAACAAGGAAGGAAGTAAGACATGAGGATGGCAGAGGACATTCTTTTGTATTAGAATCGTTTTGTAGATTGTCTTCTTTACCTGAGGTACAGTTTGACCTTTGGTCACATACTCATTTCCGACCTTCACTCTGGGGTAGCATAGCGCCTTAAGCAAGTCAGCAGAGTTGAGACCCATGAGGTAGGAAATTTTATCTGCCTCTATAATAAGAAAAACAAGCGGTAAATGATTAAAACACAATATATTCTAAACCCCTTTGCCTTTCTTTAGGTGATAGAAATGGCTGTACTACACAAAAACTCCTGTTGTTTGTCTTTCCTACCCTCATTGCCATCAGGCTCAGCCTGCTCCTCACGCTGCTTCTGCTTGAACTTCATGTTGCCGTGATGCATTACAGCTCCAGTCTGCTTGTACATGCTTAACTTCTCTTCTGCATTGAAGCCCAGGATGTCAATGGCAGTCTGTGAGTTGAAGAGTGAGTCCAACATGAACATAAACACAACTTGTTGAACAAATTCAGTTGTGAAATGTGAACACTCACATCAGTGGCAATGAATTCTTCAATGTCATCGATACTCTTCACAGTGATTTCACCCTGACTGATCATGTGATAGTCATAAGGATTTTTGGTGATCAGGAGAGCATCTGAAGACAGAAAATACATACACATACTGTATGATCTGTACACATGGAAATGGAAATAGAATATGGTTAGCAATTATTAGCAGTTGCTCTATGTGACTCAGTAGTCACATAAAGATGGATACTGTCATAAAGTTATGACACACCTATCAGCTCAGGTTTGTGGCCTGTCATGAGTTGGTAGAAGATGTGATAACTTCTCTCAGCAGACAGCTGGAAGGTCACACGAGATTTCTCCAGTAGATCTAAAAATCAAGGCAAAAGTGACTGAGATACGTTCATCTATTGAATCCCTCAAAATAATGACTGGCTGGAAACTTACATGTTTCAATATCTGCTGAAGCCAGCTTTCCAGATGTTCCAAAATGGATTCTGATGAATTTACCCTGTAATAGAATTTAGCTGTCAGTGTGTGGTTTTCTTTATGATTCACTCTGCTAATGCAAATTCCATATGCATCAATTTCAAAATACATACATAATGTGTTACCTTCAACCAACCAATCTTAATACTATAGATGCAAACTGTTACCCAGCTACAGAATGAGATAAAGTTCAGCTTGACATCTTGAGAAATACTTACAAAACGAGACGAGTTGTCGTTCCTCACAGTTTTGGCATTACCATAAGCCTCAAGCAGTGGATTGGCTGCAATGATTTGATCTTCCAGCGATCCCTTAAAATGACATCACACAACATGGGTTTGCATATTATCATGTAGAGTTTCCTGCATGTACTGTAGTAGTCAACTGTATATACTGTATTTACCTGAATTTTTCCAGAAGTCTCTGCTTTCTTCCCTCCAGCAACTGCAATTGTCGCAAAATACTGGATGACACGTTTGGTGTTGACGGTCTTTCCTGCACCGGATTCTCCACTAGAACACACATAAGTGACACGTAAGTTGGTATAAAGTAAGTAAGACATAATGTTTAATGGTCCTCACTAGTGGTCTCTAGAACTGACTTACGTAATCAAGATTGACTGATTCTCACGATCTGTTGAGAGAATGAAATATAAGCACATACACAGTGTTATTACATCATATTTTAAATATACCACATTATTAAAAATGTCTGTATACTGTATGTTCACCAACATAGTGTCAGTGTAATCAAGACGTATTAAAGCTTATAAATGATTGACACCTTGGAGCATGAACTGATAGGCGTTATCAGAGATGGAGAAGATGTGGGGTGGAGCCTCAATCCTCTTCTTGCCTCTGTATCCTGACACAACCACTGCATCGTATACTGGAAGCCACTTGTAGGGGTTCACAGTGACGCAGAACAACCCAGAGTAGGTCTGTAACAGTGTCAAATAGGATTCATTATTGCATTGTTTGTAGTCTTTCATATGGACCCTGATCCTCAAATCAAAACTGCCCACATTAAAAACCTTTTACTGATTCTCAGTGTCCATCAAGCATTAACAAGGCTTCTGTCCTTGGCTCTGCCTGGCCATATGCTCTCTCACACGATTTACATGATTGTAAAATGTTAATACTTTTTGTGCCTTTTGATCATTTACTGGATCAAATGATCACATTATGATATTTCTGAGGGCAATTTAGTCTGGACGCAAGGGTGTCAAGTGAGCTGTCGGTCTAACCTCGGCCACTATATCGCAAAGCAGTGATCACAGATGTCCTGCAGTGACATACTGTATTTTTTACACAATATCTGGGGCGTCACTGATTGGCATCTGGCCATCTTTATCTTAAATGATGGTTCTTGCTTTTCAAATCAGAAATTGGCATCTAAAGGAGTCTGCATTAGAAATGAACTCACGTAGATCATCCATGCTGCGTAGCGCTCTTTGAGGTTATACAGCACAGAAGGCTCGCTGAGGTGGGTCATCATGGCCATGTCCTCAATCTTATCGTACTTTGGAGGATTCATGGGGTGGATTTCATCCTCTTTCACTGTGAGAGACTGTCAGACAGATAAAGGCACAGAAATGAGTTCAGCTACAGTGCAAGGACAGATCTTAGTTGTGCATGAGAATGTGTACAGAAAGAAAAACACATGATGAAACAGAAGCAGTAGAAAGTGTAATTTGGACTCTATTCCAAATTCCACATCAAAGCGCATAAGAAGTTTAATTTGATGTCCCAACATGCATTGTCATCATCAAAGTCAAAGTGTTATCGCATTTTTAATTGCAGTGCGATCATGCTCACCTTTCCAGTGAGTGTTTCCACAGTGGCTTTACCACCCTCTCTCTTTATCAGTTTCCCCTTGAGGTACATCTCAGCTGGCTCAGTTACAAAGTAAGCTGTTTTAGCATCAAAGGGAGTGTTCTGGGCCTCAATCCTCTCCTTCTCAGGCTTCCGGAGGTAAACGGATGCCGGGCCGAAACACTCCATCTCTGGGTCCGGCATGATGGCACTTTACTGCAAATAAGGAAGCAAAACATAGTCATCAGTTTAAAAAAAAAAGTTTCTAGATATAGTCGATACATAAGTAGTGACAGAATAAAGACCATATAACTATATAACTATAACTGTGGTCAATAAACATCTTACCATTAAGATTGCTAATTCTTGACTTGACTTGAACTACACAAGCTCACTAACTGTAACACCTGCATTTTGCTTAAGACAAAACAATGCTTTTCAAAACCGCAATCTGATCTTGACTTTTTCTCAAGCCGCACATTAAACAGTATATATTTATATATCACCAAGTTTACCTGGAAGATCAGCAGGTAAGGAGAACTGTATTTCTGGATGACTTCAGTGCAGACTGCTGAAAAAAGGAATGAAGATGTTGCCCTAACTGTAACAAACTTTATTTTTGTGATAAGATTTATTTTCTTTAAATGTAGGTAGGGCTTTCAAACATACTAAAAATATGCCATTCATATACATATTTATTTTACAAGTTATGGTGTCTTGATAGACTGCTGTGCATCATGTGTATGTCTGTGGAGAGATGCTTACCTTTGCTGGGTGCCTGTCCCCTGGTGGAGGTTTGCTCTGCCTTTTATATGGAAGCCCACTGCACATGTCTCACTCTATTTGGTCATGTCGCCTCCTGTTATGCTTGTAGTTCTAGCTGTCATATTGACACCGCATGTGTGATATGTTCCGGGCCAGATCTTTGACCCTCTCAGAATTTGATTTGGAAATTGGAATGGTAGCTTCGTTTTTTAATCTATTTTAAACTACTCTTTATTTTTGTCAGATTATCACTATCACAATCAATAACTAATACATTTATAACTGTGTTGTTTCGGAAGAAGAAAATGCCTTACGTTATCACTGAAAATACAAAGGATGCTTCATTTGATTTCCACACTTGTGAGGTAGGGGGCAGTATTTTAAAAAGATTTCCATTCTATTTTTTAACTCATTGTTTGGCTTTGTTGTTCTATATGCTGATATAAACTCCAGATGTGAAACTGATTCAATCCTTCGGCAAGGTAAGTTCAGTAGTTACAGACCCAAAGTTCAAAGATCTGACTAATGGGTCTTTTTTAATGTTGTCTGAAACATCAGTGCCACTGTGTAATGCATTGGACGGCTTTAAAATGTCACTGATATTCTGTTTCAGAGTCCTCACACGTCAGGAATTGTTAAAAAATGAAATGAGTGCCAACGAGCTTTGAAAAAAAGGAAAGATTGCCAAGAGATTATTTCTCACAACAGTGCCAACAGCTGCTCTTATAGGGGCTCTTCAGGGACGCACAAGGCAGACTGAGACAATTTCCAAATGCAGAGTGACTGAGTGATGGATTCCAATTTTACTTCCTTTAAGCCGTAAGCTTTACAAATCGCGCTTTGTGTCGGTCAAACTTTGTTGTGTCCTTCACACTGCTATAAGCTTCCCATTGTGAGCTGTTTAGTTCGTCGTATGTGTATCATGTTGTCTGTGATGAGATGGTAGATATTGTCCAGGATATCACTGCACCCCTGCGGTTTTGCCAAGAATGTGGCACACAGGCAGTGTGTGTGTGTGTGTTGGTTAGACAGTCGTTCAGCACTGTTGCCACTGGAAAGTCGATCTACTCAGGACAGTGAAGAAGAAGAAGAAGAAATTCTGAAGTGGTTACCCACGAGATATAATAGGCTCCTGTCTTCAATAAACATGTGTCACACGATACCTGCTCTGAAATCTTATGTCTTATTATGGCAAAACTCAAATATAGCAGCAGCCTTGTGTTGATCTTCAAGCCAAATGCCACATGCTCAAGAGGCTTATTGTGTTTTTATGGCCTTTGATCTCCGTCTGTCACTTTCTTCATTTGTCAAGCAGCAACAACTGTGCGCAGGATAACAAATCAAGGTGAGTGCTGAGTAACATTCCAATCCTACACACTGACCACAAAGAGCATGGATATTACATTTACAGTAGCAGTATTGTCTATATTTAACTTTGTGGGCATGCTTACTTTCTGTGTGTTTCAAACATTTTTCACGTTTTATGAAGTTTATTTAAGATCCAACAATGTCATTGAATTTTCAAGTTAAAACCCTAGAAATGTGTGTTTACTCTGCACTAGTCATTACATATGCTGGTTGTCTAATGATTTGCATTTAATCCTAGAGTTTGAATATATAATTTAGTGATGTATAGAAGTTGTGACCTGGTAATCAATTAAACTATTGATTTTGCACTCAATGTGGTTCATAATGTAATATGTATCACAATATGTGTCAGTTATGGTATTGAATATTGAGCCTTTAAGAAATTATAGATGTAATTAATAAAACAAAACCTGCCCATTCAGCTTCCTTGAATGTATGTAAGAATGAATATAATGAATGTTTGCATGCATCGATCTAATTTTACTCATGTAGTCAACTTTTATTGAATTCAAATGTTTCTGTCTTCTATCTAAAGAGTGTCAAACTTTTTGCTTTTTATTAACAAAAAAGTTACGTTTTTGAGGCTTTCCTGGATAAGTACAACTCCAGAGAGATGAGTGGGGATGTGAGAGGGTGGGAGGTGGGAAGGGATGAGTGGATCTGTCCCATCAGTGCATTAGTCATACAGGATATGACTCAAAGTTGAGGAATAATTAGCATCTTTTTTTTTTGCACTGAATAAATTACTTTTAAATTTCTATACAGGTCTTAAGGGTCGCTCGGGATTGCTGATGACTGGTTAAGGGCAAAACGGGTGCATTTGCTATGTAGTATTACAATAAATGTGATGTGTTAAATAGATGTATCATTTACTGTTTATGTTAGGATTAATCATGTCGTCAAGATGTAAACACTGAAGTGTCTCCGTGTCTTTGCGTGTGTGTGTGTGTGTCTCTGTGAGTGTGTGTCAGTCAGCATATCATAAACACCAGAGGGAGCCTCACACTGGAACTGTGCAAACGTGCTGATAATGTTACAGCCTGCTCTTCTCCTCATCATCTGCTGCCCTAACATTACACTGCCTGACCCCTTCACACCACTTAACCAACCTTCACTGAGTCTGGAGATAGAATGAAACCGCTCATAGAATCTGTTTGAATATCATCATATAGACAAGGTAGGTAATAATTCCAATCCCATTTTTGTTAAATAGAATGTATCATACCTCCATAAAGTGTAGTTGAAAGTTAGGCCACTGGTGCTAAAGAGCAAGTGATTTGTTTTTAATCAGTCTGATCCAGGTTGGAAGCACTTTGAATGCATACTTCTGCTTAGGCTCACATTCACTGTTGTTCTTGAAACAATATATTCCTATTTAGGGCCGTGAGGTGGTGTTGATAAGCTCATCCCAGCATGCATTGGGCAGAAGTCGAGAACCAACAGCTCATTGCAACCATCTGAACATATGGTGAGACGCATTCACACGTCTACAAGTCATGATTCATGTTTCCAAATATTCCGACTTGTATCACTGTACCTCACAGTCTGTGCTCGTGCCTTTTGCAGTGTAAATATATTTCTGTTTCTTATGAACATGGAATTCAAGGTTGAATTAAAAATGTAATATTTGCCCGTTTAAACTTTGATTCTGGGGCATTAATGTATTGTTGCCTGGGAATGACAGGCGGTTGGCCTATGTCAACACTGAAGACGTAAAATGACCTTTGTGTTGAAGTAATTACATCACCATTTCAAACACTTCACACTTCATGCAGTTGAGTCGTATTGGGTTGCGTTCCAATGCCCCTCTTGTCATCCATCTTGGCACGTGTCTGAGAGTTAAGAATTACAACCACTGTCCCGTATACAGTAGTTGCTGCAGTTTGATTGTTTGGTACTTTATATATTGCATGGTTTTTGTAGACTGGTCCAGTTGCAATATAAAAGCATTTTCGTTAAATGTCTTCATAAACTTCATAAATCATGATCCATATTGTTTTTTAATTGTGATTGACTGGGATTACGAGTTGCTTCCAGTCATTTGTAACTATTGTAATGTTTGTAACTGAAACTTTAAATTCCTATTTGGCTACTCATGTCTCAGTTTAAGATTGGATTAGGTTAATGCTTTAAAAAGTGCATTTTAGATTTTAGTTTTTACTCAATCAGGCATACAGTACATTTTGCAGTATTGTACGTATACATTCTTTGACGAACAAATCTATTGAGTCGGGGGCCTTTCCTACAGCACCATGGTCAGGCCAGCATTTACATTTTTAACTAAGCATTTAACCTGAGCCTTTATTTTTAAAACACATTACAGTCTATCCACATTGATGCCCTCTTTCCATGGCCAGACTAAACCTTGAATACCCTTCTGTCAAACTACATTTTATTGGGGAGATTACCAGACCTTGCACCTTGACCTCTACACCATATTGTGTGTCTCTGGTTTTAAATTTGAGCGATTATGTTCATGTGAAACTATTTATAATGTCTAAATGTAAATTAAATGTACCCAGTTTTAAACGTTTTGAAACTTTTTGTTTGCAGTTACTCAAAGCCATGGGGCTAATTTCCACTGAGGTTTAGCCATCAAGAAGATGGAAAATAGGAGGCCTGAGTCAGTTGGAACAGCTGCTGTCACAGTCATAAAAGACAAACCTGAGCAAAGCTGCAGGTACAAATCTAACGACTTAAAGCTATTGTAAGATCTTTCCTTCATTTATGTGAGGAACATGCTTTATTTATTTGATGTAAGTGGACTCAACTTGAATGACAAACACAAGGTTTTAAGATAAGTTCACACCATCAGGCTGTGTGCTAAGAAAATGTACATTATATAAATAGTGTGAACCAAAATAAACGTTGTAACTTTCAGAATCTTCTTTGTGAGGTATGAATAAAATGTTCATGATTGACACACAGCCAATGTAATGAACAACATAATTGGTGATCTTACATGTGTAATTTGAAATATTGCTTGTTGAATGAATATTTGTGTAACATGGACACATTTGGTTTTGATTTCTCATCTCTCTCTCCTCCGCTGTAGGGAAACACATACCTATGGAGAACAAAATACATATTAAGTATGTAAATAAGAAAGAAAATACACAGAAATGTTCACTATTGGTGTTGAACACAAATTGGAATACACAAGAACATACATGAATAATTAGAAATTAGTTTCTAAATTAGTCTGAATTCCCCAAACATTTAATTATATATATAAAGTATTTTAACAAAACAAAGCTACATGTGATGGCTGACATTACACATTTCGAAATCAGCAAGGGAAAAGCAGTGGGGAGTGCCATATGCAATACAAACAGATAATATATTTTGTAGTACGTCTGCAGTATAATCAAGAACGTATGAAGTATAATCACTATGCAGTAAGTTGGCAGGTCACTAAATTTTTATTATGTCCCAGTCCAATTTACTTCCTACCCCATAAGCCCTTTTAAATGTACGATATGCTTCTTCCTAATAGGCTACCAAAAGAATCCTTGGCTGATTTTAACACAGTAACAGCTGTGTCAATATACTTCACTCAATCAGTGCACCCTTGCCTGATTCATGTCAGTCAGCAACTGGATACTCTGAAATGCAACTGTAGAGCATGTATTGACAGTTTAAAGTTCATGCTGGAATGTAAAGACACCAAGTTTCTTACTTCGCCCTCTACTGTTACTCATCTTAGTTTGCCAGAATTTCATGAAATACAGGAAGTGTGTTCATGCCTTTTCTCCCTACAAAAGATCACAAGTGCAAAGTTAAGTTATTGTGAGCCAATTAAAAATCAAAGAAACTTGTAGTGCAGTTGTGTAAACACTTGGCTAAGAGTGACACCGCTGCCTACTTAAAGGTATCACACTATGTAAGAAGCATTCACAGTCAGACAGGCCAGGAGATTCAGCGACCCCACACATTAGCACATTCACAACATTATGTTGTGTATAATACATTATGTTGTGTACTTTTTTGGCATGTGGTGTATAATTCATTCTAAAAATGCAACTCATACATAGTGATAATATGTTGATGTTAATTGCTGAAGAATTCAAAGAATATATAGTATATAGTTTGATCATTAATTAATAATTTCAATAAACTTAAGTTAAGGGGAAACCAATAGAAGCAGTTTCCTTACATGAACCTTTTACTTCCAATAGAAAAATCATCATTAAATATTTCAGCGTCAACACACTTAGTTTCAACGCACGCACGCACGCACGCACGCACACATGCTGTGCATAGAGTAAAGGTGCCTGCAATCCCCAGTCCCCCGGTGGTGACTTATTTATTGCACACAAGGGAATAATAGCTGCTGTGGAATTAAAAAAAGATTTTTGATCATCCTTCAGACTTGACAATAAAAAAATGATATCAGCTGTTAAGTGTTTTTCTGGGGGAAGTATCCTACTGATGTTTATGCGCCAAATGCAGTGTTGCAAACCAAGCGATCGAAAGCCCATAATTCAAGGCCCCCAGGGAGATCTTGAGATACAGTATTTAAGCCCTATTAGTATTAGACATTGCTATAGTGAAGTTAATGTTACACCAGAGCTCTACCCAACTCTGCAGAAAATGGTGATGAATTTTGCTCTCCCCAAAATATCCAAAGTACACACATATTCTGTTGCACCCATAGGCTACGGTACAACTAAAATCAAGAATATCATATTTCCAAGTCTTCTTCCTCTTAACCACAAACACAAGCTCATTTAAGTGGCACATTTTTCTTAAAACCTTATACAATACATACATTTGCAACACTAGAGGCCCTTCCTGGAACCAAACAATTAGCTATGCTTGTGTCATGCACTATCCTTCAAACTACAGAGGAACTTACAAACATCATCAACAACTATAGATCTCTACTTACCCAGAAAGAGAAGCTACCTGAAAAGAACTTGATGAGTTTATGCGCTTGTTTCGGTGGTGTTGGTCTGAATCAGAAACAAGTCACTTCACAGCCTGGAATTCTTTCTTAGATGCTTTGTAACAGGATGCTCAGTTGCATCTGACATGGAATTAACAGAAGTGCTCAAGGCATTTGTCAACAATGATAATAGTCAGAACTTGGGAATGAGTAAAGTGGTGGCTATATTTATTTTCGGTCCTCGTTCACAAAGAAAGGCCAGACATATCGAATTCCACCTATTATTGCAACCTAATCATACCACAAGAGAATTCTTTAAATGCACCCTCTTTAGTGTCATCCTTTGGAAAGGGAAAACACAGTGCGATAATGGACCATAATGCATATTAAAATTAACCTAAGCCAAACACTTTGCCCTGTCTGTGAAGATATGTTTGGAACTATGTCACTGTCTGAAGTCTGTGAGATCCCATACCAGGCTTTCATATTCTCATTCAGATGGTGATTTATTGTGTATAGACTTTATGTCTTTTGTATTACCATTTCTTTCAGCAAGATATATAGAATCCACATAATAGATAGTATAGTATTTATAGTATTAGCATTTAGTATTCCACTTATAAAAACAAAAGTGAGCAATGAGACCTGATAAAGTTTTGGAATTCCTTAAGTCACATTCTAAATCCCACCCATGCTGCTTAGTTTGGACAACTTCTTCCACTATTGTCTCAGGTTTCATCTAATCTTTGTTTTCATAATTCAGTATACGGTGACAGCAGTTGTGATGATGGTATTGGGGAGCCATCTGAGACCCCAGTCCATCCATGTGGAGCTTAATGACCATAACAGGAAGGCTGCTGCAGCGTTGTGACCAGAGATGTGAGTATATATGAAGCACTCCCAGGCACCTCGAGGCTTTGGACTGAAGGGCAGCTCGCCAAAGGTAAGACATCTGCCATACCTTTGCTGTTTTAGCGGAGTGTGGTGAAAAACTACAATCAGTGCATTCTTGGTGAGATGAGTCCTCCGTATTGTTTTATTGGGAAATTCTTCTGATCTTTGTTGGGTGACAGATTTTTAAGTTACTAAGATTGTACGTTTTATTTCCTCTGCATGAGACAACTTGACTCTCCTCCAGAAGCTAACATATTTCAGCTTTAATGAAAATTGCCTGTTTTTAAAAGTTGAATTCTGTTGTTTTAGTGAGTATCAACCCAGCAACTGCATCAGCTGGCATCAAAAAGGTAAATGATGTTCATGCAACTGCTTAATAACAAGATTCCGCTGATGAACTGATGATGGTCCCTCAAATGTATAAATTCATTATTTTGCCATCAAATGTTAAAGATTGAATGTTGTCAATTGTATTTTACCTGAAGCAGAGGTGCCATGGAACCAGACATGGCTTGTTTTGGCCCTGCAGCCATTTATCTCAGGAAACCTGAGAAGGAGAGAATTGAGGCTCAGAACCTGCCATTTGATGCAAAAACAGCATATTATGTGACGGAGCCAACTGAGATGTATGTGAAGGGGAAACTTGTAAAGAGGGAAGGTGGCAAAGCCACAGTTGAAACTAATGGTGGCAAGGTAAGTGGACATTTGTCATAAAATACAAATTAAAAAACAAAAATTATCACTGCATCATAATGCTAAACATATTGCTGCACATTCCTTGTTGTATACATGCAGACCATCACCGTTAAAGAGGAAGACATCTATCCAATGAACCCTCCGAAGTTTGATAAGATTGAGGACATGGCCATGATGACCCACCTCAGTGAGCCTGCTGTGCTGTATAACCTCAAAGAGCGCTACGCAGCATGGATGATCTACGTGAGTTTGACCCCAACAAGCAAATGGCAACATCAGTAGTTGAGAGTGAACTGAGGAGGAGTAACATCTGTATGTGTTACAGACCTACTCTGGGTTGTTCTGCGTCACTGTGAACCCCTACAAGTGGCTTCCAGTGTACGATACAGTGGTTGTGTCAGGATACAGAGGCAAGAAGAGGATTGAGGCTCCACCCCACATCTTCTCCATCTCTGATAACGCCTATCAGTTCATGCTCCAAGGTGTCAATCATTTATAAGTTTTAATATGGCTTGATTGCTATAGGTGCACTTGGATATACAGTGGACAGACATTTTTGATAATGTGGTATATATAAAATATGATGTAATAACACTGTGTATGTGTTTATATTTCATTCTCTCAACAGATCGTGAGAATCAGTCAGTCTTGATTACGTAAGTCAGTTCTAGAGACCACTCGTGAGGTCCATTAAACATTATGTCTTACTTACTTTATACCAACTTACGTGTCTTTCACTTATGTGTGTTCTAGTGGAGAATCCGGTGCAGGAAAGACCGTTAACACCAAACGTGTCATCCAGTATTTTGCGACAATTGCAGTTGCTGGAGGGAAGAAAGCAGAGACTTCTGGAAAAATTCAGGTAAATACAGTATATACAGTTGACTACTACAGTACATGCAGGAAACTCTACATGATAATATGCAAGCCCATGTTGTGTGATGTCTTTTTAAGGGATCGCTTGAAGATCAAATCATTGCAGCCAATCCACTGCTTGAGGCTTATGGTAATGCCAAAACTGTGAGGAACGACAACTCGTCTCGTTTTGTAAGTATTTCTTCACAAATGTTCCCACCACAGTGTTGTAGTTCAGTTTACAGTTTGCATCTATAGTATTAAGATTGGTTGGTTGAAGGTAACACATTATGTATGTATTTTGTAATTGATGCATATGGAATTTGCATTAGCAGAGTGAATCATAAAGAAAACCACACACTGACTGCTTAATTCTATTACAGGGTAAATTCATCAGAATCCATTTTGGAACAACTGGAAAGCTGGCTTCAGCAGATATTGAAACATGTAAGTTTCCAGCCAGTCAATATCTCGAGGGATTAAATAGATGAACGTATCTCAGACACTTTTGCCTTGATTTTTAGATCTGCTGGAGAAATCTCGTGTGACCTTCCAGCTGTCTGCTGAGAGAAGTTATCACATCTTCTACCAACTCATGACAGGCCACAAACCTGAGCTGATAGGTGTGTCATAACTTTATGACAGTATCATACATATTCTATTTACATTTCCATGTGTACAGATCATACAGTATGTGTATGTATTTTCTTTCTCCAGATGCTCTCCTGATCACCAAAAATCCTTACGACTATCACATGATCAGTCAGGGTGAAATAGCTGTCAAGAGTATCGATGACATTGAAGAATTCATTGCCACTGATGTGAGTGGCAATTTCACCTAATTTGGTCAACATGTTTATGTTTATGTTCATGTTGGACTCACTCTTCAAATCACAGACTGCCATTGACATCCTGGGCTTCACTGCAGAAGAGAAGGTAAGCATGTACAAGCTGACTGGAGCTGTGATGCATCACGGCAACATGAAGTTCAAGCAGAAGCAGCGGGAGGAGCAGGCTGAGCCTGATGGCAATGAGGGTAAATTCTGGAATTAAATATCTTATTTTTATAGTTGAGTCAGTATTTTTTTGTCAAAACATGTGGCATTGATGATTTCTCTCTTCATGAATCAATTGGACCATCCACAACACCACACCGGCCATGTATTCCAGCTTTGTAGAAAGGCAATAATATCAGTGTTTGAACTTTTATGATATCTTTCTTTGTCAGAGGCTGATAAAATCGCATACCTCATGGGCCTGAACTCAGCTGATATGCTCAAAGCTCTATGTTACCCACGAGTGAAGGTTGGGAATGAAATGGTGGTTAAAGGTCAAAATGTGCCACAGGCAAGTAACATTAAATCACATGTATAAATATGAATTGATAATAAATAATTTTGGTACAATTGATCCTGAATAACCAAAACTGTGTGTTGAATCTTTAAATCTAGGTGCATAATTCTGTCATGGCACTGAGCAAGTCTGTCTACGAGAAAATGTTCTTGTGGATGGTCGTCAGAATCAATGAGATGTTGGACACAAAGCAGCCTAGACAGTTCTTCATTGGTGTCCTGGACATTGCTGGGTTTGAAATATTTGATGTAAGTAAACAGCACATGGCAGTGTGGAAGACTAAAACATTGTTGAAAATTGTATGGTTAAAATGTATCTGTACTCCATATGCTCATTGATAATGTATGGAGTTATGGATTGTATCGGCCACTAAAAAGATGCATACATCTAATTAGCAGTGTATCACTTTTCTGATCTCAAGTTCAACAGCTTGGAGCAGCTGTGCATCAACTTCACCAATGAAAAACTGCAACAGTTTTTCAACCACCACATGTTCGTCCTGGAGCAAGAAGAGTACAAGAAAGAGGGAATTGAATGGGAGTTCATTGACTTTGGCATGGATCTGGCTGCCTGCATTGAGCTCATTGAGAAGGTGGGATTTTTAACAAAACCGAAAATACCACTTTAAGTCCAGTATTGCAGTTCGTAATTGTAACTTTGTGTGCGTTGTCATTAACAGCCAATGGGTATCTTATCCATCCTTGAAGAGGAGTGTATGTTCCCCAAGGCAACAGACATGACCTTCAAGAACAAACTATATGACCAGCATCTAGGCAAAAACAAGAGCTTTGAGAAACCCAAACCAGCAAAGGGGAAAGCTGAGGCTCACTTTGCTCTGGTCCACTATGCTGGCACTGTTGATTATAATGTCAGTGGCTGGCTAGACAAGAACAAAGACCCCCTGAATGATTCTGTGATCCAGCTCTACCAAAAGTCTTCAGTGAAGCTGTTGGCCTTGCTGTTTGCATGTCATGCAGGAGAAGGTAGAAGTTTTCTATATTTTGTCTGAGAGTTGAACTGCCTGTATGTTGATCATTTAAGTAAGATAGCAACAGATGCAGGGTAGCAGGGTAGAGAAGCAAAAACAGAAATAAATCCATATCCAGTGTCAAAGGTTATTTGTCATATTTGGGATTGATTTAAATTATGACTGAAAATAACAGAAAATGCACTTTACAGATGCAAAAGGTGGAAGGAAAGGCGGAGGCAAGAAGAAGGGTGGCTCATTCCAGACAGTGTCTGCTCTCTTCAGGGTAAAGCTTTGTTCTAAAAATATGTGAAAATACTTTGAAACACGAGCATTGCACATTGATTAGAGAGACTCACTGAAGCATTCATGGCCAAGCTTTAGTATAGAACTCTGCTGTATCATTAAAATTGTCCTTCACAAATCCTCTTTCAGATTATCAGAAAAAATGCACAAACATTTTCTCATATGCCAATGCACCACTCCACAATTGTATCCTCATGCAGCATGAAATCATTGCTGAATGTTTATTTAAAAACAAATAGAAACTGCATGCTCATGAATTTAGACCTCCTGACATGTAATGAAACAATTGAGATATTATTACAAATGGAAATTATGTGTTTTGTCCCATCACAGGAAAATTTAGGAAAGTTGATGACCAACCTAAGGAGCACTCATCCACATTTTGTGCGCTGTTTAATCCCTAATGAATCAAAAACACCTGGTAGGTTTCCTGTAAATGTATTCATTCTGTCATATGTTCTGAAAACAGTGAATAATAATGGAACACTTTACACTGTTAAAGGATCTGAGTGATGCGGAGCTGGTGTCATCCACACACGGTATCTCTGCAACATTGCTGAACATCTGTATCACTGAGTGTGTTTGTGTGTGTGTGTGTTCTTTTTTCTGTTAAAGGTCTCATGGAGAACCACCTGGTCATACACCAGCTGAGGTGTAACGGAGTCCTGGAAGGGATCCGGATCTGTAGGAAAGGTTTCCCCAGCAGAATCCTCTATGCTGACTTCAAGCAGAGGTACTGGAGCTCTGACTGTGCTAAAGATAGAATAGCACAATGATGTTTATTCATGATTATCTGCTTTTTTTTAGATACAAAGTATTGAATGCTAGTGTCATCCCCGAGGGGCAATTCATCGACAACAAGAAGGCCTCAGAGAAACTGCTGGAATCCATAAGTGTGGACAAATCACAGTACAGGTTCGGCCATACCAAGGTATATCAACAGATTATATTATTACAAGAGAACTTTAAAGCTACAAAAAGAGGGAATGGTTTGATTAAGATATTGTTATCAAATCCTTAAATAGGTGTTCTTCAAAGCTGGTCTTCTGGGCGTTCTTGAGGAGATGCGAGATGAGAAACTGGTTGAGCTGGTGACCATGACTCAGGCTCTCTGCAGAGCTTCCCTCATGAGACGAGAGTTTGTGAAGATGATGGAGAGAAGGTACATTTTCGCTTTTCTAAATCTATAAATGTACTGTAGATTAGAAAATGTCTGCTATTCTCACATAAATGTTATTTCTAATATCTGAATGTCACAATATTGCCAAAGCTTTGATTTGTGGTCATGCAGGAAATGAAAAATGAAAATATGAAAAGAAATGCATAATGGATTTGGTTTTTGCACATGGGAGTACAGCACTTACTGGATGACTCACACTGTTACAGTGCCTGAGATGATATCCAGGGTTATGCGGGGATGCTTCAGAGTTTCTATTATTCATGCAGTTCTTCGCGCAAAGTTTCAGTGAATCACCGTTAAGTTTAGGCCCTGTAGCACTGGTAGAAGAAGAGAACATGCCTGCTTTCCTAATGAGATCCAGAGAGCATACGATTCTGTGCTTCTTGCCTTGCAGAGAACAGTATATGTATGGACAGCAACAAAAGTTTTGATGATCTTCATCGGTATTGCACTGATTATTTTAAAATCCGGATGCTTGTGCTGCGATTGTTCAATCCTAAGAATGAATAATATGAAGTGTGTGCCGGCGTTGTGTTACTTTGGCCTTCTACTGCCACCCACCTCCAGCACTGTGGTAACTGCAGCCACTGGGGAAAGTAACAAAGGCCAAATACTTCTCTAATTATCTGTTTGACACCTGCAGAGACCTTCACATGTGTTTCCGATGGTCTTAATTTCTCCCTGACCTACTTTGAGCTCTTAAAATAGCAACAAGAGAAAGGAATGCGTCAGTACGTAATGGGGCCTCTCTAGGAGAAAGTCCTTTTGCTATGACAGCCCTGAGTGAACCCTTGGAGTGAACATTGGTGTATGAAGCTGCTTAATATCATCATCGGCCTGTTAAAGGAAGCGATGAATGAGTTGGGCTTAGTAAAACCTCAGACCTCTACAAGTCAGGAACACAGACATATAGACAGAGATGTTGAGACGGTTCTGGTTTTGACAAGGCCTTGACCTACAAGTCTATGGGTTCATAACTGCAAAGGTTGTTGTCTCAGTGAATTTCCCTCCATTAAGGCTCTAGAACAGTTCTATTGCAACCTTTAGGGAGGCCCAATGAATTGTCAAGGTTATATTCACCTGCTCAGATCTTTACTTTTTCAGTTTTTCAAGCAGTAAGAAATAGTTTAAGCTGAACCTAACCTGCTAAGTGTCTTATCTAATTATCATCTTGTACCTTATAGAAAAAATAGTCAAGAAAACCATTATTTTCTGTCTTATGTCATCAGGGAGGCAATTTACTCCATCCAGTACAACATCCGCTCGTTCATGAATGTCAAAACGTGGCCATGGATGAAGCTTTACTTCAGGATTAAGCCTCTTCTTAAGAGTGCAGAGACTGAAAAAGAGATGGCCCAAATGAAAGAAGACTTTGAAAAGACCAAAGAGGAGCTAGCAAAGGCTCTGGCTAAGAAGAAAGAGCTGGAGGAGAAGATGGTGACGCTCCTACAGGAGAAGAACGACTTGGAGCTACATATTCAATCCGTACGTTGAACTGTGACGAAATTGCGATTTCACGGCTCCGGACTTTTTACAGCTCACTAACTTCCTTCAACTTTGTGTAATTGCAAATGTAGGAAGGTGAGAATTTGTCTGATGCAGAGGAAAGGTGTGAGGGGCTCATCCAGAGTAAGATTCAGCTCGAGGCCAAAGTCAAAGAGACCTCTGAGAGACTGGAGGACGAGGAGGAGGTCAATGCTGAGCTGACTGCAAAGAAGAGGAAGCTGGAGGATGAGTGTTCTGAGTTAAAGAAAGACATCGATGACTTGGAGCTCACCCTGGCCAAAGTGGAGAAGGAGAAACATGCCACTGAAAACAAGGTTGGTATATGATTCATAATCCCGTAATTTCTTGAATGATGGCATTCTTTGAACATATTTTTAACAATGTGGCCAACATAGGTTAAAAACCTGGTTGAGGAACTGGCTGCTCAAGATGAGACTGTTGCCAAGTTGTCCAAGGAGAAGAAAGCCCTCCAGGAGGCCCATCAGCAGGTTCTTGATGATCTTCAAGCAGAGGAAGACAAAGTCAACACTCTGACCAAAGCCAAGACTAAGCTGGAGCAGCAAGTGGATGATGTATGTAATGACATATATATATATAAACATAATGTGAACTTGGTCTCTTTGTAAACTGAAAACAAAAAATAATTCTTAATGTCTACGCAAAAGCTTGAAGGTTCCCTGGAGCAAGAGAAGAAGCTTCGCATGGACCTTGAGCGAGTTAAAAGGAAGCTTGAAGGAGATCTGAAACTCTCTCATGAAACCATAATGGATCTGGAGAATGACAAGCAGCAATCTGATGAGAAACTTAAGAAGTATGTATAACTAAATGTCTTGTCTCAACAATTCCCACACTGATAATGTCCATGTTGGTAAAGTTTGTTTATTTATACCACTAAAAGGAGAGACTTTGAGAACAACCAGCTCCTCAGCAACATAGAAGATGAACAGGCAATTGGGATTCAGCTCCAGAAGAAAATCAAGGAGCTGCAGGTAACTTGTCAAAGCGAGTTTAAAGATTATAGTTTTATAGTTTTGGTTAGAGTCCCAAAAGTCACATCTATTCTTGTATTACTCATAACAGGCATATGATGTAAAGTTTTACATGCAGCACATTTGACTATGTACACTTTGTGAATCACAGGCTCGTATTGAGGAGCTGGAGGAGGAGATCGAGGCTGAGCGTGCAGCTCGGGCTAAGGTGGAGAAGCAGAGGGCTGATCTCGCCAGGGAACTTGAGGAGATCAGTGAGAGGCTGGAAGAAGCTGGCGGAGCAACATCTGTTCAGATCGAGATGAACAAGAAGCGCGAGGCTGAGTTCCAAAGGATGCGCCGTGATCTGGAAGAGTCCACTCTGCAGCATGAGGCCACCGCTGCAGCTCTGCGAAAGAAGCAAGCTGACAGCGTGGCTGAACTGGGAGAACAGCTGGATAACCTTCAGCGTGTCAAGCAGAAGCTGGAGAAAGAGAAGAGTGAATACAAGATGGAGATCGATGATCTTGCAAGCAATATGGAATTTGTTGCCAAGTCAAAAGTAACGATGAATTCTCATTTTGATTAAATATGAATAATCAATACAACCAATGGTTGAACTGTTGACCTACATTGTTTGATTTTTGTTGGTAGGCAAACCTGGAGAAAATGTGTCGTTCCCTTGAAGATCAGCTGAGTGAATTAAAGGCAAAGAGTGAGGAGCATATGCGTCAGCTAAATGATATTAATGTTCAAAGAGCAAGACTGACAACTGAGAATGGTGAGTGTAACTTAAGAAACATGATAGAGGCTAACACAGTGGATAAGGCCTCATGAGGCAATTTTCACAAATCATTCACCAGAAATAGTGAAGAAATGTGCTTCTTTTCAATCAGGGGAATTTAGTCGTCAGTTAGAGGAAAAGGAATCCCTCGTTTCACAGCTGACCAGGAGCAAACAGGCTTACATTCACCAAATTGAAGAGCTCAAAAGGCAGTTTGAGGAGGAAGTGAAGGTATTGTGTCACACTCTTTTCTGATTTAATTAGCAATGGATGACTGATTTGTTTTTGTGAACCATAACATTGTAACATCACTGTGTGTCATTATTAGGCCAAGAACGCCCTGGCTCATGCTGTCCAGTCATCTCGTCATGACTGTGACCTGCTGCGAGAGCAGTATGAGGAGGAGCAGGAGGCCAAAGCTGAGCTGCAGCGTTCACTGTCTAAGGCCAACAGCGAGGTGGCTCAGTGGAGAACCAAATATGAGACTGATGCCATCCAGCGCACTGAGGAGCTGGAGGAGGCCAAGTAATGATGGAATGATTATTACATTTAAGAATACCGTTATACAAAAATAAATCTTGTTCAAAATAAAGGGAGACTAAGTTAGAATGTTGTTTTTTACAGGAAAAAGCTTACCCAGCGTCTCCAGGATGCTGAGGAGTCCATTGAGGCTGTGAATGCAAAATGTGCCTCTCTGGAAAAGACTAAACAGAGACTGCTGGGTGAGGTGGAGGACCTGATGATCGACGTGGAGAGAGCTAATGCTCTGGCTGCTACCCTCGACAAGAAGCAAAGGAACTTTGACAAGGTTAGATATTTTTGTATAAACACAAGGTTAACAAAGTGTTGACAGCCAACAGATGCCTGATATGAAACTAAAACACTTTGTATATTTACAGGTTCTTGCAGAGTGGAAACAGAAGTACGAGGAGAGCCAGGCAGAGCTGGAAGGAGCTCAGAAAGAGGCTCGCTCTCTCAGCACTGAGATGTTTAAGCTAAAGAATTCCTATGAAGAAGCTATAGACCATATGGAGACCCTGAAGAGGGAGAACAAGAACCTGCAGGGTACGACAGCCAATCTTGGTTGTGATTGTATAACAAAGGACTTTTTTTGTGTGTTAGATCACACAAAACACCACTTCATATCATAATCAAGTTAATTTAAAGGAATTATTGAAGGAAAGAATCTGCCCTAAACATTTTTCTGTTTTTGTTTCATGTAGAGGAAATCTCTGAAGTGACAGAACATATCAGTGAGGCAGGAAAGACAATTCATGAGCTGGAAAAAGGAAAAAAGACGGCAGAGGTTGAGAAGGCCGAAATCCAAACAGCCCTCGAGGAGGCAGAGGTATTTAACAGAAACAAAGGAGAAGATGGTGATGAATGTGTTAATAGCAATACAGAGAAAGATATTAATAAACATTACCTGAAGTTTTTATCATTTGAGAAATGCCAAAGTCTTTTAATTCAAAATAATGTGAAAAACCTAAATGTAAAAAATGACATAACGCATTACGCAAATATGAGAAGTTATTCAAACAGCTTTTGAATAACTTGATTTTTAGTTTTCTTTTTGATCTTTCATTCTGTAGGCAACACTTGAACACGAAGAATCCAAGATCATGCGTGTTCAACTGGAGCTCACCCAAGTCAAGAATGAAATTGACCGCAAAATTGCAGAAAAGGATGAGGAGATGGAGCAGATCAAGAGGAACAGCCAGAGAGTGATTGAGTCCATGCAGAGCACTCTGGATGCTGAGATCAGGAGCAGGAACGATTCCCTAAGAATCAAGAAGAAGATGGAGGGAGACCTCAATGAGATGGAGATTCAGCTCAGTCACGCCAACCGCCAGGCTGCTGAAGCCCAGACACACTTGAAGAGCGTCCACGGCCAACTGAAGGTAAAGCAGTAACATTTAATACGTGTCATAATTATGCTTATAAAGATATACGTCCATTATTACATATATGTGTATTTTTCTCTCAATTCAGGATGCCCAGCTGCACCTTGATGATGCTCTCAGAGGTCAGGCGGACATGAAGGAGCAGGTAGCCATGGTGGAGCGCAGGAACAACCTGATGATGGCTGAGATTGAGGAGCTGAGAGCTGCTCTGGAGCAGACAGACAGAAGCCGCAAAGTGGCTGAACAAGAGCTGGTTGATGCCAGCGAGCGAGTGGGGCTGCTGCACTCTCAGGTAGCGGTCCTATATTTTATTTCAATCATGAAGAAATCAAGGCAAACACATTAAAACATGTTATATGTCTAAATCTTTTAGAATACAAACCTCATCAACACCAAGAGGAAGTTGGAGGCCGACCTTGTCCAGATCCAAGGTGAAGTGGAAGACTGCGTTCAGGAAGCACGAAATGCTGAAGAAAAGGCTAAGAAGGCCATCACTGATGTGAGCACATTTTCCTGCACTATTAAAGCCTGGAAAGTAAAGCCAGCTTTTAAAATGTCTGTTTTGTCTAATTTGGAATATAGGACATATTTCCGTCAGCTCTTGTGCTTGCTTTTGACAGTTGAGTGTCCGGGTTTGATTATTCAGATTGTTTCCTCTCTAATGTGTATGTATATGCATAGGCTGCCATGATGGCAGAAGAGCTGAAGAAGGAGCAGGACACCAGTTCTCATCTGGAGAGAATGAAGAAGAACCTGGAGGTCACTGTGAAGGACCTGCAGCATCGCCTGGAAGAAGCTGAGAATCTGGCCATGAAGGGCGGCAAGAAGCAGCTCCAGAAACTGGAGGCCAGGGTATGGCTGCAATATCTTTATGTTACAGGAACACAAGCAGATAATCAATATCATTTTGTATATCTGCAGAGAGAATACATTCATGCAGTTCAATGCACTTCATGCACACTTGCCTCGCCTGATCATGTTGTCAGTTCCCCTTTTGTCACACTGTCTCATTTGCAATTATTTTGGATCATTTAGTGTGGACTGCAGTTTGTCTGTGCAGCTACAATAACCATGTGAACACAAACCGCTCCTGAAAGTCTCTTCATTTCACTGATCACATATGTCATTTCTTTTTCTCTCAGGTCCGTGAGTTGGAATCAGAGGTGGAAGCTGAGCAAAGACGTGGCGCTGAGGCAATCAAAGGTGTTCGCAAATATGAGCGCAGAGTGAAGGAGCTGACTTATCAGGTACAGAGAAGCTCAGGTTACTATCACACTAATAATCAGATGTAATCCGGCTCCGTACAATGAGCAGCTGAAGACAAACTAAATGTAAGATGTTTTTATACCCCTAGGGGGCATGAATCACCATGATATGAGAAGGCTCTACTATAAACATACTGCAAGCGTGACATAGAGCAGAGCAGAAGATCAAACACATTCCTCCATAGCAGCTATAAATATACAAACACACATATGTGCTTGTTATGGTTGTGCAATGTTTGACATTCGTAGAGATGTTTCACACGTCTTCACCATGAAAATGTAAATGGAGAGAACCAAAATTTGTGGACATTCCGTTCTCAGGGGTGAACATGAATGACAGATGACATAATGTGTTGCACACATATAGGATCAGCAGGATTAAGACATTCTGCAAATACTAAAAATGAAAAAATGCAGGAAAAGGAGGTACGATGTGTTGTTCTTAGTGACCATCTGTAAGAGATTACACTGTTTATGACCTGTAGACCGAAGAGGACAAGAAGAATATTGCCAGGCTTCAGGACCTGGTGGATAAGCTGCAGGTGAAGATGAAGTCCTACAAAAGACAAGCTGAGGAGACTGTGAGTGATCTTTGTGGCTCATTTTGGTCAACATACCAATAATAACGTTTCATAACCTGGACTTTCTTTAACACCGGTGACAACATAATAATCTATTATATGACTTTCTTTGGGTCATGTTCATTCCCAGGAGGAGCAGGCCAACGCCAACCTGTCCAAGTTCAGGAAGGTTCAGCATGAGCTGGAGGAAGCAGAGGAGCGGGCCGACATCGCCGAGTCCCAGGTCAACAAGCTGAGGGCAAAGGGCCGTGAAATCGTCCGGGTACAAGACATTTCATTTCTTTCCATTCATTAAGGATTATACGCTATAATTAGTAGTAGTAGTAGTAGTAGTAGTATTACTATACTAAAGCAAGAACTAAGTGGTTGTCTCTGAATGTAGATCCGTATCTCTTCCAGCTGTCTTCTCACTGTCACATTTGTATTCATTTAAAGGGAAAAGAAGCCGAGGAATGAGCGTCGGCCTAAGTGACAAATCGTCACAATATCATACGATATGATCTCCCTGTCTGACGCAACTGCTGGGATACCAGAAATAAATTTGCAAGCAACTGGCAGTCATGGTGTCCATCAAATTTGTGTTTTCATTTTATTTAGAACACAATCTAATCTAACAAGTATTTAAAAAAACATGTTCATGGTGGTTGATTTTAATTCATTAATAATGATTGTTTTTGCGTATTTTGTGCATATTTTATTTTATTATCTAACAGAATAATCAGTAGCAGACTTTAGGAATCAGTCTGAATGTGAGCTCTGTACTTTCACTGTTTAAAATAACCTGGTTGTCAACTTGTGGCTGTTAACACATAGGAGCTCACCAGGTTAAGATAAGTGCAAATCTTCCAGTAGTGGTGTTAATGATGTGGGCCGTCTGGTGACCTTATGGTTTTCATGTGTGCTTCAAAACTCATGTTACTCACTAGGTTATAAAAATAGACCCATTAGTGAACAACTACCACTGCTTATTTTATTATAGAATACATTTATCATATATACAGATTGGGCCTATCACAGATTTCTTGATCACATTTTCGAGCTAAAATTTGGTTTCAATAACAAAATAATAGTATCGAATATGTCAGCTTACTACAATTGTATCAGCAGAAATGACAATAAGATGACGTTTGAACATTGTGACCTTACATTGATATAAGCATCTGTATTTATTTGTGAGGTGTTTGACCTATACTCAATTGAATCAGAGCTGTCAATAGCAGTTCCCCTCAGGCAGACAAAGGCTATGACCTCTAAGTATGTGACAGTTTTATATCAAAGGTTGTTCCACAATAAGACTTGAGGCGAGCTGAGGACATAGCTGAGGAGACGGCTATATTTGTATTTCTTCCTAATAAAGCCCACCGTGGAGCAGAAGAGATCCAGTATCAAAATTTTATTGAATATATATGCCTGTTCTCTGAGGTGCCAAGTCCTCGGTATTTAGTTCCCAATGTCGTCTGCCCATCTTTGCCAGTTGAGGGTCATCTTTCAACAAGGAAAGAATGCCAACTACCACACATCATATAACATGATCCCTTCTCAGAGCGTATGGGGAACAAACACTTGACTTGAGGGAAGGTCAAGCGACATGGCTGGCCTTGTCTTCAGTTCATCTGTCAGAATGCACAAGAGAACAAGACCATGTAAAGAAAGGATTTAAAAATACATCTGCACCCGCGAGACAACACAAGTGTCTGCATCACACAACCTGGGAGACAGAGAATCACCTGTTCACTGCAGACTCCACATGTGACAATATAGACTTGTTAAGTTTACAGTCCCACAAACAAAACATTCTATAAAACTATAATTTACAAAGAATAGCTGAGGACACTGACTGACAGGTTATATTATCACAGGACTTTATGAATATGCTGGGACATATTTGGGTAAATCAGCCATTTTAACTCTGAGGAGTATTCTTGCAGTAAAACTGAAGCTGAATTGAAGAACAACTTGTGTTGTGAAAAGTGACCTGAAAAGGTGCTGAACTGAGGACATTTCAATGTATTTCTTTAGCCACGCCCACTAAAAGCGTGTCAGTGGCTTCTTGTTGCTCATGATTTCCTGGAAAGAAGAAGTAACAAAGATGACTGTCCAGTCCAGTTTGTTTCACTAAATCAATTACAGTGCATATGAAGTCTACTTAACAAAAATTATGGACATTTCTTCGTAATACTGCTGTGACTCTCTGCAGTTTTAACCCAGTCAAATTCAAATTCAAATGCTGATTGCTGAGTTGCTCGGCAGTGCCATCCTAGGTCATTCCACAAGGTTCTTCAATGGGAATGAGACTTTCCCTTTCCGAAACATTTAGATTCCTTTTTGGAGTTGATATGTTAGTTGGCTTGGATATATCTGTTGGAGTTAAGCAAGTTTTCTGCCAAAGAAAATGTTTTGATAGTTATTTGTAGCCCATCTTTCCTCACTGGAGTCCTGTTCCAGCTGAAGCCAAGCAGTCCCAGCCAAGTCCGGAAAATGATCTCAAGCTCTCACCCAGATTAAGCCCAAGATGTACACCTTTGGTTTCATCAGTCAGTATTATCACGGTGTCACAAACATTAGACTCAGTAGACATTTATGTATGTAAGGTATATGACAAAAATTCCAACAGCAGGCGTGAAACAGTAGACTGAGGTCTGTCACTACAAACGACTTATAGAAACCTGACACTGTTTCCCTGCCCTGCAAAGAGTCCTACAGAAGTCATGTATACACAATGTACACTGTATATGAGATCAGTCAGCAAGAATATGATCACCACTTATGACCTTGAATTAAGACCTGATTTTTTTCACAATACAGTTTCAATCAAATCCATACTTTCTATTCTAGTTGTATTGTTTTGCTTCAAGTGTGAAAAGTAGATGTGTTTCAGGTGATGTGGGTCCTTCACAGTCACATGACACAAACCTAATCAAAGTCACTTGATGCTGACATGTGAAGTATATGTATAAAAATAGAAAGCAGCCCATCTTTATTATCAAGCCAGTATACTGCATATAGCCAAGGATCTTAGATTATTCCACAGTGGTTACGAACAATGTTAAATATTAGTCTGAAAACAAGACTACTTTTAAAATAAGTTGATGAATGTGATTTGCTCTCCAAGAATTTTTTTTATTGAATGTAAAGTGTGATAATGTGAGCCTGTAGTGTATTACACCCTCCGGAGGACTCCCACAGGTGAAAAGAGATATTGAAACAGAGATGTTATGTAGCGTTCTGCACATCCTCGCAGAAGTCAGCAGGGGGCCAAGCAGTGGCAAGGTCTGGAAGGAAATGGCCACTCCAAAATGGCAGAAAAACAATTTAACAGTGTAACACAAGCACGTGTTATTGTATAAAGATAATACAAATTTGAACCAAAACTGATCTAATCTAAAACTAATTAATTTGTGAATTTCCATAGATTTCAATCATATTCTCTGCAGACATGTATCTGTCAGCTGTACTACCAATGAGCCCTTCAAGTACAACCGCTGGTACTCATACAGCAGTTTGAGCACCACTGATTTAAGTCATACAATCTCAAATCATTGCCCACAGCATGATGTACTCAAAATATGTCACACGGTACTCCAACAGTGTGTGTGTGTCCTTGACATCACTCTAGTAATGTATCACATTAACTCAATTTTAGGCTCAGATCCAAATATTTTCCAGCCTGCCTGTAATTAGCAGCCTGTGTTAATTATACATTCCTAAGTCGTGCAGTGACCTTTCTTTAGGATTTAATTAATGAGTCTTTCATGGCAGGCTGCTGTGACGCTGTGCTGGCATGAATTCCGCATTGCCATGTGAATGAATGGAGGTCAAGGGACTGGTCAAAGGATTAGTAGTAGTAGCAGTAGTAGTAGTGTTGTTGTTGTTGTTGTTGTTGTTGTCAATTTCTTCAAAAATGTATATGCCAAACTAAAAGTAAATCAGGCATATTACCCATGTAGACTATCAATATATGAAATTTGGTCTCAATATATTTTGATGGTCTTTCCTTCAGTTCTCCAAAGGGCTGAGCGTAGTCGATTCTGTGCATAGGCCACATGATCACCACTGACCTCTGGGATCAATAAAGTCCTCCTCAATTGTCTATATATATATATATATATATATATGCAAATGTAACAAGCATGTTGCTAAACTTACATCTTCCATATACATTAATGAAGGCAGGGAAATGACAGAGCTATAAATACCAATATTACTCAGTTTTTTTGTCCTTCCTTGGTAGAGAACAAATCAAATTAACTTTGGGATTTCATAAATCACAGACCTCAGCCGGTGTTCCTGCTATCATGAGGTATCATCATTTCCACAAGTTCTTAGATTAGCAACTGTTTTGCTCCTTTGTCACAGGAAAGACTTGCCAGGCTTCTGCAACAAAATACCAGTGACATATGAGAGCTTCTCCACGGCTAAAGTCGGATCCTCTACAGTGCCGTGGTGCATTAAGGAGATTAGTGCAAAGACCAAAACAATGTCTGAACCCCAGTAACCGATATGCCTGCCAGAACAATATTTACACGAGGTTAAAAAAATGCTGGATTGAAAGTGTCTTGATCTATTTATATAATTTCAAGTCCAAGTTCAAATTTAAAAGGGTTTCTGTTGTGAGCCTTGTAGTAAAATCTAGAATAACACAAAGATATCATCGCTCCATATGCTGCAGTCCCTATGGACATACTGATCTCTTTTTGTTGGTCTGGTGATGACAGCAATGAAGAGCGTCTGACACAGCTAACAATGATTGTTAATCTGCAGCTTACAGTCTTTCAATCTATTTCCCATTTAAATTCTTAAGACTAAATGAAATTTGCAATTATGAATTAACGATTAACGAATTATAACTGATGTGAGTTTAACCTGTGATAAATGAACGCCGGCTGTGCTGTCTGGTGATAAAAGATGAGAGAGGTCAGATCTGAGGCAAAAATAAATGGACAAATGGCATAAAAGTGCATGACCAAATAAAGCGCGTCACATCTGCTGAGTGACTTGGATCTCTGTATATAAGAAGCCATGCTGTACGCCCCCCAAGGACTGACAGGCATCGACTCAAGGTGAGTGACTAACAGTCTTTTATTAGCAGGGACAGAGCCAACAGCTTAATGAACAATGCAGGGCATGAACACGGACTGCCAGATACAAGACAGAGATTACAAAACTCTTCGCTTTGTGACAGGACTTCAATCTTTAATCAGAATACTTTGGATTACAGCGATTAAATCAATTATTTCTCTCCTCATAGACCAGCATCACCATCTGTTCTTCTGAGGGGAAGGATCAAGGTAAATTCTTTTACTTCTCATTGTGTTCACTTAAACCGATGCAGGCTGTGTGCTCAGTGTGCATTTGATGTGTCACTAACAATAGCAATTTGCAATTAATTACAAATAATACATATCTTGTCACTTTATCTATTTTCTTTTCCGTTATCAGTAAATCTAGAACTTTCTATCAGGAAGGTTGAATCAAGAAACATAATACAGAGTGAATGCAACATTTAACATTACTTGTAGTTAAGCTGTCACTGACTCTGCATGATTATGAAAAGTATGATGTTCATTTTAATCTTTACACTGGAGTAAATTATAATTTACAGCGTTTCCTTCTCCAGTTGTTACATTTCAATCATGAGCACATACATCATGCTGACATGAATGAATGACTACACTGAATGATTACTCTCATGTTTTATCACTTGCAGTAAAGTGCCATCATGGGGGACGCAGAGATGGAGTGCTTCGGCCCGGCATCCGTTTACCTCCGGAAGCCTGAGAAGGAGAGGATTGAGGCCCAGACCACTCCCTTTGATGCTAAAACAGCTTACTTTGTAACAGAGCCAGCTGAGATGTACCTCAAGGGGAAACTGATAAAGAGAGAGGGTGGTAAAGCCACTGTAGAAACACTCTGTGGAAAGGTGAGAATGAAGACATTGGAATTAAAGCATCATGCACTTTTCAATGTTGAATTCAGAATGAAATGTAATGTCCAAGCTCTTCACGATATCTTACGGTGACACTGGTGTGATCTCACTTAGGTGCTCGTCTCATTGAAGATTTAACACAAAGTTGTTTCTAAATCATTGTTGTAAATAAAGCATCTTGTGATGGACCAAACAAAATGTTGGGCAGAGTTTTCTCTGTAATAAGGAAAAGTAAACTGGGGGTCTTTTACCCCTAAAACTGGATATAGTTATAGTAGTATATAGTATAAATGAGAACACACCACCACTGCATTGATCTATCCTGTGAACTTGACTCCTGCTCACTGTCTGTCTGACAGTCTCTCACAGTGAAAGAGGATGAAATCCACCCCATGAATCCTCCAAAGTACGATAAGATTGAGGACATGGCCATGATGACCCACCTCAGCGAGCCTTCTGTGCTGTATAACCTCAAAGAGCGCTACGCAGCATGGATGATCTACGTGAGTTTGACCCCAACAAGCAAATGGCAACATCAGTAGTTGAGAGTGAACTGAGGAGGAGTAACATCTGTTTGTGTTACAGACCTACTCTGGGTTGTTCTGCGTCACTGTGAACCCCTACAAGTGGCTTCCAGTGTACGATACAGTGGTTGTGTCAGGATACAGAGGCAAGAAGAGGATTGAGGCTCCACCCCACATCTTCTCCATCTCTGATAACGCCTATCAGTTCATGCTCACAGGTACTTCAGATACTGTTTACAAGCTTCACAGATAAAACAAGAACAATCTGAGATGGAACCATATATGAATGTATGTGAAACACATCTAAGGCCATAACTCCTTCTATTACATAGTGTATCATATGCGTTGGCAAGAGTGATACTAAAATGAACACAAAACAAACCAGTCATGTAAGTAATACAAACAAATTATTTTCCACAGACCGTGAGAATCAGTCCATCCTGATCACGTAAGTTTACACTGTTTGAATAACTGATGTCATCATGAGCCATCAGCCTGTACAACATACACAACAGCAAACAGACAAACATACACACTTACAAACACTGATCTGTTTACCTCTCCAGAGGAGAATCCGGTGCAGGAAAGACTGTCAACACCAAACGTGTCATCCAGTACTTTGCAACAATCGCAGTGGCTGGAGGAAAGAAAGCTGACTCTGGCAAGATGCAGGTAAAATAATTTTTTGAAGGAAAAGTTTGCACAAAGCTGTAAATATTGTAAGTCAGTTTGTGATCTGTTGCTTACACACTTTTAATATTTGCTGTGTGTCTGTTTCCTTAATGAAGGGATCACTGGAGGATCAAATCATTGCAGCCAATCCCCTGCTGGAGGCTTATGGTAATGCCAAGACTGTGAGGAATGACAACTCTTCCCGCTTTGTAAGTGGTAACACTCATCTGAATGTTAAGAGTTTTTATTTCAAACTAAGTCTACTTTCTAATGCACTGCTCAATTTTAAACAGGGTAAATTCATCAGAATCCATTTTGCGACCTCTGGAAAGTTGGCCTCAGCAGATATTGAAACATGTAAGGCTGCAAATGTCACCACAGTAACCGCAGATTAGTCTCCTGCTGATTTCTAACTGTGTCTCTGTTTGCTGCCTGACTGACAGATCTGCTGGAGAAGTCTCGAGTGACTTTCCAGCTGTCTGCTGAGAGGAGCTACCACATCTTCTACCAGCTCATGACAGGACACAGACCTGAGCTGCTGGGTAAGAAGTGTTGAATTTACAGAATATGACCTGAACCTTGTTGTGTCTTTACTTACATGAATCGATAACGTTAAAATTTTGGTATTTCCCAGAGGCTCTCTTGATCACCACCAACCCATATGACTATCACATGATCAGTCAGGGTGAAATCACAGTGAAGAGCATTGATGACATTGAGGAGTTTCTTGCCACTGATGTAAGAAAAGAAAATTACAAAATCTTCACCATAATGAATAAAACCTGTACACATTTATGTCCTGAAACAAAACCTGTTTTCTTGCAATACTCACAGGCTGCCATTGATATCCTGGGCTTCACTGCAGAAGAGAAGATTCAAATGTACAAGCTGACTGGAGCTGTGATGCATCACGGCAACATGAAGTTCAAGCAGAAGCAGCGGGAGGAGCAGGCTGAGCCTGATGGCAATGAGGGTAAATTCTGGAATCAAATCTCTTAATGTTATAGTTGAGTAAGTATGTTGTAAATACTTGTGGGATTGATGATCTGTCTCTACAATAATCAATACAACCATCCACAACACCATACTGGCCATGTATTCCATTATTCTCTATGAGAGACAGCTCTGTAGAAATGCAATGATCAGTGTTTGGTTGAACTTTTATGATATCTGTCTTCATCAGAGGCTGATAAAATCGCATACCTCATGGGCCTGAACTCAGCTGACGTCCATAAGGCCCTGTGCTACCCCAGGGTGAAAGTAGGAAATGAGTTTGTGACCAAGGGTCAGACTGTTCCACAGGTACAATGCAGCACAGTCCTTTGGAGGAATGATTTTTTTTTTAACCTAACTACCTGAACTGAATCAATTTACTTTACTTTCTCTTTCCAACATTGTAAAATGACACTGTTCTCTTTGTTGTGTGATTAATTTTAAAAATCAGGTCAACAATTCCGTCATGGCTCTCTGCAAGTCTGTCTATGAGAAAATGTTCTTGTGGATGGTCGTCAGAATCAATGAGATGTTGGACACGAGGCAGCCTAGACAGTTCTTCATCGGCGTGCTGGACATCGCTGGATTTGAAATCTTCGATGTAAATACAATGATATTAATATTTTTTAATTAAAGGTTTTCAGTTATGATTAGTGAGTTGTATTTGTCCCAAACTAATATTGAATCCTTTCATGTGTCTTCTTTTTAAATCAGTTGAACAGTTTGGAGCAGCTTTGCATCAACTTCACCAATGAAAAACTGCAACAGTTTTTCAACCACCACATGTTTGTCCTGGAGCAAGAAGAGTACAAGAAAGAGGGAATTGAATGGATATTCATTGACTTTGGTATGGATCTGGCTGCCTGCATTGAGCTCATTGAGAAGGTGAGCCACATGTTACACACTCACATGAACAGAATCAGGTCTAACGCCTTGGAAGGATTTCTTTAAAATTATATATTTTTTTCATTCTAACAGCCAATGGGCATCTTCTCCATCCTTGAAGAGGAGTGCATGTTCCCCAAAGCTACAGACATAACATTCAAGAACAAACTGTATGACCAGCACCTTGGCAAAAACAAGAGCTTTGAGAAACCAAAGCCAGTCAAAGGCAAAGCTGAGGCTCACTTCTCTCTGGTGCACTATGCTGGCACTGTGGACTACAACATTTGTGGCTGGCTGGACAAGAACAAGGACCCACTGAATGACTCAGTGGTTCAGCTCTATCAGAAGTCTTCAGTCAAACTGTTGTCCTTCCTGTATGCATCCCATGCCTCAGGAGATGGTAGAGTCTCTTATCCGCCTATACAGTGACACAATTACCTGCCAAATGAATCTCTCATGTTGAATTTAATCATATCACCTGATTGTTCCTCTACCGACAGCTGATGGAGGCAGTAAGAAAGGAGGCAAAAAGAAGGGAGGCTCCTTCCAGACTGTGTCTGCATTGTTCAGGGTACTACAAAAAGCACTTCTGTCATTTCACCACATCAGTATTTTTCATGTCATCATGTTTGATTTAGTATGTTCTCCTAATTAATCATCCTGTAAATTCCACAGGAGAATTTGGGAAAGCTGATGACCAATTTGAGGAGCACACATCCTCATTTTGTGCGCTGCTTGATTCCCAATGAATCAAAGACTCCAGGTTTGTCACTATGTTTGTGGCTAATAAGAATAGTATAACAGTCAATGAAAGGACTTGTGTTATACTATTAGTTAACAAATACAAAAACTCAACAACTTACAACAAATAATTCTCACTATACTGTATTATAGGTCTTATGGAGAACTTCCTGGTCATCCACCAGCTAAGGTGTAACGGTGTGTTGGAAGGGATCAGAATCTGCAGAAAGGGTTTCCCCAGCAGAATCAACTACAGTGACTTCAAGCAGAGGTAGCTGAAATACTTTATTTTACACATAGTTGTTGGTGTTCACTCTCTTCAAACTCCTCTGATCTAACCAAACTGATGTATGGTTCTAAGATACAAAGTATTGAACGCCAGTGTGATCCCAGAGGGGCAGTTCATTGACAACAAGAAGGCCTCAGAGAAACTGCTGGGCTCCATTGATGTGGATCACACTCAGTACAAGTTTGGCCATACCAAGGTAGAGGAGCAAACATTCCTCTAGAAAAGCAGCAGTATAAATTGTAGCAAAAAGCTCTATTGGTAATGAACATCTACATGCTTGGTGACTCTCAGGTGTTCTTCAAAGCCGGCCTGCTGGGAACTCTGGAGGAGATGAGAGATGAGAAACTGGCTGAGCTGGTGACCATGACTCAGGCTCTCTGCAGAGGTTTCCTCATGAGAAGTGAATTTGTTAAGATGATGGAAAGGAGGTAAACTGTTATTATTGCAGATACAGCATGTTATTAAGTAAAGGCCTAATGTATGCCTAAAGAATGAAAACATAACAAATGTCTCTACTTTTGGCAGAGATGCAATTTTCTCCATCCAGTACAACATCCGCTCGTTCATGAATGTCAAGACTTGGCCATGGATGAAGCTTTACTTCAAGATCAAGCCTCTCCTGAAGAGTGCAGAGACTGAGAAGGAGATGGCCCAAATGAAGGAGAACTTTGGGAAAATGAAAGACGACCTTGCAAAGGCTCTGTCCAAGAAGAAAGAGCTTGAAGAAAAAATGGTTTCTCTGCTGCAGGAAAAGAACGACCTGCTGTTGCAAGTGCAGTCTGTGAGTAGAATTCCATTTATTTGTGCATTACGAGTGGTTAGATTGCATCAAAATATACATATATACTGTATTGATTTATGCGTTGGCTTTTAGGAAGGTGAAAACCTCAGTGATGCAGAGGAAAGGTGTGAGGGGCTCATTAAAGCAAAGATCCAGCTCGAGGCCAAAGTCAAAGAGACGACCGAGAGATTGGATGATGAGGAGGAGGTCAATGCTGAGCTGACCGCAAAAAAGAGGAAGCTGGAGGATGAGTGTTCTGAGTTAAAGAAAGACATTGATGACCTGGAGCTCACCCTGGCCAAAGTGGAGAAGGAGAAACATGCCACTGAAAACAAGGTGACAAGATTTGTCTTTTGGTTTGATAGTTTCATTGTAGTATTGATTGAAATCCTCATTCATTCTAATTCATTCGAACATTTACAGGTCAAAAACCTCACAGAGGAGATGACAGCTCAAGATGAGACCATTGCCAAGTTGTCCAAGGAGAAGAAAGCCCTCCAAGAGGCCCATCAGCAGGTTCTTGATGATCTTCAAGCAGAGGAAGACAAAGTCAACACTCTGACCAAAGCTAAGACAAAGCTGGAGCAGCAAGTGGACGATGTGAGCTGTCCATGTTTGACAATAGATGCTGATACCAGTCATGTGCCAGAAATATCTTTAAAGTTGTAATCTCTATCCATGACAGCTTGAAGGTTCTCTGGAGCAAGAGAAGAAGCTTCGCATGGACCTTGAGCGAGTTAAAAGGAAGCTTGAAGGAGATGTGAAACTGTCTCATGAAACCATAATGGATCTGGAGAATGACAAGCAGCAATCTGATGAGAAACTGAAGAAGTAGGAATCTGTTTCATTCATACATACATACCTCTTTTAACAGCAAATTATTGTTTTATGAACTCCTCTAAGACTAAAACAACACTTTTTAACACACTGGATGACTTCCATCACCTCCAGGAAGGACTTTGAGACAAGCCAACTCCTTAGTAAGATTGAGGATGAGCAGTCCCTTGGAGTCCAGTTGCAGAAGAAGATAAAGGAACTCCAGGTATTTATTCAAGCCTGAAACAAGGCGATAGAGAAAATGTCTTTAACAATTTTAGAGTTAATCTATGTGTGTTTCAGGCTCGTATTGAGGAGCTGGAGGAGGAGATCGAGGCTGAGCGTGCAGCTCGGGCTAAGGTGGAGAAGCAGAGGGCTGATCTCGCCAGGGAACTTGAGGAGATCAGCGAGAGGCTGGAAGAAGCTGGCGGTGCAACATCTGTTCAGATCGAGATGAACAAGAAGCGTGAGGCTGAGTTTCAGAAGCTGCGTCGTGATCTCGAGGAGTCCACTCTGCAGCATGAGGCCACCGCTGCAGCTCTGCGAAAGAAGCAAGCTGACAGCGTGGCTGAAATGGGAGAACAGCTGGATAACCTTCAGCGTGTCAAGCAGAAGCTGGAGAAAGAGAAGAGTGAATACAAGATGGAGATCGATGACCTCTCAAGCAATATGGAGACTATTGCCAAGTCAAAGGTAAGATGCGCCATCTTCATTGGAGCGAGCATAATCCTAATAATAATACTCGTACAGTTGTTTTAATGTAATGTATTATTTTGCCAGGCAAACCTTGAGAAGTTGTCCAGGACTTTGGAAGATCAACTGAGTGAACTCAAAGTCAAGAATGATGAACACGTTCGTCAGCTGAATGACTTGAGTGCACAGAAAGCGAGACTTCAAACTGAAAATGGTATAAACTACTTTAATACTTTGAAGCAGCACTGTGTGATCTTTAAAGTCCCCTAGCGTTTGTTGTTGTTAACTGCATACATTCAGTCAGCATTTCTTTCGGTTTTCAAGGCGCGTGTCTGGGACTAAAACAAATGTGAAACCAAGAGAACTAAATGGATGCAGTCAGCAATAACGGTCTAAAAATGACATAGCGCTACTTTTACATAGTTACTCTAAAAATGCCACAGCAACATCTGCAGTACCTATTCTTACCCACGATTAATTTTTGATTGACTCATAAATGTCTTTGAAAAGGTGAATTTGGGCGTCAGATGGAAGAGAAAGAAGCTCTTGTTTCTCAGCTAACAAGAGGCAAGCAGGCTTACACCCAGCAGATTGAAGAGCTGAAAAGACACATCGAGGAGGAGATTAAGGTAACAGAACATGGAATTGTCACAATACTTGCATGGGAAACACTGTCAGTGTCAACCGTTAATCAGGATCGTGTTTTGCTTTAAGGCCAAGAACGCCCTGGCTCATGCTGTCCAGTCATCTCGTCATGACTGTGACCTGCTGCGAGAGCAGTATGAGGAGGAGCAGGAGGCCAAAGCTGAGCTGCAGCGTTCAATGTCCAAGGCCAACAGCGAGGTGGCTCAGTGGAGAACCAAATATGAGACTGATGCCATCCAGCGCACTGAGGAGCTGGAAGAGGCCAAGTAAGTCAAAGTCAATGTGTAGATTAAGTTACAGACCAGTAATGTACTCATGTTCCTAAACAACATATTCTTAACAGGAAAAAGCTTGCCCAGCGTCTCCAGGATGCTGAGGAGTCCATTGAGGCTGTGAACGCAAAATGTGCCTCTCTGGAAAAGACTAAACAGAGACTGCTGGGTGAGGTGGAGGACCTGATGATCGACGTGGAGAGAGCTAATTCTCTGGCTGCTACCCTCGACAAGAAGCAAAGGAACTTTGACAAGGTTACATTTTCAGTTATGCTTTGTCTAAATAAATGTCCATACAATGAGAAGGAAGAAATACAAATTTCTTCATCGTGGTTTCAGGTTCTTGCAGAGTGGAAACAGAAGTACGAGGAGAGCCAGGCAGAGCTGGAAGGAGCTCAGAAAGAGGCTCGCTCTCTCAGCACTGAGATGTTTAAGCTGAAGAATTCATATGAAGAAGCTCTGGACCATCTGGAGACTCTGAAGAGGGAGAACAAGAACCTGCAACGTAAGATAACACTGTAATTGCTGTTTGTGTTTGGGAACTTTCCTTCTCAAACAAACACACCCTGAATACCAGCAGTAAATTCTTATTGGGTATTTATTTTACTATATACTCTATAGCCTAATCAACAACGCCTTGTACTCTGCTCCAACAGAGGAAATCTCTGACCTGAGTGAACAACTTGGAGAGACTGGTAAGACGATTCATGAGCTTGAGAAGGGGAAGAAGGCAGTAGAGAGCGAGAAGTCAGAAATCCAGACTGCCCTGGAGGAAGCAGAGGTAAAACACTGAGAAATCACTGACATTAATGTTGAGATACTATGACATCACTTTAGCACTGCGCAAGAGAAAGAGATGTTTGGATATATAATAATATCTTGGAGTATTTCTTTATATACTAGATTGCAAAGGTCTTGGTCTTACACAACACAATAACAACAAAAACTCTGTTCTGGTCAGTGACTAATTAAAGTTAAACATTTTTTCAGGCTACACTGGAACATGAAGAATCAAAGATTCTCCGTGTTCAACTGGAGCTCACGCAGGTCAAAAGTGAGATTGACCGGAAAATTGCAGAGAAGGACGAAGAGATGGAGCAGATCAAGAGGAACAGCCAGAGAGTTATTGAGTCCATGCAGAGCACTCTGGATGCTGAGATCAGGAGCAGGAACGATGCCCTGAGAGTCAAGAAGAAGATGGAGGGAGACCTCAATGAGATGGAGATTCAGCTCAGTCACGCCAACCGCCAGGCTGCTGAAGCCCAGAAACAGCTGAGGAACGTCCAAGGACAGCTCAAGGTACAGCCAATGAAGGGTTTATGGCAGTGTTCCCTTACTGAAAAAGCGGTTGAAGGTGTCTGCTGAAAAGTCTTTCTATATTTTTTACTCAGGATGCTCAACTGCATCTTGATGATGCCATAAGAGGTCATGAAGACATGAAGGAGCAGGTAGCTATGGTGGAGCGCCGGAACAACCTGATGATGGCTGAGATCGAGGAGCTGAGAGCTGCTCTGGAGCAGACGGAGAGAAGCCGCAAAGTGGCTGAACAGGAGCTGGTTGATGCCAGTGAGCGAGTGGGGCTGCTGCACTCTCAGGTAATATTAGAGCTTACGTTAGAAAGAAGTTTAACATTGTTCTGTACGTCAAATTATGGAAATTCATCATGCCTTTCTTTGTAACAGAACACCAGCCTCATCAACAGCAAGAAGAAGCTGGAGGCTGACTTTGTCTCAATCCAAGGTGAAGTGGAAGACTCTGTTCAGGAAGCACGAAATGCTGAAGAGAAGGCCAAGAAGGCCATCACTGATGTGAGTCGGGGATTAAAAATAAATATTTTCTTCTTTCGAGTTTTAATATCTGACTAGACATGATTTGCTGAAGTCCTGATTGTCGTATTGTAGGCTGCCATGATGGCAGAAGAGCTGAAGAAGGAGCAGGACACCAGTGCTCATCTGGAGAGAATGAAGAAGAACCTGGAGGTCACCGTGAAGGACCTGCAGCATCGCCTGGATGAAGCTGAGAATCTGGCCATGAAGGGCGGCAAGAAGCAGCTCCAGAAACTGGAGGCCAGGGTAAAGACCCGTTTTCTTGCCAACTTCTCTTCAAGTCTAGATTAGATATTTATTATCTCCCCTGGAAGTAAAAGCATCATTCATGTTTCAGGTCCGTGAGCTTGAGTCTGAGGTTGAGGGTGAGCAGAGACGTGGGGCTGATGCTGTCAAAGGTGTTCGGAAGTTTGAGAGGAGAGTGAAGGAGCTCACCTACCAGGTAGAGTTTTCATCAATGGATTCATTCAGTTGTCTGGTAAAGCTCCAAATCAATGAATTGTTATGAATTCATGTTAACTGCAGACTGAAGAGGATAGAAAGAACGTCACCAGGCTGCAGGACCTAGTGGACAAGCTGCAGCTGAAAGTGAAAGCCTACAAGAGACAGTCTGAGGAGGCTGTAAGTGAATTACTATTAAACTGCATTTATATTTAGAGACTTATTGCTAACAATGTTGCTCTTTTTCAGTACAATACAATCACAGTCCAATGTCTTACTGTCTTCACATATTCAATTTGAACTTTACTTCCCAGGAGGAGCAGGCCAACACTCACATGTCCAGACTGAGGAAGGTTCAGCACGAGCTGGAGGAAGCTCAAGAGCGAGCCGACATCGCCGAGTCGCAGGTCAACAAGCTGAGGGCCAAGAGTCGGGAGATTGGCAAGGTACATAACACATTTAATAAGACTGTTCACCTTTAACTGTGGCACCAATGTTTGTACATCAGTCCTGCAGCATGATATTGATTACCATCTCCTTCTCTTTGTCCTTTAGGGAAAGGAGGCTGAGGAATAACCTATAACCCCAAGGAGAGTCATAAATGAGAATCATAAAATATGATTTGTCATTAAAATGCTCTCACTGAATATTGTAGATCTTTGTAGATGAAATAAATTATGTTGTCAGTCTGGATGTCTTTGAGTAAGTCTCTTCAGTGACCAAAAACATCTTCATTGGATAAAAACAACCATAAAAACTCCACAACCATAAACCATTAATAAAAACAATGTTGTTATGCTTTCAGTGTGGAGCTTAAGTGGAGAAGTGTAGGTTGGGATTCAATTTCAGCTCGGGTTTCAAATGGGTTCTTACATAATCAAATTCCTGCACCATGCACACTTCAAACAGGGTGTCACAGTGAAGTTCAGGTCTTATACATGAACCAAAAGCACCACACAAAGCAGATATCCACACATTTATCTGAATAATACAGTGACTCCCTACCCTACAAATTGTTCACAATACCAATGATTATACCTGCACACGGTTTCTCTCATCTTAAATGCTGTGTGAGTCTGAGGGAACATATTTCTGACAACATATATGAATAAACCAACCCTCATCCCCCGCCTGTGGGGCTACAAAAAGCACACACGTCTCTAACAACAATGGAAAGAAAAAATAACAGTTTGTCTGTGTTATCTACTAATATTTATAGTAGTAGTTTTATATAAACAAACAGTCAGGGATGCAGTACTGGGATGCAATTCTGCTCAAAGCTCCACTTTCTGGACTCATGTCAAGAAAGTATTGAACTTGTGATGGTCTGGTTACTTAAACACAATGTCCACCATATTGGGAACGCTTTTTCAACCTTCCCCTCATACTGCCATCTGCGGCACTCCACTCAACTCATGTCATCTTAAACCTGTGCAAAAAGAAATGATCAGACAGAGGGAGGGGTGATCATCCCTCACCTCTCCCTCTGTCTCACAATGGCTGAAGGACACCATGTTTAATCTTAAAATAAACTTAAATTCACAATGAAGGGACAGACTGATAAGTTCTGTCATAAATGGCAACCATTTCTTTCCTACTTAACAGATCTACAGACTATGCCAGCCTAATGACTGGAAACATGAACACCAGATACTGTCTTTAGGCGGGCAAGGATGGTGGTGTGTGAATGTGGGATTGTGTGGCTGTTTGGGTGGGATTTTTTCCCATTTTCTTTTTTGTTTCTCCCCGTGTTTTCCTTTTTCCCTCTCTCTACAACCCATGATGTGATCTGAAGCTGCTTGAAGAGTTGCATGATGTCATACTGTAAGGACTGCACCTACAAGATCATCAAACAAACAACACTGATGTCATCTAAAACTCTGCGATTACATTCTGTGTTACACACATTGACCCAACTAACTAGACCATGACAATGTGGCTTCACTAATATCACTCTGGTACAGAACACAATCGTTTATCACCCACAATGCTATTTTCCACCACCTATACATCCCGTCTGTATAAGTCATTAGGTCTCTGTCAATCTCTCTTCGTCTCCTGCATGCATGTCCACATGTGTATCACATTTCCTAGGTTCCAATCCATTTTTCTCGTTTCTCCCCCTCTCTCTGTATAAAAAACAATCTCAAAAATCTCTCTGGAAAATGCTTTCTCTTTCTATTCAACAAAGAGAAAAAAGTATTGAAGTTGTAAAAAATTCATAGAAAGACATGGCCCCAGGGTGGACATTGAGTCCTTCATTCCAGTAGAATAGAGAACATCACTGTGCATAGAACATTCACAGAATCCCTTATTTGATCTGATCCTGTAGTGTCGAAAGTTGTTATGCACAGAACACACTTCAACCTCAAAAACAACTATGTTTCCATGTGAACAATAAAACATCAATTAATTTCTTAGTGCAGAAACATTTTATCAGACAACAAAATCACTGTCAGACAAATCATTTGATGGCAGGAGAGTAGTTTAGTAATTTGCCTAACACTTCCTCTTTTACGTGGCTCTATTTTGATCATCTGTGTGCTTTGGTGGATGTACTATACCTCACATACATTTTGTATTTCTCCTGATTATAAGTATTGTGGCCTCCTGACCTGCTGGATATAAGGTGTCAATATCTAAACAAAGACATTGACAGCAGCTGGCATACAGGCCCAAAACATCCCAAACTGCCTCCAGAGCTTTCAATGTCTGCTGAAGCAGACAGCCGGACCTATATCATCTTTCCCCTGAAGACATCATCCCACTCTTTGAGATATGTTTACTGACTGACATTGTGAGCACATGCAAATGACTACAATGCAAGCTGCTCCTCTCTTGGATTTCTCCTCTGCTCCTCTTCAAGCCTCCCAAAATTCACGTTTTAATCCCTGGCAGCTGTCAAAGGAGCATAGTGTCTCTATATTTGACAAATATGCTGGAGCTTATTTCAAATTACATCATGTTGTAAGCCTATAGGATCAGTACATATGCAGTACATAGCAGTGCAAGAAGCACTCTTGACTAAAGTAGTAATATAACTCCGTAAATCTACTCTATTCCAATTACAAGTGCAAGTTCCTTACTACTATTTATAAGATGTAATGAAGAATTTAATCAATTCTAGACATTTGGGCATGTGGTGAATACAAATGCAAGCAGTTGAATGATTGCTTTTGTTTGAATTATAAGATTATTAATCATTCATTCATTCGACCTGAAGATGTAAGTGAATTATGTTCTTATTTTTACTGAAAACCTAGAACCATACGGTATGTCAGCAGAAATCAATGTTTTGTTTTCGACCCAGACGTCTGACTGTCTTTCAGGAAGTAAGTGAAATTATCAGCACCTGTTTGTTCTTTAGGCCACACAAATGCTGAGATGCTTCCTGTCCTCTTCAACTACACACAGTGTTTTCAAATGTTTGATGCTTTGGTTCCATAGTTTCTTCCTTCAGATATAAAGATAAAGCAGTGAATTTTGGCACAAGTCTGTTTTGTGGAATACTGGAATACTGCAAATATTTAATTCATCTGCAGTTTATAGAAGCAAACAGCAGCTAAACTTCTTTATTATCTAATGAACTGTTTCTGTTGTCTAAATTATGACATTGGTAACAATGGACAGGCACTTGTTGTACTTACGGCGCCCCCTGGTGGTAAGCCAGATGACTGCAGATAACACTTTAATTCATTTATATATTTTTTTACCTATCAGTGTATAATTAACACTAATTAAAGTGTCAGTCAGTAAAGTGGTCGACCTCTCTCACACACACACCGATAGAATATTACAGACTTTGAGAACCTCTGTAATGCGTACAAAGAGATACACTGAGCGGTTGCGGTTACATCATATGGCGACACACTGATTAATGTGAGGATGTGTTCAATCATTTGTTTTCCATGTTGTATTCAGTGATGACCATAATATTCACACCCAGAGTCAAAGACAACGACAATACTGAGCTGAAGTGAAAAATATCAATAGCATTTAATCACCAAAGATATAAACATTTAAATATCCATTTTGTAATGTGGCTGACAAAATCTTTACAAAGTGTTCCTTCTTCTGCAGACAGCGTCACGTCTGTACAAAAAACGAGGTGTGGCATCAGAGACTGGCACAAACGGAGGAAACGCTCCCAACTAAACCACAAGGTCAGCAAAAAACAAAAACAAAATTACAGCAAAACATTAACATTCCTGTAGTTGTTGTTGTTACTGTTTTGAATACCCAATAAATAAAATAACACGGACAAATATTTTGTTCTGCTTTTTTGTAAACTGCTTACTGTGCCCACGCAAGCTCCAAAAACATTCAATTCCTTTCCACTCAATACAAATATTATTCACAATAACCAACCAATAAATCATGAAATAAATAGAGGAATACGTTTTTTTAATAAATAAACAAACAAATAAAAGAGTTTGCCCATACATGCCACTACTACATTTCTTCCCCTCTATATTAACCTTCATAATCATACTTCATTCTCAGTATCATATCACTTTTCCGCATGTCTCTTAAATAAACGATATAAATTTAAACAGGCAGTAGGTTGCTCGTAACTCTTGAACACTTCTGTGCTTTCACTCGCTGCGAAAAACCCTTAATCGCACATACTGATCACAACTTAAGGCTTCACTGAAGTCAAACTTTTCGCTTTCTTTCGCGGTTTGTTCTTTTTACATCATCACTCAAACTATCCACTGAGGGCGTCAAGCTTCTCCCCACAGCATGGATGAGACAAGGAATGTAAAATATCATCAGACTATGTACACGCACCTGTAAATTCTTCAAAATATCATGCAAATAAGTTGTTTAAAACCAAACTACAACACTGACCTCAACTGTAGTAATATACTGTATATCATAGGGCTATAAAGTCTCACAAAAAGCGTTTTCAATGTACAGTAGTGCTTAACAATGCAATATCACCTAAAGTAAATACTGCAGTAAAAGCGATATTTTGTTTTGTTTTTGTTTGTTTTTTTAAATGCCGAGGTCTTCAAACAAGTGTTGAGCTTTATTCTGCTTCACCGAGTCCCCCCATGCTTGGGTACAGCAGAGATGCACAACTGTTGGTACTATACATAAACATTCACTCGTTTCGGTCGATCCTAAAGGAAAACAACGATCGATCGATCACAGAACACACAGTTTGATTTACAGTGCGGTGTGAAGATGGGACAGAGGAGAAATCTCTGGAAACGGACGGGGCCTGCGTGTGCTTAGAGTCCAGTGCTTAACTACAGTGTAGAGATAAACAACACGAAGCAGGAAGGGCAGCGGGGTTTGTTCTCTCGTCCGTCCATATCTTCTTTAAAAAGGTGCAGACAGAGACAGAAACGGGCTGTTCTTGGTAGTGCTTGTTCATTAAGAGCGTCTTGGCTTGTATGTGAGTTTGTGTCTGTGTGTGTGTGTGTTATTGTCTCCTGACCCAGAAGTCCATTTCCGGTCGAGTTGTACCGCTACAACTCTTAAAATTCAAGTGTGCCTTAGCAGGGCCTGCAGGATGAACCGTCCACGTGTTCCTGCCATTTGGAATTTTAGTGCACCAAGGCACTGCTGTGTGGAACCCCAGGCGGACAGATATGAGCAACATTTTACAAATACTTTGTCAAAAAAAAGCTTTTTAAAAATCTCGTTTTAACTCCATAAACCTAATAAAAAGCGACAGTAGGAGCTGATGAATCACTATGGTCAAATATTTTCACTCTTTTACCGTGCGTCCACCACCCAAACGTTTTGACACGGCCCAGTGTCACTCAGAATATTGGAATCATCAATACATAATATTCATTACCGTAACATTAGAGGGCTTCATTTGTGCTTCAAAACCTTTGCGATGCTTCGATGTGTCTACAACTTCGACTCTCCCTTGCTGCAGCGCCGCTATGCACACTGACTAACAACAAGCTGTTTCAGGTACTGTCTCTCCCCAGAACACTCCCTCACAAGCCTCATACTTTCTGGTCGTGTTACACACCGACCTAAATATGTAATAAAAGGACCCACAGAAGTTTCTTCCTGTGTGCTTTCTCTTGTTATCATTTGTGTTTACGCGTCTTTTTACGAATCAAATCATAAGATATTCATTTAAAATGTACTGCATTAAATGACATAAAACTTTTCAGGGCAGTACTTCTGTATCAAGGGGCATACAGCAGATATATCATTGACACATAGAGCTCCATGTGCCCCTTCAAAATAAGAGTCACAGAGTCTCAATAGAATCTGCCACTGTGGTCTGAGCCTTGGTGACAGTACGCACGCTAAAATGTGAATATTGTGCCAAATGTCACTTTCAATGATACGACAGGAAAACATCAACGGAGGGTCAAACTACATCACATATTGATTACACCTAAAGCTGATCAGAAGCTACATTCCCCATACAGAAGCATACATAAGTGCATAAATTCAGATTGGACAAATAGTGGCGATACAAGATCAAAACAGAGACTAAAAGCTCAACCATCGATCTGGCAGCTGATGCAATACATGTAAAGCAATGTTTGCCACACATTGACACAAACAACACTGTATGTAGATCAATTGAAGTCTTTATAATTTTACCATAAATATATGGTCACTGATAATTACTGCTAAATTAAAATAGGTCCAATTATCATAGCACTATTGCACTGAACACCGTGCAGCATTACATGTTTCTAAATACTGTAGTCAATCGAGTACTAAATGTACTACAACACGAATAGTTTACATTAGTGTTAACATGTAATGATTTTGGTCTCTTTGTTCTTTGATTTCATCTTTTTGTTTTTTCTTATTCGACTAGTAAAAGCACTTCACACAAAGTGTCTCGTAAAAGTAATCGTTAAAATTATGACTGTGAAACAATGTTTCCTAAGTGTCTATTCATCAAAGTACTTTGAGATAAAACATGAGGAACATACTAATCAAGGCTTTTAACGTTTTTCATCCAAATCTGAGCTGAAATCTGGCTGGATGTTGTGGAGTTTAGATGTTGAACACCGATGATCTGGTGAAAGCAAATGGTGGTGAAATTGTCTTGGCAAAGGTCAAAGGTGAAAGACACTGAAGTGAATGTGGGATTGAGGCCCAGATCTCCCTGCTCTCATGCAAAACTCCTAAAGACAAAACTCCAGACTCCTAAAATCATTTGAATTCAAGACAAAACACTAAAATTGGCACAAGCAGCCTGCTGAGCTCAGGCTTTAAAAGATTTAAATTCATTTGGAGCAGATTTGCATTGTTATTCACAGTCATTTTACAAAACATTCTACTCTTGATGCAGTGTAAACTTGTCACTGATGGATTAATGCCCTGGTTTGTTTTGGCCAGCAGCTGTATTGGATGCCATCTGTATTTTCAATTGAAATCGTGGCCTTTGCAAAGAACTCAGATTTCTGTCTTTTGAATAGTTTGTTGTGAAAAATATTTTGCTCTCTAGTCCAAAGAAACAACAAATGCATCGACAAAACAGCAAAAAAAAATAAAACACTAAAAGCACAGTGACACCTACGCTGATCCACGTACTGTATCACAAATCCACTGTGTGCTTTTGGCAGATCAAAAAGGAGAACGCGTCGATCGCTGACCTTTAAGGTAGATCCGAGCCTAAACCCCCTAAAAAACGACGTGGCAGGAGATGAAGGATGTGGTTTAGGGGATGTGCACGTGTCAGAGATGAAAGAGAGGCAGGAAAAACTGAATAAAGAGAAGGATTCCTATAGAGGACTGCAGGGAATGAGCTCGCCCACACTCTGACGTGTTCTCCTGCAACGAGAGCAAAGAGCAAACGGCTTAGAATGGCTGAGCGTTAAGTGGAAGGCAGAGATTTGCATTTCATATCTACTCACTAAGGCACTGTAGTCAAAGCAGGTCGCCGGGCCTTTACGATATCTGGCGTTACTCAGCACCTCACAGGGATTCTCCTCCTGAACTGTTTGCTCTTGGTTAAGGGAGGTAACAGGGAGCTTACCGCATAGAAAATTGCAACATATAGAGATTCAGACCTTTGGCAGATATATGAGCAGCGTAACAAGTTGGATACACTCCGTCCTGACCTGGGTCAACCTCTCAATCTCACAGGAGCTGCAGGGCAACGTCTCGGCAACTACAAACAGGAGGTTGGTGTTCTCTATCCGCTTTGCATGGAACAGCCTGTAGGGGAACAGAAGCAGCTTCTTGGCTGACAAGTACAAACACACACATACACACTGACACACACACACACGCACATGCACACGCAAACACACACGCACACGCACACGCACACGCACACGCACACAAAATAAAAGAACACACACCTGGAGCAGTTTCCACAGTCCTGCAGCACGTTGTAAGAGTTGGTGGTGTTTGTGAAGTAGAACTGGCTTTGGATGGTCACACAGCTGCTTTCCCTCGCCTCAAAACCTTCAACGACAGTATCGCCTGGAACCAATGCACATTTAAAGTTTTTATTCAAGGTCAAATCATTCACAAAAGTGCCACAAAAAATGTTTAAATGCACATATGAACCTGGGTAGAACCAGCTGCTGTAGGCCAGCGCGTAGACCAGCTGCTGGACCACAGACCTGAGGGAGAGATCAGATTATAACACCTCGTGAAAAGATTGAAGGGCATTCAGGAAAGATTGGTAAGTAACAGCAATCACGTGTCATGACCACACAACGGGATGAACTGAAAATAGCATAGCTTAGCGATGGCAGCACGTTAAAGACAAAATCCTTCCTGTTTTGATGTGTGGTGAGTCTGGACACAGTGAACAGATGGGTTTTAAAGGGCATGTCACATGCTTTGATGTCCTCTGATCTGCTCTTACCAGGCCACTGTGGACGTCCACCAGGCCAGGCTGAGGATGTCTGCGATGGAGGGCTGAGACACCAAGATGAAAGGAGGAGAACAAGAAGAAGAAGAAGAAGAAGAAGAGGAGTTACCCATGATGAAGTCCAACTGATGTCAGGACAGTAAACATTGATGGCCCTGACTGCAGTCTCTCACCACAAAGATTCCTCTGGGTGCTGCCCCCGTGTGGCTGCTGCTGATTGGCTCACATGCAGACTGGAACTGGAAGGACTGGCGGCGGGCGTAGATAGAGTTGTTGTAGAGCGCATGCATCAAGAAGGGGTCCACGTCACCGAAGAACACGCCCACCTGCCATGGAGTTGAGTAAACTTTCAATCAACTGAAATAGCTGAATTAAATCTTTATTGATCCTGCAAGAGGCGTTTTTGACCTCTTTTCATAGGAAAAGAGGTCAGATTCTGGGTCAAAACAGCTGTTTGCAAATGTCAGATTCTATTTTCAAAAATGACTCTGTGAGGCTTCAAATCAGAGCAGAATGAATCCTCAAACATGATTTATGAATTGTATGGCCTCTTTAGTCGGCTCGTACCTTTTTCCAATGATCCCTCTGATTAGACATAACCAGGAAACCACCATCGTCGATGAGATAGCAGAGGAGGTCCTGCAGACAACAAGGCCCAACATCAGTATGAAACAGCGACGTGTGTTGTGATGCATTAGAATGAAACAAGGAAAAGTCCTCACGTCTGTGTTCACTTCACAGTCCATCTCACAGCTTCTGGATGGTCCACACTGTCACACAAAATAAGACAATAATGTCACAGTTAGTTTGGGGTAAATTCAGCTTTAAAAAGCAATCGGTGACATTAGAATACACGGTGAGGCTTTGTCTTGTACCTTGTGTGAACCCTGACGGCTGTCTGACACGTTGCTGGCCAGGATCTTAAATTTGTCCACCCATGCTTCCAAGTCGAGCTTCACTCCGACCACTGACAAGATGAGAGAGGATCCGTTAGGATGAAGCAGAAGCAGTTACAATTTTAGGCCTATTATAATAGTGGGAATCCCACATTCCCTCACCTGCAGGTTTGAGGAGTTTACCTCCCAAATTGACCTCTACAGCCGAGCTAACCAGAATCCCAACAGTGCCGTTTTCTGCACCTACAGTCTCATCCAAAGCTGTTCAGAGGGAAGAATCGAGAAAAGAACCTTAAGCAGCTAATACTGATACTTTATGCTCCTGATAACTGTATAATTTTCCCAAATCTCTTCTATTAAAGAGTGAGCGAGAGTGGATAAGTTATAGAACAACAAATAAACTGATGTCCAACAGTAAATCTGACATAACTACAAATACAAGTCACTCTGACACATTTACAAATAACAAATAACTATAATAACATAAATATGAAATACTGAAGCATGCGCCTAAAACACATCAATCAGATGGCAAACGATTAAGGCAAATATAAATGATATTTTTTTCATTTTCATAGATAAGCAAATTGAAATGTGCTCCATCTTGAAATGAACCGTTTTTTATCACAATCACTTCAATCCACATTTAGTTTTCCAGTCTCGTTGTGTTATTCTGAATCCAGTGTGATGCATAATACATCAATGGTGTGTGTGCTGCAGACTCACAGGCCTTTGGCGGCGCTCTGAACATGTAGCCTTTGTTGTCGAGGCTCCGGCGATAGAAATTGGAGTTGAAAGGCTCCGGGTCTTCTTCCCACGACTCAGCAGCCCTGACAGACAAATTAACATACGTGTTTTCACAAATGCGTCGCGTATAGATGGATGGCATATTTGTTGATTCATTATATTAATCTTACATGTTTGGAAATACTCGAGTCACTCCTCCATCTGTGGATGCAAACACAGCCAGGAAGCCGTACCTGTAAGAGTGGAGCGTTTGTTTAGAGCTTCAAACATATCTGGTCCTAAATATCAACAAGTCAGAAATACTTTACTAAACATACAATACTATACTATACTATACTATACTATACTATACTATACTATACTACACTACACTATACTATACTATACTGGACCAAGAAAGTGGACTGGCAGCTGGAGAGTTGCCAGTTTGCCTCCAGGGCATTGCCCTTGAGCAAGGCACTGAATCCCCAAGACTGCTCAACACTGCACTGACCACCTGCACTGACCCCTCTGTAAAGCATGTGTGTGTGTGTAAGAGGGGCACGCAAGACACATTTCAGATTGCTGTGTTTGCATAGTAACGTGTTCTCATGTGTGATTTGAACCAATAAAGTTTCTATTCTATTCTATTCTATTCTATTCTATTCTATTCTATTCTATTCTATTATATTCTATTCATAGAGGGTCTGAGTTCTTGTTATTTCAGTACAAGCTCACTTACGAATTCAGATCCTTGTTCTTCCACACTCGGGATGCCAGCTGCCCAATAATGCCAGAATCCAAAATCAGATTGTGAATGAGGCCTTGGTCACCTGAATAAAAACAAAACAAAAAAACAACCTCATATCTGTGCAGCTGTGGTTGATGCCGTGACCTGCTAGAGGCCGTTAACAAACAACAAACACAGAAGCACACGTAACTCACAGTCTTCAGATTCTGGGGTTAGGTCCACCATGAGAGAAAGGAAGTTCTCCAAAAACTGAGTGTTGTTGTCAGAGAGATGCAGACGCTTGCAGTATTCTCTGGAGAGAGAGAGCGGAAAATGAGGGCATTCACCTTTGTTCCCAAGACAGGGAAGAGAAAAGGCCGACAAAAGAGGGAGAGAAAGAAAGAAGGTCTGCTGACCTGGGAGCCAGAAATACGTGTCCTGATGATTCAAAGGAGCTGGGCAGCAACGACTGCAGATCTGTAATACACACACACACATATTTTAATCTCTGCATTTCCTTTTTGTGAATTTGCAGTTGTAAATGCTTCTGGAGATTACTCACATTGCAGCTGCAGCATCACGTCGCTCAGGTCTGCCTGGATGAAAAATTCATTGTAGGGGGGCAACACCAAGCCAAGACTGCCGGAGGCGGTAACCCAAATGCATGAGTGAGGGACCATGAGAGAGAGGAAGGGACTGAATCCATCTCTAACCTCATAAGAACACAGGTTATTTATAATTCATATTACAGCAGACACTCACCTGTAATCTGTGCCATTGATAGGAGTCCATGTGTAACCTCTGTACACCTCATCAATGTATTGCTACAAGAAAGAAAATATGTAAATTAATCCAGACTCTGTACATTAAAACCCTACAATTGTGAGTGACAAGTTAGAGTTACAAATTATTCCCACTGAAGTTTTCTGCGAGCTACTGTTTTGGTTCACTTTGCAGTAATGAGCTGAATAACGATTCAGCCGGGGCTGAATGAGTCTGTATGTTTTCCAGGAAATGAAGTTAGTTATAAATAGCTTATGTAAAGTAAACATAACAGAGTGCACACATTGCATTCTTAAGTAGGGAGGTCAAAAACAAATAAGAGAGCAGATCTCCAGTGAGAGGGAAGAATAATGAGGGCGTTTGTCATCAAGTGAAGCAGATGAGTAAAAGCCGACACAACTCAACACTAAGATATTTGTTTCCTTAAATTCTTCAAATTCCAGGTAAATTCTTGCTATTGAATTTTAAATAATTAAAATCCTGTCAGTGCAGAGACTTGACTGGACTCGACTTGCCTCATCAATCGACTTGATCAGGGTTTTGATCTGCATTTCTCCTGGCCTCCCATCGATCATTTGTCTCCGTATCTTGAGTTGAACAACAACAATGACACATAACATGACAAAAATCTTCATTGACCTACTCAGATTATCACACTCCTATCAGGCTCAGACTACTAAAGCAGCTCACCTCCTCTTTATTGCTGTCGTCAACCTCTGCGTCAAGGAAGTCCAGCGTCACGGGCTCCGGTAGGTCATCGATCTACAGATAAAAAACAACTTTTACATGTGACAATAAATGCAAAGAACCAACAGTATCTTAATCTTGAAATCTTTATTTTTAAACCCACGCCTTTCCCCCCCACAGCAGAAATACAAGGTTCTTCTTTGGGATCAAATATAAGTCACCTTTGGCTGAAGGTTAGGGTGCAGGAGGAGATATCCATTTGGATCGATGGCAAAGATGTATCCATTAGCTCCAAGCTGTTTAAGACACGGACAAACAGAAAGGTGAGGCGTGGCAGAGTACACAGAGTCCGAACTGCTGAGATTTACAGTGACGTGATATACGCACGTTGTACCGTGGCGTCAGTTGCTTGATCTCATCCAGATGAACGTCAACTCCCATGACACCTAATATCAGCTGATTCTGGTACGACAACAGCAGAGACACAAACAGCTTGTGAGGGGCAGACATGAGATGGAAACACACACAGTGGACGTATAATCTTAATGCTCCATCACGTTGAACAATCTATCAGAAATCTTACATTTCCACCACAATTTGAGTGCTTTGATTATTTTGATGCACTTTCATTACAAACCTTTTTAAACTTTACCGAATTTACAAAAAGGACTATTGAAACTTTAAAATCAATCTAGGAGTGTTATGAGGAACAATATTCAAATGGCATCGCTGCATCTTCCCACCCAGAGCATATACACACCACTGCTCTGCAGGAACAATATGCAAATCTAACCAATAACGCATTTCATTACTGGAGGCATGCCCTTTGAAGTCTTCACTACAACTCTCACCTGAGAGTTTCCATCCATGGTGAGATTAAATACAGGCAACGTCCCAGTTACCACCATCCCAAGACCCTAGAGAGTCCGAGGACAGAGAAGTTGCATATGAATGTGCAGTGTGTTTAATGTTAAATAAAGTCCCGCCAGTAAGGGACCGTGCTGTCTCACCAGTGCATCCTGATACACATTGGTCCACTGAACCTGCTTGGCATCACTGCCAGCTAGAACCATGGGGCGACCCAGCACGTCAAGGTACTCCTGAAAACGCACAACCAATAAAGCACAGGCAGCAGCTTCATTACAGCGCACAACAACGAGCCGCAGGGAGAAAAGGTATGCAGACTAATGGAACTGATCGTTTCCACAGAGAGAATGTTTTCCACAAGGGGGAGTAGAAAACATTGGAAGGGGATCAGCTGTGTCAGAGGCACTAGACAAACCCACCTGGGTGTTAATCTTTATTGCACAGATGGAACGAATCTCAAAATAGTAACCTGGCAGAGAGAGAGAGTGAGAGAGAGAGTGAGAGAGAGAGAGAGAGAGAGAAAGAGAGCAAGAGAGATGGTGCTCATGAATATTCCATATTTTGTTTAATGTTACTACACCAATGACTCAGCCATTTCATTATTTTTATGTGGAATATTGCTCGGTTTTAAAACCTATGTGTCATTCATATTTACACAGTGAGCCCTCACATCTGCTCAAATGAGAAAATCCAAACCTTTCAACAATGACATCTGATTCCCTGATGACATACTGTAGGTCTCAGTCTTAAAGCTACAGTACATCTTTTGATACAATAACGTATATGACAGTAAGAGCATTCTAGGTGCTAAAATGCATGTGCATGTGTGATCTAACACCATTAAGCTGCTGTACGGAATCATCTTGATGTTCAGAGCCATAACATATAAACATATTCAAGTACCAAATTGTGAAAATGACAGATACAACAATATATCAGCATTCTAACATGGCACCTTCTCTCACATTCCTGTATGCAACGCTGTGAGGACACTCGAGTCTGATTATATAAGATGCAAACTGTCGACTAATCACAAATACATAATGACCGATGAAAATATATGTAACAAAAATAAATATGTATTCAATTCTGCAATTGATAAAGCTGTACATATGGCCTGTAATGGAGCATCTGTTTCCATTATTCTATCTGCTCCCCTTTGTTTATTTTGTCTGTGCTGTGACTCACAGAGATGTGTGTGCCTGTGAGGACTAAAAATACATTGCGCTCACTTCACAAACATGTTTGTCACTTTTAACAATGATCCCTTCACATGACAGCAAAAGTAAAAAAACACTGCAATGTTCCCTTGTGAAAACCTTTTATATCATTATCATTTCACTTCATATACAGTAACCCTTCAGGACGTGATATTAGGTGGAACAATTTCAATCATAAGCTGATAAATAAAAAAATAAACTCACCTTTATTGGTGCATGCGATCCATTGTAAGGGTGTGACATCATAGTTGTGTTGACCTACAGAGAACGTAAACACTCGAACCTTTGGAGAGAGGAAGAACAAATGTAAGTGCCTGCTGTGTGTGTGTTGTTGTGATGTGACGTTTGTTTTCAGAGAACACCCACCGTCTTGTTGGGCCAGTTGTATTGCAGGAAGACATCCTGTGCTCTGTCCTCTCCCCCGTCAGTGAACAGCATGATTATCTTATTGCAGTTCGCTCGAGGAACATTTGTCTTCTGAAACAAAAACGGGAAATCACTGAGAATTAACAGCTCCAGAACATGAAATAGATCCACAACAACATGTTACTCACGTTTAACAGCTGGTTAAAGGCAAAATGAAACCCAGACTTGTAGTCGGTGGTGCCTTTGGCTTGCATTTGCTGCACCGCATCTTTAAAGATCTTCTTGTTGCGCACGTTGGCCTGGACAAGATGTCTGAAACAGGGAACCACGGCTTCTGCCTTCTCGTTAAACTGAAACACAGCAGAGAGACGCACGTTAGGGGAGTCAAACACGGGAATAAGTTACAAAAAAGCACAGACAAACGTCTTCAAGCCTTCAGCAGAGTCCAGTTGCCTATGGTTAACCTGGATGACTGGATGACTGGAGAACCTTCACAGACAGCTAAAGGATGAGACGTTCAGGTACTGACCCTGGCCACGTTGACGTAGTCGTCATCAGACAGGGTGTCCAGCATTTCCATCACTGACGCCTTGATCAGTTTGAGGGTGAGCCCGCTGACGCTCCCGCTCCTGCCAAGTCAAACACACACACACGCACACACATGCACAAACACGCACACAAACGCACACACATGCACACAATGTAAATATCCCAAGTTCAAACACGTGCAATGTCTGAATATGTTGTGTTGGTTTTGGCCTATTAGTGATTTACATGTATTTCCTCACACAGTCGCTACAACTTTTAGAAAATGTAACATTATTAGGTATGAATTGCCATATTTCACCTTGAACTCAACTCAATGACGAGTATTAACCTTGTACAACAGCAGCGATGATTGAACCACCGCCACCACAAGGCTTGGCAACCATGACAACAGCACACACAGTGACACTGACAGCACTGATGGGTTGTTTCTTTTTAGCTTATAGTGACATTTAGTGAAGAATCTCTCGCTCGTATGTATGTGAGGGGACACGGGTCTGAAATTGACCAATCATCTCTAGCCAACTTACACATCGACAAGGATGACCATATCTTTGGGAGAGGAAGCACCCTGGATGTACCTATGAAACAAAAAATGCTGTAAATCCACTGGAGAATTCAAACAAGGAACATTATGGAAACATTTATCTGGCTTCACACTGTACCAGGGTCTCCTCCTGACATCATACAGGTCAATCTTATCAGGCGCCCTCCATGGAGTAGCTAGGAAAATAAAGAGAAAATGGATCCAGTAAAATCTTCATCATGTTGTTTGTGACCTTGTCCCGTCCATTGTTGCACGTCTACAAATAGCAGCAGAAAGGCTTTGGTACCTGGGTAGTAGCGTGTGACTCCGGTGGCGCTCCCGAACGCTTGCCACAGCAGAGACGGATCCTCCCGACTGTTCTCCATGAAAACCTTCTCCAACGCCTGCGTCCAGTTCAGCTCGTTTAAAATAACTGGAGCTGAGGGGACAAAGTAGAGGGAAGCCTTTCTGTCAAATGCTAAAAATAAACACCACGGAAATTACAAAACATCTGACAGAATCTGAAGAAAATCAGCTCGCCTCCTTTGTAAATGTCCGTGGGAATCTGAACGGCCGTGTAGGAGTAGTTGACATTGTTTTTGAAGTTTGGATCGTACACAAACTCCAGCTTGATGTGGGAAGGATTCTCCACCTCCCCATCTCCATCCATGGAGTACTGTCGCAACGTGGGAAAGCATTCATCCAGAACACAGTGAATAATCTTCTCCAAAAGGCTTCACTGATTTAAAACCAAAGCAGCAGAGACACTTTTGTTTGTCGCCCATACTCACATAATCTAACTCTGCCTTGGAGTCATAATACGCCATGTCCAACTCCTGTAACAGAGCAGAGATGTGGGTACAGTCAATGTCCATAACGCGAGAATAACACGATGATTTACGAGATTAAAACATTCTCTTGAGTGATCGTCATCATTATGAATTCCAAGCTGCAGCAGTGACCTTCCCTGTAAGGTCACTTTTCGTAATTCTGGGGGATTGATATGTTGAATAAAATCAATCAGCATGTACGTGCGAGTGAATTACAGCCGAGGCTCTGCCGGTGGATAAACGACTTTGGCTTTCGTCCCATTGGCTCTCACGTTTCCCCCAAAAGTCCATAAATCAACTGCAGCCTGCACAGAACTCTGCTGCCAGAGGTTTAAGTGGAGCAAAGAATTCTCACCTCACTACTGCACTGGTTTATATTCGCAGGTGTATAGGACAACTTAAAGATTCTAACATCCATGTACTAAACACATTAACTATAAATGTATTCACCAAGATTCTAAAAGTTGATTTTCTTATCACAAAGAAACGAATAGAAAAAAACCCGAAAAATATCAAATGAACTAAAAGTTTTTCTTAAAACATGCACAATCATAGTGATGTTCTTTTAGAATCTCATCAGCTGTCTCTCTTCATCAGGTTAATGAAGCTGCTGAAGCTGAAATGGGACGTCAGTGTCTGCAGGACTCAGCAGAAATGCACTGCTGAATGTGCTCAGACCTGCTCAGAGAGAAGCTCTGCTGCTCTCAGGTCGGCCCAGGTAGGAAATATTTCGGACACCTGGCATAGAAAATGTACACCGCGGTTTAAATGTGTATTGTTTTGATGATCAGTCGATGGTCAAAATGGAAATGCTGTAATTAAGGTGATTATTGTTCCTCTCCACTCCTCTTAACAGCTGACATCGTGTTTGGTGTTGTACCTTGATGCCGTCCTGCCACAGGTGCTCTCGCTGTAGCCGCTCCGCTTCGCTGGCTAACCTCTGCATGATGACAAGAGAACCACACACACGTTAGAGAGGACGACGTTACAGAGAGATGACTTCTCACTCGGTTAGAAGCAGAATATTATCTATTCTTATTTTTGAACTGACCTGCACCTGCAACAATAGAAAACTAGAAACGTTTTACTCCTTAGGCTATCTCTGAAATATGCAGTTTCTTTTCTGCACGGTGAGCAAAAACTGCCCTGAATATTGCCACTGATAAAACAAATATATTTTCAATGAATGCAGAGTCCACAGAACGAAAGTGCATGTGCTGTATCTGAAACTGCATGCGTGCAACTTTGCAATGCAAACACAACAGGCATTTGTACAATTTAAAGAAATCCAGTTCTGTTTGTGAGTATCACCATGGGAGTTCTTAATGAAATTGAACATTTAAAATGAATAAAAAACTCAACAAGAAGACTGCGGCGCCATAAAGCTGTGACAGGGACAATCTCACACACACATTTACTGGCGCATACATAAAATAAGGAAAGCAGCAGTGTGAATGGGTCATTAAATTAAATGGAATAAACATATCAACCATGTTTTCGGTTTAGAGGAAGAGGAAGCAGACTCACATCGAGGGCTTTGCGCTTCTTAGCCAGAAGTTTCTCGATGTCGGACGCCACCTTCTCCACCATCTCCCGCGGCTGATTCTTCACCACGCTGAACTGACGTCTCTTCTCATTGTATATCTGCAAAGAATTAACAATTGTCAGAAACGCAACATTAATAATAGTAATAACAAACTGTGTCTACTTAGGCTCTTTACAGCTCAATCTTAGATAAGGTTGATTAATTGTTACTCCTAAACTGCTTTTAGAAAAAAAGAAATTATGTTTGTGATGAAAGCAAGTAGCAGGGTGCTGGCAGCATCTCTTCTACTTATATACTTAAAAGATAACAAAGAATAATATGCCTGATTTCACTGAAACTGGTGTGTAACTTTTGAAGAAATAAACAAAACATTGCCAAATTCTCTTGCAAAGTTAAATCATTAAAAAAATCCTCGAAAACTCCATATTCCAGGTTTTTATTAATAATATTAATCTTCAATTTCATCTAAAGTGTTGTCTGTTTTGTTCCTGTTTCACTTCTCGAGAATATAAAGACACAAGGCTCACTTACTGCCAGCAGACTAATTCCAGCCCATGAGCAAGGCTGTCAGAGAGCAGATGACACCCGGTGACTCTGGATGAGTGAATTTAGCAAACCTGATTTCCTGTAGGACAGCTCTCGATCGATGCACAGGCTCGCTGGAATGAACTCTAACTGGTGATAATTGTGTTTTCTCAACGTCACTTTAGCTGCATTTAGTCCAGGTCGACATTTTGCCTTAGGATCACGCAGTGTGCGTGTGTGTGTGTGTGTGTGTGTGTGTGTGTGTGTGTGTGTGTGTGTGTGTGTGGGGGTAGGGGGATGGGGGTGGGGGGTGTGGGAGTATGTCTGTGCAGCAGTAAGAGCCGTGCAGAATAAGATTGGCGAAGCTTGAGCAGCTGAAGATAATGCATAAATAAATGATTTAGGACCAAAACATCGGGCGGGAGCAAGCTATTGATCCCCACACTAGATGTTATGGCTGGTTTCACAACGGCAGAGGTGAAATTGTGCTGCAGTAAGCGATTTATGCATCTCTCGCCTCACCCAGAGCTTTGCTGCTCCACACAAGAAGCAGAACCAAGGCTGATGCACTCTGGCTTTGGGTGCAGACAATGTAACATTTCAATCAGGAGCACAGACCTTATGTCAGATTATAACCTGTACTACTGTAGTTCTGTCTTGAGTTTTTGATAATGTGCGGAATTGAACCACCAACCGTAGTGGCTTTCTTTCAAATCGCACGCGTTTCCAAAGTAAACGTCGATTGTGCCATTCATTATGGGCTGTACACCTCCAACAGATCCAGACTGCGGATGGAGGGATGAATGAGGAATGAATGAAAAAGTGAAGGCTTTACTGCAGGCTGCCTGACCATCTGCTCTGCTCTGACACAAACAGAGAGGACACGTGCCTCTGCTCCCGTACACACACACACACACACACGCACACACACACACGCACACACACGCACACACACTCAGGCACACGCACGCACGCATGCACGCACGCACGCACGCACGCACACACACACACACACACACACACACTCACACACACACACACACACACACAGAGCCCCCGACTGATGATCTTTAGCCTTCTTTATTTGGCATTCATCTTTTCAGGGACAATCCCTGTTAGAATGGGCCTCAGATTACATCAATCCTACCTAACACAATGTGACACGTGAGTAATTACATTTAACACGGCTGTGCTGTGAAATGTACTCCTGGTAAGTGGCTGTAACATGCACACAAAAGTTAGATAACGGTGAGAAATCAGGTTAAAGCAGGAAATTTGATAACACAATTATGTCCACTGCAATAACCTGATTACACTAAAACCACAGTTTGCATTGCAGTCAGTGGTTGAGGATTAAAGGGGAACGCCACCATTTTTTTTACACATCAGATTTAGGTTACTGCTCTTGGGGAACTCTATTATCGACCTGACAGGCGCTCCATTTTTACTTAATATCTGAGAGATTGACCTGTATGACATCACAGGAGTCACTATAGATTGGTGCCAGTATACTGAAGTTGATGTGTGGAGAGCACAAGTCCTCATTGGGAAGAATATAGTGTTACATTATTGATGTCATAAAAGGCATCTGCTACATGTTAGTGCATCCCCAAACTAATCCCCAAAACTGCTCATACAATGTTGTTCCAACGCCATGAAAGAAACCAAAATAGACAATTATGACTCAGTTTGTACCCAAAACTGAAAATACTCGTATGAGCTGAAAAGCCTTTGAGCATCTTCAATTTTTGGGCGACATTCCCTCTTTCGGGTCTGGGCTCTGCACTTCTCTGACCTGTTTTCCTCTCTGAGACTCTTTGAGATAATACCTAAAGTGGCTCGGGGGCACTGAGCTAACAGGATAAGATACAAGGTTTTACCTTTTTTACAAGGTTTTTTCTTCTCATGCTGTACATGAAGTCCACCTCCGGGCAGTAACTACAGCATTCATTTTGTTATGCATTGAAAGAGCAGTAAGACTTCCACAGTTCTCCTCTACATTAGGACTGTATTGGATCAAATACTCAGTATTTGAAACAGTTTATTTACTGGTTTCACCTTTTTGGTTTATAACACAAAGATCAATACAGCTTTGTTCAGTTTAAGTCAGATTGAATTAATTTGGATACGATGCTGCGAGTGGAAATGCATTGTTGTCACGGTGATTCTTTGCCCCCCCCAAAAGCCTTTAGAAAAGCAGCTGAACATAAACACAGCCAAATAATCCAGTTTCTCCAGCACTAATCTACATTTGTTAAATGTGAAACACTTAACCAGATCACGAAAATTGGGCTTCTTGTCAACACAACACTGCAGAAATCAAGTTGAATGACAGAAAAATACATTAAATGCATGTGAAGGCATCAGTACTGACTCAGAGCTTGATAGGAGAGCTGTCATACACTGCCTCATAGTTTCATAACAAACACATGACCTGAATCAGTAAATGTAGCTATTGAGTGATACATTTGACGACTGTAATCTTTTTAAATTGTGCAAGTGTAACGTTCATATTTACACAACACAAAACAGAAATTGTCATCAAAATCTGACTACAACATACATCCTCAAAGCTGCAGAATGTAAAAGAATATGAAGCTTTATGTCTGTCCGGGGGAAACTTAACACAACATAACCGCGTGTTACCGAGTGTTCACGGCTCTGCAAAGAGTTCCAGAGAATGATGATGAAGGAAGAAATGAAACACAAAATGGTTCACAGGAGGCAGGGTGTAATTGTTTTCTTCTTTTCTCTTGCTTTTTAGCTTCAGCTCTTAACCTTAATGGATTTACACCCAAACCTTCTGCCCGGCGCACTACGGCGTCTGATTTTTGTGGTAATGAAAAAGGCCTGTGTGGTGTAAAAAGAAGAGAGCCGACACACACTCACACACACACACACACACACACACACACACACACACACACACACACACACACACACACACACTCACTCACCCCTTTCAACTGCTGAGCTCCAGTGATGTGCTGAAACACTCTGTCGATCTCCTGCTCGATGCGCCGGGCCCAGTGCATTATCCTGTGGAGAGAGGTCAGAGGTCAACTCTCAGGCGTGTGTGTGTGTGTTTTTGTGCTTTCAGAGGATCACACAGCCTATTCTGAAACACAAATAGCTGAAATTAAAGCTATTTTAGGTTGAAACAACACATCACTGAATAAGCTTTCATCTAACAGCAGCTAAAAATACTTTTCTACGTGTATTTATCGTGCAATGACTGCGCTGCACAGTGAGGGGAAGGATGTGTGCGTGACTCCAGACGATGGTAACTTCACTGATCGATGATTTCTGAGCTGAACAACTTGTAGTCTGACTCAAAGGACATATAGATCGATATGTGAGAAGATGAGCAACTGTCTCCATCACTGTCAGAAACCAGAGAATGTGACCTGGAGCTGTGAGTGACGTCCTGAACATAAACTGTGACGCTTCTCCTCAGACAGAAAATAGACATTTTAAGATTGCTTCTGTGGAGGACAAATACCCAAATGTTTGCTTCTGTGTGTGCGTGTTTGTGTGAAACCCCAAATAATGCCAGGTTATTCTTTTTTTAAACAAGTTATTTCAGGTTTAACTTTAGGTTTCCTGCTGCAATAGTTAAACACATTCACTCATATTGAGACGCTGCTAAAGAGTGAGAAGGAATCAAATTGCATTTAATGTCAAACCTGGACACTGGATACTCTCACATTCTAGACAATAACTATTCGCCTCACTTTTCATCCTATCAGTTCTGTTTATGTGGGATTACCTATGAAATGCAGCAAAATCTCATGTCAAACACAGACAAACAGACATATGGCACATCATCCTGACAAAAGCAGAACACCTGAAGACACATGAACAGAAAACGAATGCTGTGAGCTGCTTTGATGGAGAAAATCCCCCCAAACTGATTTGCGGTTGGTGGGTGCAGGTGTAACAGATTGCGACGTCAAGGCAACAAATCAAAGTCAAGCTGCAGAAACAAAATAACCACTGCGCCAGATGCTGCGCTGCTGCTGCCACTGTGACAAATCACAAACAAACGTCAACATTTCTGAAATGATGAAAGGTTGGATGTGTGGATATTGAGAGAGAATTGATCATGACACAGGAAAGACAGCAACAAGTTGGAAACAAAAAACAACATGTCTGACATCATGAGCACCAACACCGGCCTTTTCAACTTTGTTCCTGTTTTCTCCCTCCACTCCTGCTCTACTTTGTATCCCATGCTGGGCTATTCCCAACCAGTCTTGCCCTCATTTGGACATATTTGGATTTTTGTTTTGCCAGTTACTTTCTGGAACCCGCCTCGGCCTCTTTTGCTCCCTAGAGTATTTTTTTGGCCTTTCATTTTAGCCCCATCTGCTTTGACATTTTGTCAGTTTTGTTGACGGCTGCTGCAGCCGTCCTGTTTTGAGTCCCTCTCCTGCACATCCTGCCCGTACTGTTCTGGATCTTGGGAGTGACATTAACCTGTGGAATCTGTACTAGATTTACTTTTCAGACACATATGTGAGAGTTCTGGAACAAACAAAGGGGATCTGACACAACACACCCTAGCAATTCAAGCCTTAAACTCTAACCTACCATCCACAATGCATCACAGGCATGTTTGCAGAGACAATACCTCAATTTGATACCAAAACACATAAAGTAAAAATTTGGACAGAGACATTCATTGTTCATTTTGAAGCATCACGTGGCTTTTCAGACACTGAAAATGAAAAAAAGAATCGTTAACAAACATGGCGTCAAGGTCAAAGCAGAATCAATGCAGATATTGTAAATCTACAGTGAACTACAGTGTTTTCATAATCTCTGCTGCAGCCTGGATCTGATCAGGGATGAAGACATAGAATGAAGACCTAGTGGATTTGTTTGAGCCTTTTTTAGCAATCATGGCCGTCACTCTGAATACCCAGGACACGGCCCTGGATCCTGCCGGTGCCAGCAGTCGATCTCCTCATTATCAGCGTGACAGCACCCAGACGAATTACACGACAGCTTCACAGATTAGAGTCTCGATGGGCTTGTTTCTGCTGCGGCATGACACTCGTAAGAAGACACAAATCCTGGCTAAATGCAGTTCTCTAGGATGGATTTTTCACTTATACAATCTAATAGGAACACAACCTTCCTTAAAGTTTCCTTATTAATTTAATTTGATGCTTTATTTGATATTGACCTGATGATAAATGGTGGTGGAAATAAGATAAGTGGTGGAAACGAACCTCAAAGCATCTGGAGGAGATTGAAGGAAGGATCAACTTTAACCTGCAAGCTATTTGAGTTCTCATCTTCATCATCAAGTCTACCACTCTGAAGCCATGACTGAAAAATGAAGCACGGCCATATTTCAAAGTGAAAACATTCGAAGCTGGAGGCTCTACATATAAAAGTATGAGGCGTTCAGGGGAAAGAATGCAGGGCAGCACTTTTCATTCCTGCTGCAAAAGTGCCGACCATCCAGAAAAGAAGTCTAATGATTGTTATTATTACATAAACACCCTTAAAACAATCCAGCAAACCTTTAGAAACATATGAAGGTTTTTACGAGGTGAGTTTTAAGTTGATTGTGCTGCAAAACTGAAGTCAGGACCACCTTGTTGTGATCAAATGAAAATCTCCATGAAATGATACTCAGCGTTTCTTTTCGCTACACGGTCACTTTTCCCAAATATAAAACATTACACAGAACATTGGTGAGTCAGCATGTTGTGATTTTCACATATTTGGCAAAAATAAAAGACACACACACGCACACACACACACACACAAATATTTTAGGGGAATATTCAAGCAAATGCAACCTTGGAGCTGTTCTCAAACGTTAAATCGATACTTGGGAAAACAAATCTGACTTTAGAGCTGCAATAAATCTTGACCTTAGCACAAATCATCCCTGCAGAGACGCAAAGGCTGCACATACATCAGGATTAGAACCGGAACTTACATACACTGTGTAAGTCGCATACAACAGCCATTACTCCACCTAATAGTTTAATAGTCATATGAGACATTGATTCCTTTGCTCCTTTAAGGGAATGTACTGTATGTTTATAGGTCCATCAGGCCCTCTGAAACCCATCCAAGCGCCATCTCTGATTTCGGGAAACTTTATATTCCACATCTGCCGCTTGGTATTAACTGTTGTAATACACGTTTGTGTGCCCTAAAATCCAAACGGGCAAAAATGAAACGTATCATTTAAATCCACAGAATGTCTCATCATATTTTAAGTACTTCAGTCGCAAACGATTAAAGAATGCTTTAAACAAAGCGCTGTAAAATGCAGCTGTATGTACGTATGAATAAACCAGCCTTACAACACGACTGTAGCCCACAGAGCTGCAGAGCCCAGTGAGTCAGTGCAGCTGAGGCTCAGTCTGAAGTTTTTCACTGTGTGCTCCATTTCCTCTCCTCTGGAACCCAACGGGACATTAGAAAACAGTATTGCAACACACATACAAACACACAAACACCCTTGGGACGAGGGAGAGGGGAAGAGACGTTAGATTATGTGACCCATATTTACTTACAGAGAGGGGAGAGGAGAGGAGAGAGGTTCACAGGGTGCAGCAGGGATACATGGGGCAAAAGGAGCAGATCCTATCGTTCTATCCATCTATCCATCTATCCATCTATCCATCTATCCATCTATCCATCCATCAGTCTATCCATCTATCTCTCTATCTTTCTATCTATCTATCTATCTAAGCAGAGGGGAGAGGGAGCAGGGAGGCTTAGAGGGAGGAGGGAAAGGGGGCGTAGCCAGTGAGAGAGAAGGGGAATAAATCCTCACTGCTGCAGTATTAATTCTTAATTGGAAAGAGATGCTGTTCTTTCGGCATAGCGTCGCCGCTTCATTTAGCTTACAGGAAGAGGAGACCCGGGGCAGAGGGCGATGTTTCTGTTTCAAACCACTCAGCAGAAAGAACAAACAGCCGAGAAGAGGAGGAGGTGGAAGAGGAAGAGGGGGAGGAGGAGGAAGCAGCTAGACCCCCCATCGCAACAACCCAATTCATCACAAACACACCCACGAACATACATACACACATCCGCACCTCCCTGATTTATAGTCGTGCTCCTAATTGGTAAACACACCTCCCCATCTCCAGGAGGCGATTGGCCAGAGATCTCTCACTCTGCCCCCCTGAAGATGGCTGGACCATCTGGCTGTGCCTCCCTTCGGAGCAGGCTGATTGCAGAGCCTGGAGGTGGGCCCACATAACTGGAAGTCTCAAGTTCATTGCCAGCTGTTCTCAACAGTGACAGATTAAAGGTCGGGAACTGAGATCTGAGCACAGCATCAATTAGAAAAAAAACAGGAAATGTTCATTCTGGTGCAGCGTTCCCTCCATCTCCTATATACCATGTTGCAACCCCTTAGAAAATCGCTGGTAGTGCCGTAAAGCGTGCAGGACGACTGGTGTTACAGAAAATAAATGTTTCACCTCGTATTTGCAAGTTTATATGGAATAATCTATTCCTGGCACACAGCAACAGCAGGATGAAAGCAAATACTCAATACTCCCTGTACCGTTTTACAACTACACACAGGCGATTCTGTCTGCTTGAAGTAATTAATACCCCAGTCGGCCTCACCTACAACTTCACTGATATCCTTGAAACTCAAAATAGAAATGTGTGACAACTTCTCCATCCTGGCTGTGAAAAACCAAACGTCGCCCGGAAACCAGCACATTTGAGTGTTATCAGACTCAAAACAAAGGCGGTTAAATCACCATTGAGTAACAGAAAGGATTATTATTCTATAACTACAAATACTAATTCAATCTGACATAGATTTGCGAGATTAAGTTTGAAAGACAGACTGGTTGTCCTATAAGATGATTGATAGACAGAGTGATATAGTAATTGCTCATAAATCCCTGCTGATGATCCAATCACAGTGTGGATACAAATCATGCAGCTCTAAGCCGAAAGTCAACCAACGTTTACAAGAGGATGCAAAGGCAACACTGTCAAATTACATAACAGCAGAGGATGAAAATGAATCAAGGTGAATAAAGTGTGATCTGTGTGTGTTTTTGTGTGTGTGTGTGTTGTTTAGTGTCAGAGCTGCTGGCCAAAGTTCACTCTGGGAGCAGCCTTATTTATGTTTGTGTATGTTTTCCATCAGTCCATCCGTACTTACGTGTATTGCTGTGGGAACGTGAGAGCCTCTGCTCCAGGCCACGACGCGCCGAGAATCCAGATCATCTGGATAGATACCAAGCAGACGATGCTGCAAGACCTTTTGCCTATCGCCATTTTCCATTAACAATTCTCGTAACGGGGTGTTTCGCTGCGTGGATGGGGGTGCTCCGGGACCGTCTCCGGGTCTCTATAAGTCCGGATCGACGGGCTCAGTTCGCTGGAGAGTTCATGTTCTCGGCGTGTGTTGTCAGGTGGACGCGGAGGAGGAGGCAGCTTTTGGCCGTGGAGGCATCACGGACAGTGGGAGATGCACTAATGCAGCTGCCAAGACACTGCAGAGTCTCTCTCCTGTTTCCACGGTCTGCGCGTCCACGACGGCGCTCTCAAGCAGACCCGCGTTCACGCTCACCAGGCAACAGCAGAATCTAGAATGTGTGTGTGTGTGGTTTTTTTCCCTTTCTGTATGTAACTCTGCAGAACCACGTGGTTTGGATACTGGAGATTTGTTTTATACAAGGCTGACCACTACTTGTATGGACGAGGTACTGTAACCCAGTGCATGCAACGTTTATGGTCCAGAAATGCTATCCATCCATCCATCTATCTATCTATCTATCTATCTATCTATCTATCTATCTATCTATCTATCTATCTATCTATCTATCTATCTATCTATCTATCTATCTATCTATCTATCTATCTATCTATCTATCTATCTATGTTATCCAACATTTACATGGAAACCCTTCCAAATGTGTTGAATGTAAGGGTTTATTGATTTATTTCAATTACATTTTGTGGGATTTTTGTTCTATTAGAGATTTTGTTTAATTAAATATATTTATTTTAAACTTACATAAAAATATAACAAAATATTTAAAATACATACATCTACTACAATTCGGACTCTGCCATAAGCACCTAATAATGTTATACCAACCAGACCACAGCAGACTGGTTAAGTAAAAGTGAAGGAGTCAGATGCAGGACTTGCTCACATGACCTTGACTGAGACTGATTTCTGATCTCACTGATCCTGACCCCTGACTTCACTGATGAGGGAGTAAGAAAAGGACCATTTCAAATCAATATAGTATTGCATTATTAACATGTTAGTATCAAAGGAAGAACACATAAATACATCATTTGAGATCTGAAATGCAATTCATTTTTCTTCCAACTGTGGATTAGTTAATGTTAATGTTTCTTTCAAAAGCTGAATAAGATAGCATGTGTTTCCATGATACCGCAGATGTAGGAATTGCTGTGGATGAGCACATTGACCCGACAGGATGGCTGCGCATACTCCTGCACCCTCTGGGAGGAAGGATGTGGTTTCAGCTTGTAGCCGTCTCCCTAACAGCCCCATGTGCTAATACTGCTGTCATGCCCCGCTGAGGGAGAAGACTAATTACTGACTGCACAGTCTTCCTGCTAATCCCCCTCGGAGAGCCAAACACTGGTAATTGGACGACAACTCCAAAGGGAGGCTGAACTGAGGAGGCCCGACCTTTAACTCATATAAATAACATAACAAATCAAATTAAAATATTAATCATCATCAATCCCATTTATTTCATTGCACTTTTTTCTACATATTCTCATTTGTCATGTGATCATCTCACGTACAAAAGTTTTCAAGTTTTTTTAAATGCATTTTAGTCCAGCTGCTGAGCATTATCCTGTTAGTGAAGAGAGCAAAGGTCTATCTTTGTACTTAATGTATATGTCTCAAAATGTTTAAAGATCAATTTACTGGTTCGCTTGGTTTGCTGCAGAAATATTTGTGGTGGATTTTGTTTCTCTTCTTTGTCTTATTTTTAATATTAATCCTAATTAATTATGAAATATGTGAGGACAAAATATAGAAGAGACTGAGTGCAGTTCAATACACGCAGGTTTTATTTGCACTTTTGGGGACTAGGGAACTTGCCATCTCCTTACAAACCCTGTCTGGACACTTGAGACATTTCGACCTAGCATGGGTCACGATGACATGCAGCCACCTTTAAATCCATTTCCCAGAGTCTGCACAGGTCATTTTGCACGTCTGATCAAGGGATTGGTCACGTTCACATAGTAAATGTGTTTTTGAGTTTATACACGTCTATGTGCACATAAACTCGTGCCGTACATTTTGATTTTAAGTGATACCAGATGTTCACATGTAATTGTAGTGGGATATAGATGGCATGTTGGTTCATCTAATGGTCACACAGATGCACATATTCAAACATTCCTTTCATCTACCACATAATAAAAAAACATCTATATTACAAATCATCTTTATATCGTATTTATGCATTTTAACTGAGGCTCACGTCTTAAATACCATTTGGAAATTGATGACAGTAGTTGTAATAAATGTTATTTCTCTCTCGCTTGTTCTACATCAGCATTTGTAATCTCTTTCTGAGATGTTCCTCACTCTTGTATCGCACCGTTTGTACTCGGTCATGTAAAAGAAAACATAAACACAAACACTAAGTATTGAACAAATATATTTATTCAATTTCACTTACAGAAAATTCTACCTTGTAAACCGAGTTTCAAAATAAATCGAATTTTACAAAGTAAATGCTTAAAATGTAATACATTTTATAATCACATTTTGAATGCTACTTGAAAATGTATTTTTTTAAAGAATAAATCTGTTTAGACTGCAGACATACTCACACAATCAACCAACAATGCTGACACGATTATGTTGTTAAAAGGCTGCTGAAATATGGAGTAATACAAAGCTACTGCATCTGTATCCTGAGAATCATTAAAAAAAATCAATAGTACCAAGAACTCAGTTTGTCTGGATGATATACTGTATGTACAGTACATGTTGTTATTCTTTGGTAATCTCTGCACATTGTTCAAGTTAAACAATCATATCATCAGTAAACTCAAAAGCTGAGGTTTAATCTAAGCCTCGCTGGGTGAGGATGGAACGCTGGCCAGAGCCGGGATGAGTCTCTGGTACACCTCTATGCCCTTGAGGAAGACTTTCTCGTTCAGGTATTCGTTGTGATCATGCAGCAGGATTGGTGTTCGGTTCATCGGGGAAAAGCCGATAGCTGGGATTCCCACCTAGATTCATCAGAATAACACGCTATCAGGCACATGTATATTCATTCTTTTCAATCAGGCTGACATCATATGTAATTCTTATACTCACCGCACGGATGAATCTGCTGTCTGTGGCCGCTGGAAAGATCTCCTTTTCTATAGTCAAATTCCTGTAGTGGAGATTGAGACTCTTAAGTTTATGAAACACAACAAGAGCCACTTTTCCAGTCACAACTCTCTGGTTAAACAATTCCAAATTAATTCTGCTTAGGTGCAGTTGTATGACCTTATAAAATACTGCACATGGACAGTGAATGCAATAGGCTTGTCTGATGCTGCCATGAGGAATCACAGACGAAACATCTACCGCCTGAATAAAAAAAGAGGACTGTGGGAGGTGTGTGAAAATGGTGTGAAGACTCTCATAGGCTGCATACATGAAAGGGCTGCTGAAGCACAAATGGCACAAACTCAAGTCCTCAAGCGAGTAAAGGCTTTATCCTTAAGAAACCTGGGTGGTTTACTGCTCGTCTATTCTTATACAGGTGTACAGTTTCTATGCAGTGCAGTGAAACTACTCTGCAAGATAAACAGAGCCTTAATGTAAAGCAACATTAAGCGACTGTCTGTAAGAGTGTGCACTTTACTGAACAAACCCGGCCTTCATCAGTGTTCTTATAGAGCAAGTAAATGCAAAGTGTAATCGATAAGTACAATCAAAAGGAAACTAAAAGAAAAGAAATAACACAATACATTTTCCTCTCGATCTGCGAGGAAATGAACGCCTGCTGTTAACCTCACATTGCTTTGCAGGCAGCGCTGAACACTTTCCACCACGGATCGTCCTCGTTCGTCGATGTCACATTCTGGTTCATGTGTTTCTGTAAAAGGACAGGAGTTAATTCATTTTGACCATTTGACAGCCGCAGCACCTTATTTAACAATTTAATACCCAGTACTCAGAGCACTGACCTGGGCAAATTCATAAGTGATTCCCTCCCCCGCTGCCTTACACCACTGCTGGATCTGCGTTTCAAACTCCTAGGGAGGGGGAAGTAACGATGAAGGTGTAAGCGTAGCGGGAACAGCTAGAGGGCGCCATACACTTAATCTCTACATGTGTGTGAGCGAGCGACAGTGGCGCACGCACTGACCTGTAGATTCACTGTGGGCGGTATCCTCAGGTCAAAGCTGACGTCCATTTCGGCTGGGATGACGTTGTAGGCCACACCCCCTTTTACCATGGTCATATTCACTGTTGTGACATCGCCGAGCGTGAAGCACTCGCTGGTGTTTAACCTGAAATTCATTCACACATTCATGACATTTCTACATTATTCTAGAATTCTTATTCAGAATTTTAGGAAGTATTCTGTGCAACACTGAAATATAATCAATATTTTTTGCCAGTGGTCAATAGGAAAACCTTCTTCTATTGCCCTCTGGGTCTGTTAATAAAGCAATCATTAACAGTCCCACAACCATTAAAACAACCACTCAGCATTTAAAATCTGCAGCCCTTGCATTTTGTTTTGAGCACATTGTTTTCCGCTGTATGCCGCTGTTCATAAAGAGGAACAACATGAAAGTGACTTCCTGCAGGGAATAAAGACCCAAAGCTTCCAGATCTGCACACAATGAGCGCACAAAGCAGATCTCAGGTGGTAGAGCTGTTGCTGTCGCTGTGCTGGGGCTTAAACTACCTTTGTGTTGCCGCCATGACACATACAGGTGTGTGATACAAATGGAGATGTGCGCTTTCTCACAACTCTACCTTTGTTTCTCTTTCTCTCTGAAGCCCAAGAAGGAGTTTATGATGTTGCGCTGCAAGAAAGGAAAAAGAGAATTGTGATCACTTTTCACAGGATCTGTAAAACTTTTGTTTCTCTAAATAAATATAAACACTTGAAAATTCGAGGCAAATCAGCGATGCTTACCAGCTTCTCAGCAGCCGTGTTCTCCACAAAGCGAGAGCCATGACCAGGACTGCCTGGGCAGTGAATTGTTATCCCTGCAATAACCCAATGTATATGTTTGTATTTGAGGACTAATTTATCATCATTTGAATATTTGTGAAGCATTCAGACTGAGGCCATCTTGTGTAGTATGTTTGAGTTACTCACACCAGGGGTTCCTTTCTCCATAGAACACAGTAAAGGCCTCACCAGGGTTGGCCAGACCTACAGAACACATTCATACAGATAATATCCATTCTCAACATGGGTCTGTAGTGTAACATGTGTGTAACATTAACTACTGTATGAAGAGCTGAACAGAGACGCAGAGGACAGACGTTTATGATGACAACTGCATTTGTCTCCATCAGGCTTCCTCAACTTCCAAAACCAGGGATTGAAATTTAGTTTAGTTGACTTAAATCATCAAACAATACTTGAATTAAACAATTAGACATTTCCCTAAATGGTTCAGCCCTCCTTTTCTAATTATACCTTTGCTCCTTTTTGTTTCATTTACATCAACCAAATATTTAATCTTATCTCCTTTGTTCCCCTTCTGAGATTAACCAGCACTAGGATGTTTCCTGTGACACACACAGTCACACCTGACTAAGGGACTGACTGACCCCTCAATCATCCAGGTTTGCAATCATTAACTTTGGAAATGGTTTGACCTTCATTTACCTTCATCAAGTGCAAAGCCAATGTTTAAGTTCTGGAATTCTGGGTGCTTCACAAATGTTTCCATTCCCTTGTAACCTCCAACTTCTTCATCTACGGCATAACAAAACATACGGATAAGGGGGTTAACATTAGGCAACCACAATGAAATCACATTAATATTGTACAAATTAAGACTGTAGTGACGTGACATGCTGCTAAATTTGGATTGGTTGTCTAACACAAACCACCAGCTGCTGCAAACAAATGCGAATCAACTAAATTCAATTCAATTAAACTAAACAAATCAAATTAAACAGATTTTAACGAGGCAATCATGGCCGTTATTGGGAAATGGCATCATTATAGTAACAGACACAAGCAGACTTCCTAATTTCAAATAATGAGCTTCATCCCCTGAGGTCCACATAAAATTTGGAAGGGCAGAAGACAATGCGGAGGATGTATTTATGAATAGATTATACAGAAATATTTTCCTTCTCCTCGTGTTGCTAAACTAGCGTGCATTTGTTGGAGAACGTTTAGATTGAAAGAAGTGAAGAGATGATGGAAAGGATGACAGCTCCTACCGGGGACGAACATTAAGTGCACAGTGCGCGGCAGCTTCTTCCCCTCTGCTTTCAGTCTCCTGACAGCCTGGATGTACCTACAGAGGGAGCGAGAGCACATCAGTACAACTGTGACACGCGTCTGCAACAGGCAGTAATCCGGGGTTAAACAGGTATTAGGTTTAGATAATACCAATAAATAACAGTTTATACTCACTGCACAGTTACACATTTCATGTCCTGTGATCCCCGGGCGTAAATGTTGCCCTCTGCATCCTTGAAAGCACTGAAGGCATCGTACTTCCAATGTTCCTATGAGAGGAGATCGAGTTCAGGTCATTTAAAGGTAATAACAGGATCATATCACCATAAACACAGACGTTTTCACGCCGTACCTGGAAAACAGGTACGACGTCGGTGTGGGAATTCAACAGGATGGATTTCAATGTTGGGTCTGTCCCTTTCCACGTCATGATGGACACGACTCTGCCTGGGAAGACCTAAAGGGAGAGAAGGGCAGAGATTAGTCACGTTTAACCCTTTATTCCTACAGAGATCGCCTTTTCCTTTCAGAGAACAGTATTACCAGTTGTTCACAGCACTAACAGTAGGTACATAAATGTTTGCTACCTGGATTCAATTACCATCATTTGGCACACACCTCAATCTTTTTCATGGGTAGCTCAAGCTCCTCTGCTATTCTGTCCAGGAACCTAAGAGCAGCATCTATAAATGAATGAGCATATATCAAAACAAACTATTTAAATATGAACGCTTGTTTGAAACTACTGAGAACACTACATAGTTGAAAATCCTGTTGCCATCTGCTGGGATAGTCACCAAAATTCAACACAGTGAGCCTTTTGTTGCCGCTGTTATCTATCAAACTGTATTTTTTCAGCCATTTATTCAGATGTGTGGAAGCAACCAGCAGGGTAGAGCAGCACAGACGTCCTTTACCCAGTGGCCTCCTTCAGATCTCCTTGTAATCAGATCTCCAAAGTGCATCCAGGCTCACTGGGAAACATTGTCCCTGCAGAGAGCGGTGAAGCCACGACAGACTCATGTTTTACCCCCAGGGTGGACAGAGAGATACCACAAAGAAGTGACCGTCTTAGTGCACAACACAATGCCTGCTAGCAGGGATAGTGACAGTGATGAATGTTGTATCTGCATTGCTGATGATAATCTGCAACATGCATGTGCTGTATGTCAACATGCAAGTAGAGGAGATACTGCACTGTAATGAATAAGGTCTGATTTTGAGTGAAGCATTGTACTTTGCTTTGAAAATACAATACTCTGAAACACCTTCATATTATCAGCTACATAAATATTGATATTTTGTGAATAGATCATTGTTAGTCCAATTGTTGATCCTTTTCTCTGCCACTACTGCTTCTCAGAGCCCAACGTTTGAGACTCAAGATAAACTTACAGCTAATTAAAGTCCAACCGACAGAGACAAGTGTGATGATACGACATGGACTTTACTTACTTTATTTGTTGACTAAATCACGCCACATTAGATACAAACTTGATATGGCAAGCAGATAAAGTCTAGTTTAGAGTCTAGGAACAGCAACGTGCAACATTATTGTAACATTATTTTTCTCTTAACATCATCTAACATCTGAATCATAATCCTCACTAACCTTTTTGTGGGAGTGTATGCATGTGATGTGCTGCAGCAATGCCTGGCCTATAAGAGCCACTGGGAGAGAATCCACTTTTATTATTGTATTTGAGGTCTCAAGTCCTTAAAAGGTGGGTTAGGCTCATAAAAGGTAAATCCCAGATATCCAAATATGACATCCCAAGTGGGTACAACTTGAAACCATAAGGAATGTGTTGTGACAGAAGCATCTCACCATAGTCGGGCTCGGGGTGGACAGTTTTGAGGCGGAGGTATTCTCTGAGCAGACTCACAGAGGGATCCTCTCCCTCTGGAGAGCTCTGGAACCCTCCAACAGCTGGACCATCTTTGTCAGGCAACATGGTAAGATATGTTCCTTCATGGACACAGACAAAAGCAGCAAAACATGCATTGAAATTCATTTAGAAAATACCCCTGGTGTAAATGGTATGTTTGCTCTCAGGCTTATACTTAATCAGGTGTTGTCTGAGAGCTTTTGCATTAATAATGTGTTCATATTTGCGGCTGTTTCACATGCACATCCATTATACAAAATTACCAACACCACACAATGTAATGCAATAGAAGCAACCATGTCTCTGACGGTCAAACCTGAACATTATCATCTCTGTAAGACATCCTTTAATGCATGGCTGCATGATCTGGGCTGTACTGGACTGTGCCGGTCCATCTTTAAATAGCATCGTAATACAAAGCTACGTACATGCTTTCTCTTAATGTCATCATTACAAAATAACAACAGGGTCGTTTTGTGTGCACACAAAGAGCCCAGGATCAAATATGTGCTTATCTAGCCTACATAAGGCAGATTTAAGTAGCGGACGCATGTAAAGTACAACTTGTTCAGGTGTTAATAATACGAGAGGTCGTAATAAAGCTCGACGGGCCTACTAACGGCACAGATTCACTTAATCTCTGTTTACAGCGCTTACTAAAGGCCCTTACATGGAATAGGAGTCCAAACACTCACCCAGTGCGGACACCTGAGCTCACACTGCTGTCTCATCACGCAGTCAGCTGACCCGAGCAGCACGCTGCTTCCGGCACTTCACAATAAAAGCCTAGTGACGCACGGCGTTTTTTGTTTTGTTTAATACATATACAGTAATCAATAAGATGTAAATTACATTTAGTTTTGTAATTTACATCATGGACTAGATAACAAGAAATAAGAGTAAAAAATAAAATGTAAAACAAATTCTAGTGGACGTGAAGTAGTTAACTCTAACCTTCGGTATGATTACATTCGCAAAATTCAGGATAAGACTTATGAAGGACTAATAAAAGTGCCAAAATTAAACAAATAAATACGCCATTAAATAATTAATTAAAAGTCTCATTAATTAATTAAATGTGTCAATAATTAATTAAATGTGTCATTAAATGTGAAATAATTGATTAAATAAAACAAGTCATACAATTTAAAGAAAAAACATTTAATTATTTCAGTGCACATTTAATTATTTCAGTGCACATTTAATTTTTCATAGTTCGGTGTTACAGCTAACCATGAATTAATTTTATCTGTCAAATTTACCCGTCAAAGTTAGAGGGCGGGTTCTTACACCTGATTGGTTACCCTGCACATCAAGTCAAGGCAAATCGATTCCAAATAATGGATTAATGCAAAGCTTTAATAAATGCTTTACACGCTACATGCTTGGGGTCAGCAGGTCCTGCTTCCACATACTGTGCAAGGTCTAAAATATCTCTCACCAACTCGCTAGAAAGTTCACGGAGATCCTCCATCAACACAGCCGCCATGTTTAGAAAAACTTCTTCTACTCTCTGTTTCAAGGCAGACCAAAGCAGTGGATTAGACTAGATTCGCGTTAGCCCCGCCCACCGACTTTGATGGGCGAGGTTGACGGATAAAATGAATTCATGGTTCGCTGTAACACCGCACTATGAAATAATTAAATGTGCACTGAAATGATTAAATGTTTTTTTTTAAATTGTATGACTTGTTTTATTTAATCAATTATTTCACATTTAATGACACATTTAATTAATTTTTGACACATTTAATTAATTAATGACACTTTTAATTAATCTTTAATAGCGTATTTATTCATTTAATTTTGGCACTTTTAGTCCTCCATAAAGACTGAGTTTCTGAGCACAAAGAGGAAAAAAGCAAGTCACTTCACATAGCATGTGCTTTCTTATTTATAATAGCCATCTTAATCTCTGTGAAGGAGCACTTCTTGTGTTCAGTTATATTATTTATTGCATTTATATGACAATTGTGGACGGATCACTTTATCTTTCACAAACCCTCCTGTCCTTTTTTAACTCTGTAAATGAGTTATTGCTGGATCCATTGTGTGAATGAGGTCATGATCTCAGCGGGTAAGTCTATAACTTGGTAGTCATTCATCCACAGTGATAACAGGACATGAAGTGCTGTTCTTTAGTACAAGAGGTGCACTTTTCCGCTTCATCTGGTGTTAACTCTCCAATTTAAACCGACAGCTCATGTACGCACTGTGCTGGGTGGAAATGAACAGTTTCATGTCCACTCACTGTGAACACTCTGGACCTTTAGCAACTATGTAAAGGCTTTTATCTCTCAGAACAAGTATGTTACATAAATGCAATAACAACTACAACCATCTCTTCCTGGTATGGGACCTTGCCAGCTGGAAAAATATCAAGAACACACTGTTGCAATTTTTTATTGTAAGCTATGCACATATCTCATTTTAAGTTTGTTTTATACAGGATTGCCCAAACAAACTCATTGCAAATATATTATAGAGATTTTTTTATCATCATAATATAAATTAACATGAGCTATATTTAGCATTTTAATACAGTCCATAATCTTTTGTACATTTGTTTTAAATTACAATATGCACCAAATACTTTTGCTGATAGTGAGAAGAGCACACATTAGGTCTGATTGAAGCTGAGATGGTTACCAGATCCTAAAGAATATAATACATTTGTCAAATGTAAACAGTAAACAGAAAAGATGAAGCCATTTAAACACAAACACTGGCTACACTATTAGAATATTTACAGTATGGTGCATGTCACACTCAAAAATGGTAACAATGAAGCAAAGACATTCCATGTTCACGTGCAAACAAAGGCATGAAACACAAGAAATTAAACTCACACCTATACAAGATGAAAGCAGCACAAACAGATGTTCACACAGCAGTGGTGTGCGTTCTGTGGCATTATACCAATAACACTGTTGCTCCTGATACGTTGTGTTATGATTATGTATAAATTGGAAAACTTTTTTTTTCCTTTACTTGGGCAGCATTGGGATAAGACGCACAAAATGAATTGTCAAAATAAACTGGAATAGTATCTAGGAGGAAACACTATATGCGTATAGCACTTCCTGATAATAATATTCTGCTGATGTGTGCTTGCAGATACAGTTTAGAATGATAGCTGTCAACAGTTTTTAGTAACAGGCTTTTTTATAGGTGGCATTAATGAAATCTTAAAATATGTACACATTTTCAAACATGTGAGTATGGTTAAGTGTCACATGTACAAAGACGAGTTTACATGCCTGTTTCTGTTTACTGATAATACTTTCATGTTGATATGTTCTTTGCTTCAGAAGTCGGGGAGATGAATCGTTGTTCAGAGGACTTGTGTTCGTCCATCAACATTCAGTGTAACAGAGTCTTTCCTTTGCTTCCATCACTTCTCCTCCCAAACACATCTCACTTCAATTTGCTCAGGAATTCCATCAAGCCTTGGTGAAATTCCCGGGGTTTGTCAATGTAACAGGCGTGGCGAGCCCCCTCCAACTTCAGCACGGTGTGATGTGCAAGTTGTATGAGGTTCTTGTGGGACTGCGCACCAAGGTTTGTGTCGAGGGCTCCATACACAATGAGAGTGGGAGTCTGCAAAACACAAACAGGGCCGTCAAAGAGAACATACAAAGTCAAAATTTAAACCCATGTATAGACATTTCTCTATTTTCTCTCCTAATCCCTACATAATGTAAAGCAGCGTATTCAAAACATCTCTCACCTGAATACTTTGGTACTGTTGTGGAGTGTAACTTCGGGTACCAACTGGTGCTATGGGAACATAGCCGTGTAGCTGAGCAGTGTTCTTCATCAGGAAGGGGATGGAGTAATGTCCACTCATGGAGGGACTCAAAAGTACAGCTGCCCGGACACCCAGGGCCTCCATGAACCTTGAGAGAAGGTCCACCCGACTCTGATCAGTCTTCAAACCCTCTGAGTCTGGTGACTTTCCATAACCTCCAAGAAGAATATGTGAAAAAAGCAGAAGTTAGTTTTAAATACAGCATACAGCGTATTTTACAGATATTTACACCTTTTTGCATCGTCATTGGCATGTGTGCATCGATGGTGATACAAGCAGAATTTAGTGTAGATAGGAGAATGCGTCGTTGTTCACAGAACATCAAATAACAACTAAGAGGATTTGGTGATTTTATGTCACTGAATCCAGCCCACAACCCCGACCGCATTAATTTATTTTAACCACAAGAGGGCGCCATCCACAAATGAACAACACTCCACAACACAACAACAACATCAGGGCAAAATGGAAATCTGTATAAATGTGTGTTTTAACATATTCTTATTCCTTGGGTTGAATTCACTCCTAGTACACAAGCTCAGGTCTCACATGTGACTGTGTTCTGATTACCACTGCGCTCTAAACAAAACAACTTGTGCTGCTTAGGTGTACACTGAACATTCAGATACAATCATTACAGTACATAACGATAGAAACGATCATGTCAGCAGGTTTTTTAGTTCTACCTGGCAGATCCATTGCTAAAGCCTGGTATCCATTAGTCGCCAGCAAGGCCAGCGTGCCTATTTCTTCCCAGGTTTTGGATGTGAAGGCTTGGCCATGCAGAAGCACCACCTGGAGCCTGAACAGAGAAATCATTTCAAGAGTTTACACCAAACTGTGCTGTGTCTGAGCTGTTTCTGTATGGATTTAAACTGACTCATAAAACTCTTTGGATTAAATGCTTACCATTACAAAATATATTCATATTTGCAGAATGTTTAAAGTCAGTTTAAGCTTGTGTTGCCACAACTCACCTTGGCAATATCTGGCGTCCAGCTCCATCAACAGGTAAAGCCTCTCTGAAGAACAGTGGGGGGTCCCCAGGAAGTTGTCCTGTCCGAATAGACACATTGATGGTTGGAAGTGGAGGAGGCGGGGAGGCAGCCCCCAGGCTCATTCTTTGAGCTTCAAGGGACGGTTCCATGCTGCCCTGGCGAATGGATGGCAGCAGCAGGTACAGCAAGACAGTGGCCAACAACACCAGGCCCAGAACAACAAGACGATTACGCAAGAAATTCATTTTGCCAAGATGACCAAACTAGGAAGAAGACAGTAGACAGCAAGGTAGATTAGCTATGACGTCAATCAATGACAAATAAAGACAAATACCTTGGAAAAGTCTATCTCTTAAAAGTAAACAATAATTTGAAACAAATCTCGATGAGGCTTAAGAGTTCATACACAATTCTTCCACCAGAGACAGAGTGCTTGGTCATTTTGTGTCATCATCAGTGTCACCCTTATCCAAGTTTGCCTACATCTGCCTAGCAACAGTGCAAGACTTCCCTGTTTTGCATTACAGTTCATTCAATAAATGGAGTTACTTTTTTTTACTGTTTGACAGTATAAATATGCATGTAGGTAAATACATCTTTACCACCGCCACCACTGTGGATCTTTTTGGTCAATATATACATATGGTAAAAACAAATTGATGAAAAATGTGGTGTCTACCTTGAAAAAATATAATTAACCCAAACTAAAGACCTCGGTTGGCCTTGGATAAATGAAGTGATCTAGTTCCCGTTTTGCCAGTTGCGTGTGCTTGTTTAGATAAGCCGTAAATAGATGCACTGTTTGATGATAATGTCATCTTGTGTACATTTACAATCTATAGGAATAGCAATGACGCCTAAATACACAATAGGTGTATTCAATTAAAGTTAAACCTCATGAATGAAGCACAGAAATCTATAGTACTGCAGCCCCATCATTGTAATTATTAGCTTAGATAATTTAACGAAACAAGCAAGGCAGCTAACGTTAGCTCCATCTTAGCACAATGACACGATGCAGGACTGGACTGGACTGTGTGGATGGGCAGACATACCAATACAGGGAAGAAAATGGTTTAACGCGTTCACTGACAGCAGGAGGTGGGTGACTGCTTTATCGCCATGTCCTCTGAATCGCTAGTGGCCAGCTACGCGTCTGTAATAACCGCTGAGATGACGGTGTCCAGTGGGGAACGCTGCTGACAACCATCGGTCAGCGATGGTAGTAGCCGAACTAGCTGTGGATTAAACTGACAACACAAACTGGAGCTAGATTTACATTCTTAAGCGAGAAACGATGTCACATTTACATTCGACAGAAGATCCTAAAAAGTGAATGTGAAATGTTGATTAAGATGAGGAAGTTGGGCAATGTTATTCAGATATAAATAAATCTGTTATCCCTCTGTATCTACTAAAGCTATGCGTAAAGCAACTGTTGGTTGTCGGAGCGCATTAAAAGTCGCACACAACAACAGTAATAACTGCGTCATTTCCTGTTAAGGCAGCTGAAAAGGGCAAGTATTTTACAAATCCATATATGACAGTTATTAAAAATATAAAGATGTATAAACAGAGGGAGAATAACAAAAGTAAAACAAATGTAATATCTTGACACGAGCCCTCTGGATATTTTAGTTCCTCCTGAGAATTCAAACATTCGTCATTCGTCAAACAACCGTCATTCATCAAGTCATGCCTTCTCTCTGACATCTCTTCAGCCTTTTCTACGTTTGTCTTTTCATCCAAAAAAATATACCCCGACTGATGTAGGAAATAACTGCTAATCTCCACGAAGAAGTATCTTGGTAATTTACGTTTCATTAAAGTAAATAACACACACAACACAAATAATAAACAGGATGGCTTTTAAATCAATTTTATTCCATAAACTTAACATGTAACTGTAAAAGGTGGATATGAAATAAATCTTTACAACCTGTGCAACCCTTGGAATGTTTTTAGATTTGGTTTCACACAATAGGATATATTGTTTTGGCAAAGGGAGGCTTTGAAATTAAGCTTTTCCCTCAGTAATACTTAAGCAAAGCAGCTGCTATGTTGGATGCAACAAAGCCAAAATAGTACTTAATTTATTTTGTAGATACACTAGAAATACTCTTGAAATATATTCTATACTTTTTAAAGAAGTCTTGAAGGGGCCTTACCGTTCTTTTCGCGTTTTAATCCATTGCTTTGCATTTCTTATTTTAAAAATACTGTATGTAATTGTTCTACATTTTTGATTGTTTCACCTTCACTGTATCCACTGGTTTCCATTCATTTACAAATTATATTGAAGTCATTTTGCAAACTTGGAATCTGAGTAAAAAAGTCCATTCTTTTATCAAATGTAGAATGTGACCATGTAGAGTAGATGATCATCGTGATGGGTTATCTATCTTTCAAACCTTATTTTAATGAATTTGATTTTCAAGTGTTGTGGAATAGAAACCAGAACAATCCAGCAAACACTCAACAATCTAAAACACACAGATGTGTCTTAAAAATGCTTAGCAGTTCACTCAGTTATGGGCCAAACATGCCAAAACAGTGCTAGTGTTGTTAAAGCACTTCCTCTTTCATTACCCTTTATTTTTCAATTGATACCCCATCTCCATTACATGTACTGTATTTCCTCCACATGTATACCAAAGACACCAATGTTATCAAGACTTTTTCAGACTTTGCTTTCTGCTATTAACAGCAACTTTGGTTAAACAGGATTGATACTCTGAGAAGCACTGACATATTTCAAAGCTCAGAAAGATGACACTTCAGCAGTTTTTCCTTTAAAACATTAAGTACAAATGACATACAAAACAGACAAACTGTTTTCATAATACAACTGATGCGGTAAGGGAGGTATACAAACCACGGAAAACCCATTTCTTTGCACAAGATTCACATTGGCACACATCTCTAAGGATCTGCATCCTACAGAAGCACAAAGCTTTAAAAGAAAGAACTCTGTACAGTAATGACTATATGCCTACACAGGCCTTTGTATCCAGCAAGAGAACAGTGATTCTCTTCTTGGTGCAAGTGGAGTCAGATACACTCTTAACAGAAAATGAGCTAAAGTGCAGAATTGCAAAAGTTTGCAGCATTCTTGTTTGATCACAATGCAATTTGTGTATTTCTTTCTTTTTCCAGTTTGAGTTTGTGAACATCACTGTACATCTGCCTGCTTGTCAGCTGAGGTTCACCTAAGCAGTCATACTTAACATACTTAACAATAACTCAACAGCAGGGCCACTGATACAATCTGCAGTGCAACCATTCATTGCAATTCATTCCAGCAAAAAATAGTGCGACATTTCCTGCATCACAGATGCTGACACCACTTCTCTTCACAGTGATTCTGGTGGAAATTAGCATTGACCTCCTGCATCAAACACAAACAGCTGCAGTTTTCTGTCTGTGTGCACGGTGATGCAGGTGGAAGATGCAAACCTGAGGATCACTGTGATGAAATTCTTATGTCAAGTTTCAAGTCTTTTCCTGTTGATTTTCATACTGTTGTGAAATGAATGGAAACTAATGGCTGCCTGGATTAGAAACTTGTATCCAAAAAATGCAATATACTGATATGTCTTATAAAATGGTTGGTGGTTGTGTAAATTATCTGCAAGGAGCATGTGAGCTAAAACAAGCAAAAACAATGGTAGTGTTGCAGTAGACGTAAAGCACTTCCTCCTTTTATTACCTTTTCATTTCAAATGTATAGCTTGCAATTGTAAGCGCCTCCACCAAAATCGGGTTATTGTGTAGTTGGCCATTTATGCTTCTAGTTGGTAATAAATTCCCTGCCTATTACTTCTCTGCAACGTGCAACCACAAATTGGCAAATGTCCTGTGTGACAAACGCTGTTATTTCACAGTGATTTTGGTCTAAATAATAGCAGATACCTTCTCCCATCTGTCCATCTTTTGCCTTTTACACATCCTCTTTTTAAAAATGCTCTGAGGTCTGAGATGAACACTGCAGTGAGACAATCACTTCAAAAAACAGCTTTAAAAAGAGTGTTTTCTAGCCCTGGTATAACTGAAACAGGCAGTTCCAGCCATTGTGTTTCTGTGAGCCAAAGATAACAATTAACGTCAGAGTGTCATAGTTAGAACTCAATATTAAGGCCATAAATCTGAACAGCTTGATTCATCCCGATGCACACTGTAGTGTTGGGTGGGAGCAGAAAAAATTAGTTCCACTGCAATGCAACAATCTGTCAATACAGTGTTAAGATGAACATTTATGTAACTTAACTCAATCCTTTTTCTTGCTTCAGCCTCATTTTGTGGCTTTTAAATCATGTGTTCATGATTTAAAAGCACACTCCTAAAAGGTTCCCTTTAAGTTAGAAAGCTTTCTTATATAAGACAATCCCACAATGACACACACTGAAGTCCTGCTGGGCGTGGAGTGACAGTGTGTGTCCTCATCTGGAGGTTGATGTCAACACGGACGGTGGCAAAGTCCTTAAAAGGATACTTCTTCATTTTGAAGTATGGTGGTATGAGTTACTGACCGAGCAGGCAGTCCTGAGATCATAATCTCCCACATGAGGCAACAGACTCGCTGACAAACACAAAACCTCTAAACCACCCACATTACAATACACTGAATTTGTATAATATTGCTGCTCTCCTCAGGACTCTTTAATGTTGGAACTATGTTGCATGTTGAAGTATGTAAGCACATTAGTATCCACTGGAGATGGACGCTCTTTTGAAAGCGCCTGATGGTGGATTAAATGGGAGAAAGCATTGAAATGGTGAACTACTTCCATCTCCAGCACACAAATGGCTGATGGCGAAAGGTTCTGAAGTATAGATGTCACTGAAAAAAGAAAAATAATCTAGTGGCTGTGATCCTCTTTTAAACACAACAAATATGGTCTTTAAAATGACCACAGCTCCCTGACAGTGTCAACAAAGTGATCACCGTAAATAAAGCTTTGATTTATTTCAGTTACACTGGATTGCATTGGGTTATAAAGGTGTACCTGACAAAGAGGCCATTGTGTGGCTTAGTGTTGATGGACCATACCCTGTATGTGGAGGACAAGCTACTCACCTGGAGACATTTGACCACAGGATTGTCTGCCTGAGCCCACATCCCATTTAGCAGTGGTCAGGAAACTCATACCACCATAGGTCAAAAATCTGAACTGTCCCTTTAAAGGGTGGCAGAAGCGTTGCATAGTTTGGGCCTCACAGTTTCCTCAGTGTAGTAGAGAGAGGAGTACTAGTGGGAGTATAAGGCAAAGGGGCCAAGTCCCAAGGACAGAGGGGGCTCTATTCTGCCCTTTTTCTTTCTGAGCACAGGCCTCACCCCTGTACCCACTGTAGCACTGGCACTGGAAATGTGTACGGAAAAGAGACAGGTCTGCTTGGCCAGTCTTGCCTGAAACCTTCAACTGGCCACCCTGACTGGTGATGCTGTGGCTCTGGGGGCTGAGATGCAGGTAGGTGTCACTGTCCGATATCCTTCGCAGACAGCGGCCATGGGACCTACACAGCGTCTGACTGCACAGTTCTGCTGCCGTAGACACGTTGAGTAGGTACCGGCCCAGCGGTCCCTGGAGATACTGATTCAAGCTGGAGCAACTGGCCTGTGGGGTACAAAGATGTTCAACCAAAAGCACAGAACACTTGGGCTATCAAACACACAACGCATGACGTGTCACTTACGCTGTTACTTGCGTAGGAGGTGTCGCCCCAGAAGATCACACCTGCAGCTCCTAGTGCAACACTCTCACCAATGGTGGACACCAGGTCTGTCTGCAGTACATTTACACAAACACATCAGCTGTGATACAACTTTATGATTGAGTGTCATACCCGATCCAAGCTTGAAACGATAACTGTTGCTGCCATGTCAATGTTAAACTGAATGCTACCCACACACATGCACACATACTGATTATGCATCCTGCAACAATATGTTTTGGGGCAAAGACTTGGAAAGCATTTGACAAGATTCCAACAACCAAATACAAAAAGCATGAAGATCTTACTAAATGTGAGGCTTGTACAGGTGCTGAAGGCTTTTAGACACTTTTTATTCACACAGTATCAAAATAATCAGTCATTTCAATTCTGAAGAAATGTATGAATTAAATACATTAAAACTTTTGATTCAAATTCAAGTGAAACATCCCATTGACTTCTAGTTATGTGTCATGATACTAAATTATATTTGCAGTCCTGGAAACCTGATAATAAACACATAAGCCTCATATTCCTGATGAATTGCTACTTTTGTCAACTAACCTCAGTTAGGAGGGTCATCTGGTTGATGTAGGTAGGCCGGGTATAGACAAATACGGGGCGTGCTGATCCATTCCCGACGGATGCGAGGCGCATCGCCTCCTTTACCCGGTGTCGGACAAAGAGCCGCCCGTGAGTTGTCGATCGTAGTACAGTACCAATATATACAGATGGAAAGAGAGCGGTGCTTTCTGTCCACAACCAGTTCAGTTGGTCGTTACGGTCCACCTCCACATCAGGGCAGCGACCTGCGTAGTTCTTCAGGCCGCCCCTGTAGTCATGGTTATAACAATCTGGGAACAAGTAGAAGCCCCAAAGTTGATTGGGCCTCAAACTTTTGGCATATTTCAGAGTCTCTAGCATAAATTTGCGAGCTGACAGCTCAAATTCCTGTTGTGCAACTTTTCCCACCTGTTCTGAGGACCAACGAGAGTTCTTTTTGGCCACCATTTCACGTGATTTATTTCGATACATATCTTTAATATCCCAATTGCGGATCCAGAGAGGCCGCCACTCCTCCCAGTCAATAACAGCCAGACCTTTTGCATCTGGCTCCCGTATATACTTTTGCACACCTTCAGGCATCTTTTCATAGTGTTGCGTCAGGCTGGCAACCTGCGGAAGGCCTCCGTTCACTGCAGTGCCATCACGCTCATAATAGGGATACAATCCAAGGCGTTCCTTATAGAAAATTGTGAGGTTCTGCCGGACAAAGCCCTCATTGGGGGATGCCACAATATTGAAGAGGTCCAGATTGAAACGTATACCATGTCGTGGGCCACAGTCCTCGGTTGGGGCATTCCAGGCTAGAAGAACAGGCTTCTGGGAAAATAATGGCCAACTTGTCTGCTTTATGTCTGTTGAACAAAAGACTGTCCATGGTGTAAACTGAGTCACCAGTAACCAAGGCAGCAGACCGACCAGGCTGAAGAGAGAGTGAAACACAGCCCCCATGATCACCTGTCACCTTCTCTCCTCTTACTCTAAACAAAACAACAACAAAGCACTTTTGTTAAAATCTGTTCAATATGAAACCACAATGTTTGAATATGAGAAGGGTGAATCACTGGTGAGCTGAATTTCAACTCAAATACTTATTCTAGAGTTTTTCATTGCATTCAGTCACAGACGACAAAACAAGTGTATTCAAATAGATGTAATAATATATCCGATCCTTTCTTTAACCGTCTCCTACAAGGCACCAGAATTATATCATTATTCTAAAATAAGACAAGGGGCATCTTAGTATCATTTTGTTGAATTGAGTGATATTGCTTTGTCAAACTAGGCAGCTGCTTTTAAACAGAGAAGCAAATGAATTATGATGAATTGGCAGCAATAATAATGGAAGCAGCAGACTTCATACTCGTTTATGTGGCAGTAGTGATAGCTGTGTGACTGAACCAGTAGTAGAGTAATAGTAGCAGAACTTGTGGAAGCAGTGACAGCAGCAGTTTCATCTGTCAAATGAGGGTGTGGTTATAATCTGATTACTCTTAATATTTATCACAGCTGGCTGACGACTGATTCAAACACGTTCAGACTGTCACTCACATTACACGTGTTACAAATTAAATAGTTCAACACACTGTGTGGACTGCATGTGTGGGGAAAGGAACGCGAATCCCGAGGAAAGGGGAGTGTCGATTAGTAGAAAATCATAGTCAGAATGTATTTTGAAAAACATATATACGTGGTACATAAACAAACAGCCAATACAGCTGAGTATGGTTAGCAGCAGTCAACTCCCTGTAACAGTAAAGCTACATTTTGGAGTAAGTTTAAAAGTTGTTACGCGGGAAAATGACACAAAATGTCTGACTTATCTCTGTACCTCGGTCACAATTAAGTTATTCTGTCCACGGGCTAAAGTAAACTCTACACATTTGCCTACAATTTCAATGGACGTGAACGTGCTAAATGAGCTAACGGTAGCTATCGACCTCCTGCCCGTCTGACCTGTTCCGACGAGGCTCGGGTTGATGCTGAAGACTCTGCTTTGTTCCTCTCATGTGACTTTCTGTTAAATTACACCAAGCAGCACGGTTCCAATTCCCTGCCATGTGAATAATAATACAAATAACAGTAATCATGGTCCATCAGTCCATACTACATGTTTGGCAACTATGCCAGTCCTAGCTGTGAGACACTGCAGGCAGAAGCGACGATGGAAGAAATACTCTGGCGTTATTATGGGGTTCCTCTACATCTGTTTCAGAGGGGGGTTGCGAAATTATTAGAGAATTGATTTGCTCGGTTTTGCAATTTATATCCAGATAACACGAAGTTCTACACTTGTGTGATGTTAATATTAAAGATTGTATTAGTATGTGATGGATTTTGGATAAATTCGACTATGCAACAACATTCAGATTCTGTGACCTCCCCTGTGTGAAAAAGACAGAATGGTCTGTTCCACGAGCCAGCAGAGCCAATATCTCTGTAGTTCCCTTAAACGTTGTATACCCACTGCTGCTCCATTTGTTGACGTCGTTTAGGCAATGCATTCACGTAATCATATCGTCAGTCTTCATTCTAGTGTTTTTTTAAGGGGCTCCACAGATTTTGCACATAAAAATTATTATTGCATTATTTTCATTATTGTTATTGTTGTTGTAATTATACATATATTTGGCAAAAACTAAATTAGCAGGATACATATTGTGCAGTATTTATAATGCAGGACATTGTCGTTATAGAAACTAATAAGTGACCTACAGTTGAACTTTACCCCTAAAAAACAATTCTAAGATTAATATGTGTGTTTTGTTCCTATCTGGCAGATAGTCTGAGACATTTCTGGGTGGAACAATGAGACATCTTGCCTTAAGCTCTGCCAGAGATTGAAGATTCAGGACATTTTTCTCTGAATGATGGCTGTTTTCATGTCTACTTTCCAAATTGGTAATTTGTTGATCTCTTACCTGCTGTGTCCTCCTCTTGAATCCCATTATAGGAAAGTTTTTGTTCATTCTGTGCTGAACTCAGACACTGGTGACTTGAGAAACATCAAAGTCTGTTTTGATCCTTTGATGGATGATGTTGGAATAACATGTGGAAAATTCCCTCAACACATCCTTCTGTCAACTATTTTTTCCAACATAAGAGGCTGTTTCACGCTGTGAACTGAGTTTCCTAGATTTTGTTTTCCAAGATGGCAACAAAGTATTGACACCATAGTGATTGAATATACTTGAAAGTACTTCCAAATGCTTTATTGGTTCAAGAGTGGCCTTCCCCCACTGCACAAGGCAAATAAATGCAAAGCAAGACAAATGGTAACCAGAATATCTAAAAGAATTTTAAGTATTTCATGACTAGACTAGAAGTGGTTAGACATGGGTTATGGAAGAAGTTGGTCACAAGCAAAACCTTGGCTTACTTGTGATTTTGTGGTCTCTCTCTCTCTCTCTCTCTCTCTCTCTCTCTCTCTCTCTCTCTCTCTCACACACACACACACAGGCACACGTGTGCACACACACACACACACAGAGAAAATGATATACTGTATGCTTTGAAATGGAAGAGACATATATATATGTAACTCCATTTAATTCACTACCTAATGTAAGAACAGTAAGGCTCTGGTGCCCCTAGTTGTATGTTTATGTTTGTATCTACTGTATCTACAAAAGTTACCACGTATTTTCCTAGAAACTGTGTTCCCTTGTAATTCTGATAAGGGACTGTGTGTTATTTATTAGTTTAATCTGAAGCATGTTGTTACACAAGGGCTGAGAACTGACCTCTACAGGTTATGACCACAGATGTGCAATTCAACAAAGGCTTTGCCAAAACCCCTAAATTGCTCACTGGTGACTTGGCAGAATTAGAGGAACTTATAAGCACAAGTGTAAAGCCTAGAATTTACACAGCTGGTGCAGTGGTGCAGGTGGTTTACTGTAAAAGCACAGAAACTCTCTATGGACAAATACTGCTTGTTTGTTCTGCTGGATCACATTATTCAGGTCACTCGGTCACGTTATCTTGATGGTTTGTATTAGTGTTAAATATTACAGATCACAAAGTACCATGTATAAGAGCTGAGAATGTAAACATTATTTCTAGCTGAATGATGTTATTGTGCAAGGGGTCTTCTCTGAGTTAATAATTAACTGCATTTACGCAAAAACACTTAAAAAAGTGCTACTATACACTGTTTTTCCCCACTTAGTTGACCTCTTTGGCCCATTGACAGCAGGTTTATCTTAAAATATACAGCAGTTCATATGACTACTTACTATTTAAACATCCACTGAGCTATGATCACTGATATTCACAATAAGTTATTCTTGGATTCTCTGCAGTGTATAAGATGTGGAGAAAAGGACATGACCTACATAGAGGTTCAGATTACAATAATTCAAGAACGCCTATGTTTATAAGTCTACTTTATATGTGAGAAAATTTGCTTACAATTTTTTGTGGTCAAACTGGATTGAAGGTGGTTTGCTGAGTCAAATCACACTTTGGTGTCACGGCCTTGCGTATTATTGTAGCTTTGTGAACAAAAAAGTAATAGTAGTTTTATGTCTCCCCACAGCTCCAAATGGTATTTGGCCTTCGGGGAGCATCAAAGGAGCTTTTCATGAAAACAATTAAGTGGAGTGGATTTTGGCAAAGTGGACTTTATCCTCAAAGAAGAACAATATCAGGAATGTTTATTCGGAAAGTCTGTTCCCATGAGTTTGTATTGGTGACCTTTTAAGACGTTCACTTCTACCATTCCTCCCTCCATCAACCCCCAATTAGCTGGCAGACATGCCCGTAGCCATGGCTCGGCATCCCAATTTCCTGTGCTGGCAGCTTGTTACTGTAGGTACAACACAGGGGAACTGCAGGGGTGAAGAGGCCTCTTCCATGTTATAAACTTTTACTTTACGACCAAGACGTCTGGTTGGAAGATACTACTTGACAAGTTGTTCAGTCTGGCTGAATCTGGCTTTAAAAAAACTAATTTACTCCAAGAATCAACACCCTTTTCTCTCATCATGACACACTGAATATCCAGACCCTGATAACTTTATGAAAAACCTTTATGCAAAAAAAAATAAGACAGACATTTCAATATGTGTTACTACAACTTGTGGGCTCAGAATGATATGATGGAACTGTAATATATCGTCTTCTCGTGATGAAATGTGATGAATTATACAGAAAAAAAAAAGAGAGAGACCACGACACAGTTCAGCATTTCAAATTGTAATATAAAACAATGCAATTTCAACAGTTATAATAAATTAAAAATGAAACATAATATGCCAAAGCAGCAAAGGAACCAACAGGATCTCTTATCAGACTCACTGCTGCTTGCTGTGTACGTGTGTGGCTCTGAGGTCTCGTCACACCAAGGTCACTCAAGCCGGTATTTCCACGTTAACATATGACAATAATCCATTAAGATTACGATGGCCACTGATTGTCAGCTCCCTGTGGATGTTATCAAGCAGCAGATATTGTTTCATGCATAATAGAGCAAATCATGTTGGTACTGAAAAAGTGTGCGCTTCATCCTTCTCTGGCTTTGGCCGTGACTCGAGTGAAGAACTTTACATCCTAGAGTTCAATGATTCACATCGGAGCATTTTGGCTGCAATGGACCAGGACTGCGTTATATTGTGTTTTATGTTCGCAGACACGCACTGACTGACATGCACACAAACCATGAACTGTAAACTGAGTATGTTTGCCAGCTTGGCACCCTTCTAGATCTCCTTCAGTGACCTATTCTGTTTCTATAAGTGCACACAAGCCATAAACAGATCACATGCATAGGCTCAGCACAGATTACATCAGCCTGTCCACATACGGCATCGACATGTCAAGAGATCTTGATTTTATTTTTTTTCTCAAAAGAGCGTTCAGGCTTCCAGCTGCAGGGAAACCGCAGGACGGAGTTGACACAGTGGCAAATCTGAGAATGCTCCTCCGATATTGTCAAACTTCACAAAGGACAACTGGGAAATCTACATGTATGCAAGGGTGGTCCAGCTTTATAATTCCCTGGATGGACAGAGAAGAGGACATTTATTTCAACCGGTAACACAGAGAGCTCATGTTGGGAATTAAAGCCATAGTACAGGATATAGAGACAGTGGACGGTTGTTTCCTCACCTGAGGCGTTAGATTCCTTTGAATCCTTTTCAGCTTTGCTTTTTTACGTCCATTTTTTGTCACAACTGTCTCTTCGTAGAACTCGTGGGCCAAGTCACCATCTTCGTCCAAGTACAATGAGCTGCAGAGGATACACACGGGTGTCAGTAATAGAAGACTTTGTTATTTACTTTGAGCAAAAATAACAGTATCACACTACATGGTAACAGTTAAAAGTCTCACAACACACATGAGGAAGCCTCTACATGCTTCCAAGTCTGATATTTACCTTCGTCTAGTGAACACGAAAGGTGTCGCATTTGGGAAACTTCGGGCTCTTGCCAGCGGCTGTTCATTCCCGTTCCCATCTTTGGTTGGTTCTTCAACGCTACCTGAGCCAGAGAAAGGCCAAAATCCTTTGGATTTGGAGCCGCTACCACCCATCTTCAGCTGCAGCACATTATTTTCTTGGGTCACAGGACAGCCAGGGCAGCTACAATGCACAGGGATAGGGCTCCTGGGAAGAGAGGCACAGGGAGAGGTAGAATTCATTTTAAGTCACAGGCAAAATAGTGAAGGCATGGATTTGAAGTTAATCTAGGTCAAACAGATGAAATGAGTATTAGTACAGACAGGCAAATCTAGCCTGACATGTACATGACTACTACTCTATATACAGCTTTACTAATGTAATTCTTATTTCTTTTGTCTCTAAAGGGGCAGCATTATCAAACACAATCAGCATGTTGCCATTTAAGTGTTAGCCAGCTAGCACGCATGTTCCATGACAGTGCAGCTCTGTGATTTTACAATCCAGACAACCGCTCTGCCTTCACCACAGACCCGACTAAGCTTCCATTAGACGCCAACTAACGAGTTATAAGTGTTGACATTTACAAACGCAGAATTAGGACGCTCTGTTTATATTTGTTGGGCTACTAGACCGAAGCGGCAACCTGTTTATGTAAAGCTGCGTGTATTGCTTCAATCGCCCTCCATGTTACCCTGTTAGCTCGCCTGCTAAGTCCAAACTCGCCTGATATTGTCCCCTAGCTGCTGACATGACCGTTGGAAGTAGTGACAGTAGCATTAGCCAGGTTAGCCGTGGCCACAAATGGAGCACAACGTTCACAAACGATGGCAAAGTTACCGTTAGCTGTTTGGTTCATGGTTTTCTGTGTGGCTGTCAACGTACCGAAAGGGAGATTTGTTCTGTCCGTAGCAATGTCACTTACGTTGGTGAGTGCTGTTGTTTGATGAATTGCTAAATCTGGATCGAAAAGAGCTGTTTGTGCTACATGCTAATGATCTCCTCTGTCTTTCTGTGACGTCGGATTAGAAAATTGTACCCGCTATCGCCACCGTGCGGTTAGGAGTAAAACTGCAACAGCTGCCATTCTAATGGACACATTTCAATATTGAAACAAACTATTTTTTACATTATTTTTCGTAGGTATCTATAAACATTACAGCTGCGCACAATCATTGTTATTTTTGGCCTCTACAAAAACATATCCAAATGTGTGCTATATGTTCTATAATGTTCCATCTGTATGTCTATGATTTGTTTATTTATTCCGTTCTGGTGAATAGCAATATCATTTTTCTACGTAATTCCATGTCGTCACTCAATAAAATCTTAATAAAAATATAACTCGCCTTCATCGTGCTTTCCCAGCAGCTGGCTGTCTTTAATGTTGCAATACTGCCATCTTGTGGAATTGACTGTGCCCTTCATTGTCCGTGTTTTTTAGTTTCTCTAGTTTCAGTAATCGATTTAAATTCCCATAAACTTAATATCACCAGAACACTGCCTTCTTCTCACAACCTCCACATTTAATCATGGTTTGTGTTTCTTTAATATTTCTTGCATATAGCACTATAAAAATGTTGTCTTCAGTCTAGGTTTTTAGATCAGATGGTTTGTCAGGTGTAATGCCATGAGGTTATATTTGCTAACTGCGCTACTCAAGTAGCGAAAATCTATATTATATATTATATTAAAATCTATAGTATTATATTCTATCTAAAGTATTATATTCCCAATATCATGAAGTTCAATTTTTAAAAAATATATAAAATATATACAAAAAAATATATGAAAGTGTTACTTTATCTTGAATGTGGACCATCTATTGTTAGTCTAACACACACTCTCAAAATAATTACTTATTCAAAATGAACACATGATCACTACAAACAAACTTTGGTTTATAATTATGAGTTTATTAGATAATTTGTTTCACATTTCAACTTCACCAAACATGTTCATTTAAGTGCCAAAATACAAACAGCTTCACAGAATATGAGTAAAACTGCTCTTTGATGGGGGACAATAAAAAAAATGACCAGCAGGACTCAAGAGTGTTTTTTAAACCACTATAAATAATCAAATGAAGCAGCGTGAGTTTACCCCAGTAAGTTGCATCAAACTAAATCCTTGATGATCTCAAATTTGTATGTTCAGTCACTTCCATCCAATCATGAATCTTTTTACAGAAAAGTCACAATATTGACAGTAAGTTCACAATCAATCAATCAATCAATCAATCAACAGGATTAAGCTTATTTCTTCTTCTCAAATATGTTTACTATCTGAGCTTTTTCCTTCCCTTTTATCCTACTGTAAAATTCCTTATCCAACCATGACATTGTTTAAAATAGCCGATAGTTCTTCTCCATATTTCAGTGTGTGGACTCCCATGTCTCTGGTTAACCAGGGGTAGTAATCCTTTCCATGGCTTGCTTCATCTTGTCTCTAGCAACAGCATAGCGCTTTACTATCTGCCGCACGTGCTCTTCTTCCTCCCGCTTCAGGATTCGTAGGAAGTTGCACAACTCTGGAAAACTAAATGCGTGCCACTGTGGAGGAGAGCCATTTCAAATTAAACAGATTTCCATATACAGTACAAACAATTCCTCACTTTCTGTGACAAATACAAAACTTACATTAACATCCCCTGTTTCGTTCTCTTTTAAAACCAGACTCAGGAGTTTTTCATTGGGGCCAGCACAGAGGCGCAGGAAGAGGGGACACTCATCATCAGAGAGTTTGCGCAGGTACACTGAGGGAAACAACAATCAGTACTTTAGGTTGTGTAATACCTCCATTTTAATGTAATTCAACAGCATATAAGATTTTTACCTTGACTTTGTCGCTCGCTGCGCTCAAACAAGGCAAACTTTGCTGGGTTGTCCACCACTGTGAACTTGTTGAGCAGAGCTTCGATTACTTCCCGTACCCGTGTTTTCGAGCTTATGTGCAGGTGCTTGGCGGCGTCTTTGGGGAGGTAGAATGAGGTCCGGCGTTTCATCGGACCACACCGCTGATCTCCCTCCTCTGTGGAGCACACAGCCTGAGGAGACGGGAGGGAGATCGGTCGAACGAGCTTAAAATGGACCTTGATGAAGCCAGTGTAGGACCCGTCTTTACTCTGCAGACAGATGTGCCATAGGGTGGGAAGAGAATTGGTTTTAAATAATATAATATTCTCAAAATTGTGAAAAGTTTAAGCATGAATCTTCAGAGAAAAAGGTTTTATTATTTACTCACAACCACCATGTAGAGATTACTGTTGATCTGAGCATTATAGTCCTTAACCTTTTGCTGAATCTCACCAACAGTCAGCTGCTGTTTACCCAAATCAATCTGTTCATCCTGAAAAGCAGAAGGACCACAGATGATGTCTTCAAACTTAGCTTCTAAAGATATGATTCAAAGAGAAAATGACTGCCAGGCAACAAACACAGTCAAAAGCCAAACAAAACTATCTTCCACCAAAAAGAAAGTGCAAACAGCTGTGTGTCTGTTGGAATGCTGAGCTACGACAAAGCCTTACCGTTGACCTCCTGACCTTTTGAAAGAAAGATGTATACGCAGTGAAAAATAACTCCAGCTCTGAGCCGCCGCCTCCCTGACTGCAGAATGTACTGCTGGCTGTACTTCCCCGAGTCATCTCCTTTTCAGATTTCTCACATCGCCTGACAACAAATGATCTCTGTGGTTGCGTGTCAGAAATTGTCATCCATAACATTACACACTCTCCTGCGTCTCTCTCTCTCTCCTCTGTCTGGAGAACACAGACTCCTATGAAAGCTCTTTATATACCAGCATTTGCATTTGCTCCTCCCTGCCAATAAATCTAAGGTGTTGAAAGGGTCAAACTGCTGTCAGCCTGATCGATTTTTTATTCATCTTAAGTGAACAGAATTGACAGCTGATGCTGTTGGTTATGTTTTTGTAAAGATGTCGTATGAAATTCTTCACGTGTGTTGCATATTAACTTCAGTATTTGATCAGTTTTGGCTCGGCCCTTGACTGAGCCTGAATAGCTGTTTTATTGTGATGTTGTTAAGTAACCCCCTCTCCCCTCAGCTCTCTCCTAAATTACTTGCTGTATAGATCAATTGACATTTGAGACGGTAATAAAATCAGTGTCTCCGAGGACAGATGGCACACTGACACTCTGTGGATAGCAGTGGACAATCTGGTAGCATCCATCTGCTTTCTCCTACCCACACACAATATCAGCACAGGCAGAAAGTGACAAAAAATGACAGAAAGACAAATGAAACCTTTACATTAATCTGTATATCTTCAATATTGGTTCTCACCACATTTGTGTCTGACTCTATGGGCTCCTCAGTCAAACCTGTCAGGTCTATTAAACGTTCCTCTGTGTGGCAGTCCAGTTGGATGAATGGTTCACAGCGGTAGTGACATGTATACCTGCAGTCTGAAACAGAGAGAGTGAGGGGTAGTCATGCATTCTGTGGTCAATAAAAAACAAACAAGTGTTGCTTGATAAGTTCTGAACCCAGCAGAGGATCATTAAACTCAGAGGTGTTACACTGATTCATTTTTCAGCACAATCTCTTTCACCTGCAACATACTTTTCCAACAAGAGAGGAAGAGATTTTGTCACAGCTCCCTAGAACTCATATTCAGAGGTCAAAGCCTGAGGGGTAAACTGAACAGAATGCATAACCTATTTCAAAGCCACAACAGTGGGTAACAACTAAGAGGTAGGTAATGATTACCTTGTTTGACCATCTTGTACAACTCACAGAGCCTTGGGAACCCCTGGAACTAGGTTACACCCATTTACTCTAAATGTTTAAATGAACAATGTACAAAAACATCTAAGAAATAACATTCATTTCACAAAATGATCACAGCACATGACCACTCCCTGATGTTTTAGGTTCAGAACACACCAGTCAACCTTTTTATTCAGAGATCTTATCATTTACTTCTTTCATTGTGTTACCACAGCCTCTGTCTTCACTGAACGGAGCCCCTAACTTACCACAGGAATGCCTGAGGTCAAATGATAGGGATAACATAAATGTTCCCAGGCCCCCACTGTTCAAACATGAAGCTCCACAGAGCTTCCTACACATTGGCAAATACTCTGTGATAACAAGTCTCGTACATGGAAAACATAACATGAGCATCCTGCATTTTATCAAATGGAAAGTGATGACTTTGTCAAAGCTCATGGAGCTGTAGGTTGAAAGGATTTTGGGGTTGCATAGCAAATTTAGGCTTTAATTTGGGGGTATGTTTTTTAATCTCTGCAGTTTTCCTCTGAACACTGAAAACTAATTTTTAAGTGAATCCATACACTGGCACACTCTACATGTACTGAAGTACTTAGTATGGTTAACATGGACACACTTCCAAATAACATTGATTCATGTGCACTTACTGGTGCAGCGTAAACATTGCTTATAAAGTCCCCAGATGAATTCTCCGCACAGGTCACACCAGGTAAGATGAGTATAACTGTAAGGCTGGAAATCATGTCCCACAGCAGCAGCTCCTTTATGACAGGAAGGTGTCTCGATGCTGACGCTGTCTCCAATCAGACGGACCACATGGGACTGGCTGGGCTGGACTGGCTTTATGGGTGGTGTGGCTGTGCGGGTCACAGGGGCCGCCAGCTCAATAGGATCATTTACACTGAGGTCCTTTAGTTCGATCAGCTCACATTTGGCCATCCTGTCCCTGATACGGAGCCTGACATCTCAAGTGAGCACTTCCTGCTCATGGATTTGCTTGGTTGGTCCTGAGCAACATAGTGTGCACCTCCACATATGTAATGGGGCTAGTGTGTGTAGATAAACAGGTGACCACCAAGTCCTTTGGAGCTGTAACAATAGATGATATTTGCAGAGCATTAACAAGGTTTGCCCTTACTCAACATAATAAACAACAATTTACCATCTTTAAATGAAGTTCAATTCATTCAATCATAAACTATAATATCCGCATCTTTCCAGTCTGGGCTTCACAAATGGAAAAACTAAAGATTAACCTTTATCTCAGGCCAGTATTCACATACAATTATATGTGTAATCCTGTGAAAGCTGGTAATGACAGTGATATAAAAGCTGCATGTTTCTGACAAAAAGGAGCTTTCACGTAAAATCTGAGTAACTGAGAACTCTGACACCATGCAAAGAGTCAAATCCTCCAGTCTAATTTTAACATGTTTAACATCCTGTTAGACCAAAAGAGGATGAAATAGATCATGCAGGATGCACTTGATATGCAAACACTGTAGGGCCATGAAAAATAAAACTGATTAAAAAAACAAAACTCTTTGCATGTTAGTAGGTTGAATGTGGCAAAATGTTTACAGGTGCATCTAAACCAAGTTTCATGAGTTTGGCTGTGGAGCTGCATTGTGACTAGAATATGAACAAGCCGGGGCTCTATTGGCCAAGTGGGTCACCAGTTATTCACACAAGAGCACATTGTGACCAGGAGCGCCCAGTAAACGTACATTCCATATGTTTAGTGTCTGTATCGGGTGGGATATTTCCCCGTAAACCTGCATGTTTGGTTGATCTGGTCTCGATATGCATTTGCTGTAGTTTATCAAATGCATCACAGCCATTAACGGGACAGTCGAAGTTAATCCCGCAGTCTGAAACGGGACGAAAACTCACAGGCAGTGACGACAGAGCGAACAATCGCTATTTAGACTAAACAAGTGGAGCAAAGATTTAAACAAATAACCGTTACAAACCTTACCTTGTTTGGTTTACCGGCACCACTTTATCACAGATGAGAGTGAAAGCAGTTAGTCGTTGAGATAATTCCGAGCCGTCCGCCCACAAACGGGACCGCTCACTCTTCAATTTGCGCATGACCATAGAGACTCAGACTGAGGTGGATTAGCGTCTAATCCGCCATCCAGAGATCACGGATCACACAGCGGAGGGGAAAAACAAGATGTAATGAATATAATGTTGGTCCAAAATGAATGTAAACGACATAGTCTGTTAGTGTGTGACACTGTTAAAGAGGAATTATCACAGTCCAATAAAGTGTCATATCTTGATTATATATTATATTGTATTATATGATTGATAGACTACTTTTCAAAATTGAAGAAGAATATCTCCTTTTACACAAATGGGTATCTCAGTTTGTAGTAAATACAGGCTTTAATCTTTAATTAAGGGCCATATGGACTCAGCCAAGGCTCCAGGCTGAAATATGGTGTCTTATAGTGACTCAGTGTTATGTCATGCATGAATGTTGGAATATCACGAGTCTTCAGAATAAGTACCAGTATCACTTTCTTTAATTAGCAGCCAGGTTTTATGAGGCTTTCCCCCCTGAAAAGAGTACAGCAAGATCTTACAGGAAGGGAGTGTGAAGGACAGAACTATGAGTTCCAACCTGAGCCCTTATCTTTGGCCAGGGGTCACATGGTGGTGAAATACAGACGAAATATTTCAGCAACATATCCCAAGAGATATTTCTATTTGTTTTCATTTGTCTGTTGTTGAGGAACCATTATAGGTTATAAATGCATTTGTGGATATCAGAAACCAGAAACTGACAAAAATACATTGTCAAATTGAGTCACATTAGTCATTACCATTCTGGTTTTATATTTTAGCATTCCTTATCCACCATAAGTGATTTCCTCCCCTGACAGAAAGCTGCTCTGTGGTTTCTCTGGGAAAATCAAACAAAGACAGGCCATATTTACACAGTTGTAAGTGTTAGTGTTAGTTGTACAGAGGGGATGTTTATTCGGCCACAAACCCGCTACTCAAGTCAAGACTGCAGTATATTCTACTAAAAAGAAAATAAAACGTATAAGTAAAAGTATAAATTATAAATTTCATTAATGATGAAAAGGAGGGTAAAAGAGAGAGAGAGGGAGACCTGAATGATCTCGTTTGTCATGTGGGTGTTTGTTATTGTGGAGTCACAGGCCTATTAGAGAGGAATTTGAGCACAATTAGCAGCGAGCAACAAGGACTGAGTGTCCATTGAGATGTTGGATGGATGGTAGACTGAACGATATCACATCGTCTAATAACCATTACTATAATGACTTCGAATTCATACTCATCCTTGTTATTATTATTATTATTGTTCCTTGACATTTCATCCATAAACATGCTACTTGTGCTGACAGCTTCAGGCATCAGTTCATCTACCAATCCGTCCACGAATCATCTCTCCTTTCCTCTCAGTACCTCAGGGGATAAGTAACAACTTTCCACGTCAGCTGGGAGCTTTCAACCACATTGGCAAGAATTAGCATAAAAGAAGACATCCGGTCATGAGTTCCGGCTTCAAAATAAAAGCAGGAAACATTAACCCATTTGCCCAGTACAACTTAATGAGCGAACACCAGCTTTCAAACGCATTAAACTTGTCGCAATTTAACATGTAGAAATTCCACCGTGACCTTAGGGGTTCCTCCATAGTTTATAGGGGGAGTGGATTGAAAACGCTTTTATGTTGACAGACCCAGACCAGAAGTCTGGCGACACAACTAGAAAAGCGGTAATGTACGAGGAATTGTTATTATGGACAACTCTTATATGTATGATTCTTTCAAGCTAGAGTTTCGTGCACGTGTGGCAGTTGGAAGCTTTTGATTAAATGTAAATGCTTCCGCTTTAAAACAGCCAGAAGTTTAATAGAGTAACGCAGAAAGTCTTTCATTAGTTCCGCTGCTGATAAGACTTAGCTGTGACTAAGGGGTCACTTTAGGTGACGGTGTGTTTTCAGTCCCGACAGCATCCACACACCTTCCACATGGTTCACAACAAAGAGACCGAATCCGAGGCTCGGATCTACGGCTGTGCCCGAATAGGCTCCTCGGTATTGACCCACTGTGTCTGCATCGGCTTCACGGTGTTCATGGCAGTTATGTCATGGCCGGGATCGAGTGAGTGTCCGTTCCTCTCATACATTTCCATGTCTGTGTCAGCCCTCTCCGATGACTGTATAACCTCTTTCATTTCAGGTTTGTTTTCGTGGCACCCTTTCTTCATGACACTGGCTGTAAGTGTAAAATGTTCAAATTAAAACAGCAAACCTACAAAAAGTTCAAACAATCCCCTCCAGATTTCATTTTCTCCTCCCACCAGTTCTCCCTGCTGATGACAGAGGCCATCCTTATCTTCTCACGGCATGGCTCTCCCATCAGAAAGTGTCTACACAAGACTAAGGTCCGACTTCACTGGATCCTGCAGTCCCTGGCTCTGTGCTGTGCGCTCCTGGGCCTGGCAGCTATCTTCTACAACAAGCACCTAAATGGCAAAGCCCACTTCACCTCCTGGCACGGTCTGCTGGGCCTGATCACCGTGTGTGTGGTTTCGGTGCAGTCTGTGGCAGCTTTGCCTCTCATCTACCACTCCCTCGCTAAGGGCTGGTCCCTCGCCAAACTCAAACGCTACCACGCAGCATCTGGACTCGTCACATACCTGCTGGGCAGCATCAGCCTGTGTCTGGGCCTCTGCTCCACGTGGTTCACAACGTCTGTCAGGGACTACAGCTGGTACCTGTCAGCACTCTGCCCAGCTCTCAGCGCTCTCGCTGTCATGAACCAAGTCTCCAGTGCTTACATGGCTAAAAAACGCCTACAGTCCTGCTGAAGGCATTAATATCTGCACGACACTTCAGCCAAATCGTTCCTCTGTTCTTTTGTAAAGCTCAGTCATATGCAAGTGAACCAATTTGTACACGACTCTGATCTGGTTTCACACATGTGTGGATCATTTGTTTGGAGGCTTTTCCTTCCGAAAATGCAAGAAACTCATTCAGGTTATTTATTTTGTCCATCCTTTTGATAAATGATGCTGCCTTTGAATGAAGACTTAGCTAGTTGAGTGACAGATTCTAAATAAAAGTATTTCAGAAGTATTTACACTGCAATAGAAGAGTGTTTTATTGTTAAAATAACATTGATTACACAGTCATTCTGCTTCAGTCTAGGCTGCATGTACGAAAGTTTTACTGAATCAGCCACCAATGGGTCAAAGTGAACAAAAAGGTTAAAAAATGTAATTACAAAAAACAGAATATATTTTCCATCATAAATAAATAGATTTCAGAGACACTTACATTGAAATAAAGGGGGAAACTGCCAAGTGAGCAAACACCAACAAGAAGTTATAAAAAAAACATATGCCCATGAAACAGAGATGACTGACAAGAGAGACAGACAGACAGGGGTTGTTTACAAATCATGTCCATGCCAGGATTCCAATGGGAGACTTTTCTAACTTAGGGCTCAGGTATGATGCACCATGTACATACAGCTCAGAAAGAGACTTGATCCTTTTTCAAATCAGGACATCCATTGTTAGGGGGAGAAAACTAATCCAAAACAGGAAGGACCAGTAGCAAATGACTTTTTTGGGGGGGCGTTGCTTAGTTCACAAACATTTGGGAAAAAAAAGTTTTTCTGGCTTTCTTATGATCTGTTGTTTCAGATTACCCAGTGCTTCCTTACAGTAAATAACCTTTGCATCTAGTCTATTTATCAATGGAGGAAAAGGACTCTCCTATAAATCTAAATACTTTGATGTGTCATCACAACAATGAAACACAGGGCTACAGAGAACGGCGAAGATCTAAACTCCCTAATCACCGCAGACCTACACTGACACGACCGACAGAAGCTACTCACACTGCACCCATTTAAAGATGTACCGCAGAGAAACGCTACTACATAATGGCACTGTCAGTTTGGTAAGGCCACCACACAACCGGACCTGCTTCTGCCTCACAGTCCTCGGTGGTTGTAATGAAAAGCTGATCAGATGACTGGTTTGGACTACATTGACCTATGGAATTATTCAATCAAAAGACTGCAAGAATGCGACGGTTTCTGCCCTTATAAAAATGATTTTGGACAAAAATCATTCAAAGCCTGCTTGTAGGCTGTATGTGGGCAGCTGTGTTATAAGAACAGGTGGAGGGGACACTGATGACGTAAGGTACAACAAAAAGATGCAACAAACTTTTTGCAAATGAAATAGCATCTTATTTAAACTGAACCTGTGTTATGCATTTGACACCAACCGGCTAAATTCTCAGTAGTTCTTTAAACTGCCGACAGAACACCAAGACTCAAGACCCCTTTGTGATATTTAAGGCTAAAAAATAAAACAACAAAAAGTCCAATTCCTTGTCCTAACCCCTGTGTTATCAAAGGCTAGAGTGAAAGTACATTCATTTTAGTTGAAGGACTCTCGAAATTTGTTCCTCCGGCGTCATGATTATAGTTGTAATAATAAACCATTTTCCTTGACCTAAAACCTGCAGAATGCACAGTATTGACGTGTAATATAAACAATAATAATGATCACTATTTACAAAGTATCAGCATATTCATTATAGTAACACACATAGAATCCTTTTCAACAGGGGACGCTACAATATCTATCAAACTGCTACTGACTAAAATATGCTTCGACAGCTTAATAGTTCAAAGTTGATCCTTGAAGGATTCTCTCTAAATATATTGTCAAGTGAATTTGGAAAGATAACAAAACATTCCATAAGCATTTCCAGTCCCTTTCGATTGTGCTAGTTTTCCAGTTTTGTTGGATCAGAAGAGAAAATTGATCTTAAGCACTGGACTTCGTCTCTTTCACACGACAATTCTACACAATTCATTAGTTTCACAGCAATATATTGTGAGAAAATCCAACTGGAAGCAGATTTTTATGAAATTTCTCCATTCGAACTTAAAAATGTAACAGAGAGGCTTTGTTTTGGGAAGCCCCCATGAAAGATTAAGCTGGTCCCTATATCAAAAAAGTCTTGTGTTGCCTCTGTTGTTCCAGCTGAACAATTGTGGGACATTCAGCATACGGATTTGTTACTCTGACTTCATAAATCTATTAAGGTACAGCTTAACTCTCTCACTTGGATGAGACACGAGTGTCTCAGTATGTGTGAACTCAAATAAAATCATTAGGAATGGGAATTCAGATTGAATCAGATCATGTAACCTGCTTAAATTAAAACAAATCACAGCCTTCATCCACTTCATTGTCTCCTCACTCATTTGGATAAACACTTTATTTCTAGGTTTTCATATTATGTAGATTGTGGTTGGTGTTTTGATATGCAATATAAAGAATAAACCAAAGACTAACTTTGAAATAGAAATAAACCACACACCAAATTGCCAACACTGAAACGATGAAGCAATTTAAGATAGAATGCTTAAAATGAATGCAAATCACAAATGATTGCTAGGATGATATTCACTACCAATTTGATATGCATCTATTTTCAAATGTCATTTATCTTTTGAGTAAGAGGTAAAACAGTTGAAAAGGGATCATCACCTAGTTTGACAATTAAAATTTATTTTCTGCCGAACAGAATGATTTTCCATTAGGATTAGGATTCCCTGATGTTTTCTGGGTTTCAGTTCAGTTACTCATATAAACATGTCATCATTCCCATCCCTAATGTACTTCAGGTTAACCATGAAGCTGTGTGAACTGGCCTTCCTAGTCTCTTTGAGTCTCTACTGTCCTGTCACCTCTATAACATCGTCATCAGAGCTGCTACCCCCATTCTCTGCCATCTGATGTCTGTCAGGTTGGGTCAGAGCTGCCCCCAAAAGGCTGGAGGTGGGATTGTTAAAATGAGAGAGGAAGCCGGATGCTGCAGAGCTGGGGCTAGGCGCTGATAATCCCCCAGAGCCAGAGAGAAGAGGGGCAGAGAACATCCTGGACTCGGGGATCAGGGACTGACTGTAGTTGAGAGGGAAGCCTGAAGACAGAAGACCAGCCATGTTGGGATTCATCATGTACGGAGGCAGAGAACCTGAAGCCAGGGAAGAAGAAGTTGCTGCCGAGGGGGGAGATGACATGGGAATGGTGGAAGTCGCAGAGGAGAAAACAGAGGACAGAGATGAGGAGGAGGAGGAGGAAGAGGGAGGAAGGTGTCCGTTCCCTGTAGCTGACGGGAACAAGGTTTGTATGTCAGACATTGTTTGTCCTGGTGTCTGAAGGAATGACGATCCACCGCCGCCGCCGCTGCCCATCAAAAGCGGGTGACTCATGTGCCCTAGGTTGCCCAGTAGGGATGAAGAGTTCAGACCCACAGAAGGAAAGTTGAGGCCCATGGACATACCAGGGAAACGTCCCGCAGCAGAAGTGCGTTTGCCTCCTAACTGCGTGTTTCCATGGCTTTCAGTACTCTTGCGCTTGTTGCCACGCATCTGTAAAGCTGAGCTTAAGAGGTCATTGGTAAATTGACCACCGAGGTCGCCAGTCTGACTATTCTGTGAACTGCCTTCGTCCCCTGCTGGGACAACGGACATGTCTGGAGGTGACGGTAGGTCATCTCCCGTGTTACCTGTGGGTGACGTGTAGTGGCTGAGCTCTCGTAGAATCTCAGAGCTTAACGGAGAGGAGGCTTGTTGCTCATCGTTTGGAGAGTGTTGCTGCTGCTCCCCAGGGGATGAACAGCCGTTACTGATCGGGTGTATAAGGGAAGCCTGGACGTCTGTGGAAGGAAGAGGAATGCAATCGTGAAATCAAGGTATTAAAAGTTGTATTGACAAAAAACGGCACACACAACATTTTGAGAGGCATTGCACAGAATGCACTTTACCTCTTGAAGTAACAGACAACCCAGCTGCTGGCCTACTGATCTTTCCCGAACGAATAGCAAATATCCTTCCATCATTTGTCCTAATGTAGGTACCTGTGTTGAACATAGCATGAAGCAATGAAACGGTGCACTGAATGTATGCAGGCAATCTATTGTGTTGCTGCCCTTACCTTTGGAGCCTCTGATAACATGGATGCTCTCTCCTGCACTAATTCGGGCTTGTACATCTGTTGCACTGTTTGCTCCTGGAATCAAAATATCTGTAGATGGAGAAAATCCACAATGAGTCATACACGAAATATTTAAAAAGTATTTCATTTCCACACCAGCATGGAATAAAGAGACTGGAGTGTAACAGGAGCACAGAAGTTCGTACCAGTTGTGGTGACGATCCTCTGTACGTGAACCCCAGCTTTCTGCAGGAAGTTCAAAGGAAGGCTACCGGGAATGCCCATACCGACCTGCCGGGGCATCATCGGGATTGGGGTGGACTGGATGGGCCTGACACTTGCCACAGGCTTCTCATCTGGACGGGCTATGGGACGCCTGGAAATATCAAAATCATCAGATGGTCACACTTGTACTCTAAGACAAGTTTTGAAATGAGATGTAATTCTTTTGTACAGCCTTATCAAAGCTTAAAATATAACATGATAACTGTACCCACCAGCTGCGTTGGCTAAATGCTGGTATATTGCTGAGCGTTTGATCACTGTTTGGGTAATAGTGGGCATATGATGGGCGAGAATAGGGCACAGAGGCTCGCTTCTCATCTTCATAGCTCTTCTTGGCAGCTCTTTTCTCTGCTTTGGTAAGTTTGGACTCCTTCCGGTCTACAAGCAGAGACTCGTGATGGAAAGGTTGCTATTGGAACAAATGGAAAAAGGAATCATTTGAAAATCTTATTCACAGTTCAATGGTGAGTTTTGCTGTGAGAGACAGGTAGAACTCTGACATGCCACTCAACATCTAACCGTCTTTGCTCACTACTGAGCTACACTGGGCATATGCTCCTGTACCTTGGTGATGAGGTGTGGGTAAAGCTGACAGGCTTGATGAATCACTGCTTCCAGATCTTCTCTCGAGTCATGTAAGAGTTTTTCAGCATCGGGCTCCTCCTCTACGAAGTGCAGCAGTGACTCCACCTCTTTACGAGTGAAGTTCAGCACTGGGTTCAGGTCATCAACCACGCGGTCTGCAAACAAAACAAAACACATTTCAGATTGGCTGGATTTCTTATATAGCAAAGAAGCTACACAATCTTACCGATACATTTTGCATTTTGACTACGTGTGTGTAGTCAAAACCTCCTAAAACCTGAAAAGCTAGTTTAGCAATTATGTTTTGGGTAATGTCTCCAAAAAATGTCCTGTGTATCTGTTCCATGCAGCATCCACCAGTGTTTCTGGAAGCGACCAAGGTCCAATGTTTGCCTCTGTTTGGTTGTTTTGATTTGCAAATGTAGTTATAGTTACACTGAACTTGACTGTTTGATGGTAAGTCACAGCTGGGATTTCTGCTATCAGATCATTTTCTGTATTCTTTTCAATTTTGCTAGCCTAAATAACACAGTATGAGTATTCCATTACTACACAGTCACTTCACAGACGCCTTGCTTGTGACATGCACATGCAAACAAGCACATAGTTTCTTACCGGACATCCCCTGTTTGGAGACTTGTCTGTCATAGATCTTCTTCTCCAAAGTGAAGTCACAGACGAGGCGGTATATGTAGCAGGGTTTCCTCTGACCGTAGCGATACACCCGGCACACTGCTTGGGCATCGTGACACGGGTTCCAGGACGCGTCGAACACAACTACACGGTTCGCTCCGATTAGGTTTACCCCCAAGCAGCCCGCTCTGTGAGGAACACCGGAAATTAAACCTACCACTACCACCTACTGTGTGTGTGTGTGTGTCTGTGTGTGTGTGTGTGTCTGTGTGTGTGTCTGTGTGTGTGTGTGAAATTGGGAGAAATACTGTAATGAATAAAGAGCTGAGACAGCTACCTGGTAGAGAGCAGGAAGACCCATGTTGAGATGTTCTCTGGGTCATTAAACTGATTGATAAGGCGTTCTCTTTCTGAGGCAGATGTACTCCCATCCAGTCCTACAGACAGAGATTTGAAAAACAGTCAAATCACTCAAAGTATTCCACAAGGGGACATAATAAGAAAATACAAACAGTGGGAACTGCGGGGGCATCAAACAAAAAATGAAAAATGATTTGGTAGAAGTGTATACATCTTCAGAATTGATGTATAGTTCAGGTTGTATAGTTAAGTTCACACAGGTGTTCAGGTGTCTCAATGTGGGAGTGTTTTGTGTATTTCTTCTTGCCCTTAAATAAAGACTTTCAATACAGCTGTTCCATTATCTGGATCTATACACATATCTCACTCGGTGTATGTGTTTATGACATTTTTGGCAGATAAATTGATGTCATTTCAAGAGGACTGTGTAAATTACAAAAGCGAATAGGGAGATCTGTGGCTACACATCACAGCCGTGGCTACTGAACGCAATAAAGACAACAACACAGTAGGGGTTTCTCGGTAAGCTGGTTAGAGAGATGACTTACTGTAGTAGTTGAGATTGCGGACCCAGTTCTGGTTGGGGCTGTCAGGGGAAACTACAGCTGCTGGCATGGGTCTCTGCGATAAGAAGTCCTCAATGACAGACAGGGTGGACAAGCTCTGGCTAATGGGGAACACAACAGGAACGCATAAATGAGGAATTACACAGATTGGTGCGATGAAGTATGACATGAATAACAATCAGTCAACCTTTAAATAGTCACATCATCATATACAGTAAATCACATGTGGCTTACAACAAGATTGAAAGAAGAAATTCTTTTAAAAATTAGATAATTTTTGTCATGGAAATTATTCGTCTGAAGGTGAACAAAGAATTGAAGTCAATCTTTGTTTTTCTTGATCTTTTTGTCTCAATTTCTGGGAGGAACAGACAAGGAGTAGGGAGATATGTTATGGGCACAGCTCAGGGTGAAGGGAGGTAGGGGTCAGGTGAGTAGCTGTGGGTGAGCGTGGGGAGTGAAAGGATATAATATGTATCTGCAATATCTAGTTTGTGATAACATTTATAACAGGAAACATTTTGGATATACAAGGTTAGTGCTTCATTAAATTGCATATCTGTGTGAGAACATTGGGTTATACAAGTTTATGCATTTCATAAATTGTAAGAATAGACAGCGGTGTCATTTTCCATTGCAATTTTCTTGTTGTAAAGGCTCAGAAAGCTCCAGTAAACATGATTAATTGGCTGAATGACTTACCTAAAGACCAAAATCTTGTCTCGTCTGCTAACACTCTCATCAATCAAATGGAAGAGGAGAAGCATCTTGGCTGAGTTCTCAAGAACTCCTGTATGGTAGTTTGACATTATGTCATTTGCCTGAGACAAACGAGAAAGGTTGGTGAAGGACATTGGTTTGACAAGAGACTACTTCAGACTCAGGTTGGTGCCACCATCAGCTGTATGGTGTGGATAGAAGTTAACATGGATATTGTGATGGATATGAAAGAGAAACGGCTTTTCCCAATGCTGGTCTACGGTTCTGACATACCCACTCATATGTGATGACTTGATTGGCTCTTTCCTGTGAGGGATTAAGCGCTGGCAGGTTGTTGTTGACTTTGCTGTTGCTCGAGTCGGCTACTTTGGCTTTAAGGCCACCAGTGCAGCGGGGGTTACTGGCTGAAGTGATGTCATCAAGGTCCAGGTCCTGCTCATTAGCCTGATTCTCCTTCTGCAGGGCCTCGTAAAGGACATCTGGGTGATTCCAAATCTGGAGGGATGTGGAAACAAAATTGTTCTCACTTAAGTCGTACAGAAGCAGAATGTTTTGTCATTATTTCCAGAGCGATTTACAATTTTGCTGTGCTCTCACAGCCAATATCACACTTCCCATGTCGAATCCTTACCCACAATCCAAAACTGGATCTCTGTGGTGCAAATGTGTGGGCGCCTATATCAAATATCCTATCAGCATAACATGACCCAAAAGGATGCAATTACAAAACAGCCTCACCTTGCAGCACACACAGAAGGCTTTGAGAGGGTTGAGACCGAGCCAACCGCTGTTGCCAGCTTCTCTGAAACGTTTCATAAACTCGGTATACAGTGCCCTCTGGACGGGAGAGAGTCGCACCAAGATAACGTGTTCCCCCTTGAAAGGAAGATGATCTCTGAGCACATCATGGCCACGTCTGCAACCCAGAAAAGCACAGAGTCAGAACAATCCACACAGGAGAGGCGAGTGTGGTTTTCTTTCACGACATCTCACTTCTAAATTCAGACCTTGGCAGTAAGCTTACCTCTGAACGAAACCCTCCAGCAGGCTGTGGAGAACATGGCTGCGGTAGCGCATGAGGCGCACGTCTTGAGGTGTGCTGTCAACACACTGTCCATTCAGAATGGGCCGCTCAAACATGTTGCTGAACTCTTGCCGGGTTCCCAAGAAGTCAGGCCTAACAAAGTCCACCATGCACCAGTACTCAATGAGGTTGTTTTGCAAGGGATAACCCGTCAGAACCACTCTGCGCCGTGAGCGGATGTTCTTTAGAGCCTGTGATGTGCTTGCGTGGTAGTTCTTAATACGGTGACCCTCATCACAGATCACCACATCCGGCCCAGGCCGGGCAATGGCTTTTTCGATACCTGCATTAAAAAAACAAAGAAGGGAAGGAAGTGTGAATTCACAGCAACTTTGAAATGTACAGTATGCATGTGGTTTCCTAAAACTAATAGATTCTGCTGACCGTTCATGAGTTCCTGCTGTCTGTCTTCTTCATCCAAGTCAATGATGATTGGTCCTGCAGGTTTCTTGGACTTCCTCTTCTTCCCCATGACAAAGCTCTTCTTCATGGACAGCAGGCGGTACATCTCATACCCCATGAGCAACACTCCACCATCTCTGGACCAGTCCTCAACAACCTTGGCTCTGGCCATTGTTGTTCTGCAGGTAACACAGGCGGTATGATTGACAGTTCAAATGTTTGCTAATGAGTGCCTAACCCTTGACACACATAGACACACAATATGACACTCTACTTACTTGTGCTCATCGTTGAGAATGTGAACTTTGAAGTTGCGGCCGGTGAGAAGTGCAGGGTCAGTGTCAGGGGAAATGGCCTCTTGGGATGGAAGCCAAAGATTAAACTCTGCCAGCCAGTTCTGAAGTGTGTTCACCTGCCAAGTTGAGGTAAAAGAGTTGGTGGTTAAATTTCACCAAAGATCAGCATACATCCACGTGTAAACCGTCCAATGACACAACACATAGACATCGATGACTCACAGGGACAATGGCTAACACAGTGTGGGCCTCTGTATTCCTCAGTAGGATGTCTATGAAGGAAATGATCTGCAGGGTCTTGCCCAACCCCATGCTGTGAGCAAGGATGCAGCCAAAGCCACTACTGGTCTTATATCTCTCCAGAGACTCAATCAGGTTATCGTACAGAAACCGGATTCCTCCGACCTAAGAGAGGAGAAGAATGTTGGTTAGAAATCTAGCAGACCAACCTGACAAACATTGAGAACCCGAGCTGGCTTTAATCTCAATTGTTTAGTGTGGACAAATCCATATAACTGACAATGTGAATGGCATTTAAGTAAGCGTACCTGGTGAGGTTTCACTGCTCTGGCCAGTTGCGGAGCGAGATAAATGTCAGTCTCCTCTGCAGGGTGGTTGATATTGACCAGCACCCTGCCCTGGGCATCAGGCAGGTTCAGATCATCGTTGATATGTGCCCCACTGCTCTCCTCTGAGCCGGCGGTCCCATCCGCTTCCTCGTCAGCTGACTCGCTGCTTATTTGCAGCGCGTCCTCGTCCCCAGAACTGAGCTCAATTACATCTGTAACAGTGATGTAATGAGAACAACTGGAAACTGTGCACGTTCCTTTGTATATTTTCGAGCAAAGCGCAAAGAGCTTTCACAGTATTATCAACTGTCTTACCATCTCTGACGGCTAGCAAAGGTAGGCTGGCCTCCTCTTTTTCCTCGTCATCGCCACTGCTGTCCAGACAGATCACATCGTGCTTGCTCAGGAGACCAGGTACCAACTGAGAGACCTCCCCTAAAATTGAAGCAGTTTCTGCTGCTGAGAAGGTAGGAAAGTTAGGATAGAAAGCAAAACCTTTCAAAAGACCATAAACAGAAATATCAAGGAGAATATAAGGAAAAGCATCATCTGGAAGTGCTTTATTGACAGAGTGACAGTTACCTAATTGACAGTCTGATACACTAGGGGCTGGTGTAGGGAAGTCTTTCCTCTGCTGCTCCAGACGTTTCAGTCTCTCCATCTCTTCCTGCTGAGCAGCCTTGGTTCCAGCCTCCAGCTGATCTTCTTTCAGAAGCTTTCTGTATGGGTGAGGAAATGGGTCACGTTACAAAGTTTAGTCAAATGTTTATTAAACAATACACCTGAGAGTAAATATCAAATAAGTGAATGTACCTGATATTCTTCCTCATGTGTGTAGGCTTAGATGGCTTGGGAGGTTTAGAACCTTTGGAGGACTTGGAGGATTTGAGTGATTTAGAGGCCTTTTGTTTCTTTGTTTTGCTGGACGGCGGCTTGCTCTGGCTCGTGCTCTCTGGGCTTCCTGGAGACTGAGAGCGCGAGGGGGGTCTGGAGGGAGCTCTGGAGGGGGGCCTGGAAGCAGGCTGAGATGAAGGGCCAGGGGAAGCCTCTCTGGAGGTAGAGGAATTGGAGTCCCCACCATCCTGAGCCGATTCTGCCCTACCTTGGGCACTTTCAGGTCGCTCTATGGGGACAAGGGAAAATACATGGTGAGATTGGAATACTATAATTAAACACCTCTCAATTTAACCAATGCGACAAAATAATATTACATCATTATTTTGAGATATGAAGCTCACTGATTTCATGTGTGAATGAGAAACTAGCAGAATGTTGCCAAATTCTGTCACAGCATGAGATCTTGACAACTAATAAGATATAAACCCATTTGATTAAAGATGATGAGGATTTATCAAAATCTTCTCACTTTCTAGGTTCTATGTCCATCCTTGTACTTAAGGGTTTGGTCAGTGCACACAACTATTTTGCATTTTTAAAGCTTATTCATTGGCAGACTTAATTGCCAATAAAATTAATAAAATCCTCAGAAGAAATAAAGTTATGATGAATATTGCAATTTCACAGGGTTTTGAATAATAGTTAACAGTAATAGCCCCACATCTGCACTTACCAACAGCATCATCTTCATCATCTCCATCATTTTCATCCTCGTTTTCCTCCTCGTCCTCATCTTCTTCTTCTTCCTCTTCTTCGTCATACTCTTCTTCGCTGTTCAGGCTGGGCTCCAAGTCACTTTCTGAAATTGCCTCTTCAGACATGGTGTCCATGGGGCTTTTAGAGTATTACCTACAGACCTTCATCAGGAGCCTTTCAACAACAACAACGACCTTCAATTAACAACGACAGTATATCACTTATGAACGTTATTGGCAACTGTTAAAGCAGATATAAATTTGGATATGGGAATGGACCACAACATGGCGCCAACTAACAATCATCGCCACACCAACAACAACAAAACATACAAGAAATATGATCAGTTTTAATACACGTGACGTTTACTATCCACAGACTCTGTATTGTCTATACACTGCAACACAGTCGATTGTTCTGAAACAGCGAGGCAGAAATCCACAGTGTTCGTTCTGTATGAATGCATTAACACCGACCGAATAATTAAACACAGACACGGAGGGATTTCTTTCTCTCAATTGTCTTGTTAGAAGAGGATGGAGAGCTAGCGTGCAGCCAAAAGCTACCTCTACGCAACTCGTCTGTTTTGGGACGTTCTTACCGAGTGTTAAACGTAAAATGAGCAACGCACATGTACGGTTGTATAACCTACACCGGCTAACCGATAACCGAAAATAAATACAAACATTTCTCTGGCTCAGACCAACGGCGCTACGCTCGGTATTTGCACAACAATGAACGCAATTTCCACTGCCAAACCCACGTAGCGTCCATTGTTCACGAAATGCTGTAAAACGTGTGGCGGACTGGTTCTTGGCTGACAGGCAATATGCTTTCCTTTAGTGACAGATTGGATCGTTGGCTGTCGTAACTAGATAACAATCTAAATATTGTATGGGTAACGCGTTGCTAACGTTAGCTAAGTTACAACAGGGCTAACAGCACAGGCTAGCTAAGGCGCGTTAGCTCAACTCAATCCACCAAGCTGTTTCGGGTCTTACCTTAATGTATGGCTGCGATATTCCCTTCAAGAAACCTCACTTTGTATGTCTACAATGCTTGTTCATCTATTAGTACATGCAGTAATTGTGTAAATGAACTGGTAAACGCTACTAATTTTCCAGTGTGACCATAAACACCGTCCCTGCAAACGTTGAGAATTGGTTAGTTGGACTAAGGTTCCGGAGGATAAAAATCCTATTAACCCTTCAAACTTTAGCTTCCATCTGAAGTTTGAGTGGAATATACGTAGAATAGCGGCAATAAAATACAAATTTGAAATAAATCAACTGAAGCCTTCATGTTTCACTATCCCTCAAGAATGTAGTTTGAATTCTGATTTGACTTTACTATATAAAAAACAATTATAATTACTAGTTTTATCATTATCATTATTATTATTGTATTATGATTGTATTCATACATATATATTCCTCCAAGCAGTATTGCGATATTTATCGCATACATATGTAACTGACCAAGCCAGTACACGAAACGGGCACCACAGTACAACTACATTATTTCTGCATGTTCAATAGCTTCAAGAAATACAAATCAGTACTTTTTGAGACAAGATAATTATATTATTTTGACATCTATCTAAATATATATCTTATATTTATCAGTCGTTTGTTTATTTTGTCATTCACTGTGCGCTTTATCCAGTCTGTGACAACAAGTTGCAGGTAGGACTGTTTTGTTCGGCCGCACGTCGAGTCTTGATGACGCACAGTCTATGCGTCCACGTCGTCTTTGTGTTTATCTTGAGCTTTCCACAGTGTTTCGTGAATGGGTGCCGCGTTATCGCAGCATATTGTAGCGCCTGATTTGGATATGGACTGGAAAACATCTTAAATACAACATAGAAAACTGTGCACAGATGCAAAGATGAACAAAGGCTGGCTGGAACTCGAGAGTGACCCAGGTGAGAAATGTCGCCAGGACTGACAGCACAGCTAACGTTAGCTTCCGCCGGATAGTTTAGCTACGAAAGCGGCAGGTCTTATTATATTAACACTCCCGAATCTACTGTTCCATCAATTGAACAAAAGAGCTATGACAGAGTGCTATGTAGATGATGTTTTAATCGCCATTTAGTTAGTAAATGGCAGCATTACCCAACAGTAAATAGAGAGCAACATTTGGAGCTATGTTAGCAGAAACAATTACGCTTTTCGTGTGTAAAACAAAGGATTTTGCCTTTCAGGACTGTTCACTCTGCTGGTGGAAGACTTTGGTGAGTAGTTGCCCAATTTGAGATTATATATTACATAAGAGCTGACGCGTGAAATGTTGATATTGCACCCATTGAAACCTTGCTGGGGCTCATCATAAAAGCCTGTTGGGAGTCTTGTGGGCTTTGTTACGCCTTTTGAAAATGTGTGTGTGTCTTGTGTGTGTGCGTGTGCACGCTCTGTAGGTGTCAAAGGTGTCCAGGTAGAGGAAATATATGATCTCCAGAGCAAATGTCAAAGGTACGTGTGATGCATGATTGATAAGTTCTGAGCTGTGGTATTGTTGAAGTCACCTTTTCCCCATTTGATCTCAGTGATTATAACTATGAAGTTCCAGAGGTACCCAAGGCTCTAAGTTGTTTGAGATGGACAATTTTAATTTGGTCACACTGTGTACTTACTTACTGACTGACAACATTATTGTACTTATTTTGGATCTTTGCCATTAGTGGATACAATTGTGTGGCTTTAATAGACCACCTTTGTTTCCTCAGCCCTGTCTATGGCTTCATCTTCTTGTTCAAGTGGATTGAGGAACGCCGATCCAGGAGGAAAGTAAACACTTTGGTGGATGAGACCTCTGTCATCGATGAGGACATAGTAAATGATATGTTCTTTGCTCATCAGGTAAGAGTCGTTGTTAAAGAGTCTGTTTTTAAAGGCACGTTTGGACAAATTTCTTATAGGCGTGTTTGAAATCTTGAGTCATTCACAATTCGCAGTTCAGATTTGACCTTTGAACTGTACACCGCTGTCACAGAATGTTGAAGCGTTCACCCCACTAGTTCCTTAAAAATATTTAGAAATGTTGCTCCTCCAAGCCCTTCAGAATGGCTGTGTGTATTTTTAATTGCACACTAAGTAGTGATTCATATTTTGGCTGATGAGGACTTGTTTGCTGTTGATACGTTTTCCTATCCAGTTGATACCAAATTCCTGTGCCACCCATGCACTGCTGAGTGTGCTTCTGAACTGCAGCGGCGTCGAGCTCGGCACCACCCTCAGTCGCATTAAGGCTTTTACAAAAGGCTTTAGCCCAGAGGTAAGGTGTTTCTCTGTTTCTCCCCGCTTTTGCCCTCACTCATGCACTTACAAAATGTTGTTTTTCATCATATTCTCCAGTGGAGTCATACTTTGGTTTCATATTAATTGATTGAACAAGGTAATTAGAATTGGAGGTTACAAATATTTGAAATGTACGGACCGGTTAACTACAGATAAATTGGTAATCCGAAGATTGGCTGTTAGAGGTCTTGGCGGTTGTTGGGATCCTTGTACTGTGCTGGACATCTCTGGGCTTCAGTTTTCCACCTCCATGACAGGTGCTCTGATGCTCTGTAAGCTTTGATTTGCATTCAGTCACTGAGCAGCACTCAACTGATTTGGCCGACTTTATAAGAAGTACGGGTTAATGAATCACATTTTCCTTCCTTGGTGAATCTTCAAGCCCATGCAACCACAGGCGCACCCCTGCTTGTTGTCTTCTGCTGATGTTGGGACTGTCTCTTATTTCCCGTAGTTTTTGAGTCATCTTTTGCCAGCACTCTCGCAGACTCCAGGGGTTTTTCCCCATGTGTTCTGCTCGTAGCCCTCGACAGGTGTCTCCAACAACAGAATTGGATCCTGCAGCCATAGATAGCTTGCCCATGACCGCCCCATTGGGGTCTGTTTCCTCCTGTTAGCTGTATCAGTATCAGTATTTCCAAACTTTCATTTGTTTATTGCACCTCAAACACATCCCAATGTTTATTAACAGCTCATTCTCCATCCATTTGTCTTATCATCTATCTATCACTGCCTTTTTTATATTTTTCAGAGTAAAGGTTATGCAATAGGAAATGCTCCAGAACTGGCCAGAGCACATAATAGCCATGCCCGGTAGGTCACAGTCCGCAGCTCCTATTCTTCAAATGTTGGATCTGGTTCCATTAAATATTTTTGAGAAATGTGATTGGTTAACTATACTAAAATACAGACAGCAGGCTTTGTGCAGTCATCAATATTTATGATTTCTTTTGGTTTTTCTATGGAGACCGGAACCTCGGCACCTGCCAGAGAAACAGAATGGGATCAGTGCAGTGCGGACTATGGAAGCATTTCATTTTGTCAGCTATGTGCCCATTAAAGACCGTCTCTTTGAGCTTGATGGACTCAAGGCTTATCCCATCGACCATGGTAAGACTCCATACTTGTATAGAAGCAAACAGCGCTTTTAAAGAAACATTTTAACAGCATTTTACTTGCAATTGTGCTTACTATTCAACATTTCTTAGGTCTCAAACATTGTTATAATGCATTTTGCTTACCTTTGCTGTGAGTCGACTGCACTTGAGGTTGAACATTGCTCTATATTCCAGGGCCTTGGGGAGAGGAGGAGGAATGGACTGATAAGGCTCGACGGGTTATCATGGAGAGGATTGGACTGGCCACTGCAGGGTGAGTCCATAACCAGTTATTTACTCAGAGTTTAACAGCTTGTCCAGACTTTTAAGTTAAGTCAAGTTTATTTATATTGTCCAGTAGCACATACAATGTCTCAAAGGGCTTTACAGGCCCACGACATCAGGAAATTCACGCCGTCCAAAGCTCTCTAAGAAGACAGGAAAACCTTGATGTATAAGGAAAAAGGAAGAAACCTCAGGAGAGGCAATTCCATGAGAGATTCCCCCTCCATTGCCGGGTGTGCAATAGGAACTTCCAGTGGGATCAGGGGGATGTTTCAAAGCCTCATGTTGCTGTTCCTCTCTTTTTCAGTGAGCCTTATCATGATATCCGCTTCAACCTAATGGCAGTGGTGCCTGACCGCAGGATGAAGTACGAGTCCAAACTGGAAATTCTAAAGAGGAATCGACAGACTGTCCTGGAGGGTCTGCAGAAGGTCAGCAACCAGCAGGAGTCATGAGAAAATGTGTTTCACAACTCTGTAGTCATAGAAGAGTTGGTTAGGGCATCTGTGGGTGTTTCTGAGCAAAGCATTCAATTTCACACTTCCCACTGACGAGGAAATGGTGTGATTATGTAATGAAATTGTGGAGCTATAGGAACTAGGTAGGAATGTGAATTAAATTGTTACATCATGTTAAAACTAAAATAATCCATGTAAACTATTTGAGTACTGAAAGGAACACTTTTGCCACAGTTGGTATGGTGTTGGTGGATCTTTAGTTGTAGTTAATGAAATGTCCCTGTGTCTAGATGACTGTCGTGTCATTGATTGTTTTGAAGTGTCACTTAAATATTTTTCAAACCTCCAGATGATTCGGCTCACGCAGCCTGAGCTTGTTCAGGACAAAAAGCAGCAGGAGTCGTCTGCTCCTGATGATGGCTCGGCCAGTGTCAAGAAAGAGGTAGACACCGAACCAATTACAACCCCGGGGGCCAATAAAGCCTCTTCAGGTACTGAAACTGGCTCTGTTCCCCAGCCTTTTGGGAAAGTACGCCTCTTACATTCCTGTCATATGACTTGTTTTTTGATTCAGTGGATGATTTAACAGGTCAAGCCCAGACGGTCTCTAGCCCTGCAGGCAACACTAAAGGCATGGGAAAACAACCAACTGGAGGTCCTCAGCAAGTCTCTAGTCCTGTTGTCCAACGTCTGCCTGCCTTCCTGGACAACCACAATTATGCCAAGTCCCCGATGCAGGTAAGAAGGGAGACAGAGTCAGTATGTCCCAGCTCAGAAAGGGCATTAGGTACTACACACTATGTTTGATGCTCGCCAACATAATTAGAGACACTGTTGCTTCGTCTCCCTATGCATTAAGTTCACATGTGTATCACATTTCCTAGGTCTTATTAATATTTCTTTCCTTTTTCTCTTTCTTTTTCTCCTTCCCCTCTCTCTGTATAAAAAAAATCTCCAAAGTGTGTTATAACTGCATGCTCATTATCATGTCAAATGCCTTCAATAAAACATTTAACAACAAAAAGAAAATTAGAGACTGGCAAATAATATTGGTGACATTATATAATATAAATATTTTAATAAACAATATATTTGACCGTGTCAATCAACAGATAATTCACAAAATTCATGCAAGAAAACAGAACAACAAGGATAAAAAGGTGAAACACACATATTTATTACATGGCTACTTGCAAAATATCATGACTTAGCATAAACTGTGTTTCTGGCATTTTTCCTTCAAAATGCATCTTTTTCCTCACACTAATTTTGTTTCCATGGTAATTCATTTGATCTGTCAGGCAGTAGAGCCAAAACGATATGCAGCGAGAACACATTGCTATTCTAGCAAGTAGAACAAATCTCATCCTGCTCTCCATCTCTCACGAATCTGACTTTAAAATCAGTTTGCTTTGCATGATCCCTCTCGCTCTCCGTCTGCGTGTGTGTCTGTGTGAAGTAGAGCAAATCCAGCAGACTGGAGGGGTTTAATGCTTTTCCTTCTTATGTTTGCAAGACGGTCATTTCAGTAGCCAAAAACATTTTTCTTTGATTTTGACTTTGATTGACAGGAAGAGGAAGACCTTGCTGCTGGAGTTGGCAGATCCCGGATTCCGGTTCCTCCGAAAGCCCCGTACTCTGATGATGAGGATTATGAAGACGATGATGAAGAAGTAACCAGTTCTGCAGGCACATCCAACAGGTTAGCACGCATTTACCACTGTGACCTCGCCAACGTGAGCTGAACGCCTGAATTAGTGCTTTAATCCATTCAGCTGAGGTAAAGTTTGATGCTTTAATCTATGTTAAGGTTTCGACGGAAGGCGAGTCTGCGTACCCGATCCGGACGGGTGGCAGGTGGAATGGAGAGCCAGATTGCCCTCAGCGTTCTTGCTGAGAAACTAAAGAAGGAGGCCCAAAAGAAAGATGCGCTAAATACACCCTTGTCTGTACGCACCGAAGGCCGCACCGGTGGCATTTGTATCACATCCGCTTCACAGCCATCCCCCACACCCAGCAACGAAAGCACCGACACCGCTTCTGAGATTGGCAGCGCTTTCAACTCCCCGCTGCGCTCACCAGCTCGCTCCCAAGCTGCCACGCGGCCCTCCAGTCCGGTTGCGTCCCATCTGTCTCGTGTGCTCTTTGGAGAAGATGAGTTGTTGAGGCTAGACTCCAGACACAATCGAGCTGTAAGAGAACTGGGTCCTTCTGTCAGCATTGCCTTGTTACACCTGCAGGAGGATGGTGTCATTTATGCTCTCCCACCATCTGGTGAGTACACAAGATCATCACTGTCAGCAATATTATTTACAACAGTGGTTTAAAAGCTTCTGCTGAAGTAAGAGCTTATCAGTTAACTTTTGGGATTCACACATCACTCACCAGACATAAAGAACTTTATGTACTATATCAATAATAGATTTTCTTTTGGTAATTTTGATAGATTGATTGTGATTGTTTCATGTGTTGTAGATTTGGCTACAGATGGCATTAAGCAGCCCTGCACTCCTGAGAAGATAAAGGACAAAGATCAAATAGCTCTGGCAGCAGGAGAAAAGGATGGAGGTAATGAGGGGGACGAGGGGCCATCTGCGGAGGTGAAGGTAGAGGAGAACAGAGATGGTGCAGACGCGAAGGCTACCAAGGAAAAGCGCAGCGCTGTGGAAACTGCAGGAGACAACAAACCTGCTGGAGATAAGTACTCTCCAAAAGTAAGTCCAAACATGTCGGTGTGTTTTTTTTGCATTTATGTACCTGTTATCCTTAACAGCCTGTCTAGAGTTTCTGAGAATCACAGTGCCCGAAGTTATTTTAGCACATACTGCCAATTAGTGAGTTGCTGAGTCTGTACACTACTAAAAATAGTGCATGTAGTAAAAAACTGTGGCAACGCTGGTAATTTTATTCTGTCTCTTGCAGGAATTGCTTGCTCTGCTCAAGTGCGTAGAAGCTGATATTGCCAATTACGAGGTGTCTCTAAAGGAGGAAGTGGAAAAGAGGAAGAAATACAAGGTACATTTTGTTTACTTACTACAGTAGAGCAATTTCAGTTTCCTTGATGAGTTGAGTTTTTTTGGTTTATAATTATGTTTCCATATGTTCAGATTGATGATCAGAGGAGGACACATAATTATGATGAGTTCATCTGCACCTTCATATCAATGTTGGCCCAAGAAGGTAAATCTTTTCAACATAATGTATTTGCCCCTTTGTCACAACTTCATCCTAAGTTTTTATTTTACATATAACACGGCCCCAAATCTCAAGGTGTGATAAAGATAAAGTCTATGGTTATAGTCTGTGGTTGTTGTTGTGGATGTTGTTGTGCCGTCTAACGATCCATTAAAGATGACCTGAAGGTCTGCATTAGTATTTACATATTTATACTGGTTGTCGTCTGCAGGTATGTTGGCCAGCCTTGTGGAACAAAACATTTCAGTCCGTCGCCGGCAGGGCGTGAGCATCGGCCGCTTGCACAAACAGAGGAAGCCCGATCGCAGGAAACGCTCCCGACCTTACAAAGCCAAACGCCAGTGATTACTAACAATCTTTTTATTACTCCTCTCCTTTACCACTGTGAGCCACCAAGCAATCGCTGCAGAGAAATAAAGAAGCTGCCGCAGTGCCGAAATGCTCACATTAAGTCAGTATATAAACACTTAACTGTATTTTAGTCAGAGGCTCCTCGTCTTCATACATTTGTGTTAAGTCAATTCTTTTATCATATCTGTATATACTGTATCTACTGCCATTTTAACCTCATTGTAAAGTTCCTTCTTCCTTTGCATCTGCTAATTAGTTTGTAAATATGAAAAACGCTTGGTCCCATTAATGCACCTGAATGTTTTTTTTTGCCTTCTGGGGGATTTATTCTCATGGGAGGATTTTCTTTACAGTCTTGTGGTCAGGGTTAGACTAAGTCATTATTTTTGTTTACATCACTACACAAGTTACAATTCCCCAGCCGTACCCCCACCCCCGCCTCCACGTTTTGACAAAATGGACAATTTTAAACTCAGTGTAATGTCATGGATGATTTTGTTTTTGAGTGGTATGTCATTGCAAGTATGATCTCTTGTTGTATATGAATAACAAGCTCTTATGTTATTTTTGTACGTGAAATGGATGTGACAATGGAGGTAATGCGGGTGTGCGCAGTTGTGTGTTTTGTACATATGTATTTGTTGGTCAGCTCAACATCACCTCTGTACAGCGCTTGATTCCTTCTTCTTGCCAATTCATTCCATAATAAACTTAATAAAAAATATCTCGCTCTCTTATATTTGCCGGGTTGAATTAGGATTCAGTAAATTGACTGTGTTGGAGTCCACACTGCAGTGCAACAACGTTTAAGAAATCTATCTCATTAAATAAACACAGGCGTGTTAATGTAGTACCAGTGAGTGTACACTAGGGAGAGCAGCGATTCAGAGATGAGTGGGGGTAGGAGGGTGTAATAGGCACTCTGCTGTAGGTAGACTGACATTAACAATAAAATATGCTCTGGATCCACTGTACAGCGCTGGAGCTTTGCCGTAAATATTTATTCACATGAATAAAAACATCACTCAATATTTAACAAAGTTCCTTAGTGCTATTAGTGCTTTTGTATTGGTATACTTGTGGAAGATAATGCATTAGTTTAATGGTAAACCCGTTGTGTAATACAGTCTGATATATTTCTTATTATTTATCAGGCAACACTTTGAAAAAGATGCATTTGAGGTACAGGTGGGGGTTTTAAACTAGGAAGACATCATTTCCACAACCCATTAGCCAAACCAAATTTTCTCCTCAGCCACACAGCCATCTGCTTATCAAATTGAATTCTTTCTTGCAGAAAACACCCAGACATTTATCTCCAGAAGTTGAAAGTAACTAAGTATGTCAACTCAAGTACTGCACTTAACATACATTTCAAGGTTATATTTCGACTTTAAGGCCCATCTTTAATCTCGTCCATCTTTGCTCCCCCCATACCTAATTTTCTGGCCTTATTCATTCATACCTTCTATTTTTTCATCATCAATTGTTTCCCCCAGTGTTTCTTATGTTCCTCTCCTTGTGCCCATAACACCATTTAGGTATAAGAACAAACATACTGTGGTAGAGAAAGACGGAATACATCAGGAGTCCCAGTGGAGTACAGTCATGTGCTACGGTATTTGCTTGGTGACTACAGAGAAATGAGGCCAGTGCACGCGCACGTACGGGCCTCCTCTGATCCCACCCATTGCGTCAGCGCGCTCCCTCAGCCCTTCGTCAGCGCGCGTGCTCCGTGCAGGATGCTGAATTGTAGGTGATGATGGCGGAAGGGGAGCAGCGTTGAGTTTCAGCGGAGTTTTTATTACAGCTGTAGAAACACCTACAACAGCGTTTACTCTCCGTCGAGTTCTATCCCGAGGCGATGGGGAACGAGGGCAGTCAGGAGGGGGAGGCACAGGCGGGACAGCCCGGCGCCGCCGTGCCTGCAGCGGGGGCTCCGGCTTCCATTTCAGCACCACCGGACTCTGGACAGCTCATCAAGCCCAGCAATGGAGCGGCCGGGGGAGGCAGCGGGGCTGGAGGCGGCCCGGGGATTAACAGGTAGCCGCAATATCCAAGGCTTCTCCGCAAACCCGTACACATAGCTAAATCACTGAAGCTCCATGCTAGCCTGCCGTGCCCCGACTATCTGTACGAGGCTGAGCCGTGCTATAGGATCATCCGACTGCGTGGAGGTAGACTTGAATGGTCGCTTAATTATTTATTTCAATATCTTTGTTGACACAATTCACTACCCCCTTTAAGATCAATGTTTGCTTTTTGACATTTCAACGCAATTCATCGATGTCAGTTTGGATAGAACTCGATTTAAATATGCGTGGCTTACGATGGAGTCAATATCGCGTAAATATAGCTTTCGAATATATGAATTGGAATTTATTCACCCGTCTGTCCTGAGGCATCTTTGAGTGTCAAGAATGATCTGAACCCCTTTTTCCCATTAGTGTGGCAACGACCAGTTAATAGCAATACGCACAGATGGATCCCAGAAATACCAATATTACAGTATCTGCAGGTGAGAATAAGAATCTGGAAATAGAAATAAGGAATGGGAGGTGTAATGCTTTTCCGACGAGTCTATGGCAGATCAATTTTCTCAACACAGTACAATTAAATGAATACCAGTTAATACAGTCATTCTTTACAATCACCATCTCATAGTGAGGAAATATGTATTTTTGTGGCGGCGTTATATAGGATGACAGTGCTCCCTTCAGATATCACCAGCATCACTGTGAGGTTTGACAAGCATGAAGACTATAACAGAAATACCACAGCTGTATCAGTCATCAGCTCCCATCCCAAATCAATATGTGCAGTAGATTTTTTTCCCCCACCACTATCAGCTGAAGAGAAAATGGTAATTCCATGTAGAAACTGGGCGATGCATCACTTCAAAAAGAGACCCAGACGCTGAGCCCAGAGACATCTACACTGTGTTGTGTTCGACACTTACATTTGTAAACTCCGCCACTGGCCTGTAACAAGGCGACGTGGGTTGACAATATTACTAAATCAATAGTCCATAATCTTAATGTTAAACCACACATCCATTATAGAGCAGGATTTGCCCTTCCATATTATTTCCACATTTTGACGTTAAATACCAGATTAGCAGGATTCTATATGCAGCACAGCAGGATTCTAAATGTGCCACACCTTCTTACTCTTTCAGTGCCACACAATCAGCCTGCCAGCCAAATTGTCTGACTTCCTCTTGCTGCTAATCTTTTCTCTAAGGCTACTATTTAGAAAAACATAGATTCTCTGCTTTTTCACTGCCCCCTTGCTTGATTAATTTCATTGTTGTATTTTAGATACGTACATGATGAGCTATGGTGAGGCTGTGTTGTAAACAATATGCTGCTGTGAATACAAAATAATTCCTCCTCCTTATGCATGTTTAGCTCTGTCGGTACGTTTTGAACATTTTCACATGTAAACTCATGACTCTGTAATTGTCGAGTTCTGTGGTATCCACCTTAAGGTGTGTCATAAAGTGATGACTCGTGCTGTGAGAATAAGTGTACTAAGAGACACAGAAAAAGGGCAAGAGACAGAGGGATAAAGAGAGAGAGCGAGCAAGACAGAGAGAGACGGAGTATCTCGTATGGCGAATGAAAAATGGTTCTCTTTTAAGATGATAGCCCCACCTTTACTCTGACTCTGGCCTTAAAAAGTCGTAACCAATTGTTGAGAGGGTAAGACGTGACTAGGCGGAGACCTTTGATTGGAGATATTACTCAAAATAAGTTGCAGGATGTTATGAGTTTGTCGATAAACATACACAGAGACATAATATGCTATATATGACCATATTCCATATTGGTATTGCTTGACCTAAGTTGGGCCCGGGCATAATTTGTTCAGAACAATCAAAGAGCAAACTCTTAACCCACGCAGGGATCCCCCATTCTAAGGGAGTGGACCTACCCTTCTGCTTGCATAATGACAGAAAGCAGAATAGCATAAGCGACAGGCATTCATAAGGCTGCCATGTGTGGAGCACAGGCTGTAATGGCATCAGTTCATGTTTAGCTCGGCTGCTTTTTTCTGATTGTTGTCCCATTGTTCAGATAAGAGCAGAATTAACAGCTAATTTAATAAAGATCTGGACTTGCTCTATCACGTAATGGGATATGTTCCGAATCTCTGACAGCTTCTCTGTTTGGTCTTTGGAGTGTATGACATTTAATGAAGAACCAATCTGTTCTTTTCCAAAATATGAATAATGTGGTGATGTAAATGCTAGTACATCAAGTTTGCATACACATTTAGTCATAATCAATAATGGATACTGATCTTCTCAAAGATAAGCTAGTTGAATAGCAGACTTAACACCAATTGCAGTCCAATTTATTCAGATAACTAAAGCAGTGTCTTGTTTGTCTGTGTGCAGCCTACAGATGCCAAATCTCCATCACAGTTCAAACAATTACAATGCACAAACTGTGTTTATTATTTCTTGTGACAGCATGAAAACAATAAATTACAGAAAATGAATTGCTACCAAAGAGAGTTTGATAGCTCTGTTGTCTCATTCCAAAAGTGGACGTTATTGTGAAATATAAAGGTAAAAGCTTTTGATCTTATTTAGTTTTTATTGAATTTTGCTATTACTGTTTCCTTGTGTAGACTTTGGCGGAGAGAGGCTAGAGGATGAAAGTTATATGTGAAACGCTCTCACTGAATGTATTTATACGTGGCTGAAACACTACTACACACCCCTCCCCCATTGTTTTTAATGCATCCAGACGACAGTCAGTCCATCTCGCGTATACTTAGGCTAATGTGGTCTACAACAAGCTCTGGCTGGAGCTGATCTGTGCTCACGTCCCCTGTGCCGTACTGCGTGTGTTCTTTGGCAGCGTAGGCACGGTTACCACAGTGGCAGACATGCTGTCATGACCTTCTGCACATCTGAGCGCCTGAAATGCACGACACCTGAACATTCGGGAGAAACCAAACCTAGAAAGTATCTGGCTGTCTGTGTGCTGTTTTGGTAATCACTGTGCTGGAATCAGGTTCTGCATTTGGTGTGTACTCGTGTCACCTCGGCATGTAGGAGGTTTAGATCAGTCAGAATAACATCTTCCCCATTTGCATTTGAACAATATATTCAGCTTAGTTCATAGTAGAAAGTGAAGAGCTTGCCAATCCCTTTTTATCCATACACAACAGCTGTAACTTGAGTCTATCTATCACAGCTTAATAAGAGGTTTTGTCCAACCGTTCAAAGTGATTACATTAATGACACATCTGACATATTGTTTCTCCTTTTATCTGATTGAATGCAGCACAAAACCCCACTTCAGCACAAAACTATCTTTCAAATGCAGGTGCTATGTTCTGGTGGTTATTTAGAGGAAATTACTTGAGTATGACAATATGACAAGTCCCATTTGTTGTTTTCCGAGCTCGCTGGTAGAAGCTTATAATGAGCATACATACAACAAACCAACCTGTCTGATGTATCCACCAACCAAAACATGACACAACTAATTAAATAAACCTGAAAACTGTTTGGAATTTAAATGAAAATTATCCTAATTTCCTTTGGAGAAAAATCATTATGGCTTTGCCTGTGCAGTGATTACTGAGACGGCAGAATCGTTATGAAAAATCACCGTCCTAACCATCCTAGTCCAGCGTTTATAAACTGAGATTTCAGAGTTACGCTTTTAGCACCTTTATTTGTTGCCCTTTAAACAACAGCTGCTGTGTTGTTTTGGTGTTGTTTTTTCCCCCCCTCTATATTCTGTACCGCCAGTGCTCATTTCCTGCCGACAGATGTATAAATGAAGAGAAACATGTCTCCAGTGTGGGTGTGTTGATGTAGATAGGTCAGGTCTGTAATAATGAAGCCTGTAAAATAAAGTAACAGCGCTATCAGGAGTTTTCAGCAAACTTTTATCCACCAAATGGCCCTGAGAAACACTTTATATTTAAGTTATATGACTAAAGAGTATTTATTTTTGCAGTCAGTATTGTATTTACCAGCGATTTCCACACTGGGTCAGCTTCGATTTGTGTATTCACATGCTATTGATGACTTCAGATTATCATTGCAATTATTAAGACTATTGTGTGCCGGCTCCTCTTAAGAGAATTGAAGCTATTAGAGCAACGATCTGTGGCTCAGATGTTACCCGCCTTACCTCTGATTTGTTCTTTGAAGAATACTTTTTCGTCTCCTTCATGCCAGAAATGGATTTGAACATTAGGTTTTGCAAAAGAAACGCTCAAGCTTGCACAAATCACTGGCCCTTAAAAACAGAAAGTGCTTTACCGAAAGGGAAATACGTTGTTTGTTCTTAAAGCCTCATTGAAGCTCATTAAAGCAGTCATACACTCATCTGTATACTGCTGTGTCATAAAGTACAAAAACTGCAATATTTACAGTAATTTGTAGATGTCTCTTTACTCAGCTTTTTGAGACACTTTCAGCTTGTCATGCCTTACCGGGACACATCTGTTCTGGTTGATAATCTCCCCTGTGTATTTCTTTCACTGTGTCCTTGTATGCATACTATTCACGGAGCGTCTTGTAAAGTTTGGTGTTGTCCTGCAGCTGTTGTGTTAATCTGTGCGGTTAACTTTCTTATGTGGGGATATTGTCACATTTGTAATTGAGTCTATGTGGAAACTCTAACTACCTCTCTGCTTCGTTGTGACAAAAAGTTCCACAGGGGAAAAGACAGCTTAAAGCACTTCACTTTACACTTTGTGAAATATGAAGAGGTTTGTAGTACTTTAGACACAAAGCCTCAAGTTGCTCTCAGGGGAATCCTGTTAGCCGATTGATGGAAACATCTTAAGAAACTTTCCGAAAGGTGGCTTCTAGTTGAAACGCTTTTCGAATCTTCACAGAATCACGGAAGACTCTTTGCTATTCACTCATAATGTTTTTGTGAAAACACCCTTTATCTTAAGAGGACAACTGATTAGGTTGAGACTTTAGTTGTCTATTGTGTGAATCGATGTTCAGCAGCTTAGCCTTGTTGTGTTAAATTAATATTCCCTTGAGGGCTTCAAAAGTACAGCTCCTGATGTGCTCACTACAGTGAACACAGGGGTCCTGTGGAGAGAAGAATGAGGTCAGAGTTGTGCAGTAGCAGGAGTGACTCACAGTTGCTAACATCCTCTATTTTTCATTCTTTTATTTTCTCATTTATTCCCATCGTTCTCACGGTGAATGCTGTTGAGATACTGTGTGAAAATGAAAGGCATGACAAAACAAGGTCGAAGATGTTGTGACAGTGGACCTCCTCCATTCTGTTAACTGTGGGCACTAAAGCCTGAGAGTAATTAGTAAGAAAAGCAAAAGTTTACAATAGCGTTGTGTGAAACATAACCTGCCTTTCACACCACTCGCTTCACTGAGGCCAGCAGAGCAGCTTCAAAGAGTGAAAACAAGCCACAAGGAGCACTTCACAGAAACTGATCGAGGCAATATAAAATATTCAACATTTGCCTCTCTGTCGGCCAACGTTTTGAGTAGTCTGATATCACCACAGACAACAATAAAATCTTATAGGAGTATTTGGATTTAGTGCATCTCTGAAGAGAATTACGTTGCTCAAATGGGGAAAGATATACAAAGAAGCACTGCTGCTTTATTGCAGTCCTTACTAGTATACAACTCTGCTTAGGAAATATGCTGATAATTTGAATTGTACTCTGTATGATGTTGGCCCTGATTGGCTGCATGTTGTAAATTCAATGTGACCTACAGAATCGGCAGGTGAAAACAACATTCAGGGGGGAAAAAAAGACTTATGTCCCTTCCAATTCATCATTTTCCTCTTTCACTAACTCACTCACTAACTGAGTTGTTCCACTTTCACACTCTTACTTCAATTGCCTCAAGAGGTTATGACAAGTGTTTCTGCTGATTTGAATGCTGGCTGAGTGAATGCGTTGAATAGACCCATTGAAATGTTGTGCCCAAGTATACATAAATGCGTGTCTGCTATATTTATCACAACTAATATAATTATATACAATAGAATTAATTTGTGTTCCGCCTTGAACTTATTGTGCATTTAATTAGACAGCCTGATCCATACAGGATGGAATTGTGTCTATTAATGGATGAAGGAAGTAAGGCACAGAAACTTTCATGTGTTTGTCAGTCTAACAAAGTATAACCCAAAGTGATACATAAGTAGTCGCCAAGTGCAGCTGTCTGAGGAGCTTTGACAGTTAATTATGTTGTTTCATATAATAGATATATCTAGGTGCTGTTTTATAGCTGTCACCAAGTAATTTGAGTTTCTATACTGATACCAAATGAATTCAGGAGTGTATTCTCTTGACTCAGTCACAGACATTTGCTCTTATAAAATGCAATGTAAATATAGATGAATAGTGATATAATCCAGGAAACATTTACCCAAGAATCAGGCCAGATTTTCAATGCCAACTCTCAGTGCAAAGCATTCAATACTCAAAAATGAAGCACTTTGATGCCTGGAATTAAGAGTTGATGGTCTTCCAGTTAAATCAGTTAAATATTGGGGTCTGATATCCACCTGATTCAACGTCTCTTCTCTCTGCCATCTTTTGCAGGCCACCTCTAACAGATCCAGGACCCAAACCAGGGGTCCAGAGCAGTCATGGGACTGGAGACAGGCTGGCCTCCCATGACACCCCACAGTCTGCGACGCATCAAGGAGAGCAGGGCCAGGGTCATGTGTCCAGGAAGAGTCTGCAGGTGGATGTGGGGGGCAACAGGACAGGGAGGTCCCCTTCTGTGTCCCCGGACCGAGGCAGCGTCCCCACTTCCCCCTACTCTGTGCCTCAAATCGCACCCATGCCCAGCAGTAAACTGTGTCCTGTCTGCAAAACCGCTGACTTAACGGTCACCGGGGACGACAAGAAATTCAACACGTGCACACAGTGTCGCTGCATGGTGTGCAACCAGTGTGGCTTCAACCCTAACCCACACCTCACAGAGGTACGCAGCGCACTTTTACACACACATTGACACGTAGCATACCAAAGTAATTTATCTGCAAAGGGAAAAGTTCTCTCTATGATTTCTATCAAACTGCATTACTCTACATTTGAATATTGACATTAATTAAATAACTGGTTAATGTGTAAAGGTCCCTTGAAGTTGTCTCACAGTTCTGTAGTTCAAGCTCACTGCCAACCTTATGCCACCCAAATCCACACACAGCGTTCATATGCAAGTTAAAACTTTGATCAAGCATCATGTAAAAAAAACATTGTAGGTGTAGTGACTGTGTAGTTGTCTCAGCCGCTCTCATCATCCCTGATCCCAGCAGTAGATGGCAGCTGTTTTCATTAAAATGCTGTGATTAACTGACGTGATTTAGCTTGCTGGTAAAGGGAGTGGAACATCCAGCAAAAAAAAGAGACACAGATTAATCTCGGGAGTTGGTGAAGGCCAAAAAGAACTCAAAAGAGGAGTAATTATTGGATTTACATTAATCAGGAGGACAGAAGTGTGGGTTCTGTATGTGCAAGTTAGCCATAACAGAAATGATCGGCCTCTTACAGTGAGTGTGTATATCTGGACAAAGTGTGTACAGTCCTGTTCTTTTATTACTGCGTTCTTGTAGTTATTATTCCTCATTGTCATTTGTGAGTAATGATTCCTCTCGTTCTTGGCTGAATGTGATCGAAAATCTGAATGGCTCGCGTAGTGAATTGGGCGATCAGCTCTACTCAAAGTGACCCAGAAATGTACTATCACTCCCATCTGAATGATCTGGAGACAAGAACTATGTTTTCACACAGTAAATGTACATTTGCACTTGAACAGAATACATGGAGCCATTGAATTCTTCCAAACCATAACCTTTTGTAGGAACTCTGATTATATGTATACATTCACCATTATTAAGATTCATCTGAACAACTCAGCACTCATCACTGTTACATTACATTACATTACGATCATTTGGCAGACGCTTTTATCCAAAGCGACTGTTAATGTGAGTCACATGAGGCGGTGCCTAATGTCACAGAAGCTTAACATCTACTTCAGTGAGTCATGATGCAAACTGCATAAAGGAGCTATAAGGTGACTTAATGGATAGTGTTTCAGGAATACATCTTTAGCTTTACAGATGTGAACGTAAAAATGTTGAACAACGTGTTCGCGTATTATAGCTGACACCTACGGCATACTGATATTATCTGCCAATATTGGCTTATCATACAGTAAACTGTATACTAGGGATTGGGGCATGTGCTGGCAGATACAGAAAATGAAATTACAGCGCACAAAGGTTTTATAGGCTGCACTTCTAGATATATTTGACACAAAAATTGATTGGTATTGACCTCAGAAACTCCTTGTGTGTGTATGTGAGGAGGATGAGATGAGAGTGCAGTGTTGGATGAAACTCATCAAAAGTTGGAAAAAGGAAAGACGGAGGAGATGAAAGGAGAGGGGAAATGGACGGACTCGAACAGAACGAGCAGACCAAAGTGGAGAAGAATAGACGATGGCAGTGAGTGATGGCAGCTGAGAGAAATGCAGAGGTTGATGTTATGGGCGTTTTTCAGCGGAGCCTTGGTGAGCTTGTCAGATCCCGACAGAGTGAGAGAGACGGGGGAGTGAAAACTCTCTGCCTCTTGAGACCCAAAGATTTACCCCCTAACCTACTTAGCATGGATCCAGCCTGTGCCTCAGTGCAGCGTATCTAATACAGCGTTATCGCCCATCAGCGAAAGGCGAAAAGCGATGATGTTGCCAACCACGGTGACGATAATGATGAAGATGATGACTAGAATTACCAAGACCAGGAAAGTGTTATACATTTCCTCTCTGACCTCCATGAACTTCTTATTAGCCAGGCTGAGATTTTCAAGTCCGTCATCCTGAAGAGAAGCACTTTCCTGTGCTGTGTGTAATCATACTGTTGATCATCGTAGCCATTAGCGCCTCCACTCTGTGCAGATCCTGAGCTCTGTAAGTTAAATATCTATGATTTCATTACTATGTTCCTGATGAAAATCTCTTGGATAGCCTTTGAGAATGAATATTACACGAGATTAATGACAAACAAGCTGCGTCTGAGTGTGGTGACAGAAAAGCCAACCTGTGGCGTATCCTGGTGAAAATGAAAATGGTTCATTCATTGCAATTCCAGGATTAGTTTCTTGATGATATCACAAACCCGGTGAGGGTTTACATCCTACATTGTGTGCCTGTTTACAAATTATGATAGAATTTTCACAGATTATAGGGATAATAACTGCAGAATCTGTTAATCAAGAGGATTTGCAGAATCTTCTCAATGCTGATTTTACGCAATGATAACTAAAGGCTATGCCATATTTTTTATATACTTAGATTATGCTTGTTCACCGTAAAATCACTAATGGTATCTTCAGAACAGAATCAAAAGAGCAAGTTGTGGCAGTTTGATAAGATGTATCAAGAAGCCACACTTTGATTGTCTGATGATGTACATTTCTGATTATCTACAATAGGTTTGTTATATATATAATATTTTATACAATTGCAATAACTATCAAAGATGTAGATGTGTTACGGCACCAAGATGTAAATGTAATTTGGAGAGATTAAAAGTGAGCAACAAATGGATATTTTATGGCAGAGTTGAATTTCATGCTTGTCAATAAATCATTTGGAAGATAAAGTGTTGTGTATAAAGCAAGAAATAAGACTTTTGTCATACATCGATACAATAAAACAGTATCTGTGTGCATACATGCAATGTATATGTGACACAGTATGATGTAACACAACACCATATTCAATAGCTCCCTGAAAACAATGATCAAGGCGTTTCAGGAAGTGAGAGTCAAAGAATCACATCGACAGAAGCAGAGAATGAAACAACAGAGAATGAAAGATCAGTCAAATAAAAGCAACACGGACACCCCCAGACCCCCCAACAGTGAGCTCCCTCCATCGTACAGGAGAACATCTGCTTTATAATTGGTTCAATTTCTTTTTATAGATTCCACCCTCTCTCTGCCTGTAATGATGGCCAACAGCCGAGAGAGAGAGGGAGAGGGAGAGGGAGAGGGAGAGGCAGAGGGAAGGAGAGAGGTGAACAGATGATACAGAGGATGAAAAATGATTCCCTTTAGATGAAAGCCCCACCTTTAGTCTGACTCTTGCCTTAAAAACCAATAGTGAATTGATGAGAGGGTAAGAAACAGTAAAGAGACGGCAGCTTGGTCGAGACGTTTGATAGGAGACGTTCATCTTATTCAAAAGGAGTTGCAGCAAGTTCTGAGTTTATCTATGCATAAATGCAGGGATATTATGCGACGTATAACCTTATTCCATTTTGGCATTGTTTGTCCTATTCAGGATTAGATTCTATTCAGGGATATATAATGTTAAGAGAGAGTGACTGAGAGAGAGACACTACAGTGATTCTGCTCTTTGCTCCAGAATTTTAAGGCATCCTAAATGCGGCTACCAACACACTCTTGATACAAAAACAGAAACTGTTCCATGGTAATGATTTGAGCATTGCCAAAACACCCTCTCTTCTGAACAAGTCATGAAATGCAGGCTTTTTTATGCTGTCTTTGAAGAGCACCTTACAGCTGCTGCTTATTCATTTAACCAATAAGCCCAAGACGAGTAGTTTCAACAAACCACCCAAATTACTCTGCACAAAAACTTTGCACCTCCTTCCTTTAACTGACACATATTAGGCAGAGGTGGCTACAGATTAATTCAGCAACAAATCCAACAATCTATCCCAAAACATTACCACCTACTATTCATTAAATTCATTATTCTTACATGATATGAATACTTTTTCCAAATACTGTATTTTACGATTAATGTTAGTCACTAAGTGTAATTTTACAACTATGAATTGTATTCTGTAAATAGTTTTCCAGGAGCAATCTTTTTTGAGAGAGGTTTTTATTAGCAGTGTCCAGCAGATATATGACTCACTCTGTGGGTCAGTTAGTCAGATTATATTTTAGTCCCAATAAACAACAGAACATGTGTAGCTGCAAGATAACAGTATGAACCGAGCCACACTGGTGCTTTATCTCACATGGATGCTGTGTTCACATAGGGTCTTAAACTGAATTGTAATAGTACATTTTGGATTTGGATTGGCTTGTATCTGCCTGTGGTAAATTCTTTATATGCCTTCTGTCTGTCCACTTCTGTTGAAGTCAAAACCCAAGGGGCCCATCATTGATTTTCTGGAGCTATTATAAACGAGCGTGGTGTCATATATACAATGCACCGTACAGTATACTGCATATAGGCTGTATATACAGTATATGACATCTTGTGAAGTGAATTCAAAGGTGACTTTGTTAGATCTGTGGGCTCTAATTCCCAGAGCGTCTAACCTTACACTCTGATTACACTGTAGGCCTTTAAGCATGATGGAGTTCAGTCATCAGTAAAATAGTCTTATTTCTGTGTATATTGTTATACAAGTGGCCACAGTCAGAATTCAGGGTCAAAGTCAATCAAGTCAGCAAAGAAGAATACATGTAGGTGGAAATTACATATCACATTTATTATACATCTGAATTTGTGTGTAGTTCATAATGTAATTTTACTGATACAGATATTTAATATTAGACATTTCTAATCCCTCCATAATTTAACATTATGTGACACAAGATATTCCATGACATCCAGCTTTGATAGAGAGTAAGACAATGAGGTTGATACAGATGTATATGAGCTTGAGTCAGAGATCTGTTTCAAACGGTGTGAATGTTGGAGGAGAATGGCATGAACCTCACGAAAGCGTCGAGGAATATTGTTTGGGTTCTGTCAAGTCTAAGTCGGATGATTGAGTGAATAGTGACAGTTTCTGCTCTGTTTTATTTTATTGGTTCTGAAATGCTGACATGCCTTCCTGTCTTCAGACTGATGTTCTGTGTGTAAAAACATGAATAGATGAATGGATGAATGCATCAAGATAAGTGTTCTATATGTTGTTTCACCACCAATTCAAGAAAGTAGTTTCCAGTCAGTACACTTCTCTGTAGTTTTGCCACCTCAGAAATGTTGTTTTCCATATGGTACAGAAAATATTTTAGATCAATATACAGGAATAGTTTCAGAGATGACTTAAGCTATTTTATTTAATGACCTTAATTCTGAAGTGTATTACAATAGAATGAATTAACATGGCTTATTATTTAAACCTAAAGCTTCTTCACTTTGAGTCATTTAATACAAATATGAAAAAGCAACATAAAGACAGAAACACTTCATACAGCATGTTTTATCACTATATAAAATGTGTTGGGGTGGTATTGTTTCAGCACAGAGCAATGGACTGTAATCACAGATCCGGGACTCTAAGTGGGCAGATTGAACTGGGTCAAGAATCCAGCTGAGACACTACATGCTGCTGAGTTTTGCATATACCAATATATTTTTCTCAGAGAACTGCCAGAAACTAAATCTGGGACACTGGTTCAATTATTACCCAGTAACTCATTACTCCTAACATAAAGTCTGAACTCACTGTGAACGAGGGGGCGAGGGAGTGAGAGAGTGAGGGAGTGAGGGAGTGAGGGAGTGAGTGAGGGAGTGAGGGAGCGAGTGAGGGAGTGAGGGAGTGGTGCTCTCCAGGAAGGAATAATAGCAGCCGTCTTATCTTGTCATCCTGTGTGAAACTTTAGATGGTTCACATGAGTGTCTTTCATCTATTTTTCTATAGCTTCCATAATACAATTAGACGAGAGAGACACACTGACAGTCACCCTGACTGAGTATTATAATAAGGCAATCATTCCGTCTCTCTTTAAAATGTATTAGGCAAGACGGAAATGCAGTTAACCATATTGCATTTTGGACACATTGTTTGGGTGTCGACAGGCTTCATTTTTATATTCTATATCCCTGTCTGATGTATTTAAGAGATTTGTGTGGATAAATGTGTGTTTTTTTTCTGTACTGCTTTCTCTTTCTAGTCAGATGTGCTTACGTCTCATCACTCTGATTAGCCTTCATATAAGTGTTTGAAATCCAGCTGACTCTCTCTCTCTCTCTCTCTCTCTCTCTCTCTCTCTCTCTCTCTCTCTCTCTCTCTCTCTCTCAGGAATTATGTTATTCATCCCTTGTTGTACTTTTGTATTTTTTCCCTGTATTATTGTATTTTCCCACCTGCGGTTCCTCATTGCACATCTGGCCGTTTCGTGGAGAGTTTGTCTCTCTTTAAATTGGATCGGTCTAGTCTTGTGGGCCCGTGAAGCCCTTTGAGACATTGTACGAGATATTGAGCTAAACAATTTGGTTTTGATTTGATTAGGACTGCACATGTTCTTTTCTGTTGTTATTGGACCTGTTTTATTATTTGGCACTTTTACTACAACAAAAACTAAAGGGGATGGATTGTGAACCGCTGCAATCTAATACAGAAACCCTTGAAATGAAACTCTTGGTAGGGACGTTCTTGTTAAGCATGTCAAATTGTGTTTCTGGTGACATACTGTATATCCTTATATGTGGCCAGGATGTGATCGTGTATGTTATTATGTAGAGATATCGCCTCTAACATCACAGACCAGCATCCACGCTGACAAATTTCACAAATGTGTTGACCTATTTGATGCAGGTCTGCTGTATTGCAGTGCATTAGATCACACAGTGAGAGCAGACGGGTCTTTTGAAGTATTGAGACTTGTTTCCTGTGGGCTGCATCACGATTGAGTTGCTGCAACGCTCTGATGCCTGATGATAGAACTGTTAGCCCGATGCAGACATGGTGTATCACATGACACGCTGTTCTCCTGCTTTCAGTGCAGATTATTTAACATTGACACATTCTGGCTGACTGGACCTCCGCCTGACATTGTTGACCTGGGAGTGTAGTCGTGAAAGGCTTTTGATTGTTATGCAGTAAGGAAATGGTTGGCTTAATTTTTATAGTAACTGTAGCATGACATGAAATAGAATCAAATAAATAAGTGCAGTGTCATATACAGTATATTGTGCTACTGGAATGTTCAGAGTTTTTCATTATCTGCTTGGTTTGTCACCAATCAGAAGTCTAGATGATTCTATAATTGCCATTTTTCACTTGCCTACAGGTTTACGTGACATCGCCACGCTCCAGTACTTTCTTCTTCAGTCTTAGTCATATTGTTGTTCTCCTGCGGTGTCTGTCACTGCACAGCACACCAGCTGAGAGACATTCAATAAAGGCCGCTTAAATGGGATATTAACCACTATTTTCCCCACAACTGCTAATAATATCAACCAGTATTTCTCTTTTTGAACTCAGTTCCCTGGTGGGCAAAACTGCACGGGGAAGAATTTCAATGCCTTTAACCCAGTTTGCAAGGAATTGACAAACTGCTGCATGCCAAGCACCCTGATTTGAAAACTGCAGTGCTCAGCTGCTCTACATGCTGCATGGTGATACTGCATTGTGATCTGTGACATGGAGCTTCTTTCTATGTCTGTTCAACTATTTATATGATCCTGTCTCTGTGCTGCTTACCCAGCGAACTTGGGCAATGATGGACTGCAAAAGGTCTCCTGCTAAAATCTGCAACAAGACGAGGGGCAAACTCTGTGCACCTGTGTGATGTGCTGAGTGTACAGTTACATCTTCTAACACGTTAATGTGTGTGTGGAAAAAAAACCTTCTTCCTCATTGTTTCTTTGAACTTGGGGCTAATTCGATGGGTTTGTTCTCCCTGGAGCTTCACGGGCATAAGCCATAAGCACCAGCAGGACCTCTTCATGGTTTTCTTTCACCTGTGCTGGCTCATGTCCTTTTGAACATATTCCTGCTTTGCGTAAACTTTGCGTAAACCCCTGCGGTTCCTGTTCCCTCAGAGAACCCAGCTGTCAAAGGACAGAATGGATGTCATCATCAGATTAAAATAGACAGCAAACAAACACGCAAGCAAGGACTACTTAGGGTCAAGGCCAGAGCTGTAACAACCCTTAGCCTTCAGTCTCCCTTGACCCTGCACAGAATAGGTGGATGAGGATGGATATCACCATTGTCAGTAGTATGTACTCAAATATGAAGTGTAAAGCCCTAAGTACTTGTTTTTTTTTGATAAGATATGAGCAACTCAATCATTTATGAACTGAATGCTTTGTATCATTCTGCAAGATGCTGCAGCCGTTAGACAGTATTTTCAGTACTAAGATCAATGGAATAAATGTCTCATAAGCGCAATGTGCGTGTGTGTGCATGCGTGTGTGTGTGTGTGTGTGTGTGTGCGTGTGCGTGCGTGTGTGTGTGTGTGTGTGTGTGTGTGTGTGTGTGTGTGCGCGTGTGTGTGTGTGTGTGCCTTTCTGTCATTATTTGATCCGTATCCAATATCCAATACTCTATGGATCCTTGCTCCTAAAAGATGCTATTTTTGGCAGAAAGCTGTTGTTCCCCATGAAGCCACTGTGCTCGAGCTTCCTGTGGCCCTGCTGTGTTCTTGCAGAGCTGTGGGCTCCGGTCCCAGCTCATGACCTTTCATGTGCATTGTTCCAATTTGCACACATACCTAGCAGGGATTCATCGGCTGGATGAGTGCCATGGAAAAATGTGAGGATGAGATGCAGATGGAGGAAGAGCGTGAGGACGAGTAATCTGACAGACGCTGCTAAGGAGGAGAAGTAAAGCATGGTCGAAGGAGGACAAGATGGAGGGTGCAACAGAGACATGATGGAAGAGCTGAGCTGGAGTCTGGGAGTCCGCTGCGTGCTTGTATTCTTGCTGATACAGATCAAATTTCATAAAGATCCACATGATTGCCTCATAACAAGGGGTATACAGAGAGGGACGAGATGGAGAGATGAGGCAGAGGCAAGCTGAGACATGATGAAACTGATAAATAGCAGCTCGCCCTTCCCCAGATAATTTTGTTGTTTTTCTTGTTTCTTCCAATGTACTAACACGATGAATCCAGAAATCAATTTTGCGAGAGGAAAAAAGGGATAACGCTCTAATGCTAATGATAAAGAGGAGTTCCTGCTTGTGAGCCTCTTAAAGTGGTAATTGGCTGGTTGCTCTTTATTTCACTGTCCACATTACGCTGACTGTCCCCAGGGTTCACCTCTGCTCCGAGCCTCTCAGGTTCCCATGACTGACAGTGAAAACCATGGGCTCATCACTTCTTGTATACACGGTTGGCAGCAAGCCAGATACGAGGCTAAGCTGCTGCTGAGCCTGCTCTGTCTATATACTGACTGACTCACTGAGAGACTTACCGTAAGGCAGTCAGATGGATCACACATTAAAGTGCTCTGCCCATTTTCAAATGAAAGGCCAGCCCTTAAAATTTACATTTTAACGGTTGGAGGATGTGTACGGGTTTTTTTCCACGATATTTAAAGAGACATACACTGATTTGAGAAGATACTGATGTAAGATCCACTATGTGATTGACAAGCTGCAATGATCAATCATGTGGACAAGTATTTTGTGAACCTTAACATTACTGTTAATATTGATGTTACTCTTGTTGAAGTTGTGTAGTATTGTACAGTTGGACACTATTGTACTTCATCAATCTTAAACGAATGACAGAAGGATCATAATATATGTATGAATTCTGTTGATAGAGCGCATAAATGGTGGACGTGTGTGCCTTTGTATGTGCATGAGTGCGTTCTGTTAAGTGTGTGTGTGAGCTTTCTAGTGTGCAGGTTTGTGTGTGAGTCAGTCTCCCGTGGCCACAGGCTTGCAGAGATATTTGATTCCTTATTAGAAGCGAAGAGGCCGTATCTTTGCTGCATTTCAGCTTTCACAGCTCTCTGAGTACTAAATGCTCCAGACAAAAGCCAAACAGAGTCTTTATGAATCAACCTCACACCACGGCAGACAAAGTGATTTTAACCCCACAGAATCTATGGTAAAAGCCAGTGGTCGCCACTCCCACCTTGCTTTTGTGTCCCAGTACTACAACCCTGCCCCAACCTCTGCATTACCTTTCTCTCAAGGCATTTGTACTGCATTAAGGCTTTATGTAATGGCCAAGAATCCAAGACAACTACAGTATTGTGGCAGCTGTCAAAGCACCAGGATGCCAATTACCACATATGGTCATGTGCTGTCACTAGGGCCTCTGATTTTCACTCTCCTATATTCCTATACGGAGCAGAAAGCAAGTGAGGAGGGAAGACATTAAGGAAATGACAACAGCAGGAGAAAGAAGGGGGGCGGGGTAGGTGGGTGGATTTAAATGAGGAGGGAACACAGCGTGTAATGAGTTGGAATGTAACAGAAAATAAGGAAGAAATACACAGAAGAAGAAGAAGAAGAAGAAGTGAGGGGCCATTGAAATATAAGGGGCAGCCTTGTTTACAGAATAAGTCCATGTTCCTCATTTGTTTTCTACAAAATTGTTTATTGCTCATCATGTTTATCAATATGGGCTAATAAAGAGGTACATAAAGGCCCAAACGAGACATTTAATGCACACTTATTGGTTCATTTGTTCATCAGAGCAGGCTGGAGCCACTCCCAGCATGCACTAGGTGGACTGTAATAATTTTCATTGTCCAGGAAGCACGGCAGTCAATCTGTCACATAAACAGACCAGCAGACTAATGTTCACAGTCATAACCATGGACAGTTCAGAGTGTTTTGTTCACCTTACATGCATTTCTCTGGCCTGTGAAAACAATCTGGAAACTAAAGCTAAATAAATAATTTTCATTTATTATTAATCCGTACACATGATTGACTCAGGATATCATTGTCATTTACACTGCAGTGAAAGTTGTATGATGATCGTTTTGCCTTTCTGTCTTTCCTCTTCCTAGGTGCAGGAGTGGCTCTGTCTGAACTGTCAGATGCAGAGAGCATTGGGGATGGACATGACCACACCTCGCTCTAAGAGTCAGCAACAGATACACTCCCCTTCTCACGCAGCCAAACCAGAACCCACACCTGATGCTGCGACTCCAGCGCCCCAGACACAGCCTTCTCCTCAAACACAACCTCAAGCACAGACCAAACAGACTGGCCCAGCTGGCCCAGGTCAGCATCAAATCAAGCTCCCTCCTGGGGCCGTCCCTCTCCCCGGCATGGCCAAGGCCCCGTCCCAGCCCGATCTGTCCCGCAGCTCCCCTGCCCACCAAGCCCAGCATCCCCGGCAGGACCAGACACGCAGTGCAGGGAGCTCTCCTTCAAGACAGCCTCCACCCCCAGAGCAGACTTTTGGGAAGTTGTTTGGCTTTGGTGCTTCTCTCCTTAACCAGGCAAGCACACTCATATCTGAGACTACTCAACCCCAGCAACAGCCCCCCAAACCAGCCCCTAAACCAGGAGGCCCTCAAGGTCCAGGGCCTGGAGCAGGTAAACCTTCAGGACCTCAACCAGCCCAGCAGGGTCCCCGAGCTCCACCTCAGCAGCAACAACAGCAAACTCATTCAGATGCCCCCTCCAAGCCCAAATCTTGTTGTCCACTCTGTAAGACAGCCCTCAACATAGGCAACGCAGCAGAACAACCCAATTACAACACCTGCACCCAGTGCCACTCCCAAGTGTGCAACATGTGTGGATTCAACCCAACTCCACACTTAGTCGAGGTAAGAATCTAAATTCATTTGTTTGTCTTTCAGCTGTGCAAGGAAGTGGTTGAGTGTCAGCGTACAAAGAATTGCAGACCACAGATTCACTAAATGAAATTATTTATTGACGTGTTTCTGTGAAAAATGCTGTGTCACAGTGTATCTGAGTGGGTTGTGTTGATGTCTGGCTGCCTGGTTTTGGATTGAAAACCTAGAGTTCACAGGGTATCTCTGTTGGCACAAATCAAGCATTTGGCTGAAGAAGTTATCATATGGCCCACAACTGCTTCTGTTTGCACTGTTCATAAAAGTCTTTAAGATTCATTTACTTCTGTACTGGTTCTGTTTTTTCCGTGTAATTTTGAATAGTGGTTCATCAAGTATTGTCATCCAGCACAAGGGAGCTGAGTCGTTTCCAAGTTCTCGATGGGACAAACAATGAACTAACTCTTTAATGAATAATCAACAAGAAGCTGAAGAATAATTAAGAATCAAGAACCGTATCAAAGGTAATACTAAGTTTTCTAGGAACGGAATGCCAGATTGTTCTAAATTTACCAGCTAATGAATAAAGCAATTCTGATTCTGATCAGTGCATAACAAACAAACAAACCAACAAACAAGACCCTTTGAGGCGCTCCAATAAATACAATCAAATGCAACAAATTGCTTTGTTATTTTGTACATAATAGTTAAGATTGTGCGTACCCTGAAGTTAAGCAATAGAAAAAAATGGTATGCTCAAGTAATTTGATATACTATTTTTCTTGAGGGTTTAAAAAATGGTGATGTAATCATGAAGTCATGAAGATTCCTGGTAGCAACTCAGTATGATGGAATTTTCAATCAGGTATTATTCATTCTGTTATTAATATGTACATAATATAACTGCTAACTACCAGTTATTGGTTACATGACATTTGCTGAGTGATTCTGAATTAATTCAGATATCAGTTATTAGATTATGGACGTGCGTAGAAGTGAGCTTTTTCTTCTCTGTCTCACTGTGATTCTCAGTCAGGTGGTCTTTGTCTGTGGTGGTCATGGTCTTTTAGGAAGCAGGCTTAAGCCCTGACTGTGACTCACCTCTTTAGTGAGAAGTCTACCCTCTGGCTGCACACAATTATTTGGCTAATATGGGAAACCGAGTCTTAGCAAGTCATATTTAATGGATGCTCTTAATATTAATCAGTCTCGTCCAGAGGTCGGCTGAGTCCAATAGCTCCTTTAAGCGCCCTCTTGTCCACCGTCATGGTGGGAATCCAGCAGGGGGCTTGCAATGCCTTCTACAGCCAGGCAATAACAAAGTTTAATTATGCAAATCAAGTCCAATTGAATGATAGCAGTAATAACAGGCTTTCTACAGAGCTCTGGCTTTTTATGGGCAAGCCTTGTCTTCCTAGGCATCTGGTTGTCAAAGGCACGAGCACAGGCCATTCATAGATCGCTATGGAAACAGAAAGATAATTTGTTTGTCAGACATCCCTTTCATGGTTGGCTCAGAGATGCTGAGAGTCCCCGAAAACTTTCAGACTGCTGTTTTCATGACAGACTCAGTTATTAGTTGTGCTGTATTTCTGCTCCGCTGGCTGCAAGTAAGCTGCGTTCGCTTCAAACCTGTGAAGGCTTTTGTTTTTATTCCGTTTCAGTTGGCAGGTTGGTCGCAGCAGAGTGGGTGAGAACCATTTGGACATGTGCCTTTTGTATTTTGAAATGAGCTTTTTTCAGCTTCATTTTCACCGCTTTTTGGCATATTACTCCTCATCCTTAGCCTAATCGCTCTAAAAACATTGCGGTTCCTCCATTTCTGCTTTCTCTCCATCTTTTCCTGTTGCAGGCGTTGTTGTCATCAACCCTCTCTCTTTTCATTAGGGCAAGATGACTAATCATGTCTGAATTGTTGGTGCTGGTCTTTTCCACTGTGTGTTCTTAGAGAGCATCTGGGTCTGAAAGTCTTTTGAGTTGAATCTTTACTCAGCAACCAAACAATCAATTTTTTCAGGTTTAAAGGGTTATATTCTGAGAAATCACTTTGTAAAATTGGTGAATATATCTGTCTGCCTGTAGGTTTTGCGAAACTGAATGCAGTGCCTGAGTAATGTCTTTTACTTTCAGTTACTGGTATGTTCAAACTGAAAAATCTATCATTCCAGGAATGCTACATAACATATTTCCCACATCACACACATTTTATCAAAACGGAGGAAATCTGACGCCATTGTCAGATTACTTTACTTTTGGACAACAGACAGGTATGGGAGACATTGTCACAAACACTGCAATCTTATGCTAATAACGACAACATCCCACCAAGAATACTGTCTTTACTAAGCTAAACAGGACATCATCATACAGCTGAATACACATTATGTACATTATCTTTTTTTGTTGAAATTACACTGTTTACATGTGTCGTTTACCATCTAACTTGTGAATCTTGTGTAACAGCAGGAATGATATGAGTGGCATAATATAGACATGACATAGAAGCAAATTAGGCTATGCTGTTTCACAAAAAATATTCAGCCCCCTTTTTAATCTGTGATGAGACACGGGTGAGCATGAGTGAAAATGAGTCAAAGAACATTGGAGGAGGGAGAGGAAAGAGGTGATAAATTGAGACGGAGGAGGTGGAGAGAGTGAGAATCAGAGATAATGAGTGAGAGGAGGCCAACTGTTTGTTATGTGGCAGAAATTTTCACATCAATTAGTACAGAAAACCATGTAAGGTACTCTGTAAACATGCCTCCTCCATTCTGCCTCTCGATAATGTAGAAATCATCCTTTCGATGTTGTAGTCTCCGCAGTTTGGTTTTAAATAGAACATAAAATGTTTTTACTGCAGTGTTCGCTGCTCAATCTGATTTACTCAACATGTCAGTTCTCGTTCTCCAATCTCTTTCCTACAGTTAAGACGGGTTATTGCAGCGTACTCTACCTTAGCTCTGTCTTGACTATAAATATAGTTAGAGGTGTGCTTGACACATCATGTGAGGTTACGGCTCTCAGCAGTCTCATTGTGATGTAATATTGCCATTATGAGTTTTCCCATATGCCTGAATTTTTGTTCCCACGGTTGGGCAGGTTTGATGTGACTCTGTAAGATGTTATGATATAAGCGGGCATCTTACTGTTTATAATGAGATGGAGGCCCTGAGTGGATCATTAGTGAAGAGGACTGAGTTTCTCATCAAACTGTTCAAAAACGTGCAGGAGAAACAGAAAACATAGCTCATCAATAATTCAACGAGGGAGAACATTATAAATAGTTCATGCAGTGTGGAACAGTAAGAGTGCTGTGTTTGATGCCTTACGTCGGACAAAGATGGCGTGATGATGTACAGTATGTGCAGAACTGTGTGTGAGCCTGTTTGTATTGTATGTGGCGTCTCATGTAGTTTTCAGGATCTAATGTCATAATACAATTGATTCAGAAAATTGTGATCGCCGTGAGGTTTCGAGCTTGTCGATGGTGTCGTTGATCGAACAGAACGCATATTTGTTGAAACGGATATCGTATTGCGTCACCCATATCAGCCATTTTCAAGCCTTATACTATCCATGTCTAATATATCCTTAAGAATCCTCTGGCAGCTCATAACAGATAAGACATTTGTTCTTTTCTGTGCTTCTTCAGCTTCTGACTCCCTCTTATCTTCTTTGAATACTGAGATGGATCAGAGAAGCTTCAGTTTAATAAGCTCTGGCTGATGCTTACTGGCCTGGTTTCCTGCAAGCAGGCCTTGGACGTCTTACAGGTTACGGCTGAGAGAGAGAGAGAGAGAGAGAGAAAGAAAGAGAGAGGGACCTTTTAAAAATCTGTAATAATGCCTGAAAAGATGCTAGTGTCTCTCAGGTGTGTGTGTGTGTGCAAAGAACACATGATGTAATAACAGGCAGGAGAAAAAGGTGATTGTGAAGAATAGCTGATCTCTCATTGTGTAGAATGAAACTTGCCCTTTAAATGTATCTATTTTTAAAACATTTCCTCGAACTCACCTGAAGCAACTCCATAGCAATAAGCTCAAAAATGTGGCACTGGCACCGATTACATCAACTTGCATTTTAGCAATCCTGCATGGAGAATAATCTTAAAGAATGTATAAGGCAGTTGATCAAATACCTGACATAACATGCACAGAACCTGCGAACATGTCACAGCTCTTCAGTCGCACACTTGCAGATCTAATGCAGAGTTACTGTATGATGAACATGTCAGAACATTCTCAAACACGCTGGAAGTGTTTCTGAAGGTTGGCACCAGCCTGCGTCTCCCTCAGGAGTCCCATCCAAAGCCAGATGGCTACCGGCATCACGCATCCAAGCCTGCTATGCTGAGCCTGGCCTCTCCCAAAGTGATTACGCTACACCATCACAGATCCAAACACCCACCCAGCTCAATCAAGCTGCTCGCTGCGTTTTAATATACCTCCGTATTCCTTTTCAGTTCATGTGCTTAATGTGCTTATACAAACAGGTTCAGGCGCACCGGTCCTTCATTTGCATCACAACACATGCCAACATAAAACATAATGCTGGGGGTTACAGACGGATTGGGTGCATTGGAATTCAAGTAATCTTATGTCAACACACAGATAGGATTGATAGGATAGGATTATTTACTTCATTTAAATTCTCTGAATGTATCTGCCTTTAATTTGGACTCTTTTGTAAGCCATTATCATTGTTTGGTTCTTTGTTTCTCCACCTGGGCTGCTCTCCTCCTAGCAAGGTTCACTGCTCCCCCTCCCTCGTTTGCTTTCCTCCGTCTGCATGCCTTCGTTAGGGGCTATTTGCTATTGGACACATTGATCGAATTGGCAATTACATCTGGCTTGATTTGCTTGCACAGTTGACATTGCAACATGGTGCGCTCGGCCCTCACGAGGCATCCTGCATTCTGTTTAACAGAGAGAGAGCGAGAAGGAGAGACAGGAGGAGAAAGATGTCATGGGAGGTGTGTAGAGAGGGTGTTGTGTAAGGATCTAATAGTTGAGAGTGTTGTTAATCCATGTTGAGGGAGTGTTTGATCCCCTTGAGTATAGTGCTTAACCCCAACACACCACTGTAAAGAGCCACCCACACAAATAAGTGCCATGTGAGAATAGTAAGCCGTGCTGGATGATTAAACGGAGACAATGGCGTCTTGGCTCCATCTGATAACAGCCTTAGCGGCGGAGAGACTGTGATGGGGAAACAAAGGGTTTCACTGAAATACACAAAGTTTCAATTACTGAAGGGAAATCTATACTATAGTCGCCGCACCGCTGATACTCAGCCATCAGATTTGAGCTGCGACCAGCGCTGCAATTTTGACAGTAGGAAGATGATGTGATGTACAGCGATGACAGACCTGTTTGAGATTAATGTGACAGACGGCACAGATGGCTCACTGGTTTGAAGGCTCAAACGCTCTACTCTCACTCACTTCTCTCTGGGTCCTTTGTGTTTGGAAAGCAAGCGTGTAGGCTCACACACCCGTCTCATCTATAGTGTATTTTAAAGGGGTTGAAAGCTCATTTGGAGGTTCTTTTACTTTACTTAAGTATTATCATTTTGTCCTGCCCCCACCTCATTTCAGGGGGAAATGCCATGACGTTTATGCAACGGCTGCTGCTACTTCTCAATTAATATTTTAAACTAGTTATTACATAAGGTCATGTGTATGAATGTAAAATTTGATATACATCTTGTACCTGAAGATTTGTACGTCCAGTTTGAGCATAGCATTTTTCCAAAATCTCCACCCTGTCTCTCTTTCATCAACGCTGCAATATCAACAAAGTATCATCCAATGGATTCGGTGTTAAACTCTCAAGACACAACAGAGGATACATTCTGAAAAATATCTCAAATGTTGAGATATGGCACCAGCTATGCCTTCTTCGATTCCCAAGTTGATTTAGGAAAGAAAATTTCAAATATGAACATTTGCAATGACTGCCTGACCTTTGACATTGCACAGTCTGAGCCTTATTACACTGTGCACACTAAGTATTCTTACACAAGATGTCTTTGAGGTCAAGCTGAACCTGCTCAGAGCTCTGCCTGGCCCAACAGCAATATCAGCTCTTTTGATGGACGACTATCTCACAGTCACAGTGACCATATTGAGCAGGTATTGCCCCTGCAGTTCTTTCTCCCCTTCTTCTTCTTTCTTCAATTGGCTTTCCTCTTCTAGTAATGCGTGCTTTGAAATCTGCAAGGGACCTGAGCATCGACTTAATCACCTCTTCAGAACTCATCATCCTCAAAGCCTGGTGGCTATGCTAACAAGGTTTAGCCCTGCTCCAGGGGCAGCGAAAGTGCCATGTCCATCCTTGCAGTCGGAGCTGCAGAGGTGGGGCAGCGCGGTCCTCCAACCCCTGTGACTGAGCCTTCCTGTCTCAACACATCATTTCATTCGCCTCATCGTCTCTCCTGCTCTTTCGTCCCCAGAGCACCCCAGGCATCCGACTGCTCCCTAATGCTGGCATTAAGAAAGACGGAGGGGGTTAGTTGAGTGTGTGCTATGCTTAGAGACTGCAATACTACAATGCCGGCTTCACAAATGTGAGATTTTTTTTTAGAATGGAGACTTGTGGTTGTCCGGCGGTGCAACGAAAGCCCAGTCAGCAAGATGGAGAGCTGTAATGAGAGAGCGGGAGACTGAGAGTCAAAATGAAAGATGAAAAACACCATGGCTCAGATATTACATTTAACCCCTTACTAATCTTCTCAACACTGCAGCTGTCAGGCAGCAGCAGACATGATGATCAGATCTGAGAGTCAGGCTCTGCTGCTCAGTGGGCACAATTGGACAACAATAGGAAAAAAAGCAGCGTGAGGGTGATGGCTCTCAGAGAGACAGTCCTCCCACTGCCTCCATTAGTAAAGACGCCAGGGCTCCATTCCCAGTGCAGGTTGATGCTGGGGCCATGACACAACAATCCAAGGAGGAGTAATCACTTTGAAACAACTCTTAATGGCCTCACTTAGTCACATTCGTATAAACAAACCCACATATGGTGTACGTAGAGCTTTTCTTAACTGGTTGTTTTACATGACAATTCTGCACTCACTTCATAATCTAATATTTTGGTACCACAGCAACATCTGATAAATCTACTAGCTGAGAATCTCTCCTTAAAGAAAACATATAACTCTAATTCCATTCCTTCAATTAATAGCTATAATGGGTTGAATGACCAGAAAGGGAGATTGAATGTGTTTCACAGACATCTCAGCCCCGTAAATGGCTCAGATAGCCCTCAACCAAGTTAATGTAGCTTTTATGATCAGTGGAAAGTCATTTACATCTAGATGAGTTGTTGCTTGAAACATCAACAAACGAGAAAACAAGAGTTTGCCCACAACAGCTGCGCCCAGCTCGTCCTAATATCCGCACTCTATCCATGAAATGTCACTGATCGGGCATTGAATATTAATAACGGTTTGTCATTTCCTTCTAAAAATGCATCTAAAATAAATGTATTTTCCTGTTGTCGAATTTCCTACTTATTCATTCCATGCAAACAAGTCAAAGTTGATGATGCTCTGCGGCTTTTCAGACTCACTTACCCAGTTTAAACATGTATGCTTTGAATCAGCCGCAGCAAACAAGCTGTCTGGAAGATGAATGCAGCAGTTAGGCCATTTCGGCTGGACTTCTTTCTGTAAAGTTGTTTGTCCAAACTTAATTCATTTAAGTAACCCAACTGCCCTTACATGTGTGATAGAGCACGGCTTGACTAACTTGTCTGAAAGATAAATGTGAGTTGCGTTCATTGTGTTTGTTTGGCTGCTTGCTGCAGATTTGTTTGGCTGGAGTGTTGAGAAACTCATCTAAAATGAAATAGGGCCGAGTAGACAGGCTGATTAACTTGTCCTGGAGATAGACATATGCTACCAAACACAAGGCTTGTTTTGATATTAGCTGCCAAGTCCAGAGTAAAAAAAGTTTGGCTGTAGCTCATTTAACGTTTTGGGAATACGGATAGGCCTAGATATTAAAGTTGCTTTTGCTGCGGCCTTTTTTTCCTGTATCTTTCCATGTTTCTATCCCCCTCTGACAAACCACACTGATGCTGACGAGTGCATATATTTGACTAAATCTCATTTAGCCACAGAGGAATGTAATCTTACTAATGTAATCTGAAATGAAGCCTGTATTTTGATTAAAGACTTCAACAGTGGAGAAAGGCAGAACGAGGCAGGAAATATGACAATGAAGTGCAATTAAGGAGGCAGGTAGCTTGAGAATCTAAGTGTTGGAGTTATAGAGATAGTCAGTGCATTAACAGAGACACTGCAGGTGCTTTCACTGATACACTAAGCTGAGCAGAATGCTGCTGTCTTATAGCCAGACTGCAGAAGACTAAACACTGCAGCACATCCCACATATTTCCAGGGCAAATCAGAGGCAGTGTTAGGCAAAATGACTGACCTAAAAAACTATGAATCAGCTTTAGCCCTCCTTTGAATGCTATCTTAGAATTCCTGAAGTGTGTGAAGCCGGATATTGGATTGTTCCCATCTTCTTGTAAAGATTTCAGCCCTTTGAGCGATGAAGGTGGTTGGGTAGGGGGTGTGGAGGGAATTTATTCCACAACTGCCACTGTAGAATGTCCCATAAAGATTAATCCACCCAATCCAATCCTGTGCAACATAATGGGGCGGCAGGAACCTATGCCAGTGTGTGTCACAAACACTCACCTACAGGAGAATGCAGAGGAAACACACGCAGACACAAAGAGAACACACCCCACACATTACAATGCTCTTACAGTTATTTACATAACAATGTATAATACACTAAAGATAGCCTTTGTCTGTGTGGATGTATATGGTGTATATGTCAAACAGTATTCCTTAGTATGTTTGAAATTCAATTCATCTAAATCTGTGTAGTCAGAATCATAAAATACAACACTGTATGTTTAACCACTATATACACAACACACAGTATACTGCAATTATGTGCAAGTATACACAACCAATGTCTAAATTTGATATATTTCATATTTTACCTGTACTTTATACTTTACTTTAAAATGTATTAAAAGTGATCCATTAGTGATGTAAGTACATTAATTGCACTTTAACATTACAAAACATACATTACTCCAGCGTGTTTGTGCACATGTGCCCAGTGCCTATGCTGGATTCCTCCTGTCCAAACACATGCAGGTTAGACAAAGGTGTGAATGTGTTTGTCTCACATCCTTTACAGTCCTGTGATACACTGGTGACTAGCATCACTTATGAATCAGTGCACTGCATCATTTTTCCACAGCCAATATGGAGGAAGATAAACATTAATTTAGTTAAGAAAACTGATGAATACTCAAACATCAGGGTTACAGTTATGGTTAGGACCTGGTGTCGGGTTATGGAGCCTTAACTATACAACCAATATCCTTCACAAGAGAAAGAATTACAACATTTTCATTTTACCAACCACAGCCTTGGACCCTTCACTGTAGTTGAGAAACAAGTAGGTGATTGCTCTGCCCTCTAATGGATCCTGGGATATGTTTCAGCTCCGTGCAGCCTCCGATAGAATAAGCTACAAAAATGGCTCCTGCATGGCACATTGACATCACCTGATTTAACAGTACAAATGACTGGGTATGATTTTTGTTCATATCTGTGTCAGAACTAAAAGCGTTATGACAAAAAGGTCTTGTGGGATCCTTTTTGAAGCTGCACACTGAGGCAGGTAATGTGTGTAACAAACAAACAGAAACAGACAGAATCAGTAAATAAAAAGAAGAAACGTTACCCGACCTCGGCCATTCAGCCCCAGGAGTGACAGCGGAGACACACTTAATGGCAGATGACACACAGCTGTCCTGTAGCAACACACTCTAATGGATAACCCAAGTCCAGCCTGACAAAGCAATTATTTCACATACAGACAGCTGCTGTGCTTAACTGGACAGTAAAGTGAGACATGTGATCTGTCCCAGCTGGTCCGAGTGATAATGATCCTCCTCCAGTTCACAACAGTGTTGTTGCTAAATGTGTTTAATTCAACTTTGTTTGGATTATTGTTGTTGTTTGTTGTAGAGAAGGCTAAAAATATCAACCACCACTCATAAATTACTGTTTCTATCTCCTGCTGGTTGTGCTGCTCTATGTGAAAACACACAAGGGTGAGGTGAAAACAATCAAACTGTAATTGGTACACTTATCTTGAGTAGAGGGGACACTGATCTGTGAATGAGTGACTCTGGTTGAGTCCTGCTTGCGCGGTGGATGATCCTTCATTTTCTCTCTAATCCACAGGCCAGACCACGTGGCACCTATTGAAGGAGTCCCAAAGGATTAACCTATATATACCTGCTGACTTTTACGAGCCTGTCACAGCCGCAGCATGGCGTGGCAGTAGCCTGGTACTCTCTCCCGCGCTTTGCAGTGTGCTCCTGCTCGTCTTTAACTACTGTTCACTTACTGTGAGCAACAGTGGAGGGATATGAAGCGCTTTAAGTACAGCGAACAGTCACAAAGTAGCTAGATTCTCCATCATTAATGCAGGGATGAATCCCTTTTAATCAGCAACATTTAATGATCTGTTTGTCATTTTACGATGCCAAAATGCCATGCAAGGGTTGAAGTGAATGACAATGTCAGTTACAGCTATGGGATTATGTGATGAGCATTTATTGCTACTTTGGCAGAAACTAAAGTCTGAATCCCATTAATGTATTCGCCAAGTAGTTGTTGGATTGAGTCTTGGTCATGTCAACTTAAGAGAGTAGAGTGAGGTGAATGTAGAAATGAAAAGCTATTCTCTTCAACCAAAATGATATCTTATATGACTTCTACATAACATATGACTGGTTTGTGAGTAATATAATATAATATAATATAATATAATATAATATACGTGTGTGTGTGTGTGTGTGTGTGTGTGTGTGTGTGTGTGTGTGTGTATGAGATAGAGAGAAAGCCACGAACTCATGCATGACACAATTCCCCACTCACCTTAAGTTCACCCTTAACGTAATTCTCACTCTGTTCTCACCTGTTCAGAACAGGCAGCATGTGTGTGTGTGTGTGTGTGGTAGTTAATAATTCACTCTGACCCTCTGCTCCCCTGACCTTGCTAATTAATTATGACCTCCCCTGTTGTGCGCCTCATTAATCTCTGTGAGACCCACAACTTGAAGTATTATTATTATGATTTCTGCCTTTGTTGTTATCCTCTATTGGAGTTGTTTGTCCGTACCTTGAACGTTGGACATGGTTGCTGCATCACTTTTATTGCACGTTTTATAGCCAGGTGGGTTCAGTCTGAAGCTGTTTGGATAGGAAAGTTATCACATTATAGGCAGAATAGATTGAGTTTGTCCATTAGAAGTAAAACTGTAGTTAAATCAGCAAAGGATTGATAGGATTACTTATGAAGGATGACGTATGGAGTGTGTATGTTTATTGTAGCTGTGCATTGATGAAAAATTCTATTTGTATGGCTTTAATTACCCCTTACAATAGGTGATATTTAATGTGGCACATTAACAGTAATTCCGTGCTATATTTTGACTTCACAATGAAACGTTATGCTGCTTTTGATCATTTTACCTTGCACCTGAAGTATATGATGCATTTAATGACAGCTGACATTTCTTGCTCACAGCTTGGTGCTCTGGTTTCTGACAGAGAAACCTTGTGGGAGCCAGAGTCTTGCTGAGTTGACTGACAGTGAGAGGGCAAGAGTGAAGTTGCGTAGGTAACATTGTCAGTAACAATGGCTTAGGTGATCAACATATTTAGATATACTGACACGTGTATGTGCGTTCACATCTATGTGTGTGCAGAGGTAAACTGGATCAGGGGCCTACTGGGTGTAACATATATGACTTGATATTTGTTATATATGAGCGCTAAGACAGCTATTGAAAGGGTTAAAGATTATTGATATGCAGCCCACCCCTATGCAATAATATAAATATAATATATACATGGTGCCTGAATCTGACATCCCATGTGTGCAGTTTGTTTTTCTGTCCTGCGCGCTCATGTTATGGTGTGCATGTGTGGGTGTGTATGCTCCCACAGGGTTGCACTTCTCTCTGTGAAATTCTTCTCTCTCTGGCTCCCTCTATGGGTAGGAAGTGTTAAAGCTTTTCCTGAGAAGGAGCTGGGCTCAGTGTTCAGAGCTGAACATACAGTGGAGAGGTACAATACGTGCACAAAGGATTTTTAGAAAGACAAAGTGTCACATAACTATCATCTATTGCTCAATACAATAAGGCCAGAGGTAATGTGACTATTATCCATGCTGCGTAAAGAATAAAACATCCACGGAGTGTACGGTATATTTATGACTCTTCCTCACATAGAAGAATCATTGGCATTTACATTTCATTAAATAACTGCAGCACAACACATAGAGTATAATGTGTTGATACGATTATTTATATGTGATGTGCACAGAGGCATTTCAAAGCCTGATGGCTGAATTAAAATTTGCAGAGGTGACTAACGTATGTCGCGTTATTACAAGGAAAGCCAGGACAGCAGTGACTTGTTTTGGAAAATTGATCTGTTGAACGGTCGTTACTCAAACCAATGGTGCCACCTCACCATAAAACAACACAAATACATCATATTTGCCGTACAGAACACCATTATGTATACTATATGCACTATTAACAGTGATTTCATTCTTAATTAAATAGTTAGTTAGTTAGTTAGTTAGTTAGTTAGTTAAATAGTATATTCAAGTTTTTCTCCCACTTTTTGTATCGTAACTGAATAATTTGCCACAATAACAGAATTTCCAAAGATTTAAAAATGTCTACAGTTATCTTGTAGGCCACCAGGAAGGGCTGCAAGTACCTCTGACGGAACACATACCACAGTGTTAGAACCACTGTCTTAGATAATCGTAACAGACAGAAATGTGTTTGTTGATTTTATATCTTGTGTGTAGTCTTATACTGATTGACTAGTATGTGAATGTAGACTCATCTAGTCACACTTCGAGTGTTCATTACTCCCGTTTCAAATAAATATTTTCCTATTAATACTTTTCCTGCTCTGTGCATATTTGCCTGAAGTCAAAAGCTGTCGGCTCCTTTTTTTTTAATATCATTGTTATTTTTTTCTTCAAGAACACCCTTTATAGCCTGGAGTTTGCCATCTGCTGCCTCTAAGCATTTGGCTTCTTTTTACATCCGATTTTCAGACTTTTTGTCTTTAACATTTACAAATAGAGACAGATGCATAGTTAGACCAGTACATAACATGCCACATAAATATGAAGCAGGTCATGTTAGTGGTGGTTGTAGATGGATGATGGTGGATTTTTATAACAAACCACCAGGATGGTCAGATTGAGCACCTCTACTCTGTCTTTCACTGTAGTTGTTCAGTTGTTGTTGTTTCACTGTCTTTTTATTTTAGTTTTGTCTGTTATAAGGACTTTACATTCAGGATAGTTAATTTGTTGACAATGCTATAAAGGAGGCTGTACCACATTTAGTTTTAAATATGAAACAAATCCTGCACAGACTTGCATTGTCTTGTGACTGTATTCATGTGAACACAGACCCACACTTAACAATGTGAACGATCAGGGCTGTAATGTCTCAGCGAGCTCCGCTGAGAGCGTGATCAATCTGTGAGAATAGGATCAATCTCTCTGACCTTTTCCTTGTGGTAACCTGCCGTGTTCAATCTCTCATTACTCTGACAGTGAAAGGGTAGCTTTTCCGGTTATGGACATTACCACTGACACAGTATTCACTTTTGTCTCTCTTGTCAGAATCACCTTCACCTTCTGAAGTACGCAACAAACTTATAATCCAAAAATCCTTAGAAGTTGCTATTTTATTTGCTCATCTTGGTTCAAGATCTGTGCACATATACAGGTTACAAAAACAAGAAGCATGCTATATGCTAAATGCACACCATACATGATTAACTTTTCTTTTACAGTTTAATTATGGCATTATTTGCTGCTGTAAAATATGATGTAAAGATAACACAAGTATTACATAATGGTTGTTGACTTTAAATGACACACGTTCTTTTTCTGTGGAATTATTTTTTCTCACAGATACACACTGACCTTGGATAAGCTTCTGAAACACCATAGTATAGTTGATGAAACAGCTCTGTACTGTACGCTTCATCTGGTCGTAGAGAAAACTCAAGAGATCACATATCAAATTTGCGGTTGGTGATTTGGTTTGCTTTGCTTTGCTTTTGGTTGGTGACAATAAATGCTGAGGCCAGCAGGTCTGTGAGTGATGCAGGTTCAGTCCTCACACAGTAGCCAATGTGCATCTGTAACATGTTCGAGAGAGACCGCCTCTGTCGATTGATTTTGTGCTGCAGTAAGACGAGAACAGAAAGAGTAAATAATTGTTTTCAGCTTTAATTAAATTGCTTTCTTATTTTTTTCTTTAGCTTCTTTTGTATTTTTATCACAGAGCTGTTAACTGCTGTTCTTTAGAAGACAGTGGCAAAGTGGAGGGTTTGCCTGTTTTTCAGTCGTGTACACAGACCAGATTTTTTGCACACAGTGTGGGTGGTGGTGGAAAGCACAGCCCACGTTGCTCGCTGCTGTACGAGCAAAAGTACTCTACATGAATAATTTGATGCTACCAGCTCCGATTTGGCCTTGGTCCTCTCTGCCGTTCACCCATGCAGGGATGTTGTGCTGATTCAGGAGCAAAGAGGGGAGTTTGGCAAGGCCGGCATGGCAGGAAGAAAGCTGCTCTGTTTCGTAAAATATCTTCTTTAGGTGTTTCTTTTATGGACATGCTTAAATAATACTGTCTGTTTTAAAGTGTTAGCTGGGAGGCCAGAGTTCAGGGGCAAGGATGTTCTTGAGTTTGGGGTTGTTCTTTTTTTAGAACAATGTCTTATCTTATGCATGCATGCATATGTTTATAAAAGTGTGTGCATTTGGTTATACTTATTTTTTCTGCAAACGATTTTTTACACATGAAAGGACCAGCACAGATGGTAGTTCTAGTACTTCTCGGAGTACTGTACCCATTTATATATAGCTTCTCAGTAGAGCAATTGAGAGAGATGCAAACAAATCGAGGCTGTTTTGTTTGGCTCCATCCGCACGTTGTTGTTTCACTTGAGACGACAGATTCCTGCAGGATTTGGCCACGATGATGAAGCGTTTTATCTTGAACTCCAAAAAATAGCATCACTAAAAATAATCAGTTCAGTAATTATAATGTAACTTCTTTAGTGAGCTGTGGTATATGTTTGGTTTCTACCATATAACTTTATCTTACACAGTAAGCGGATGCTCAGAATGTCTCTGCATATAGAATTATGCTGTTTCATAATTTGCATGAGCTGCATATTTGATCATTCATGTGGCATAAGGGCGACATAAATATTCTGTAATACATCATTTAGTGACATTGCTCTATGTTGCCATGAACTCAGCTGAATAAACACTACATGAGTTCTGAATTAATTAATGTTCTGCTCTATTATACACAGATTGACAGTGATGTAGACTGCCTGTATCAAAAGTAGATATTGCCATTGCAGTGTAAAGGCAATGTAACCCAGAAATATTTACTTATCCATAAACATTAACAGTCATAAGATGGAGCAACTCTGTACAAAAGCTTTATTTGAATATGTGAATGTAGTTGTTGAAATCTGCTGCTTAGTGTCTTGAAGAAATATCAAAAACTATTTAAAAAGCGTTGTATTCTTGATGACTTGACTTATATTGTTGTGAGTTGAACTAAACAATTACAAAAATTACACCATATGAGCCTGTTTCAGAACTTTCCGAACAGACTTTTTGGCAATGTTATTAGTATGCAGTAATTAATGTTACATTGGTTGTGAGCATCACCTTCCTCCTCACTTTTCTTCTTCCTCGCTGTTCTCCGCCTCCACATCATCACCACCCATCCCACCACAACCCACCACTTTCTGTCTTCTCCTTCCTCTTTTTCAACCTCCCTCATCATTTTATCACTCAGTTTTAGCTCTTAGGTTTTGAATTTTGTTTTTTTACCCCGCCACCCACACCACTCACACCATCAACTGTCGTGCATTCCTTTGTATCCAAAAATCAGCTTCTGTGGAAAGATTAGTAGAAGCGGCCCGTGAGTTTCTGCATTGACTGTACACATTGAGCCAGCAACCACAAAAAAAGGTTTTTGTTTAAGAAAGCCCACACAATGAGCTCTGCCTGCAGAGGAACAAATAATCAATCTTGCACTCACAGAACCTGATCAAGTTCTCGACACACAGTTGGCATTAAGATGAAAAGAAGGCATGCTGTGGCTTGCAGTCTGGCCTTATCACTGAAGACTTGTTTGTCAAATGCCGGCCTCTGGCATCTGTAGATTGTCCATCTCTCTTCTCCTGCTCATGATGTGGGTTTTCCTTCCTGAGTCAATTATGTCCTTGTGACTTCCATGTGTGAATTTTTGAAAGAAAAGTGAAAAATACTTGATTATCCTTGACAGATATATATTTGATTATATGTGATGGCTGCAATCTGAGGGGAAATGAAAAAATAATGAAAAAGTAAATAACATGTTTGTGACCCTCACTGGGATCTTGAATGAGTTGTTAGACTGCAGTAAAGATGTCCTCTGATACCATCATCAAACACCTGCATTGTGTTTATTCATCAGCTGTTTCTGGGACTGTATTTGCGCTTTTGAAGTATGGCATCAATGAAAGAAAGTATTTATTGGACAGATGATAATCAGCAATAGAGGTTTTTATGAGGTGATTTGTTTTATTGTATGAGACTGCGACACAAGAATGCCACATCTCCGGGCCTGAGCCACAGATGATTATCATAGAAACCGAGGGCTGGGTTACAAACATGGTTCCACCACCTCTCATTTCAGCTTTCATAACCTGTAATATAACCATTTCATTCCATTGAGCAGTCTCATTGATCTGCTGCATAGACTTGAAATTGAATCTGTTCATACTAATATCCTGTCTTTGATAGGTTTTTGTCTCGATTTTTAGCAGCATCAGGATCTATAACCACTGCCTAAGATGGGGCTCAGTGAGGACATTTGTCAAAGGACAAATCCTGCATATTGGTGCGACTCTCAAGGTCTTATGGTAGTTGGACTCCTCCAAGTCAATCGTGTTCATTTTTTCTCACATAGCACCGTTTCTCTGTGTTGTCTCTTTGAAACTGCTTAATATTGAAACGATTAGGCCTTGAGATGATGTATGTTGTAAGAGGATTTCAAATACCCACTTATTATACCTTGGCATTTCATGCTAATGAAGCACACATTTTAGAATTTATGTATTCATTTATGGTTCTGTAACTTTCCATTATTACCTCATTGACAGACCAGATAAATGACGTGTTCCACTGTCAATATCAGCAAAAACCAATGCTTACAATCCTTTTGTGTATTTAGATGTCAGATCACTCATAATTAAATGATTTGATTTGTTGTTATTGCTGGCCCTGTGTACTTGATAGCAGAGACCAACCACATCACCTTTGATCACATCAAGTCCATGTAATAGCTATAAGACTGCAGTACTATATACTGTAGAAGAACTTCAAACGACCCCAGGGAATCTTTTTGGTTTGATGGTGTTCTTGCTGGTGTTCATTGCATAATTAATTAGTTTGTTGCAAAAAACAATTTGTTGTTTCATGAATATTTTTTAAACCTAAATAACTATTTTTTTGGTTCTTGTTTTTCAGAAGAAAGAATGGCTGTGTTTAAACTGCCAGACCCAGAGAGCTCTGTCAGGAGGCTTGGGAGATACTCCTTCCCCTGCTACACAACCAGTGGGATCCCCCCGCCCACCTGCTCCAGTCAATCAACTAGCACCTCAGCAGAAAGGGCCCAATCAGCTTTCAGGGCCTAGGCCAACCGGTCCTCAGCAGCTACAGAAACCAACGGGTCCCCAAGTAAGTGGCCCTCTCTCTCCTGTGAAACAGGCTGGACCACCATCTCAAATCAAGGGGCTCAGTCAAACTTCCCCTCAAACCAAGGGTTCTGCCCAACCCTTTTCTCAAACAAAGGGTCCAACACAACCCACTCCTCAGAGTAAGGGACCTGGTCAGATAAAAGGTCCTAACCAGTCGCATGCTCAAAATAAAGGCCCCGCTCAGTCTGTTAATCAAATGAAGGGCGCTAGCCAGGCCAAAGGGCCATCTCAGACAAAGGGGTCTGCTCAGATCACTGGTCAGACTAAGGGAGCCTCACATCCCTCTGGCAACAAGACATCATCTACACCTGGTAAAGTAGCCCTGAACCATGCCAAGGCTTCTCCCACCCCTTTGAAAACAACACCTCCCCAGTCTAAACCCTCAGGTAACAACCAGACCCGCAAACAGCAGCAGAGCCAGGAGAAGACTAAAGTCCCAACGAAATCTCAAAAAGAAGACATCAAGACCACACCAAAGAAGGCACTTTCAGAGACAGACATGAAGATAGCTGAAGATATGCAGAAGTCAAGACACCTCGAAGTGAGCTACCTGCAACTTCTTCGCCTTCACCTGTTACTCTTGAATCATCAATTTGATTTATCGTTCCATTCTAATAATTGTATCCATTTCTCATCATCATCATCATCATCATCATCATCATCCCCATCATCTTGTTTATAATCTCCATCTCTTTTCGTTTCTGCTTGAATTCTTCATCACGTCATAATTATTGCACTTACTTTGTCATCATTGCGTTTGTATTACTTTCAAAGTCTTGTTGTTGTCCTACTTCTTGATCTTCTCACTTCTCATTATCTCCACCACATCATCATTTTTATCCAGTTGTCAGTTAATTTTTAGCGTCTATCTTTTTTGAGTAAAATATTTTATATAATCCCCATGTTCATCCTAACCCTCCCCCCATCTTCATGATCATCATCATCACCATATTTACATCTTTTGTTGTCCCAATGGCCCCCTCTCATCAGCCTGTTGCCCCATTTTGACACCTTATTTTATACTCATTTATTTTATTTGTATGCATTTGTAACATTCTGAGCATGTTCATGAATTCTCTTTATTCTTCAACGGTTCGAAGAATGCAAGGGAGAATGCATCAAAGATGGCTATCGAGCATGTAAACAAACCACATTTGTCTGTTAATGTTGTTCAACTGTCTGTTATATTCACTTTCTGTATCCGTTTATTTATCCATTTGTGTGTACATAATATGAATGCAAAATCAACCCAAACCCAAATAATAAAAGTGTAGGAAGAAAGAATACAAATTCAAAACAAATCCCATTTATAAATATGCAAGTCACCACCAAAATTCTGATCAGTGTATTCTTGTTGTGATTTTTGTAAAGTAATATACAACCCTGAAATAAATTTTGTCACCTTTTCATCAATTATAGATACTGTATATTGCTGCATAATAACTGCAGGCAAAGTTAAAGCTCTGCAATATCTACAACCAAATCACCTACCATAAAAACGTTTTGGGTTGATTTTACTTTTGAGTTGTTCTATATTATATATATTGGATGCTTTGAGTAAGATTTTGTTCTTCACAATGTAATGATTTGCCAATATCTCAGTACTAGGGACTGTATAACGTCTGTGTTAGGTCTAGTGCTTTAATTTGAATCCCTATTATCTGCAAGAAATGCTCATTGAAATGTCACTGCTGATGAATCGTGTGAAGTAGTCACATACAAGGTGTGCACTGAGGCTTGTAATAGCTTGCCATGAATTTTCTTGTTTCTGACCTTATCCTTTTTCTTCCTTTCTTTCCTCAGGACTGCAAAAAATCAAGTACACAGAGTTTAAGTGATACTGGCTACTCCTCTGATGGGATATCTAGCTCTCAGGGGGAGATCATAGGCCACATCCGTGAGGAGGGAATCAAGCTCAATGAACGAGGTTCTTCTATCTCCTCTGAAATCACACAGCTGGAGAGCTCCATGAAGCCTCTACTGGAGTCAAAGGCTACCTTAGACCCGAAACAGAGGCCACATTCACTGTCTGTTGGACATGAACGGGAGTATAATCCTGATGATGATGCAGCAAGGGAAGAATCAGAGGATGACCTCAGCTGCAAACTGCGCCATGACTATGTTGAAGACAGCAGTGAAAGTGGTCTATCACCATTGCCCCTCAGACAGAAGAAGTCACATAAAGATGTTTCAGATGAGGAGTTCATGAGGAGGCAAATTCTGGAGATGAGCGCAGATGAAGAAGAACAAGAAGAATATGGTAACCAGAAAACTAAAAGGATACATAAAACAACTGGAGATTTGGGGAAGGAGAGACGGCGACTTTCTCAACATTCTAGTAGTTTTGAGGAGGACACTAAGGCAACAGAAGGTGCTTATAAAGCAAATGAAGAGGAGGATGTTTCAATGGCTTCCCAAGGAGGCCTTCGTCGATTTAAGACCATTGAGCTGAACAACACCAACAGCTATAATCGGGACATGGAGGTCAGTACTGAGCATGACCTAAGAGAACCAGAGCTGGAGATGGAGAGCCTTACTGGTTCTCCAGAGGAGAGGTCCAAGGGGGAATATTCATCCACATTACCTGCCACCACTCCCAGCTACACCTCTGGAACATCCCCCACATCTGTATCCTCTATGGAAGATGACAGTGACAGCAGCCCTAGTCGTAGGGCGAGACTAGAGGAGGCAAAACAGCAGAGGAAGGCTCGACACCGGTCCCATGGACCACTGCTACCCACTATTGAGGACTCATCTGAAGAAGATGAACTAAGAGAGGAGGAAGAGCTACTTAGAGAACAGGAACAGATGAGAGATCTAGAGCAACAGAGGATTCGAAGCACAGCTCGGAAAACAAAGAGAGATAAAGAGGAGCTACGTGCACAGAGGCGCAGGGAAAGATCCAAAACTCCTCCTAGTAACCTTTCCCCAATTGAGGATGCATCTCCAACAGAAGAGCTGAGACAGGCAGCAGAGATGGAGGAACTTCACAGGTCATCATGTTCTGAATATTCACCTTCCATGGACTCTGAGGCAGAAGGGTTTGAGATGATTGGTGGAAAGCTGTACAAGACAGGAAATGAATATAACCTTCCTACCTTCACTTCACTCTACTCTCCTACAGAAAAGACATCAGCAATATCACCACCTGATAAAACACTAAAAAGTGCAGAGGAAGTCTATGAGGAGATGATGCGAAAAGCACAGCTCATGCAGAAGCAAGGACAACCAACTAGCAGTCAGCACAAAGGTGCCCCTCTGCCTGATGGTACACATCATCTGGAAGCAGGAACTGTCTTAACCCCTGGCTCAAGCCCCACCCAGATCAGTGCACCTATGACTTTCTCCACAACTGGAAGTGACCCTAGAATCCCAGGAATTCATGCAGCACAGCATTTATCAAAAGAAACCCAGAACAGGATGATGACACAGAGTGCCAAAATTGAAGGTGTTGTTGGGGTTGCCACAACTAAAGGCCAAGTTAGTCAGACTGCCACAACTCGACAAACGGGTAGTGCTGTGCCTACCACCACCAGAACAGGCTCCCAGAGACAAGCACAGACAGCATCCCCGGAAGCTGGAGCATCTTCACTCACTTCCAAAGTCTTCTCCCTTTTCAAAGGTCCTAGCCCCCCAGTCTCCCCTAGTACTTCTCCAGCACAAAGCCCGACACACGCGTCACCGGTGCGGCCCAGTGGTGTTACTAGTGGTCGACATCTGCCATCATTGCCTGGTGGTCCATCTGCTGCAACATCTCATGGAGCTCATGCACCTCATAGGGCAAATTCACCACGTCTCACTCGACAACAGTCCTCTCAAGATTCACCAATAATGGTGATAACACTGGGTTCTGAAACAACTAGTCCTGCCAAGCCCCTCACTGTAAATTCATCCACTTCTCCTTTGTCATCACCTACACAGGGCAACTGTAAAACCTTGTATAGCTCACATCCCTCTTTGACAGGTTCCCCAACGTCCCCACAGCATTCTCCTAAGCATTCCTTGCATAAGACTCAAAAGGTAGAAAAAGTAAATGTTGGTATGAGCACAGTGACAACAACCACTCATAGTGGTGGATCACTGCCTATGGAAAATATATCTCTGTGTAAAATCTCAAATGTTCCAGGCACTTCAAATGTTGTCGGACAGGGGCAAACGCATTCAAGCAGTAATGTGGTGGATTTGAGAGCTCCACCGAGAGCTGCCCCAATTATAATGACAGATCATGGGATGGACCTAACCTCCCTGGCATCTGACACAAGGAGATACTCTTTTGGAACAGAGCAGTCATCTGGTCGTCATACAGCTGTGCAACCTCTTATCATGAACCTGAATGCACAAGAGCAACCACATGTGTCTGTATCAACACCAACCACAGTTAGTGTCACAGTTGCAGGCTCTATGTTCATGTCCCAAACCAAGCAACCAGTGATATATGGAGATCCTAAGCAAAATCGTGTAGATCTGGGCCAGCTTGGAGCACCTGTGTGTTTAACCCAGAATAAGCCACCAATTTCAGACCCATCTATACCTAAAATTGATGCCTGCCTTGAAAACCTGGGTATACAACAGCAACAGCTGCAGTTACAACAGCAGAAGCTCCTGCATCAGCAGCAGCTCCTTGAGGAGCAGCTTCAGCAACATCAACAACAATCCTCTTTTGCTCGTTACAACTTGGCTAATCAGGTGCAGCCATTGCTGTTGAAAAAAGACCTTGTAGTGAGTCAGACAATCGGTGCCCAGCCTGTTGTGACTGCTAGTGCCATTCCAAGAGTGCCCCTACTGACTCCACAGTCAGAGTCTGTGGCTCAGGTTTTGAATTCCCCTCATGAGACCTATGGTGGATCGGCTATAGAGCTAAAGAATAAGCCCACAGCAATGAACCTGTCCACAGGTAGGCCCCATGTCATGGTGGTGCAACTTGAAGAGAATAGTACATCCCAAGGGGGCACAATGACTCAATTGGTAAAGCGTGAGGACCCTCTTCCTACTCCCCATGTCCTGGATCTTACTGGGCAGATAAAACCAGAAAACCAAGTGGCTTGTTGTGATGTCGTTTACAAATTACCCTTTGCTGGTTCTTGTTCAGGGTCAGTCACGCAGAAGACTCCAACAGCATCATCTGAAAAAATCCCAGCCTCCGACACTCAGGTTGCCCACCCTCCCCATCCACCAAACTACAATACCGGGCAACAGCAGCAACATCAAGCACCAGCTACACAAGGACAATCAGAGGAGCATACAACCTACCAACCACCCTTACTTCCCTCAGGAAGAATGCAGTCTTCAATGTCGGAAACTAATCTTCCCTCCATAACTGATGCTGGTCCACAGCACTATCAGACTAATGTCCATGCGGGTATGGCAACTGAAGTTGACAGTTTGAATCAGGCTTATGATGGTGGATACCTTGGTATCGGAGCACAGTATGGATCTTACACTGACTTGCGTCACCAAGGAGACATTTCAGGTTCTCCATTACCCATGCGTCGATATGGCTCCATGTCAAATATAAATTCTGAATACGGGATCACAGGATCACAGGATTCTAATCTGGCACAGTACAGTGCAACTACTGCCAGGGAGATTAGTCGAATGTGTGCAGCTCTTAATTCAGTGGACCAGTTTGGAAGCCGGTATGGAAATAATCCTGAATATATACCATATGGGGCAGGGAGGGGTGGATCTTTAGGTAGGCTAAATCTACAGCAAAGCCTAGCAACAGTGAGAGCAAATCTACTCTATGGCCCTGATGGAAGACCAACAGCAAATGGCCAAACCCTAACTAACCTAATAAATGCTAGACAAGCAAGTATACGCGCCTTATACCCTGCTACTATGAGAGGAGGTGATGGCATGATATATTCCACTATAAACACTCCGATAGCCTCTACCTTGCCAATTACAACCCAGCCTTCCTCTGTGTTGCGACCAATGCCAAGAGGAATATATAGACCATATCCTACCAGTGTAACTCCTGTACCATTAGTTAGCCTTACCAGGTTGCCTCAAGTGACTCCTAGAATGACCCTGTCAACACAGGGACCATACCCCTACCCCCCTTCAAACCAATATCCTACTTCGGTTCCACCACCAGAAAGTGTATCTGCTACAAGCAGCTCACTGCAGGACACTCCTGTGTACCTTGGCAGGTCTTTAACAAGTGATGCTGTACATACATCTGCAACCATACAACCAAATCAGTCTGTAGAAAATGTAGGGGCACAAAATGTATTAGCATCTGGAATGCAAACAGCTGCAGAACAACAAGACCACACTCATATTACCTCAAAGAGTGCCACATCCCTCCCCCAAGCTCTCTGCCAGCCTTCTATCCAGCCAATGCAGGCCCAAATGCAGTCTCAGCAGTTTCCTCCCCAAACTGAACCTTTGTCATTGACTCATACCCAGCTTCAAGTCCAACCCATCCCTCACTCTCAACCACTGACAGTACTGCCACAAGCCCAGCTACCAACAGCCCCCCACATCACTGCTATAGCAGCACCAACCTCCAAACTTTCCCCTCCAATGGATGTACCAAAAGGTAATGAAGAAGAGAGGCTGAGTCAGCAACAAGAGCACATGTTGCAAGTAGAAAGAGAGCGAGTTGAACTTGAGAAATTACGGCAGTTGCGACTTCAAGATGAACTTGAAAGAGATCGTATGGAGCTCCAGCGACACAGGGAAAAAGAACAACTACTTGTCCAGCGTGAGATTCAAGAGCTGCAAACAATTAAACAGCAAGTCATACAACAACAGCAAGCGGAGCGAGAGACTCAGCTCATTATGCAAAGGGAACAATTGGCCCAACAGCGAATGCAACTTGAACAGATTCAGTCTTTGCAGCATCAGCTACAGCAGCAGTTGGAGGAGCAAAAAAGGCAAAAGACAGCAGCAGCAGAGGCAGCAGCAGTAGCAGCAGAGGCAGCAGCAGCATCAGCAGCAGTTGCAGCAGCAACATCAGCACAGGGTGCTATGCAAGGTGTAGTTGTTGGAGGTGGGAGCCCTCAAGGGTTTATTATATGTGATCAGAGTGGAAGAGTAATTCAGCAAGATGGACAAAGTGTTCAGTTTTGGCAGGATGGACAGGTGGTCCAAGCAGTGGTGGCTGCTAGGCCCATTCATAGTTCTTCTTCTGAAATGTCTTTGAGAAACAGTGACAAACAGGCTGATCCTAAGCTAATGAAAAAGCAGAATTCCATGCCCCGGCTAAGGGATGGTGAAGAGGAAGACTCAGTAAAGAGGATTGCAGACAGTTGTGTGCAAACAGATGATGAAGACGGGGAGGATAGATTTATGAACAGGCGCAGGAGAACAAGACGAATTGCAGACTGCAGTGTGCAGACAGATGAGGAAGATCAGGGTGAATGGGACCAGCAACCAGTACGCCGCAGGCGTTCACGAGGATCCAAGCACTCTGAATCTACGGTTGAGAATAAACCAGATGGGTCGTCAAAAGTATCTTCTGCAAGTATAGCTATTCAAACCATTAATGATTCATCATGCCAGACAGAGCCTGACCAGCTTGGCAGAGTATCACCTGCCATCCACATAACTATGGCAGAGACTTCGAAGGTTGACCTATTGCATTATATAGCAGCCCCTGAGAGGACCCAGAAAGGAGAGAGTTTGGCTTGTCAGACAGAACCAGAGGCCCAATCTCAGGGTGTGGTTGCCCCTCAGCTTTGTGTACCTACAACAATCAGTCCATACTCCACAAGTCTACATATGGTGGGTGCTAACACATGTGATCCATCCTCTACTAGACTCCAAGGAGTTGCCAAGTTTGAGAGGAGGAAACCAGATCCCCTGGAAATTGGCTATCCACAGCAACAAAATGAATCTCTGTGCCGCCAGACCCCCAAATCTCCCCAGGTTCTGTACTCACCAGTATCCCCACTATCTCCTCATCGCATGCTGGAGACAACATTTGCCTCCCAAGAGAAACTTAACAAGGCACATGTCACACCCCAGCAGAAGGCCTTTACTGCTGAATCACCTCAGCGCCACCAGACACTGCCAAGACCCATAAAAAGTGTCCAGCGCTCCATGTCGGATCCTAAACCTCTTAGTCCCACGTCAGAAGACCCTGTGAAGAACAGGTTCTCTCCATATCAACAAGCTATGTCCAACAGTCAGGTATGAGCTACTTATTTTATTCATAATTTATTAGATAAATAATCGTCAGTTATTCTTCTGGCTATCGTAACCCTGGTTATTCATGTACTTAAAATGTTGCATTTCCCTGAAAACCATCAGCTCGTTAGCCAGTGTCTCCTGACACCTGACACCTCTTAATTTTTTCAAAATCTAAAACACAACATAACTTGAAGTTTTTCCGGACAGTCTATGACTCATAGTTGTTTTTTTAACTGGGCATTGTGAAATATAATCAAATAATGCTCTGGGATTTTTATTAGATTTAATTTAGATTAAAAAGCAATAGGTAGCTTTTAAATTAATAATTATTTCACAAGTGTCAGAAATAATGAACTTTTTTCGAGACAATGAACTAGTTGTCTCTTTATTGTATGAGAGTGTAAAATATAAAACAATTTTTTAGGATACGCTTTATGTGGAGAGAGACAAATAATCACACAGAATCTGGCACTGAGGGAGTGACAGAATGTTCTCCTGAGAGCAGCTGGCAAAGGCAGGAAAGCATTTCCCATCATCCCTTTCTGCTTTTTTTCCCCCTATTTATTTTTTCCTTATTATACTCTCTCTCTCTAGCTCTCTCTCTGTCTCTCTGTCTCTCTGTCTCTCTCTCTCTCTCTCTCTCTCTCTCTCTCTCTCTCCCTCGCTCTCTCCCTCGCTCTCTGTCACGTCTTCTATATCTGTCAAACCCTTTAGACATGCCAGAGGGACACACTATGTAGAGAAATACTTGCATTGCTTTGTTGTCTTCCTGATTGTTAGCAGCTGGTCAAAGTAAATTAACATTGCTTGGCTCTTAGTGTAAAATTGTGCTTTCGGAACAAACAGAGCTCAGATTTCAGCTATACTCTGTAGCAGTAACACTAAGCTTTAGTGCTCTCTCATGGATACTAATTAAAGGCACCATGGAACTTCTCAAAACAGCTCATTTGTAAGTAATGGCAATTTAAAAAAAATTCTTAAATGTAATTTATTGTGAATAATTTATCAAATTTGCTAAGAGAAAATCTTGTATATTTCTAAAAGTGCATATCTTCTTTATTACATTCATATGGAAATTAGCAATATGAAATTAGCAATATGGAAAAAAAGATTTGATGCTACACTTACCTATATTTCCCTCGGGATAATAAACTTTCATCTTATCTACCAAAAGTACATTTTGCAGTGTATTTCAGTATTATTTGTTTCACTTTGATATTCATATATTGCATATTTACAAACAGTGCTTGATCAAGCTCATGTTTGGCAATGGTACATATTTGCTCAATATTTGAGATGTTGCTGTTTGATTATGTGTTGACTATGTTTTGCATAGTTTTGTTTTGTTTAGACAGTTTAGAATCACTCGAAGTTTCTCCACTACCATGGGTTAACTGTTTTCCCAAATACATATTGTTTGCAAGATTATCATTTTACAGAAGTGCATTAACACACAGTGACCTACCTCTAATACAGAAAATGAAGTGGAAAAGTAATTTAGTATCTTTGGCTTCAGTGTTCAGCATTTTCCTCAATGGATTTAAATCATGTGTTGTTGTTGTTGTGTGATGTGAACCGATTATGAAGTAATAGTAATACATTGTTAACTATCATGAGGCAGCCTGACAGTGGATTGAATTGCACAGCTCTCTACTATGGTTTATGGATGAAGAAAATCGCAGCCTCTCTATAAGTTCCCAGTGTACAGTAATGAGTCTAATTTGCATAAACACATTCTGTTTATAGTTCAGCATTTGCTGATCTTTGTTTCTCTCTCCTAGCAGATGGTTTCCCTGCAGCAGCAGAACTCTCTCATGAGAAAGGTAAAGAGGACGCTCCCCAGCCCCCCACCAGAAGAGAGTCCACTCCCCATTGTTACTCCAGCTCAAATGTACAGCTCTCCTGGCATGCCCCAGAGGGTCCTACCCAGGCCTAACCAGGGAGTCACCAAGGCAGGGCTACTAAGTGAGCTGAAAGCAGTTGAACAAGAGTCATCTAAGCTGCGTAAGCAGCAGGCTGAACTGGAGGAGGAGGAAAAAGAGATTGATGCCAAGTTGCGTTATTTGGAGCTTGGCATCACTCAGCGCAAGGAGACCATGGTGAAGGATAGAGAGAGGAGGGAACTCGCTTATTTGCGATGTATGGGTGATGCACGGGACTACATGTCAGATAGTGAGCTCAATAACCTCCGAATGGCAGCTGCAACAGCAACCTTTGATGCTAATGGTCTGCTGACAAGGCCCAGCACTGCACCATTGAGCCAATTTACCAATGACATCAATGCAACATCCCAGTATCCATCAACCTCATCTTACATGTCCTACCCATACCCCCAAAGCCAAACAGCACCACAACAGCCAGGCTCTGCTTACCAACAGATTGGTTTCCAGCCTCCTCAGTACCCTTCATCCTCTGCACCCCAGCCAGGTACATTCCAGCCCCACCCCCCACCCGGCCCTGGCTACCAGACCCAGGGATCCTACACCTCCCGAATTTATTCACAGTCCTCATATCAGCCAGACCTTGGTATGCAGCAGCATGGTCACCAAGGCTTCCATCCACCTAGTCAGCCTATGCCAGGTCAGAGCCTTCCTTACCCCAGCCACAGCACTTACCAGCCTGGCCTCCCATACCCACCACAGGCAGATATTCTTACAGTTCACCAAAGACCTCGGCAAACCTCTCTGGCTGACCTTGAGCAAAAACTCCCCACCAATTATGAGGTGATCAGCAACCCAGCCGTGTCAGTGGCCACATCAGTTCCAGATAATAGCTTTGGCTCAGTCTACAGCAATGCATATGGGCAATACCGACCCCCTGAGCCTGGCCTGAATCACTCTGTTGACAGCCCCACCTCTGCTTATGCAGCAGATGGACTCTACACCTCTAACCTGGAGCAGAATATCCCCAGGAACTACGTTATGATTGATGACATAAGTGAGTTGACAAAAGACAGCACTAGCCAACCCACAGATGCATTAGGTCATCCTGTGGGAGGTCGTTATGGCGGTGAGAATGGACCTGCACGTGCTACTGCTTATGGCCGGCCTGAAGATGAGCCTGTGGATGCTTATGGTAGACCTACAGGCCCAACAGGCTACCAGGGCCCCAGCACCACAGTGAGTGGAGGATCTTCATATTACTATGATGATTACAAACACACAACACGGAGTGGTTCTGGCACTCACAAAGTCTCCTCCAAGAATCTTGCCCCTGCGGTAGTCTCCTCCAAACGTAGTAAGCACAGAAAGCAGGGAATGGAGCAGAAGATTTCTAAATTCTCCCCTATTGAGGAAGCACGTGATGTGGAGTCTGACCTTGCTTCTTACACAATGACAACGTCGACAGGTGGCAGCTGCACAGTTGTGTCAAGGACCAAGAGGCTTCAAGATGATGGTTCATATGGGATGAAGAAGAACACTTATGACCAACAGAAATATTACAGCACCAGTCGTGAGGGCCTTGAGGAGGAGGACCGCATGTACAGCTCTGGTAGGTCCAGGTCGACTGGATACGGTATGGACAAGATTTCCTCGAGGGATTCCACAGGCCACAGGAGTAAATCTTATGAGAGGGACGCCATGGAGCGGTCTCAGAGAAACAACCGGAATGGAAGGCCTCCCATGCGCAACCAGAATTCTGAGGAGGAGAGCCCACAGAGCCCTGTGGGGAAGCCGGTTGGCATGGGAGGAGGCCCTGGCATATCAGAGGCCCATGATGTGAGGAACCAGTATGGATCCAGTCATTCTCTGCCAGATGTGCAGGACCACCACAAGAAAGACCTGCCAAGGAGTCATGTCTATAAGCCAGATGACCCTTACCTTGTGGATGACATGCACTGTGCTGTATCTGACAGTGAAGGTAACTGGTGCTGAATAATTTATGCTACTTGAGATGTGCTCGTCCCTCCATCAATCTGCACTGAAAAGAGACTGCATGTCAAGTGTGGAATCACCCTTGCTTTATTTCTTTACATGCGATATATCCAACCTAATATTCCCTCTTCTAAAGGAAATCAAATATGCCTGTTTTGCATGCATGCATTTTTAATCGTGACGTTGTATCTTGTGATGTAAAACTAGGTTTTTGTTGCATGGCAAAAAATGTGCATGGCTCAAGGATGTGGATCACTTTTTTCCGTTTGACATTGCATGGCTTCAATCTGCATGGTACTCCTCACCACCTATTACTGTATGAAGAATTGACTGATAATCTTTGTTTTGGTTTCAAAAAGCCTATCATTTGGGCCAAGAGGAGACTGACTGGTTTGAAAAGCCACGAGAGGCCCGTTCTGATCGCTCAAGACATCATGGTAGTGGAAGTCACTCATCGACAGGTAGGCGTAGTAAACACACATACCACGATTATGATGAACCTCCTGAGGAATACTCCGCCCAGGATGAGTACAACCAACGGCACTCCTCCTCCACATCACCGCGGGACCACCGTCACCATGCTGGCAGCACTGGAAGACATAGCTCTTCAAGACATGCTGCAGAGGATCCCAGGTCCTCCCGTTCGACCAGGACACATCCCAAAGACCCATCTGGCCGCCCCGAGGGTAGAGGCACCTCATCTGCACAGAGGAGAGGTGGCCCAGACTCACGTACCTCCCAGGGAAGCCCCCGAAACTCAGGCGACTTCTCTCGTGAAACAGTGTCTGGCCACCACCATGGCACTGGGGGAAGGAGCCAGAGGCCACAGGGAGATCGCACGTCCTCCAGGAGACAGGATCCCTCTGCAGCGTCTAAGCCGCCACCGCAGCAGCAACAGCAGCAGCCGCAGCAGCAGCAGCAGCAGCAGCAGCAGCAGCAGCAGCAGCAGCCGCAGCAGCCGTCGCAGCAGCAGCAGCAACCGCAGCAACCACAACAGCAGCAGCAGCAGCCACCACCACAACAGCAGCAGCATCCACCTCAGGGCCATGGAGGGCAACAGCGCTCAGGCGGTCATGCCCAGTCAGTGAGACATCCAGGCTCTGAGCCACTGGATGGAACTCAGCAGGCCCAACAGCATCATCAGCAGAGTGCACAACAGCAGCAGCAACAACCACCACAACACAGCCAGCTCTCGCAGAGCAACCAGCCCCCAACAGCCACAGCAGGACCAGCGTCTGCACAGCAGCTGCCCAGATCTGGTCAAACTCCACCACCAGGACGCCAGCCAGTAGGAGGGCCTGCAGCAGGGCCACCAGCTGCCGCAGTGGTTAGTAGACTACGTACTACTGTGCCTGCATGGACAAAATGTACTTGCTGTTCGTTTGTTTTTTTTCACCAACCAAAGGATCTGCAACTTCAGAAGTCTATGGAAGAAGTCTTGAAAATGCTGTTATTTCTACAAGAAAGCTGTTGCTGTTTGATTTAATAATCTGTCTCCATCAAAAATTCACTTTTGATCATCGAAATAATCTTAGGACACAGAATATTACAGGGATACTTATTTTGACAGGAACATATAGAATGTAATCCACATTAAAGTAACTTGGATTCTAACACTAAAATAATAAAACCATGCATAACTCTAAATTTGTCCCTGTCTCGCTCTGCTAGGCAAAAACTGAGGCTACGCCTGCAGCAGTTCCTACAGGAGTAAAGCCGACACCATCAGTCTCAACAGCAGCTCAGCCTCCCAAAATAGCTACACCACCCCTCACAGGCATCGGTAAGTATTCACTTCCGCCATTACATAAAACCACACACAAGCAAACATGTCACAGCCATGTGTTTTGTTGTTGGCAGGCTCCAAGGCGGCCCCTGTTGGGATCGGTAGCAAACCTGGAGGTATTGGCAGTGCTGCAGCAGGACAGGTGCCCGCTGAAGGGGATACGGTTCTCAGCAAAATTCTACAAGGCGGGGCAGCGGAACAGGCTGGAAAACTGGGAGATGGTAATGCCATGAATACATACTGATGAATTACAGATTATCTTTTGGTTCAAATGTGTCAAATGTGTCAAAAGTGTAAAAGGACTTACCTTGGCAAAAATGTAATATATATAATACTGGAAATTCTGGCCACTTCCTTAGGTTAGGTTGTTTTCTTATATTCTCCTCTCTCCTATTCTTGTTCTCAAAGCTTTGTCTGGACTTGGGAAGAAGTTCACTTCATTCTGGTGAACTGAAGAGCGGAGGGTAAGGGAACCGCATGTTTTAGAAAAATGTCCCTTTGTCTAAAATGGTGGTCTTCTCACCAATATCTAGGACTATGAATGTCTGGAAATAGATAATACCGAAATAGATAATGTACCGTTTGTGCCTCCCACGTCTCCTGTTAACCAACTATCCTTTTCCTTCAGGGGTTTGCAGAGCTGGAATGAGTAACATTGGAAGCTTTGTACTGGAAAAACCTATGAAACTACATTAAATACATTTCACCATGACAGAGGAAATTTAGGAAGTAGGAAGAAGAGTGATCCTTAGTGCATCAGTGAGTATCTATTTAACTTGTCTTTATCCTTGGAGTAATGAGTGACTTGTAAGGGGATTATTGTAGCAAACATGTTTAAGATTTAGGGGCATAGATACTGACATATACTGCATAATAACGTGATGAGTCATTAAATGCTGTGCTTGCATATTCACGTTGATCTGATGTTCCTTTCCCCTACCTGGAATTACTGAACAGAGCTGGAATCAAAGGATGCTTTGTCAGCAATGATTCCCCAGACATGAGTATATGATTGAAGAGAATTATGAAGCATCGTGATACAAGACCTTAGCAGACGATTGAGGGGGGGTGCTTGTCAGAATACACACCCAAAAAAATTATTCAAGGACATCACGCCACAGTGGAGTAATGGTAAGTCAGTGAAATTGCTTCAAATTTGTGTGTGTGTGTGTGTGTGTGTGTGTGTGTGTGTGTGTGTGTGTGTGTGTGTCATTTAATTGGCTTACTGCTGTGTCAGGTCAGGTTGATTAAAAGCACAATCATCATGAACTTTCTGCTGCCAAGGTGACAGGCCAGAGTGTACAATAGGAGGGCAGGGGGGGTCTCAATGATTGTAGGTTTACCTTTGACTTCCAATTATGTGGACCAGCAAAGGCTTGGCCTTAATGTCACACATGCAAAGACAGAAGGGCAGATATTACATGCACGCGCACACACACACACACTCTCCGCGCAGAATTATTCCTCATGGTAAGCATCACTCATTACATGGTAGAATAAACAAATGAACTATGCGGCTCAATAGAGCAGAAATTCTAATGAGCAAATGCAGCAGATCTCAATGCAGCTCGTTTAGCGGATCCTCAGTGTAGTATAACCAAGCTGTGTCAGTCACCTTTTATATCTGTGGTCAGTCTGAGGAGGTAAAGCCTACATACTGTAGAGTAGCCTGCACAGCCCAGTGGATTATTGGGCTTCCTGCAGGGCTGTGATTGGCTGGAGTAACCTGAGAGGAAGTGAGGAGGGAGAAGGTTGTCATGACTGCGCCATAGCCAAGGGTTTGAGGTTTACGATTTGACAGTCACCAATTTCCTAGGTGTCTTTATTCGTTATGATTGGTATTTGTGACGTCTCCTTTGCCGTGCTTAGATTATCACTGAGTACATTGAAGTACATTAAATATTAGATTACAACTGCTAACTGTAAATAACGAATAAAGAATTATCTTATTCTATCTTTACAATCACATTGTCACATTCTGTTTTCTTCTTTTCAGGACAACAAAAATAAAGGGGGGTTTGTTGAAGAGAAGGCATGCGGGGGAGGGTAAAATCAAGTCCATCCCTCTTCCCCCTCCTCCTCTCAAGAAAATCCCCCCCACTGGGATCTGTCTGGTCCACTAACTGAGGCACCTGGATATCATGGGAGGCATTCACAGTGATTGGCTGCTCCTTGTGAAGCCAATCACTGTGAACAAGAAAGCCTTACAGCGCCCTCTACAGGCATTCTAATGGAAAGGCACTCATGTCTGAGGATTGCACTGCTGGCAAGGATATTCGATTCAACGTTGATGTTTTCTGGAACTTTTGTCATTCAAACAACGTGAGGGAGAAGCTGACAGACTTTCATAGGTTTTCCTTGTACCAAAGAGGCTTTGCTATGTCCCACAATGACACAACTTACCTGGACTAGATGAGGTTTATCACAGCAATGACAAAATACCGGACTCTTGAATGCTTGGTTTCTCTGATCTCTACATTCCATAGGGAATTTGCCCCTTTCTTTGAATGTGTTCTTATTTCTCCTTTTTTTTTGGTTCAATGTCTACAGAATGCATTGTGTACATGTGGACATGAGAATGCACGCACAAATATTTGAAAAACTGAAAAAAGACGCCCATTTCAATACGTTTTCTCCACCTATGAGATGCCACTAGTCATTAACTGTAGGTTATTAGGGAAAGGAATTACTACCAGTGTGCCCACAAGTGTGAGATTCACACAGATGAGAGGACCAAATGAAAGAGTGGCCATGGCTGTTTATGAGCCATCACAAAGCCATCGGAATATTCAGTCTCAGAGCCTTCTGGGACTGTGTTGATTTCCTTTTTATTGATTTGTCTCATCTTTGAGTTTCTTTTCATTTTTGCCTGATATTCACAGAATGGAAGAGCCTTATTCAGTACATGTTTTTACCTGTATACCTCATATGTTTTAAATAGTCCATATCATTGTGCGTTTATTTTTACACAGTTGTATGCTATTGTATGTACATAAAACAAATCAGAGATCCTATTCTGTAAATTTCTCATTTGTGTATTTATGGAATCACGTTTCAACCTTTGTTGTTCTGTGTTTTTCTTTGGTAAAACTTTATATTTTTCACTTTTTCTTTGCATTCAAATTGCTTGTTGATTTTTTAAAAGCAATAGCATGCAGAAAATGGTATATAGCACAATGGTTTAGATGTTGTTTAAATTACTGATGGGAAATATCAATCACTTCTGTCGACAAATAGCCGTAATACAATTTGTCAGAGGGTTTACAACCACTGTACCATGTCCAGATGTGCATGTGATAAGACCATGCAGGCAGGTACGCTCTCTCTCTCTCTCTCTCTCTCTCTCTCTCTCTCTTGCCCTCTCTCTCTCTCTCTCTCTCTCTCTCTACCCACACACACACACACACACACACACAGTCACATTTAAGAGCCAAGGTTAATTGTGATCTCCACTGAACAGACCAGTTAACCTCCTGCTGATTAATGAGGTTACCAATTCACTAACAAGAGAGCTCACTAACAAGCTGGGCCCACTGCCTCCATTTGTGCATACATACACACACAGACAGACAGACAGACACACACACGCACGCACACACTCACACGGCTATTGGAGAGGATGAAAGCAATTATCAATTCAAATGTTCTATGCAATGACTCATTTTGAAACTGGAAGTGATTCAGCCTAAAACAGTTTATTATCATTGTATTCACAAGAAAAGAAGAATTGTGAACTAAAATGATAAAAAAAAAAAATAGGTCATGAAGATGTTTTTACTTAGCAACTTGTCTGTATGAATTTGAATATTGAATATTGAACTAGAAATGTTTTTATTTCCGTGGCATGTTTTGACCCCTCACTCCCCCTCGTGGGGATTTTGTTGCCAAAGGGTAAACTGTGTAGACTGTTGGTTTTGAATGTCCACCATCATGTTGCTTTGAAGCATGGGTTTGCTTGGCTTCGTCTGGCTGTTTGTAAGCCCTCATTGAGTTTTTGTGCATTTTGGCTGACCTGGGCTCCTCAGTGTTTGGCTTGCGGTGGCTGTCTGTGCTGCTATAAACCTGTGATACAGATGGTCAGCACTTCTCATTAATATGTGTCAATGTACATATTGAGTGTCAGTATAACCTGTGGGGTTAATGGAATGCTTCTATTGGATAAGCTATCCCATTGTCAACTAAACCACTCAGCAGCCAAGCCATTGGAAAGGTGCATGACTAGATCTTATATCCTTAGACGTTGTACCTGAATGAATACAGAGAGGCATGATTTCGCCAAAAGGTTTGGCAGAAAAAACCTTGAATTTCACAAGCCAAACTAGAGAAAGTTAAACTGGAGCCAGTCGTTCACCAAATCAGGGCATGTCATTCTGAAAGCACAAGCCTGACTGGTAGCTCTCGCTGCTCGATGAAACAAAGACACATGCAGGATGTGCAACAGTGCCTCCGACTGAAGTGAAAGATCTGTAAGGTGGAGAACACAAGAGCAGGAGGGCCCCCCACCCCCAGGGAATACAGAGAGTGGAGGTTCTTTCTGGTTGATATGAGGTGCATGAGAAAAAACAGCCGTCAGTACAGCTGGCCAGATAGACAGAGAGGCAGACAGACACACATCCTTACTGTAAATACTAATTCATTCTTCTGTACAGCTTTTGAGTTTTGAGTACGGCTGTCATGTGCATCCCCATGCCGTATTTGCTGCCAATTTTTGTGTATAAGAGAATATTTATTACCACAATGATGAGGACGACGATAATGATGATGATGATAATTATCACATAAGCATAGTGTATGTGGCTGACTTGTATTGACTGTTTACAACAGTGGATCAAACTTGTACTCAGAAACATATCCGGTCTGTGTAGAGTTTCTATACATATTGTGTTTGTACAATAACAACAAGTAACAACCTCCATGGCAAGTGCAGAGTAGGATGCCTTTTGTCAGACCATCAGGAGGTCTTTGTTCGGATGGATACAATCTGCGAGGTGATGAGGGTTCTGGACAAGAGCGAATAAATGAAACAAAAAATCGGGAAAGTGTCGTTCACTGTTGTAAGTGCAATGGGCAAAATGTCAGTCGTGTATTCATTGTGAAACCTTGTGTTCTATTCAGTGTATTCCTGTAAACAGGTAGAGTAAATTTTGGTGCATCATGTCAAGTAATGTGATTAATGAAAATATTGACCCTTCGATTTCCAAACAGAGAAAAGAATAAAGAGAAATGAATATATTGTGATGTGTGTTGTGTGTGTGTTTCTCCTGGTTGTGTTGATTGATTCAATGCAGCGCCAGGTGAGTTCGGTAGTGGCTTTGCTGGAGACAGAGCAGAGATCAGAAATAGAGAATAAAACCGTTCAGATTAGACCAGGCTTTACACACTGAAGCAGCGACTCTCCCAGTGTGTATGTGTGTGCGCGGCATGATGGAGGAGAAGTTATTCCCTTTTCTCAAGTCAACTGGAATAAGTATATTTTATCAGAAGTTATGGGATTTGAATAATAATATCAAAGCGCCAACATTGGAATTTTTGAGCCACTATGAGGCAGAAACCACACAAGACACAAGGTAGTCCAATCTATTACAGAAGGAAAGCCACACATGCATTTTTATTGTTAAGTTAATCATAATTGTGCAAAATGTTCTGTATATGTTAATGCTTAAGTGTTATTGCTCACATTCATGAAAGTGAAAAGAGAAAAAGAAAAATGTAGTCTCTGCTACTATATTTTTTTTCAAAGCTAAAAACAAAAAGAAAAAGCGGAGAAATACTCACCCAAAGACTCACCCCCACACCAGCAGCTACACAATCCCACATTCACACTCCCCCATCCTGACCCACCTGCGATAAAGAAACTATTTGGTGTTCAAATCAATATTTAAAAAGTGAGTACATTTAAATGTATTTATAAAGCAAACTAAGCAGATTATTACAATAACAGAATTATTACAATAATAAAATAATGTCTTTATTTGTATTGTATTTTATATGAAGAAGGAGAGACATAGGAACTCGTGTGAGATTATTGTAGATGTGAGGCAGGTGGATTGGGATCCGCTGGAGAAGTGGATATTGCAGATTGTGTCAGTTTAAATATTTCACAAACTACACAAATATCTAAAAGCAAAACTAAATGAGGGACTCCTTGCCTGAAATGACAATTAATGACTGCTTGGTGTAAAATAAATAACGTGGAACTGGGAACAGATTAAATGGCTGCGAGGACAGATTCTACCAGTAGATGGCAATGTTGAGCCAGCAATGTCTCAAAACGGTTCCAGGCGAGGGAGCCACGAGAGCATGGTCACATATTTACAGACGTATAGTTGTATCTTATTGGCTCCCAGTGGGATCTTTTAACACATAGCTGCTACCTTAGAGTCCAAATTCAGATTATAAGAGTTTCATAAGTGTATTATGGGAAATAATGTACTGCTTCTGCTGATAGCTGCGCTACCCGTCTGAGTTGTGTACTTTAATTTAAGCAGCACAGTGTAGTTTTGGAGCCGACTAGCGTTGCGTTGTTGTAATTTTAGCCCAATATAAGCCTATAGTTTTTGTTTTTTAGAAGTTTACCGAGCCGGAAGTGGGAAAAGTTACAGTTTCACACTACTTCATTTATTTCCCTTAAGAACAACAAAATAGGTAAAAACTACAAGATGGTGATTGCAGAATTGGTTTACGATCATGTTCTAAAGACGTGCGAAATTCGAAATTTGTCCATTTAGATAAGCCACAGGCGCATTATCTGAACGTGTGTACGCTTTCTATTGAGTACGGTAATATAAATATGTTTATACTGTATGATGATAATGTTTCCTAACTCACATTTGGCACCTGATGAATCTGTGTCCGGGAAATGAAAATAACCCCTGTGTGTGTGTGTGTGTGTGTGTGTGCGCGCGCGTGCGTGCGTGCGTGTGTGCGTGTGTGTGTGCGTGCGTGTGTGCAGCAGGATGTCCACCGCATCTCCATCACCTCCCTGTTGCCAGCTGCCATCACTTGGACTATGGTGGTGATGCTGCCCCTGTGAAGAGGAGGAGGAGGAGGAGGAAGAGGAGGAGGAAGAGGGGGAGGAGGAGGAGGAGGAGGAGGAGGAGAGAGAGAGTGCCCGCTGCCCAATGACAGCGCAGGATGCTGAGAGAGGTGCTGGAGTGAATGGAGGCGACAAGATGCCGTCTAGAGCGGCGAAGGAGCAGAATTAACACCGATAAAAGGTACGTTTGATCCGTTTCTGTCACCGCGAGGCAGCGCGCGGGGAGCACCGTAGAAATAACCCGTAGAACCCAATGAGTGTCCTTTGCTTTCGTGTCGGCGGGAGAGAAAAATCAAGCCGTTTATAAAGTCTTTCGCCCATTTCGTGTTCGTTTTATTCCAATGACACAACCTGTCGGCGTTATTTTAAGAATTCAAATGTAGCTTCTTAAATCTGAGGCTGCTGTTTTTCAAAATAAAGGTTTTTTGACGTCGGCGTCCGGCGCGGTGTGATTATCCTTTCACCGGGCTTGATCGACGCTCAGCACGCCGGAGTAATCCGAAGGCCCACGAAGCTGACAGCTGCGTGATCGTGTTCCTGTAGTGCACCAAAGCTACATTTCTCTCACACCGGTAAATATTTAGAAATACGTGTAACAGTCGAGGTACGCGGGCCTTGATGTGTACGCGAGATAAGCCCGCGTCGTGGTCGTGTGTGTGTGTGTGTGTGTGCGTGTGTGCGTGTGTGTGTGTGTGTTTCACCCCCACGGACTCCTCATCTGTGGGGGAAATAGGTGTAACACTCATGTATAAGGGGTTAAAAATCCTTTCCCTTACGTATTCCTCTGAAATGATGGGACTGATTTTCATAGATAACCCAAGCAGCCTCATCTCTCTACAGGCTGCCGTTGCATAGTGGCGTTTGGTTGACAAGCGAATGGGCCATTTGGAGAAACACGTTTTCATTTTCTCATCTTTAATCAACCAACCGCTGGCGCCGGTGGGAGGGAGCTTATGTGAGGCTCTGTAGTAGAATACGTGATGAAGAGGAGGATGCATGTGTAGCACTGCGCCCCTCAGACCAGGTTGGTCCAGAAAATTCAATCACTCTTAGCCTACATTAAATATGGATGAATGATGACCCAGATGAAGAAGTCAGTCACCACCCAAATGTTAGAATGCTGCAAAATGTTATAGTAAAAGCCTCAAAAACTTTGTTGAGACTATTTAGAACCTCTCAGCTGTTTTCACTCCACTGCTTTGTAGTGATTTTCCACTTTCCCTCTGATATTTACTGACAGATCTCTGCTCCTGATAACATCCCAGCATCACAATGGGAGCAATAACAGAACAGTGTCTCTAACGCAGCAATCCCAACCAGACGGAGCCAGCTGATTTGTAATATCGTTCTGTATTTATTTGGTTTGTTGGGGCTTGTTTTCCAAAAGTTGATCATAAAGACAATTGTAACTGTAGATTGTGGGATGGGGTGGGAGTGTTACAATCAGACTCCTGAGCTGGCATCACAGTGTGGAGCTCTAATATTATCACTTTTTCTACAATAATATGATATCCTGTTATTGCAATTGGCTCCACATGCTGAGCAGACCTGGCTGATGCAGGATTGATCTCTTAATATGATTTAAGAACACAAGATTTAAAAGTAGACCTGTATGGAAATGGAATAGAAATTGCAATGTGTGTTTTTTTGTTTTTTTTTCATACACACACACACACAAACACACACATACACGCCCATTTCCTGCAAATTGTGCCTACCATTGCTTGACAATACACCAGACAATAAATTGACCACATCTCAGACTGTGGTTGGCTAATGTGATTGCAGTGGGTGGGGATGGGCAGAATAACGGAAGTACCTCGGAATACAATTTACTGCAGTAAATGGCAGTTTGTGTGTGTAAAGCAAATATCCCTTAAGTGAGAGATGGGGAGGGATTATGTGCGACTACACTGTTCCTCTTTACTAATGTAGTATTTTATCTTTCAGATTATCTGTCAGCATGATTTTAGTCACAGTCTCCCCAACCCACAATGCATAATTACATTAGAGGTCCGGCATCAATGTTTCAGGAGGCAACTTGTCATGATGCTTAATATTGGGAATGGGACTATTTACTCCAAAATATGTACACAGCACAGTTTTGCATAATGGGGGCAGTAAAACCTTGACAAGTCCTCACAAACGATGAAGTAGAATAATAGCTGGATGATTTGAAAGTTAGTTGCCGGCTCAGTTGAACAATGGAATCTAAAAAAATCGAATTATAAATCAAACCTTACACATTTGTTTTTACTGAAGGGTTGTGTTACTGGAAGGTGTTTTGTGTTACTTCATCTGCACTTGTGTTGTGTTGTGTAGGTTGTGTTTTTTGTGATGCGGCAAAGAGTATTGGACTCAAGATCTCGACTGGAGACAGGGAACAGGGGGGGAGAATACAGTAACGGTCGCTATTGAGGGCAGAGTCTAAATGTACAAGCAGCAGATGGCATTTAAATACACAAACAAACGCAGACGCACACTGTGTAGCAGGCTGAGGTGGGAGGTGAAGAAGGAGAAGGAGCTCGACTAAGACAACAGGCTGAAGAAGGTTAGATGGGTATGGATGAGTTGGGAGAGAAGGTTGGGATCAGACGGGGAGGCTCAGGGAGGGACGGAGACTGACGGGGTCTGAAATGACAGAAACTAAAACTGGACGATGCAAATGTTACCATGACAATTGTGCTTGTGAACCTTTTGCCATGCAGACTTCACAGAGCTCCGGTGGCGCGCTGAGCGGTACAGATAACAGTTGGACCGTGTTTGTTGTTGCTCTCCATGTGTAAATGATGCGTTCAATTAAGCAGGTGTCTCTGACAGGGGAAAAGAAGACATCTTTGAATGGACAGAATGTCCTCACCCGTGCCGTCACAGCCCTGGTTGTCTTTGATTTGCCCTGCCATTTTGTGTTTTTACGTGTCTATTACCTCTCCAGACTGATATGTCTCAGTGGTGCTGAGGGAGACGGTGGTGTCCTGTCTGACCTCCTCTGCCAGGCTGCAGCGTTTGCCCCTGGACCTCACAGATGTCTCCTGACTCACCCAAAGTGTTTTTGAATGATTGCTCAGAGGAAGTCTGGCTATATTAAGCCGAGCTGTGAACGTGTGATTCTTCCTGCTATATTTTGCTGTTTCATCTGTCCCTTAAAGAAAGAAAGCGGTGGTTGAATTAAGACGAAAACAGATCAGTCAGTGTGTGTCTAGTGTGTGTGTTTGTGTTTGTGTGTGTGTAGAGTTTGCAGAGATGTTCTGGAATTTTTTCCCCCTCACCTTTTGGAAACTAAACTCACTGCTATGTCAGACTGCTTTATCTCTGTTAGCCCGGCCTTAGTTACCATGGAAACTGTCTCTGTCATGTGTCTCCGGATGTGAAAATGGACCGTTGTTCACTTTGACGGTCCCTCGCTTTGTTCCTCGCAGACGGTCCACCATTATTCACGAGCAGACATCCAGTGTCATTACCCAGCAAATTGGTCTGACGGATATTTTCACGATCTGCATCCTTTGATATGTGAAACACCTTTCTGTAGCTCAACCAAAGACTGTGGATGTGACACGTCATCTCAAGGCTAAATATATCAGTGTTATTTATAATCTCTCATATATATCACAGACTGATATATTTAGAGGTGTGAGGTAGGGTATGATGATGAGGTCATTATTTCTCCAAATATTAATCCTCTCATTATCCTCACTTCCTCATTCAGCTGCAGGACAATTTTTACCATTCCAATTAACTTGAAATTCCTCTTTTATCTAAGAATGTTACTGCTACTCAAACATCAAATCAGGTTTTAGTTCTACAGAATTTTGATTATATTAATTAGTATCATTTTATACATCCTTTTCAGACCTTTGTGCTTAGATATCCAAATCCAAATCTCTGAAATGCAAATTGTCTATTGCTATAAAATCAAATAACCAAGACACATTTCGTCTTTACCAAGTGTTGAGCAAAGGGTGTGAAACGTGATAAAGTATCTTCACACCTGTGCTTCACTTTATAACTAAGATTTCACACACATATCCCTCAGTGTTACATGAAGGTGCAGGATTGGTATTATTGCTGTTGTACAGTCTGCGGCAAATCTTTTCTTCATAACTACAAAGCAACATTTACTCTGCTGGCGTTTATAATCTGTGTCGAAACTGTATATATTTCAGATTTTAGTTTATTAATCAAGCAAAGCCAGATAACTGAGATCACAGTCTGATACTCTGCTAATCCGTAAAGGTTAACACATCATTACTGAACCACCAGCGGATTTGAATGATTACATTTTGGCCTTGGTTACTTTGTGGGCAATTTAGGAGATAAATATTTCTTATAACATCTGATGCATTTCATTCCTCAGTGGACATCCTACACCATTAAACCAAACCAACTTAATCCATTTGGAATAGGATCTAATCCAAACAATCTAATCAAATATATGCTGCTGTTAATTTATACTGTGACTCATCGTGCCGGGCAGCTCTGATTTCTTTCCCAGGCTTTATGTCTGTGGTGACTGTGTGTGTGTATGCATTTCCTGTACTTTTTGTCTAATTGTTGACTTTTCCCTCTTTTCTCAGGTCTGACTTTGACGTGCTCCACCCATTAATGCATGAAACTAGCCCCCATGTGCAGCTCAGAGAGTCACAGCAGTCTCATTTCAGCGTGCCCCTGGTAAGGACCCCCTGGTGGCCACCCAGCCCATTCACAGGACATGTACGGCAGTGCCAGAGCAGTAGGCCATATAGAGAGCAGCCCCGCACGGTCCCCGCGCCTGCCTAGGTCCCCCAGACTGGGCCATCGGAGGGCCAACAGCGGGGGCGGGGGTGGTGCGGGGGGCAAAACGCTCTCCATGGAGAACATTCAGTCCCTCAATGCTGCCTATGCCACTTCAGGGCCCATGTACCTGAGTGACCACGAGGGCGTAGGCTCCACTGCCACCTATCCCAAAGGCACCATGACTCTGGGCCGAGCCACCAGCCGGGCCATGTACGGGGGCCGCGTCACAGCCATGGGCAGCAGTCCCAACATTGCTTCAGTGGGGCTGCCCCACGCTGACCTTCTGTCTTACAGTGACCTGGGCTCCCTCTCCATGCTGCATCCCCACCACCACCAGGGGGTGCCCTCCGCCCTGCTGAGGCAGGCCATGCGGAGCAGTGGGGGGGAGCTGCTGGAGATGCAGGCCCAGCTCAGGGATATGCAGAGGGAGAATGAGCTGCTGCGGAGGGAGCTTGACCTGAAGGACAGTAAGTTAGGATCTTCCACCAACAGTATCAAAAGCTTTTGGAGTCCGGAGCTGAAGAAGGAGCGGATAATGCGGAAAGAGGAGGCGGCACGGACATCAATCCTTAAAGAGCAGATGAGAGTCACGCATGAGGAGAACCAGGTGAGAGCAACCATCTCAGCTCTCATACCCTGCCAACCATTACTACATCTCAGTTTCCAGCAGTCTACTGTTTTTCAGTTCCTGTCTTTTTCGGTCCGTGTGTGTGTGAATGTGTGTGTTTCATGTCTCTTTTCTGCAAAAGAACGCTGTCATCCTCAGCGCAAAAAACAGAAACGTTTTTCGGTCCATGTGGGAACCTTTCTGGAAAGAGGCCTTTGTGTACATGAATATTTAACGCTCACTGTACTCGCCTCGTACTCCTCACAATCAATGTGAGATACAGTGAAACCGTTTCTAAAACCACACGAAACTTAAAACCCCATAATTTTTCTGAGGTCTTGCCCGGCAGTGTGGCGATGTCACATCACTCCTGATAGCTTTTAAACTCTCAGCTACACACAATACCAACATTGTGACATTACATCTTTTCTACCACACGTCGCTTTGCTTGCCTGTGACTTTAGACACCTTCAACAGATGGAATCCAAGTGTTCATACACAGCCTGGCACTGATTCATTTCACTTTTCTTTTTAAGGTTTTAGGCAGGGTTAAGATGTCAGGAGGGTTTCTAGTTGCCACCATGTGGGCGTGTGTTCATGGCCCATTTAAATCTCTGTCTGACAAGAGTCGGCACAAGGCCCAGAGAAAAATGTCGAAGATGCTTAAACACTCCACATCCGTCTCTCTCTCTCTCTCTCTCTCTCTCTCCTCCTCTCTCTCTCTCTCTCTTCCTCTGCCCTTTTGCTACTTTCATCACGTTTATGGCTTCACTCGCTCTGACGTTGATCATCGCTCCTTGTCGATTTGTGTTGGTGTGGCCTTCACCGTCTCAAATTTACCACCTCTATTAATTGTTTTTCTGTTAAATCTACATCAGTGCCTCTGTGTTGCAGCAGTAGCCTTGAAAAATTCTCATCATGGTTTCTGGGCAAAATTTACCACCACACTTATGGAACAGCTGAAGACGGAGTGTGTTTGCTTTTGCAGTAATCCTCTATCACTCTGATTTCTGCTTCATGGGTTGAGATGGGACCTGCAGTAGAAAATGACGAGCAGACAAGCACATATATATTGATACATATAAATATTTCATATGCAAGAAATGGACTCTGCTGTTTGTGTGTGTGTGTGTGTGTGTGTGTGCGTGTCTGTTTTTGGGAAGGCTTTGTTACAATGCTGCAAAACGTGCAATGCTCCGAAAAAAAATGAAGAATTGTGTTTGGCCCGGCTGGTTGTAATCTGTGTGCATTTCTGTCTGTCAGGTTGACTGATGCCGTCAGGATGGCGAGCGACATTACTCGTAGGAATAGACGCCGTTACTTCACTGTGCAAGGTCATCGCACGATACTGTGTCTCTGACCTTCGCAATAGACCTGTCTGAGTGCATGTGTCTGAGCGAGTGTGTGTGTGTGTGTGTGTGTGTGTGTGTGTGTGTGTGTGTGCGCAATACATTTGTAGTTCTATCAACACCAGCTGCTTACCTCAGTTCACTGGAGTCTAAAGATTCTCCACTTTGTCCAGTTTGTCCCTGAAGCGATGCCATAGAAGGAGCGATGTCAAGCACTCCGCATCATTAGTGGATGATTTTAGCTGCCGGGCGATCCCCAGAACAGAGCTAGAGAGCCTAAAGTCTTAGGTATGTTGAGCGATTCACAATAATTCAGTAAATGTGCACTTTCATGCCGAAACCTCCATTGACAGCGGCCGAGGCGTTCAGCTGCATTCAGTGCAGTAAATCCTCAGTCTGAACCCTTGTGCTCGCTCGGATTCATAGACTTATAGGTGCTGGAGCGTGAATGTGTCCGGCAGAATATAAAGACGGTACAGTGACGTCTTTCAGGGCCTTTATGCTCCACACAAAGATGGGACTTTTTTTTATCCTCTGTCATGCCCATCAGGCCTCCCTCTGCCTCTGCCTCTGATGTTTATATCTTTCATAGCGTTGATGCATTAATGAAGTATGTCAGTAACTAAAAGGCAGATGTGCTTTGTTACTATAATTGCCCTTTTCTACTGTGATTTCCGGGCTGTTTCTGCAAACTTATGTAAGTATTCAGTGGAGTGGTTTGGTCGCACCCTTCAGGCTCGTGGAGAGGCTGACTGAAGAGCAAATTGCCTCATTAATAATGGAGTAAATCCAGACCAATCATTACATCTGTCTTGTAGAGCCCCTTTGCAACCGCCTCTGCTATCTCAGGTCCCTATTAGCTTGAACAAATGCCATGAATTATGTAAACTGTGCAAAATAAGATTTTAGAGTATGTGCCTATTTGTTTTTTTGTTTTTTTTTTTATACAAAAATTGGCAAAGGAGAAAGTCATTTAGGCATTATAGTTTGTTTTTAATCTGCTCGGTATCCGTGAGTGAAATATCAACCATAGCCTACAGTTTGATCAACACTGTCGTTTGCCCTTGACTGGAGGGAACAACGCGCCCCAGATTAGTTTAGCATGAAGCGTGTTCAACGTATGACATCAACGCTGTTACATGTCTTCAATGATTGTATTTGAATTTCAGCAGATATTCTTGTCACGCTGAAGCTTGAAGAGAGCTGCTGGAGGCGTGTGTGTGTGAGTCTGAGCATGCCATATCTGATATCCCACCACTGCTGTTCACACACACACACACACACGCGCACGCACACACACACACACACACGCACACACGCACACACACACACAGACAGCCCTCATCAACGCAATCCCCCAAAATGGAGACTGAGCCTCCCACGTCACCTCTCCGTCATACACAGACACGTCATTACTTATTTTTGTCATGACGGTCAAACCGGCCTCTACTACAGCAAGGCCATATGAACAGAGTGGGGTTTGGGTAAATGCTGTGATAGTTGCTATAGTTACATCGGAGCACATGTTGTACTCGTGTGCTAATTTGTTTCTGTGTGTCTCCTCCCATAGTAGTTGTGTCAGCTTCTTGCATGTGAGTAAAGATCACTGCTGATTGTGTGTAGGAGTAGTGACAAATATCTCTTTTCACATATGATTCATATCTGCAGGTGTGTACAGTGACAAATTAGTGGGCTGGCATTCAAGCTATGGAAACGGACACAATGGAAAAGCGTTAAAGCAACCTTTAGAGTCGCAACTCAGCTTTGCACCATAGCACTAAATGCACGGCTGGCGAAGAGCTGCATCGATATTACCATCCGTGTCCTGACATGGTGAGCTCATGTAGACACAGGAAGTATCATGTCAATACTCGTGACGCTCAAAGATCCCCGTGGATCCTTCCTGTGGCAACCGCCTGGAGTCTGAGCTCATAAAATGGCTGCTGCCTCCTCCAGAGGGCAGGAAGGTGATCGAGTGAGGAGCCGTTTCTCCTCATTTGACCTCAGCGAGACGAGGAGAAATGAGAGGCGAGGAGACGTTTACAAGGAGGACAGTGAGAAGGAGGGAAGGAGAGAGCGGAGGGGAGGAAATATGATAGAGCTTCTCTCCACACAGAGGGAGATTTAGAAAATAGACACAGACTCTAATGGTGTCAAAACATAGAGAAGAAGAAAAAACTACACTTTTTAATAAGAAATGGTGATATTAGAGTCTTATTAGGGGATTTCTGTTCCTCTGTTAAAGCCTAGATGAGCTGTTTTTGCCGCTGAGCTATGCACTCCTGAAAACTGCACAGTCTCATGCAGACACTTGTGAGGGATCATCTGTGTGTAGATTGGACCTTATTATTATATATACAGTATATTGTTGTTTGTTCATTTGCACCTTGCTTGTGCTTGTTCAGCATCCAGGCTAAGATTGAATTGTTGCCGTCATGAGGCGACTGAATGCCACTCAGCTGCATGTTGGTAACAATCCAACACATCTCATCAAGTGAGTTAACAGTGTTTCAGTTTGTGAAAGCTCCATCAATTCAAACACTCCAGAGTGAGCCACTGCCACGCTGAGTCTGCCCGTCTTAGTCACAGGTTAGTGATCCAGGGAATGTGCCATCGTCCAATTCATCTGCAATGATGAAAAGGTGCTTACATTGATTCAGACACACACTGATCACTCAATTTAAAGCTTCAGTTTAAGCGATTTGTCATAACTGATCCCAATGCCGAGTCTACTAGAGTTCACCCTTCTTCTTTATTATGACACTGACACTGTAAGTTAAGTTGCTGTTGTGGCTGTAGGAGGAGATCTGATCAATTTGCTCAGATTCGTCCTGCATTCTTCTGAATTTGACCTTCCTGCACTCTCTGGGTCAACATTTAATTATTAATTAATGACAGTCAGTGTCAAGTTCCAGCTCTCCAATTTCTGCGTTCACACACTCTTCTTTTAGCTTCCTTTTAGCTGAGTGGAGATGAATAAATGCTACGTTTGCCACCATGGCTGTGGGTGTAATTGTACACTGTCAGCCATGATGAGATACAAACGCAGAGATTAGGAATGTAAAGTGAGGAACAGGCCGTGTGAGTCAGCGCTTTAGAACTGTCTATCTGTCAAACACCCACTCACTCAGAATACGCTCACATACAGACATATACATGTAGAAAAACATTTTAAAGTAACAATTGTTCGCTGATCTTCTGTAATCATCGTAACATAAGGTAACGACGTAACATAACGACGTAACATGACCGTGGGTGCTTTTACGCATCAGCTGTATTCATTTGAGGTCAGTGATTTTTACGCGGGGCTCTCTCTGAGTCGTGAGAAACACACAAACGCAAACGTGCAGCCATTGTACACTTGTGTTCTGTCTTGGCACTTCCGTCTTCCAGGTATCATATTCCGATATAGGAGAAGGCGAGGTGTGAAGGCGGGCTGTGGTTACGACACCGCTGACTCCCCCTTTGCAAACATAGAGATGGAATCGCTCCAGACTGCTCAGGTCTGATCAATCAACCCCGTCAATTCTAGGCCTTTTTTTGTGATGGATCACAGTGAATATAAATGAGAAAGTATAGAGAGAGCGAGATGACATCCAGGCTGACTCCATCCAAGCATGTTGCAGTTATGATGCATTTTTAATTTGTTTAGTAAGTAGTTTATTCTTATTTTATCGCAGAACCTGAGAATCTCAATGCGCTGAGTCATGATTGACACACCCTCACACCACAGTAAGCAGGACTGGGTACAGCCCTGATGTGGATGAAGGGAGGATACAAGAGGAAAGGGCAGAGTCACATTAACCCTCAATGCAATTATGCAAATGGTCTTACTGGACTGCCTCCTGCGATTGAGTTCCAAGAGAACAGATTATCGATCAGGGCAGAGGAAGGGAATACGGGCTGAGGAAGCTATAGAGTGGGAAGATGCAGATGGGGGAGGGAAAGAGATCTGGTGTGGAGTCTTTGCAAGGGATGGCAGAGATATCGCCAGCCTAGGGAATTTCTGTGAAGTCTTTTCAGGACTTGTGAAAGCAGGTTTGTTCTGTGTGTGACTGTGCTCCGTGTTAAATAGATTTCAAAGCAGCGCAGCTTTACTGACGCAGGCCGTCATCCTCCACACTGTCATACCTGAGTCAGACCTTAGTCACCTCCTGATGCCGAGCACCAGAGTCTGACGGCAGCAGTTCTTCCTGTATTCATATGTGACTAAGATGACGTGTTTTTGCGTGCACAGGCTGATATATTATTCTTTTTATGACAGGCCATGCAACTTGATAACAGCGACCACACAGATGAGTCATTTATTCAGTGTTTCTATTGTCCGTACACGCAAATGATTATTTACTCAGATGGCTTCTCTCAGCCTTTTGGTATAGTGTTTCCTCAGCTAGAAGTGTGATACGCACACAGACATGGTGATATGAAGCGACTGGGTGGCTGCTGTGTGTGTGTGAATGAGTGGAACTCATCGCCCAAAATGGCACAGACTGAACACAAGAGAGTGTGACCCAAACTGTTTGAAGTTGCAGTCAGTGCCTCTCTCCAACATTCTGCAAATTAAACTGAAACACTGCCCCCTACTGGTGCGAAGAGCACATGATTCACATACAGTAGGTACGCTGCAATACTACAAATTAATACTACTATGGATAGAAGTAATATATAATTAAAACCTACATCTTAACTGAGATTAAATGGTCGATCGGCGTGTTCACCTGTTTCCAGAAAGGTTATGTTGGTGAAGTCACTTTTTTTGGCTGTATGCTTATTGTGAATTGTGAATATGACAGCTGGACAGACTGATGACTGCCTGTCGTTTCCAAACTGTGGCTGATTTGTGTTGATCATCCATCTCTCTCTGTTGCTTCACGCTCTGACGCTGTGTTTTTCCATGCATTTTTTTTCCTGCTCATTTCCGCCCATGCTCCGCAGCTGCTGGATGCCAGGAGAACCAAGGTTTGTCCCTATGTTTGCACCGCTCGCTGTGTGCACAACATAGAGTCACCTTCAGTGTGATGTGGTGTTCTTTCAGATGCCTGGTTATCCCTTTGAACTATACACCCCCACCCCCTCCCTTCAAATCCTTGAAAATTGAATCACATCTTTTAGCAGTTCAGTTCCTGCCTTGTTGTATGTGAATCCTTGTTTTGTATTTTCCCTGGAAACACTCCAAAGTGTGTTTAGTGTCACCCTGATCTCACCTGGTGCTTCTTCCCCCTGTAGTTTCAGGCAAAAACCACAATGAGTGAAACAAACTTAGTCCTAACACTTGCTGCAATCCTTGGATCAACATCTCCCCCCACACACACAAACAATAAAGAAGGAGCTCACTGTGATGTGGTTTCCTTTTGATCCGTATGTTAATCACAGTCTGATCCTGTGCTTGATCGTTTGATGCAACTTCTAAGGTTAGAAACAGTGGATAGGAGAGCAAACTGCCTCTGCTTTGCTGCAGAGGAGCATCGTAGCAGTGGGAGGGGGGGGGGGGGGCTTTGATCAGCAGGTCAAGATGTCTAGATGTCTAGTTAAGCGCCTGTATTAACAAAATTGACTGATGAAGTGTTGTTTGACAGCTGTAATTAGTTTTAATCCTTAACAGTAATTACTCTGCTAAAGTGTATTTTTGCCATGAGTACAATTCTAGCAGCAAAATTTATTTTTTTCCGTGCCGAGATGAAAAAGAAATCAGTCTGCAGACACACAAGACTGTTAGTCTATTTTCTTCCTGTGGTATTCAAAGGTAACTCATGTATCACTATGTTTGACTTGCTTCTCCCAACTTCACCTGGATCCTAGTATTTTCTCTATAAAGTGTTGTTGTGCAGGTTTTTAGATCTATGTTTTCATATATTCAGTGTCAGTGTTTGTTAACTTTCTCTCTTTGTCTCTCTTTCTGTGTGTGCGTGCACGTGTACATGCACATCATCCCACAGCATCTCCAGATGACCATTCAGGCTCTACAGGATGAGCTGCGCACACAGAGGGACCTGAACCACCTGCTGCAGCAGGAGGGTGGAAACCGCTCCCTCTCTGATCACTTCACCACCATCGAGCTGACAGAGGAGAACTTCCGGCGGCTGCAGGCCGAACATGACCGACAGGCCAAGGAGCTCTTCCTGCTGAGAAAGACCCTGGAGGAGATGGAGCTGAGGATCGAGACCCAGAAGCAGACGCTGGGCGCCAGGGACGAGTCCATCAAGAAGCTGCTGGAGATGCTGCAGAGCAAAGGGCTGCCGCCGGGGTCGGGCAGGGCATCTGAAGAGGAGGAGCAGGAGAGAGCCAGGCGCATCGCCGAGGCAGAGGCCCAGCTCGGACACCTGGAGGTCATTCTGGATCAGAAGGAGAAGGAGAACATCCACCTGCGAGAGGTAAACTATCAGGGTTACTTTGGTTTTGGATGGGCTTCTCTTTCAAGTTTTCTGATTTTCATCTTAACGTCACTAGAGGGCAATACTGAGCTTATAAAATCAGTACACTTTGATTCAGCTCCTTAAACTCCAGCACATTGTCTCTGCTGCACCTTTGAATGTAAAGCTACAACATGCAACAGCATAAAGTAATTCAGCCGGTCCGAGCTGGAGGTTTTGCAAGCTTTAGCCACTATAGTCTTTTCAAGCATATTTTGTTCTTTTTCCTCATTATTCATTCATTCTTGCCGTGTCGACTGCTTCAAGTGAAAATCAGAATATCATTTTTGATGCCTGTTCCACACATTGTCTCCATTCTTGAAGGAATTACACCGAAGAAATCAGCTGCATCAGGATCCAAGCAAAACCAAGGCCCTGCAGACCATCATAGAGATGAAAGTAAGAACCCCACACAGAAATCCATCAATTAATGCCGAACCCATCTACAATATATTTTGGATTATTTTTATGTGTTGTTTTGTAAGTGTTGGCCTGAGTTTTAACACAACATGTTGATTACTTTGTTACCTGCTCTATGTCAACACTGAGGTGTAGATTGGTGTGTGTGTGTGTGTGTAGTTATCAGTGTTGTCGTGCTGTCTCCCAGCAGCTGAGTCAATTGTGAACAACCCACACACACACTCACACACACTGGCACATGCAAGCGCATTGAATAACAAAGCAGCTCTGTAAACACCAAGCTGCCAGTCTCACCGACCTGTTAGTGACAACATGGAACATAATAATATCTTTAATGTTCTTTGCTTTGACTAACATTTTGGACAACATTACTACAAAAACAAACTACTGAGACCCTTATTGAGATTTCCAGAATATATTTGAAGAATATTTGAAAATGCACACATTTGCACATTCGGGATCATGGTTGCGATTCTCTCTTTCTGATTGTGTGAGTGTGAGCGTGTTGTGTTAAACCTTTCATGCTGTGTGTTCTGTGTGTTCAGTATTTTACATTTTCCCCCATTTCAGTCTAGGATACCTTGGCCATGAAATTCCATCTCAAATTTGAATAATCATACAAAACAGTGTGATGCATCTTCAGGGAAGAATTAATCTGCAACATTGTTATTTACTGTTAAAATGTATGGAATGTGTAAGAAACTGGATTCGGATTGTGATGATGAAGATTAACAAATGTACTCTATGCTCCTTGTTTTTGGAACCGTAGTCCTTTTACATTCCATCCCACACATACAATATAAGCATCTTCACTGCAAAGAAACTATGATATGCAAATGCAAACATATTTATCCCTGAAAGTAATAACGTCTGCTCAGATTCCACATGAGTCTGTCTGTAGAGAAACAGCCTCCTCCAGCCTCCACTGTACAGACCCACCAGTCTCACTGCAGAGGCCTGACATCACTTCCTCAAAATAAATCATGACATCATCGCTGAGTTGAAGCAGCCCCTCTCACTCAGGCTAGATCGGCACTGTGCGGGCCCCAGCCCCCGCCCCCCCTCCTCCTCCCGAGCGCGGTCACATGACCCGGCGGGGCTGTGGGATCTGGTTCGATTAGCATACGGAGCGAGGGGAGGCCCGCCTCTGATGCTGTGCGGGAAGATCCTGCATCTCTGCCATTCTGCTGTGCCGCTCCGCTCCTCTCCTGCTGTGTTGATGCTGATGGAAGCATGAGTAATCCTCCCTCCCTCTCTCCCTGCGTCTCTCCCACCCTCTCCGCCTCACTCACCAGAGACGGCGCACAGTATATAGCCTGCCCGCTGCTACCATGGAAACAGGTGTGGTTGTTTATGACAGCGAGAGGCCAGTGTGCAGAGAAAGACAGAGACAGAGAGAGAGAGAGAGAGAGAGAGAGAGACAGACAGAGATAAAGATTAACTGACCAGGTCGATGTATGAGTGATCACACCGGACGGAGTAAGTTGTCAGCTTTGAAGGTACGGTATCCTGCTGTGTGTCTGCTGTGGTCGCACTCTTTTCAGCGATGCTTCATCTCGTAAATGTGCTTCACGAATGTTGAGATCAGATGCATTGATTTGCCGGAAGTGCCTGCACGTGCACAGCGTTCATGCATGGGTGTTGACCCCTCAGATCCGTCTCAGGTAACCTGTCATCCCTCATTATGGGATCTTACACATGTTCCTCTGCTGTGGGCAACGAGTGACCCTGCCAAGTTCAGAGGAGCCACTAGGAGGGAAGGATAAGAGGCAGAAAGAAGGGAGAAAGGTTTGCTGTGTGCTGTGCTGGGGAGAGAGAGATGGACCATGGCTAATCTTAAAGACGTTGTATTATTTATTTAAAAAGCTCTGAAGCTGAAGCTGCACTCACAGAAGCAATCCAGAGGCTGGAATCTGCGTTGATCTGCCAGGATCCACAGCAAAGCACGACTTTTTACCTCTACACGTTTGCCTGTCTTTGGGCCGATCCTCCATGCTGGATGTGTGCACAATATTTCCCAATGGTGATTAATCCTCTGAGCAGCTGCGAGGAGCTTCTGCTTTTACCGACAGATTCTGCAGTTTCTCTTCTTCTTCAGTCTCTCTTTATCTCGCTGTTTCTTGGTCTCTAAGGCTTTTTTTTTTTCAGTATCTGTTTGCTTTCTTTGCTGATACTTTCTCTCGTGTTCAGATTTTTATGCAACATGCAACTTGTGGAACTGCTAGTGTGCATGTTGAGGTGTGCCTCATCTGCATTTTTGTGTGCAGGACACCAAAATTGCCTCTCTGGAGCGCAACATTCGAGATCTGGAAGATGAGATCCAAATGTTGAAGGCAAATGGTTTACTGAACACAGAGGACCGGGAGGAGGAGATCAAGCAGATGGAGGTCTACAAGAACCACTCCAAGTTTATGAAGAGCAAGGTAGATGCTGTCTGCACTGCACATGCACACATAGAAATATGATATTGCAGAAGGTGTATTTAACTGTGGCTTATCTCTTCCAGCTTCGCACAGGCAGAGTTTTGCAGGATGTACACAGATTTGTGCAGCGAGAGGGAAACTGTGGCTGACTGTGGGGCTGAATTTAGCCAGTTTTAGCATTTAGTGTCATCAGCAAAGTGCTCTGCTGGCAACTATGGGACAGGAGCTCGCCTGCTGAATGTTGAGCAGCGCTCGGTGTCGTGAACACCAAAAAAATGATACAATTAGCAAATGCATCCATGACGCATTACTTTACTGACGGAATTACACATAAAAGTTAATAACTATCATTTTGCTGCCAAGTGACTCATGTCAAGAGTCAAGAGTGCTGTCTGTACATATTCAGTGCTTTCTCCCCTACACACTGGATGAATCTGCATGAAGTTAAACTTGGCTTCACGTGTTTCAGCTTTCAGAGCAGCCTATGTTGTTTTCAGTTTGCACTCGGGCAACATGGCATCTTGTTTACGTCTGCTGTGTGTGAGCTGGTAGTGTGAGGCTGTGAAGCATCTCTACCTCAAATCTGCCACGCCATTAATATGTGGGTTCCCTCTCATCGTCCTCTCTAGAGCCTAAACTGTGTCTATGGTGCACGCTGTCATCCAATGCCCAGACCTGCCACTGTTTTGTTATTCTATTTTTAGACTTCTTTTCATCAATCATAGATGGGGATGATGTATAATGTATGATGAATGCAGGGGGAGTCAGTCCCAAATGCATTTTTAATGAAAGAACAGCATTGTGTTCATAGAAAATAGCGCAAAAGCTCTCTGTTGAAAGCGTGTTTTCACATACACCTACACACACACACTGAGATGACATTTCAGCAACATATGGTCGTGTATGTGTTTTTCTAGATTGACCAGCTGAAGCAGGAGCTGTCGAAGAAAGAGTCGGAGCTGCTGGCCCTGCAGACCAAACTGGAGACCCTCAACAACCAGAACTCAGACTGCAAACAGCACATCGAGGTGCTGAAAGAGTCTCTCACTGCCAAGGAGCAACGCGCTGCCATTCTGCAAACAGAGGTCAGGAGAAGCCTCAGCGTTTATATGCTTTAACTACATTCCCCCTAATAAAACTCTGCCCCGTGTCGTTACTGTGACGCATATCGATACTGTTTATTTGAAGAGGTAACAGAAACTAAACTTTGACCTACGTTACCAAAGAAACATCAGCACACACACATCAGCACACACACATCAGCACACACACTACTGTCAGAGTGAAAAACATCACACTAGAAACCACAACACGCCTGACAAATGACCACTAATCTACATATTAATACACTTAGCACAAAGCCTCATGAGTAATTGTTTTAATCAGCGACTAAATGGGAATTAGGTTGCGTAATAAGTGAAAAATACACGATGATGAATGTTTGTGTTTGTTTTTCATTAAGAGGCTGTTTTACGTCTTGAGCCAGCTTTGGGGGATTTAGGAATCGTTGGCCGTGACTCTTTCCTTCTATTGCAGGCTTATCCATATACATTAAGCTCTTTTATCCTGATGAGGTGTTAAAACAGAACTGAGTTTGAAAATGACTGAATTTGAGTGACTGACTTTGCTCTCCACGCCTCAGGAATGATCTCGCCATGCAGCTGTGTGGGAATAAAGTCGGACAGACGATAATTAAGTACAGATAGGTATAGTTGTGTATGTGTAGTTAGGTGGACCTTCCACAAGAAACAGAAGTGCAGTATTTCAGTGTCAGGTTATGTGGAAATGCAGGTTGGGAAAGTAATTCGATCGAGTTCAGTCTTCCAATCTGAGCATTTTTGGATCTGTTTGTTTATCTCTGTGTTAAGGTGGATGCCCTGCGTCTGCGTCTGGAGGAGAAGGAGTCCTTCCTGAACAAGAAAACCAAGCAGCTGCAGGACCTGACCGAGGAGAAAGGCACTTTGGCCGGGGAAATCCGGGACATGAAGGACATGCTGGAGGTCAAGGAGAGGAAGATCAACGTCCTGCAGAAGAAGGTGAGGACCGCAGCTGATGTGACACTGATGGTTTGAAGGAGCCGCTGTTCTCTAAATGCAGCCTGACAGGAAGGATGAAGAAGGGAGATGTTTGTTCGCTGAGGTTTTACTCTCTGCATTAAGGAGTGTGTGTGAGTGTGTGCTCCTCTCAGGGGGAGGAAGAAGATGTTTCTGCCTCACTGCTTCCACTGTGTGCTATAAATACTCACAGTGTTACTCTCTCGCTCCGGCCCTGACCCACTCGTCCATTCCCTTTGCTTTATTCTCTCTGTTCCGTGCCACCTCCTCCCCCGTGTGTGTATGTGATGCCTTTATCCACTTTGATCTCTCTCTCTCTTTCTCTCTCTTTCTCTTTCTCTCTCTCTCTTTTCTGTCATCTCTCCCAATTTCAAAATCCACGCTTTTCCCCCCTGGTTGAGACTTCTGGTTTTTGTTCATAAAAGGTCCTGGTTTGTTTCAAAATCTGAAACTTTGTGTGGAAACTGGATTTCCCCGCACACAGTTATTATTTATTACTTAGTCAAACTTAAGCGCAAAATTTCTCAGAATTTCAGCAGACTCTGATCTTACGTGAACTGTGGTGAACCTTGCAACTGAAACACGACAACCTTGTGTCATGTATTCCTTTTTAGCGTATTTAACTACACAATTCACGACTGACTACAAGAAACACAGTATTTTCAACCTACGTAATGTTCTTTTCTACATTTTCTCTCCAGCTGTGTTTCTGCTCTTTGTTCTCCTCTCTGAGACCTTGATAAGACGTCTGATGTGTTCCCTCCTTTCTCACTGCGACTCTGTCAGATTGAAAACCTGCAGGAGCAGCTGCGGGACAAGGACAAGCAGCTGGGGAACCTGAAGGACAGGGTCAAATCACTTCAGACCGACTCCAGCAACACAGACACTGCACTGGCCACCCTGGAGGAGGCGCTATCAGAGAAGGTACCACCAAGGGCTGTGACGCTTGATGTTGATGATCCTCCATGTGGTCATCTGGCAATCATAGCAAAGTAAATTCTGTTTGTGTGTGTGTGTCTGTGTGTTTGTGTGTGTGTTAGGAGAGGATTATAGAGCGTTTAAAGGACCAAAGGGAGAGAGAAGACAGAGAACGTTTGGAAGAAGTGGACTCCTACAAGAAGGAGAACAAGGATCTCAAGGAGAAGGTCAACTCCCTGCAGATAGAATTGACAGAGAAAGAGGTCAGTGTGTGTGTGTCTCGGTGTGAGTGTGCGTGCGTGTGTGCATGCAGCAAAGAAAGTCATCGTCATGATTCCCTTCCTCTATGCAGGCCGGCCTAATCGACCTGAAGGAGCATGCGTCATCACTGGCCTCCTCCAGCCTAAAGAAGGATTCAAAGCTCAAGTCTCTAGAGATCGCTATCGAGCAGAAAAAAGAAGAGTGTAGTAAGTTGGAGACGCAGTTGCAGAAGGTACGTGGGTGTGCCGAGTCGTCACTCAGTGGGTCGGCTTAGCTTTACATTTAGATCCTGAAATGTGTCATTTCACACTTTGATTCTCAGAAATACTGTCTTCAAAACTCACAGACAATCATCATAACTGATAATCAATTAAAGGAATAGTTCACAATTCTGCTTATCACATCATATAAGAAATGCAAGAAGTGAATGAGGAAAAGCTGTAAAAGTGAAAGCAAGTAGTGATAGATTTTAAGTATTGTGAACTATTCCTTTAACATTATTCCCTTACATTGAACCTTGGTTGTTGAGTGTTACATGTAACGCTCCGCCCTGGTGTGTTTCTCTCCTGGAGGATGAGAGTAAAGAATTTCCCATGAACATAACCACTTTCCGTCATTACAACATTTAAAAGTTTACGACCTTCTCTCACCCCGGTCATCACAGTTCTCATCCCTTCTCAAGCGAATGACCCAAGGCTCCATCGTAGCAGCCGTGTTGTTTCTGTAAACACACACAGGATGACGCTGCCATCACGCGTTCTCTCTCCTGCACTGCCCTGTCAGGGCCGCAGTCGCGTACGGCTTGGTGTGCGTGTGTGTGTCTACGAGTGTGAGGGCACAGTTCCAGCCAGCAACACTGCGGCCCTGTAGGTCACCGCGGGGAGTGAACCCCTTAACCCGCTCCCCCTTCTACACCCACACCTCCTCCCATCCTATAACCCCACACACACTCTCATCCCCGCCCTTGTCGTGTTGTGTTTTGTACCGACTGTACTACAGCTCTGTCAAACATGCGCTGTAACATGTTTGAATCCCAAAACTCAACTCTAACGCTGCTCTCCCGCGTCTCCCTTTACTCTCCCTCAACACCGCATTTGGCATTGTAGCAAGCTGAGCAGCTTTTCAGTCAGATGAACAATCCTGTAAGTCTTCGCTTTCGAGTGCTCTGAGGCACACACACACACACGCACACATATGCCGTATATATATATATATATGAACGCATGAGGACACTGATCAACGTTGATGCTAGATGGTGATCATGCCGGCCCCAGCACAAGTTCACCCGCTTTCCACCTGCTGCCCTCGATGCATGTCCATCATTGCGCATAGCTTTTATATTGCACTGTGACTCCTGTGTAACTTTACTCATTCTGCAGTTGTTTGTTTTTTGTGAGACGTGATGAAGTTGGTGCTATGTATATTTGGTGAACCGGAGATCAATATGTGCTGCAAATGTGTTTATTATTCGTGTATTTTTGGATGAAGTTCTGTTGTTGGTGTATCAGTGAGCGGTTTGGTTTAATCACAGTCCATAGATTTGTTTAATCTTACACACTGACACATAGGGATATTGTGAGAACAGTCCTAACATCACTTCATGCTTAAAATACCACACGGTAGCCTAGATTGGTCGTTGCGCTTGTGTTTTCCGATTCGTTTGACCGACAGTTGTGAAAACTGTGCAGCTTTGTTGGGTTTGCATGACGGTCCACCTTTGTTGCATGTGTCACTGTTGCCACACGCTTCACTTGTGTCTCTCTGTGCTGCTGGCGGGCGAGCGACCAGCAGAGGTAGCAGATCACTGGAGTGTTTTGGTGGATGCTTTGTTTTCCCCTTCGGCTCTGTGTAGATCGTGCACTTTTCGTGACCTGTGTTCTAATGTGTGGCTTCGTATTTATGTCAACGTGAATGTGTACCAAGTGCAGTAATGGTGTGAGATCGACCTCATGAGTGTAGAGGAACCATCAGATTATTTTCCACCAAGTTTTCCTGCCATTTAAATGTTCTGGTGTTCCTCAGTAAGCCTGTAAGCGGTGAGATTAGCTGAGAACCTGCTTCAATAACAGAAAGTGAATAACAGAAACTCATAAGACAAACAGTATTTGTATAATCTAATTCTTTACCCGTATTTCTGCATTATTGTTTCTTAATGAGCCCCAGCAATGAGATGGAATCAGTTTCATCAGTTGGAATTAGTTTTCTCACTGCCACCGCTACTCAAAAGTATCCAAAAATAGTTTTACATTCATGAGTGTTATTAGAACCGATCCTGTGTTTGAGTGCAAGACTCTCAAACACACCCGTAGCGTGCCAAGTGATTGGAGTCTCCAAGGGCCATTAAAAGGAGCTAAATTATAGCTCTGTTAAAGCTAATGAGCCGGCAGCAGTATGACGCTCTCGCCCACATTGTTTCATGCTGCTTTATTCATTCAGAAAGTGAGCGAGGGAGAAGAGGGAGTAGTAAGACAAGACGCCAACAGACTGGACTGTGTGCGTCTCTCTTTTATGGACGATAAATGTGTGAACTGTACTGCATGTGTGTGCAGATGTCACAATTGTAATCGTGTGTCTGGGTGTGTGCATTTGTGCATGCACACGTACGTGCGTTTGTGTGTCCTTCCCTTCGGTGTGTCGATGCAGAAGGCCCACGAGGTGGAGCAGCAGTCCGGCCCCAGAGGGAACCCGGAGTTCGTGGACCGGGTCAAGCTGCTGGAGAAAGAGGTGGGCTACTTCAAGGACGAGGCCTCCAAGTCTCAGACGGAGGTGGAGAGGCTGCTGGACATCCTGAGGGAGGTGGAGACGGAAAAGAACGACAAGGACAAGAAAATCGCCGAGCTGGAAAGGTAACGGGCTCTGAGATGGTCCAGAGATTTAAAAGCTGCTTTGATAGTTATTAGGTGATTTTAAAAGTTTTGGCTTCTGATTCAGCTTCAGTTTCTTATTCTGCTTTGTCACAAAATGGGCCGTGCCGTGTTTTTGTTTGACCTTTTATGAACTTGGACTTTGTTGTTGTTGACATACCATGTGATGTCATCGGGGTCTGTCTTATATGGGTTATGGGTTCTACACTAACCCTGTTAGGGATCTCTGGATGGATATTAACACCCATCGTCCTTTAGATTCTGTAGAGTTAAACTAATCGAGACTAGTCGGTTCATGTTTGAGACTACACGTAAACACTGTTCCCCACAATCTCTCTGCTCTGCCTCTTATTTAGCTCCTCCCTGCCTCTTAGCGCTCCCAGCTGTGATAGCTTAACTTCCCTGCAAGTCAGAGGGACATATCGTGTCATTGTCATGTTAAATGATTAGTGGTGTTTGATTAATGGAGTGTTCTTGTCCTTCTTTGCCATCCTTTCCCACTTTTCGTTCCTGTCCTGTTCCCCTTCAATCTTGTGTTTCATGTCCACCCGTCCCGTGATTTTACAACCTTGACGTTGAACCTCCTTCCCTCTCGTCCTCCCCGATCCGACTCTGTTTCTCATCCCCGAATCTCTTTCCCCATCTTCCCTCGCAAACTCCCTCTCTCCCTCTCTCTCTGTCCGTTCCGCCCCTTGACGCCAGCCCCCCTCCCCCTGCCACTCGCCCCACCCCTCGTCCCGGTGGCAGAGCTCCCCCTGACCCGCTCCCATCTGTGTCTGCTGCTCCCCAGCAGATCGGGGGCATGGTGTGGGATTTCCTGGGAAAGTGAGTGCTCTGCCCTGGCACGTCAGCTCGGCTGCGTGGTTTCAAAATCTACAACTACGACTGCCGTACCTGTGTCTGGTTTCATCTGTGTGCCTGCGTCTGCCTGCTGCCCAAAGGATGCAGAGATCTTTGAGCGATAGGCTTTATGTCAGAACTGTGTCCATGCACACGGCACAGAGATCTCTGGATTCCTGTCACTTCTGCAAATTTGTGCTTTTATTTTTTTTGCATGTGTATTTTGTTCTATTGTGTATTTTGCTGAATGTCTATGTTAATTAATTGCATGAATCAACCAGTAACAACAACCATCTACACCTGCATTCATGAGAAAAGGGGGAATTAAGTCAACAAAAAAGGTAACAAATATTGATTATGACTTGTGAAAGCACTGACCCTGACAAGTAATGCGTAGTATATACTGTATATTATATGGAAGCTGCTGTGGCTCGTTCCATACCAACAACAACATTCCTCCATTTGAACTATTTTACAACTGAAGGTCCCTGTCAAAAGTCAGAGCTCAATTTCCCCTCCAGTGCAGATTCGACCAGAGGCTCTTGCTGATATTTCCACTTTGAGTTGAATATATGGTAGCTCTGTCATCAGTCATGTTCATTGTGCAAACACGTGCATGCAAACATTCCTGATTGTGTCTTTTTGTGGCCTTGGCTGGAGACTTTCTGTCTTCTGAGCCGAGGCCTCCTCTTGCCTTGCGTACGCTTCCCTGCAGCCACCCATCTGTCTGTCTCCCCTGTGTCACCCTCCCTTCCTGTAACTCTGTCACCATTCCTCACTCTGATCATCTCTCACTCCTGTAGCTTCACCAGACAAATTCCCCAGTGACCCTTTCTTGTGTCCACAATCCTCCTCTGTCCTTTCTCGCCCCAAAACACCCTGCCCTGCTAGCTTGCTTTAGCAGATACTAAGGGGAATGATCGGCCTAGTGGCCTGCATGAATAAAACCTGCTGTGCTGCAGGCCTACACACACTCAGTGAGTGAGGTGATGTTGTAGTCAGGGTCCAGACTGAATCCTTGGTCCTGCTGTGTGCCAAATCAGTTGATTCTCCTGTGTCTGACCCACCCTGCATCCATAAGTGATTCTCCCACTGGAACACTTCTTGTTGCCCACTTGGTCAACCTTGCTGTCTGACCCACTCTTGGCTTCCCCCTTGCTCGGCACTCAGACCTGACCTCTGCCCCTCTCTGTTTCCCGGCTGATTTGTGCCTGTCTGACTGCATGTCTGGTGCTCAGCAGCAGATGCACATGGTTCCATATTTTCAGAGAGGGTGCATCCTGCATTAAGCTGTGTCAGGCAGCAGAGCAGCTGCTGTCACAGGTGTTATTTAACAAGGAATATATGATGATCTCCTCTGGGTCATATATTGTTTTGTCATATTGTTTCCTTACGTCCTGGTTCTAATGTCTCTTTTGTTTTACTTTGTGTGCTCTTGTTTCCTGCCTCGCACCTCTGCTTGCCCCGTCCTCCCTCTTACTCTCCCTTTCCCTCTCCCCAACTGCAGTCTAGCTCCCAGGTAAGTAAAGTCCCTCTCTGCATGAACCCCACCTCCCCCATCTCCACCTCGCACCTGCTCTGTGCAGCCATCCATTAGCACAACTCAAATTAAAGTCTGAGTTGTCCTAACAAATGTTTTAAAGCCTGTTTCATTTCAGCAGCATCTCGTCTTGTTTTTGTGTTTCATTTTGTGGCTATATGTGTGTGTGTCTATGTCCTCCACATTACACTCACACTGTGCACATACGGTTTGTCTTATGATAGTTGAAGGTCATTGGGGAAGTTGGGTTCAGAACAGTGACTGGCATGGAAATGTTCTAACTATTTATGGTTTTACAGACAAGGAGGCAAAGAACAAATAAAGAAAGGTGCAAACATCAAATTGGGACCCCAAGGTGACAAGAAGGTCATGGGACAGGATCTTCGTAAGGACGGATCCATGGACCATTTAAAGGTGCAGATTTACTTGTGACACTGATGAGATTCACTGTTTTCTACTTATTGCGCTTTACTGAAAAAGAGTGTGTGTGTGGGGGCGGGGCGTTCCCTCCATGTATCTGCTGTTCCATGTCATTCCTGGTCTCAGTTGGAAGAACTGATGAACACCTTGGAGAGGACGAGGCAGGAGCTGGATGCCACTAAGCAGCGTCTCTCCTCAACCCAGCAGTCGCTGCAGGAGAGGGACTCCCACCTGACCAACATGAGACAAGATCGCAGGAAGCAACTGGAGGAGATCCTGGAGATGAAGTTAGTGTTGCTAAGACATTAAAATAGAAACTTTATTGGGTCAAATCACACAATTACACACACACACATGCTTTACAGAGGGGTCAGCGCAGGGCAGCCATGATACCGCGCCCGTGGTGCAGTGTTGGGGGTTCGGTGCCTTGCTCAAAGGCACCTCGGCAGTGCCCTGGAGGCAAACTGGCAACTCTCCAGCTAACAGTCCACTTTCTTGGCCCATGCAGGACTCGAACCGGCGACCCTCCGGTTCCCAAGCTGAGTCCCTATGAACTGAACTACCGCGCCCTGTTAGCCCATAATTCTACTTTTCTCTCTTTGGTCTGGACAAAGACAGACAACGTTTCAACTCCGCTGTACAAAAGACGACTGACAGTTCTCCACTTGACTTAATATGAACCCTGACCCTGCACTGGTTTAATCAAACACATCACTGGATGGGCTGTCGAGTCCAGGTTTAAAGTGCACAACAGAAACATTCCCTAAGCTGGTCCAAGATTTCAAAGAAGCCAAAAATACGAATGTAACAAAGAGGAAGGAGGGTTAAAAGCGATACCACTCGGGTGTGCAACAGGAGATGCAAGTGTGTGTAACAAGTTTGGTGTTTCAGAGCCACAGGTATGCACAGGATTGAGACATGAGAAACTGAAAGAGATGAAAGATGAAGAGTATCTACTTAAATGAAGTAACGGTGCTACACATTCCACTTTAGCCAACAGCTCAGTCACTCTCTGTCTCCATGTGCCTCAGAGGGGCGTCGGCCGTGGCGCTCTGCGGCAGAAAAGATGATCGCTTGATTGCTAATTAGATGCAGATGTCATTGCTGTCCAGCCAACCGCCTCCTCTGCACAATGAGTCTTACGCAGGGAGAGGATGAAAAGCGTAGAACAGTAAAAAAAAAAAAAGGAGGGAAAGGGAGAAAGAAAATACACGGTTCTTTAGTTGAATGAGCTACATGAATCAGCTTTACTTAACATTCTTTCTATTTTTACGTTTTTCTCCTGCAGACAACAAGCTCTGCTGGCAGCCATCAGTGAGAAGGACGCGAACATTGCACTACTGGAGCTGTCTGCCTCCAACAAGAAGAAGACCCAGGAGGAGGTGATGGCCCTCAAGAGAGAGCGGGACAAACTGATGCACCAGCTGAAGCAACATGTGAGTACAGCGCCACACCATGGTGATCACTGTGTACCAACGAGGATGAATAAACACCTGGAATCATTTTGTCTGTGTGTATCTTTGTGTAAATCGACCCTTTCCTGTTTCTTCTCCCCACAGACACAAAGCAGAATGAAGCTTATCGCCGACAACTATGAAGACGAGCAGTATCACCCGCACGCTCCTCACCACCCCCAGCCTCAGCCCCCTCACCTCCAGCCTCAGCCTCAGCCTCAGCCCCAGTCCCAGTCCCAGTACCCCCACGGTCCCCACGGCCAGCAGCCTCAGTACGCACACGGCCCCCCGCACGCACAGCACCCACAACATCAACCGCATCCGCAGCACCCGCCACACCCACAGCACACGCAGCACCCACAGCACACACAGCACCCACAGCCCACTTCCCAGCACCCGCACCCACAACAGCCACAGCCACAGTACCCTCACACTCCTCATCAGCACCCGCAGCAGCACCCGCAGCAACACCCCCAGCAACACCCCCAGCAGCACCCCCAGCAGCACCCTCAGCAGCACCCTCAGCAGCACTCTCAGCACCCACAAGCAGCTCCCCAGCACCAACAGCACCCACGCCCGCCGCAGCCACAACACCCTCACCAACAGCACCCGCAGCATCCCCCGCAGCACCCACACGGACACGCCCCGCCCCAACACCCCCACCCTCAGCACCCTCACGGCCCTCCGCAACAAGGACCCCACCCGCAACATCCGCACCCCCAACATCCCCAGCACCCGCACCACGGGCAGCACCCGCGTCACCCGTCACCGCACCACCGCGGCGGGCCGGTGCGAGGACCCCCGCACGCTGGTCACCGCCCCACACCCGACCAGGTGAGATGCCTTGCTCTCTTTCCAATCGTCCACGTTGTTTTAATGCCTCCACCAAGAAGGACGAGTTTGCATCCGGATTAGTTTGTTTGTTTAATTAGTGGAAAAGTTGTTAACCGCTTAATCCCCAGTGCAGATTAGCCAATCACAGTGAAATCAGGTGTATTTAACCCTTGATAGTGTCAGCAGGTGAGATTTGTCCTCCGCTTCTCTTCTTCTTCTCACACAGTGTTGCTTCTCAGAAAGTGTCCAATGTCCACTGTCTCCTCCTCTCTGTAGTGAGGATGTTGAAATGTCAGTGATGTTCTTTTAATCACTCACCCTCTACTCTCTTCCTTGCGTGCAAACACAGGATGACGAGGAGGGCATCTGGGCATAATCGCCGCGACAACCAAAGCTCTGATGTTGTTTTGAAGGGTGAGATATGTTCACACACACACAAAACCCAATATCTTTGTGACCTCTGTGTTTGTCGCTCTCCCTCCTGACTCTTCTCTTTCCTCCTTTTGCCGTTCTTAGATGATTCAGTCACTACTGGAGGAGCACAGCCGCGCCATGACGTTGAAACACCACGACTCGCCCGATCAAAACATTCGATCATTCCCTTCACTCGGTCAACATTCAGACATTTGGACTTTGTTGAGTTTTGGGGGGTTTTTTTGGGAGGGAGGGGGGCTCATGTGGGGGAGACTGACCGCTGAGCAGGTACAGTAGTTCCCCCCCCTTTTCCTGCAGGGGTCAGAGATACAGAAGTAGTCAGAAATACCAAGGATTCCCTCTGCTGTTTTTTCTTTTGTGTGAACAGGGGCAGAGGTCTTCCATATCGCAGATGCAAGACTCGGATGTAGACACCGACACATATGCTCTTGATTGCCGGTTGTTCAGGCCTTTTAATTAAGACTTGCAGCCGCGCATCTCTCTGCCTCTGAGGTGTCACTGCTCAGCCTGGACGGGCCTCTGTTTCCACGACAACTACCACCGCCGCTGGATGCTCCCTGCTAGTCAGGCCGTTTTTTTGTTCTTCATCCTTCACCCTTTTGCTTCAGGATCCTGGTTTGTCTTTGGTTTGTTCCCCAGCCTGACTGACCCCTGTTATAAAAATGAGTGTGGAGTCTTTATTCTCATCCATTGTGGCGCACATTAATCACCTTTTTTACCTTTATAGATGGAACAACTCCACTTATCAACCCTTACTAGACGAGTTCATTTTTTTTAAACATTCCTAAATCTGACCCACTGTTCTTCCTCTGGCTTTTTACATCTCGGAATAGCGTCTTCTACATGACAAGAGTGTTTTTGTGTGTTTTTGTTGTCACACTTTGCTTGCAAAAGAAGGAGGGAGCCGTTCGAATGCCTTTGCCTGCAGGTCTCCTCAGCCCTCCAGGTCGTGGCCTCGTGGCTGCAGTTCATGTTTCTCTTCATGTTACCTCATTTGATAATCAAAAATAGTCATAAAATCTATGCAGATATCAAGTTGGAACGAATGGATTTTGATTTCTCATGCAAAAATCACCAGTCAGAGTTTAGTTGAGCATCCGATCAACAGTGGCCAACAGAGAGGTCGGAAACCATCTGTCCAGTTATTTTGAGACTTTGCACCTATGCACCTCCTCCGAGTTACAGGAATTCTTTCTAATGGTGCTTCAGCTGGTGCTCAATCTAAATATTGTGGGGGTCAACCTGGTCACGAGCATGGTTTGGTCCCTTAACAGCAGAGGGATTTGTAATCAACCCTGAGAAAAGACTTTGCTTTGTACACACCATCTGAAAATGGAGCTTTGTGAGCGTCCACTTCACTTCCAAGACCCACAGACACCTGATTTTTGCCTCCACGAACAAAACGAAGATAAACACCACGGTGGACCAGGAAGGGGAGGCAATGTTCTGTTTTCCTGGCGGGTCCATTTGTTTCCATTATTTCCCTTTCCCCTTGTCATTCTTCTCCTGGTCAGCTGTAGTCTGTGAGACCCCCCCCCACCCAACATAGTGACTTGTTTTCTCCTTCTCAACAAAGGTGGCTTGTGCCTCGTAAAAACTGTAAACATATATGATAGATATGCATATATATATAAATATATATATAATAATAGAGAGAAATCTATAGAGTGTGTCTGTGTGTGGTCAGAAAATAGTTTCAAACTGATGAGATGTGTTTTTTCTTCATTGTTATTTTTCTAAAACTGGCTAGAAAAAAAAATCAGAGGGATTCTCTTATTTCGAGTGTTGAGAGGCTCGACTTTCCTCTGGTTTGTACATTTGTGAGAAAACCGCTCAGCATCAAGTAACATTCCCTGTCTGATAATACAGGACAGCCCTGATAAAAAAAAAAAAAAAATCCTGCCGAGTCTGGCCGAGGAGCAATCTATAGGAAGGTATGTTCCAATCTTAAACAGAAGAATCACATGATTACATTCCTTTCTTGGTGTGAGAACGTATTTGTGGAGACCACTTGACCTGTGGTGGTAAAAACCTGATGGTAAAAACAGAATTTTTTTTGCGGCTCACTTAAGTAGCAATGAGACTGTGTCGGCCTTGCACTTGTGAGCGAGGACTATCACTATCACCGTTGTCTAAGTGGAGGTTTTTGAGCGACTCTGTCCGGATGCATCGTCCACTCTTTTGCTTTCTTTTTCGCGTGTTTTCGTTGTCGTCGTTGTCGTCTTGTAAACCGAAGTGGTGACGTATTTGACCGTGATAGTTCAGTAGAAAACCCCCAAAACACATTGTTACAGTGTAGTGGAAAATGAATTAGACTGTTAACTAACACACCCCCCCCCCCCCTCTTCCTCTTCCTCCCTCATGGTGCCTGTATGTCTCCCTCACTATGGCCCGGCGTAGATCGTATAGAAGAGTGTCCCATCTATCATGGGGTCCGAACAAGGGGATCCATACCTCTGCTTCCCCCCCACAGAGCCCCTGCCACTGAATAACTATTGCCTAGTTTTCATGTGAGAGTTAAGTGTTTGTGTTTACAAGTGTAAGAGAAGAGAAGGTCCTGATGTTGGAAAAAAGGGGAGACAATGCAAACAGACAGAAGAGCAAAAATCCTCTCACTGAACCATCAGGGGGAGGGGCGGGCGGGCGGAGTATGAATCCTCCATTTTCAGGTCCTTATCTACTGAATACTTGAAGTAGGGGGCGTTCTCCTACCATGAAATAGCATAAATGGTATAAAAAACATGGAACATTTCAATCGTGCCCATGCATGCTGATTTTTACATAAACGTGCCAACTGAACGTGATGATGTAACGGTAATCTCCTGTTCTCTATGCAGAGCGATTTCTCAACCGTTGTGTCAAAAGGTCACAGAGGTTTTTGGAAGCTGGGGGGGCGGGCGAGGGTGGGATGGGGATGGGGGCGGGGCTTAGACTAACCCAAGTCTAACCCCCTGCCTCCCTGGTCTGTGAATTAGTGGAGGACACAGCTGCACCTGTGCCCGTGTGTGTGTGTGTGTGTGTGTGTGTGTGTGTGTGTGTGTGTGTGCATGTAGGAAGATGTGCACTCCAGCTGAAAATGCCTCTATAGATTCACCTTCAGATAAAGAATAAAAAAGTCGAACATGCATTTCACTTTTTTTGTTGCGTGCAGGTAATTTGATTTATCGTGCGTTGCTGAAAATGAAACAAATCACTGTGACCAATGCCAGAAACATTTTGTTTGACAGAACAAATATTGTGTTTACTTTTGTATTCATTTTGTATTTAAGTTAGCTTTATTTTTCTATTGTTTGGGCTTATTGAATATGTCAGTTTGAGACTGTACTATTTGTATAAGTAAATGTTTTGAGCTGTACAGTAAAAAAAATCTAGGAACAAGTTAAATGTGAGTGTCCAGCATGCTGAATGATTTACCCGTGTGAACGTGAGCTGATTTCTCATGAAGCATCATTCACTCGTGCGTTCATTGCATCCGCATCGTGCGTCATGACGGTGTGATGTCGTGTTTGAGAGTGATGTGTCCTCACTTACTGTGTCCCCTTAGTAGACAGCCTGTGCAGTTTTGTGAGAGTGCAGCATGTTTTTGGGGTTGCTGGCGTAAATGTATTTAAAAAGCGTACGAGCGTGTGTGAGACAGAGTATGTATGCATATGTGTGTGTGTGTGTGATTGCTTTTATTGTTTTTGTTGTGAGTGTATGTGTGTGTGTGTGTGTGCGTTACAAATGCAAAAGAGGATAAATCTATTTAAAAAGAAGTTTATCAGAGGAAGAGAAAAACAAGTGAGACTGATTGAAAGTTTTGGATGAAGCATGGATACTCTGTTATGTTTTTTGTTTGGAAAATCTAGGAGGCTGACCTCAGCGCCCCAGGAGTTTGCTATTGTATGTGATGTATCAGAAAATTACTATTGAGTGTTGGCCAGCTTGTTTATATCCATCAAATAAAGGTGACTCTCTTTCTGTCTCTGTTTGTAATTCTCTACACAGACGAATCTTCACTGAACACAATTCAGTCTCAACCACTTTTAGTAATGGAACTTTGTTAGCTTCTTTTATCATTAATATTGTCCTGATGTAGCAATCATAAGGGCTCTCTAACCATTCTAAGTTCAAAGGATTTAGACGTTAAGACCGGACCGTAATAGTAGAGGTCAAAGGTCATAGCTTTGAATCCAGGCCCTCCTTGCTGTGTGCATGAAAACATGAATTGCTTTGTACAAATAAAATGTGACAAATACATGAATGGCAGCAAATTCAGATACACTGCATGTTTAATGACACAAATGTATAAACTCATGCTGTACATGCACTCAGCATGGACAGCATCTGTACAGTGAGATGAAATAAAAAATGTTAGTTGCTATCTACACATATCTTCAACACCGTCAAAGCCACATGTGTCAATCTGAGATTTGACGAAGTGCTGCGAGTCATTTTGACTCTTTTCCCTTGAGGAAGACGTCGAACAATCTGTCTCCCCTGTCAGAGAGCCAGTACCCTGTCATGGCTGCCAGAGCGCCCAGGAATATGGAAGTGAACACCATATCTCCTTTAGCCGCCAGCGTGGCCAGAGCACAAAGCATCACGCCGAAGAACATCTGCTGCAACACCACCACCTCCTCATCCTGGATATCCTCTAAGAAACCTTTCTCCTGAGCACCTGCAGGGGCAGATGGACACGTGGAGATTTGCAGCATGATTTGGTGTTTGCAAATAGCACTGCGTGTGAGTGTGTGTGTGTGTGTGTGTGTGAGAGAGATGAGGGAAAATGTAGCTTACCGGGCATCTGCTTCCTCACACAGACACGGTCCTTGCGGATCAAACCGTCAGCACAGTCGCAGGTGAAAGAGCCTTCAGTGTTGGTACAGATCTCATCCAGACCATGACAGGCGAGGACCCTCTCACTGCATTCATCGATATCTGGGAAACATCAACACCAGAGATGTGTGGATAGTTGTTTGTCACAGGAGGAACTGAAAAGATGAGGAATAACGAAAGAACCGTGTAATATGAAGTTACCTAAACACTTTGCCCCTGTCAGTCTGTAGCCATTGGCACATTTCCTGCAGCGTGCCGGTCCACTGCCCATACAGCCCACACAGGACAGATCACAGCCTGAGGAGGCAGTATGAGAGAATCTGATTCAAATCTAATGATTCTTCACTAAAACAAGTAGTAATATAAATGATATAAACATGGCATGTTCTGAAATGCACTGTGAGCCTGTTTTAGGTGGACATGATGGGATGCATTCAATGTCGCTACTACTCACTAATCCAAATTTGTATTCCAGCCATTCCCAAATTTAAAAATGCTGCAGCCCAATTTGAAATCTGAAAATCTTCTGCACCCCCAAACCTTTAATGTTTAATCCTAAATACTTCATGGTAATTACAAATTTCATTATAAAATGGAAATTAAAAAACTTTTAAATGACCTTTGTGGCTCACCTGCAGTACCTTCACAGCCCACAGAGGGGCGCCCAAAACTATGGGAAAATGCTGTATTCTATATCATCACTGAGTGATTATGAAGTATGGACAGCATATTATTTATTTCAAATGTGTCAATTCATCATGGGTTCAGAAATACATATAAACAGACTGGGTCAGATGCCTCATGCTGTAAATACAGTAGGAGTAGGCAGATACAATACAACAATACTCTAAACTGGTTTGGCTGTAAGGACGCTGGATGTTTTCCTAGATTGGTAAAGTATTTGTTATACATATATGTATATCCAGCTGACCTTTGCACTCATAGGAACCTTCTTTGTTAAAGCAGTAAGTGCTCTGGGGACAGCTGGCCAGCTCAGTGCCACACTCATCAATGTCTGAAAAAGAAGAAAATACCGTTTCATTCAGATTTGCAGCCACACACTTGTGTCGTACGTCAGACAGGTACTTGGTCAGCGCTGCATACAGTACCTACACAGGCATTGGTATGGAGCATCCATCCAGATCTGCATTCCACACACTGCTTATTTCCCGGCCCTGAACACACACTGCAGAAGTCTGGACAACTTTCCACCGGAGTCATAGCAACCATCAGCACACACAGCCAAGCAACTGGCAGCAGGTTGAAGCGCTGCATCTTCACTCCCAATCTGCCCCTCCTGCCTTCAAACACATAAAGCTGTTTGTTAGCTTCCAAAATCACAGCCATGTTTGATGAATGATGTTTGCCAACGGGAATCAAAAAGGAACAGACGGTTGTCAACACAACATAAATGAGGTATGAACAACACACGTGGTCTTGGTGCTTCCACACTGGTGAGATCTAAGTATCCCCCTTAATTTACCTCAAACAACACGCTCTCTTAAATGATCTATCTATCTATCTATCTATCTATCTATCTATCTATCTATCTATCTATCTATCTATCTTCAGCATTAACAGAATCGTCCCCTTAATTCAAGAAATCCTACCAATTGAAGTAGATTTTTAGAGATACACATTAATTTCAAATGTTTGGCAACTTCTGCTTTTATTAAATAATGCTGCAGTGTTACTCCAGTAGTGGATTAGTAGTTGGTTATCTATTACATTTTTATAAATATGTTTACTAAATATGGCCGAAAGTTAGACATTGTAAACGGTAGGGGGAAAAAAGCATTATTTGTTTATCATAATATCTTTCACACGCCCTGTATTCATTGTGACATGGCGTCACATTCTGCGGAACTACTATTGAGATTGTCAGATTGTCAACACAGCAGTTGTTAAAGTAAATCTACAACCAAATGTCTTTACCTCTTAAACGAGCGTCGGTTCACTCTTTTCCGTTACTTGCTTACTTAAATCGCTTTAGTTTGGTAAAGTTTAATGCGTTGTCAGAGCTGAGACTCGCATGTTTCACTCCCGTCCCAGTTTTGGTGTGCTTACACACTAACTATCAAACCTCCCGCACGGGCGGAGCATGTTCCCAAACTCCCGTCTCAGAAGTTCCGCTCCCCTTGGAATGAGTTGAAACATTTCACACGCACTATTAAATTGAAACTGGGCTGAACCAATCACATTCACCGGTCTGCTTACGAGCCACCAATCACAACCCGAGACCCTCCCATGACAAAACAAGCATGTTTATTTATAGACAAGTGTTGACAGACGCACAGCACATGGATATGATTCATCCGTAGCAGATTGCAAGTGAAGTATTTTGTTATGAAACCCTTTCTGTGTGTGTAATTCACACTTGCTGACCACAATATTGTGAACTATATCCACAATTTATGGTCAAAGAAGTATGGCTTAAATGATAGTCTGTTATTGTCCACATAGCATCCTTGCATGCTTATTGTCATTGATTTAAAGGCTTTGTCTCCCACTTGCTATCACCTCTAACACTTTTACAGGAAGATTCCCTCTGCTGGTCCAGCTTCTCCCTGGTCCCTGCTCTCCTTCCATTTGAGGCACCCCACCTCCACAATGACCATGTCCTTCTGACAGAGCGCCCCTTTTTATGTCCCACAGTTAGTTCTGACAGCAGAGCTTGGGTTTGGGATGGGAGATGGAGCAGGGTCAGACCCTGAAGAACCTCCGGCAGACTCTTGTCCCTGCTGGAAGTCTGTGCAGGGTGAGAGTCAAAGTTCACCAGGAGAAAGCGTTCGCGGGCCCTGCCAAGCTGCTTGTCCGCTTGGATGAGGAACAAGGAGGTCGTGAAGACATCGGAGTAAGGCGACCATGTCTGAGGGACGGCCTTGTCTTGCTTTGTCCATTCCTCTGTTCTCTCCAAGGCTTTGCGGGTCAGAACAAGCACGATCCGCCCACCCATGCTGTCTAGTTTCAGCAATTGGGAGTGCAACCACGGGAGAGGCCCCAGGGAGCACTGGTCCTTCCTGGTCCACTGGTCAACTGACACACTGAAGCCCTTGTTGAAGAGCAGGGAGCCGAGTCTACACACAGCCTCTGAAACCACACTGTCCACTTCTGGGGGGCTCAGCAGCACAACGTGACCTTTTCCACCTACATTAGAGAGTTACAGAGAAACAAAACCAAGCAGATGAGTGGGAGGGAATTAGCTCATTCGTTTTAGTCATTGTTGCCCTGGGAAATGACTTCCTGTAACATCTCACAAGGAGAAAAACACTCACCTTTCACGAGCGATGGTGCTCCATGGCAGATCCTCACCCATCCTGCAAAAGTCAGGAAATATCATTAAACACACCAAGGCTTTACAGAAGTACACAAAAAGGATATTAGTCATTTTATTGTCACTAATAATTTATTTCCTATATCTCTATGCCTGTGTGTGTGTGTGTGTGTGTGTGTGTGTGTGTGTGTGTGTGTGTGTGTGTGTGTGCGCACGTGTGTGCACATATTTTGATGAATAACAAATCTAGTTCTGATAAATGGGTGTGTGTGCGTGTGTGCATATTTTGTGCTTCTGGCAAATGTGTGTGTCTTATGAAAGAAGGCTTTGTAGAAAGCCAATGGGGAAATTCTGAGCGTGACAATACACAGTTTTATCATGGGTTGTTTTCAAATTCCAGTTCAGAAAATGATCCAGTAGCTTTTTTATTCAAGTAGATTTTGCTGCATTTCTTGTATATTTGGGTATTTAAGGCTGCAATCTTGATATATAACTACATTATACTAATGCCATCACTAAAACTCTGAGTGTAATTACATTTGTAGTGCAAATAGAAAGAATACATCTCAAACTTACTTTTGACTGAGTCTTGAAGGAGACAGGATATGAGTGCAGTCAAGCAAACCAGCAGCACAATTGCCACAACCAGGAGATTCCAGCGCCACCTGCTGGCTGAAAGTGAGTACATGCCAAACCAACGGAGATATATTAGGGGTTATGATCAAAACGTGTCATAAACTGATCATTGGAAATCGACCATCACAGTATCAGACTCACTGTCATTGAAACAGAATGGCCCCAGCGTCTTTTCCATTCCTTTTACTTTCACCTACACAAATATTATTATATTATAATTTGGTACATGAAGTAGAACTCACAGGAGGACAGTTGAGGATACTTTACCATCACACATGGTGAGAGCTGAAGGTTGATATCTTCAAACACCCCTAACGTCTCCTGAAAAGGACACAATTGCAAATTTTAAAGAAAACAGATGAAACATACCATGATCAGGAAACTTCAAGGCTCAATGTTTAAAACTCCCTTTTCTTACCCAGAGTCCTTTGCTATTTTGTCTCCAGGTGCCATTTGCCTGTTGTCTGAAACCCTTCATCTCCTTACAGCTGCTCTCCCCAAGGGCCACACAGGGCCACACTTCAGCCTCTAGCCTGCACGGGGCAGACACGTTCCATGATAGCTTTGCACCGTTGTCATTCATCAGACCGTTGGCCACAGACACTGACAGGTTCTTCCATATGTTCCTTTGGAAAACATCTGGAACATGCATGAAGGAAACAGTGTCACACCAAAGATCAAGTGCACTCCATGTAAAGACTAAAGGACTTTATACCTCTTGTTACCTGTGTGGTTTTCAAAGGGGCAGCTTCTAGAGCGCCTGGACCTGTGGTCACCGTCACCCGTCCACACCTTCATCACAAACACACACACACACACACACACACACACACACACACACACACATATTCATCAATCCGTATACACCACAACAATCATGGCACAGTGGAAACAGACTCCGTAAGCAAACAGCAATACCTGCAGACACGTGCAGGTGGTCAGCTGATAAAATGGAATGGTCCTCTTTGTCAACAACTATAGATCAACAGCAGACACACCATGGCTTTAATGTAAACAAGAAATACAAATGATAAACAGTGACTGTGGCCAAAATTAGACCCATATAAAACACTGACCAGGCATCTCCCTTTCAGCTCGTGCTGCATACACACATACGACTGGAGGCTCTTATCCCTGCCGGAAACCTGCAGCTCCACCTCATTCGCCTTCTGTTTAATCACAGTGCTGAATGTAGGGACTGATCAGAACACAAAAGGCTAATGAGTTCAGATTGATTGATTTGAATACAAATGCAAAATAGCAGTCATATGTGTTGCAGCATGTGTTGACGTTACTTACCAGCACACTCTTTTATACGTTGCTGTATCTCTGTAGAACACACTGCGGATAGACACAGATTCTCAGTGGGAAACCAGTGGAAGTTGGTGGTAGTTATGAACTCATGAGCTTAAAATACACGTTACCTTCATCCAAGGAAGGAACAGTGATGTCTCGACGTATGTCTGGTTGCTTAGGGAGATGAACAAACACAGTGCTGGTGAAGGAAACCCCAACTGGCTTCTTGATCACTATGGACATCTGGAGAATATACACACATACACAGAGAGAGAGAGAGAGAGAGAGAGAGAGAGAGAGAGAGAGAGAGAGAGATAGATAGAGATTTGAAGTTTGGTCTAGCTGATGATAACACCTGCACGTTTCTGTTCAGATGGAGATACAAATGTCTTCTTCATGAATTCTTGTGAGTACCTTTGTCTTATCCTGATGGTCAAGAGCTGCAGATTTTACGACAAACTCCACCCTCTTGCATAAGGTCAGCATTGCTGCTGTGCTGTAGCACAACGTCACAGATGCTGTAACAACAAAGAAAACACAAAGGAGGAATGATTATTATTTGATAAATAACTACTAATACTAATAGTTTTTCTGTTAGAATGTCACAGTCTCCTGCCTTCCTGACTCTCATTTCAAATGTAAACAATGGCACTGGTGCTTTTGGCTATTGACTAAGAGCAAGAGCATATTCCATATATTTTCTTTACATGTGACTGTTCTCCAAACCAATCCACACATTTGTATGGTGTTTGATATCCAGTCTCTTAAGCAGCCACTGGTTTTCCATTCATGCTACCATGGTGGGACATCTCATATGGAAAAATGTGGACCTTGTACAGACAAGCTGTATATTCTAATTCAAACATTAGAATGCATTAGAATGCAATCACTGACATATAACCTGGAGGAGGAAGTCCTTGGGAGAAGAAATTATTAACTATTACACACTCTGGGAGTCATAAATTCTAATTATACTTTTTATCAGTCACGCAAGATTTTCCGGTATCTGGATTCCTAATAATAAGTTCATAAAGATATATAATTCTAGCTTATTGTTATTATTCATTTGAAAAGGAAGAGTCTGATTTCCCAACATAAAGATACCAGCAGTGCATGTATGTGTCTTGAAAACATAACGTATCTTCAACAAAAATGTTGGGAAAATGTGTCAATAACTTTGTGTCAATAACTTTGCCACTAGTCAATAAACTGATCAATTCCATCATTGACAGTCCACTAATTTGAGGTCCACTCAACCTTGGCGGAGGCACACACTCTCTTACCACCTTCTAGGTAGGAAATGTTTCTTTTATATTATTATTTCTATTGTAATTAGTGAAAGAGCCTCATAACACGAGAGATCATATCTTGGGATGAGATCAAAATACATGGCACACCTTTTAGATTCCTTATCTCCTTGCTGAAATCCTCATCGTCACGGCTGGAACGGTCTTCGTCCTCCATGTCTTTGTTGGAGTACGTGTACAGCTCCATGTCTATCAGTAGACACAGCGAACATGGAGCTCCGTCCTCACAACACAGGCCGGCCTTTAGCGTGAGGTCGCTGACATCCATGGCATCATACCCTGCTGTGGGCACATGCAGCTCATCCTTCACGGTGCATTTAGAGACACGCTGTCAGATGGGAAAATCAACAATAATGGCAGAATATATCTACGTGTGTCGGGCCCGCAAACGTTTTTTTGGTCTTAAATTTGAGTTAATATTCTGTACAAACAACACCCAGGCTAACAGATTAACGTTATCCTTCATCTGTTAATATTTAAGAGAGAAATGCTATAACCTTCAAGTGAAAAAGGAAATTAAAAGACCAGAGTGAGCTGTCTCAGCACCAAAAGGAAATTAAAATAGTAATCAGTCAACAAAATCTCTATTTACAACAGGAAATTTCTTGTTTACCTTGGAGCAAATTACTTCAGGTGAGTCATATCTGATTTCCAAGGCAAAGACTGTCGTGCCCAGTATCAGTAAAAGGCATCCAAAGCACCCTCCAGCAAAACCCATCTTGCATCAGGATCTCAGAATCATTCAAGTCTGATTGCACATTATGTCCAACTGTTCAGCAGGTCAAATGTCCTCCTCATGGTCGCGTTAGATTGAAGATAAACTTGTGCTGAAGCTGAAGAAGGTGACAAAGAACCCTGAGACAACAGAAGGTGGAGGGTATTATACTGGCTCCACCACTGTACATAGTCATCATATCATGACGGCTGTTTTCGCAACAATCTGACTTGAATGAACCGTCTAACCTCACCTGGTCTCTGTGAAGCTAATACAATCTACAAGTTTGCTGTTCCACGGATAAAACCCGTTATGGGCTTTCAGCAAACAGTGTTACAAAGCAATTTCACCTCAGTTATCAACAGGACATAAAGATGAAATTAGACACACAAAAGAAGGCATTTACTTACCTTGGCTAGGAAATCGCTCAAAGTAATCCTCAAGTTAAAGTGTACTTCATCTTCAAAGTATTCAGACGTAATCCTTTTCAATGTGAACTGAAAGTGTGATTAGAGTGAAAGTTGCACCATATGTGGCCGTGACTATGTCCTGTGCTTCCTCCCACTCTCTCTCTCCCTCCCTCCCTCTCCCTCTCTCTCCTTCTCTCTCTCTGTCTCTCCCTCTCTCTCTCTCTCTCTCTCTCTCTCTCTCTCTCTCTCTCTCTCTCTCTCTCTCCCCCCCCCTCTCCCTCTCTTTCTCAAATCATGCCCCAAATAAGTGACATTAACTGAAAACCCCCCTTCTTTCCAGTCTAATCCCCTCAGGAGGATCAGAGTTCATCTGAATTAAAGTTACAGTGGATGCAACATTTGGAACATTCTTACACACTACGGTGTGCCTAAGACAGTGTATTGTCTCATTAAGTGAACTTGGCACAGGTTTCTGTGATTCAAGTTTGTGTTTCCTGAGAGTGGAGTTTGTAACCTTAGTAATAAACCGCACAAGCCACATACCTTTAACCCAGTAATTCATTGACGGAGGGCGTGGCCAGGCAACACATAACACAATACACTTATACATGGCTCACACACACTACTCAAACCGGTTAGTCCACAATTTTGTCTTGGCAAGTGTGTGCAAAAAAACTGTCCACTCTCAAACATACACAAAACCAGTGTGGGGGTGTCGTGTGGAGGCATTTTTATGGTAGGTTATCATGGAAAAGGACATCTTCTATCTACTGTTTATTGCTTTGCTGTGAAATCGGTTTGAGATTGTTTTTATAAACCAAATTTGAAATCATAATGCGGCTTGAATGATAATTTAGGGAAATGTTTCATTCAAGCAAGGAAACCAAAGGCTTGGGATAGAATTTATTTGTGTATGTTAGTAATATATGGTCAGATCATTTTCAATTTGGCTTCTGTTCCTTCAATTGAATCACATGATCTGACTTGATTACGATTGTTGGAGAGTAAAGTCCTGCAGCTGTCTCTGAAGGGCGGACTCAGCAGTCATGAGCCAGCAAACTTGTGCCGGGGCCAAGTCAAAATTGTAGTCCATGGCACTGGCTCTGCAAAAGAAAGATAAGTAAACATGGGGCTCAGTGTTTATCAGATCAGAATGAATGCATGCAAATGTCTCTGATGGGTGGATAATGTGCACAGTGTGCCTCTGAAGCTTTTTGAAACAGAAACACAGGACCAAATATACCTGGTAACATCAATCTCCTGGTCCTTGATCTTTAGTTTTGGTGAAGGGACTTGCTGGACTTCTTCGTAAACTGCAGGCTGTAACGCTGGAAACAGAGAGTAAACACAGACACCATTAGAGACTCGTATCTCTCCTAATAGATCATCTCTCTTTGATGACCTCGTGTACACAAACAAACCTAAAAGTCCTTCGATGTTGTCGCCTGATGGACGTGTCCGCAAGACCGGCCACAGAAATTTTCCCCCCGCTTTCTCATGAAGTAAGATGACCATGCGTGTGTGTCCATCTGAAACGTCTATCTCCTTGTCCGTCCAAATCATCGTCACACTGGAAACACATGCATCATACAGCTAAGCAAAAGAACTCCGACTTCATCACAGTAGGAACAGATTTGGCTCTTTTATCACTAGATCAAACATGCAGTATGGACAACAGCACCTTCCAGATGTCATGTCATGTCCAGATGTCGTGTTTAGCTTTTCCGTGATAATTCTCCCAGTGTGTGCTTCTCGCACAGTGATCTCAGTGGGGGAAATCTGAATGCGGTGGAGTTTTTTGTGATGAATGACGATCTTCTTGAAACCGCCTGCCGCTGAATGAAGCTCACCATTCACAGACAACGCTAGAATGATAAAATGATAGTGGGAAAAGGATTGATAAAATAGGGAAAGATTGATGAAGAGTGAGAGGGAGCAATGTAGTTTATAGTGCACAGTAGTGACCTCTGCTGGGATCTTCTAGTAGTTTCAGATGTAGAGATCCAGTGACATCAAAACATAGAGGGAGACTTTGATTGGCAGCTTTTAGCAAAAACCTGTGGCGTTGAGGAGCTGCAGAGAAAACCACAGAAGAAGAAAAACACTAAAGAGAGTAGCCAACTTAAAGTCACATAGCAAATGGAAACACACAGTAGAAATCTTTTTTATTTTAGATTGTGGATATTGAGTGAACACAACATTAACATACACAGTACTACTTGGTAATCGGACCTTGCAACTGAAACCAGTTTGTTATAAAGTACAGTTAAGAAGGGTGTGTAATAGTTAGGGTGCTCTAGTTTTTGTGAATAATATATTATAATAATACTATACCAATGGCAGGTACTATGGCTCTGTCAGGCAATAGTAAGGCACCGTCCAAACCAAGCAAAGTAGAATCGTAGGTCAAACGGGGATGCAGTACTGTAGTTGTATCTGTAGGTCAATCAAAAATGCATGGATACATTCCTAATAGTGATGCTGTATTGAACTGGGCTTCAACATTCAAACGAATAGATTCGAATAAGGAATTATAGAAGCATGAACAGACTTGACTAACACCTGCAAGAGAAAACAGTTTATAGTACAGTTAGGAAGACTTTGTAATAGTAAAGGTGTTCTAGGCTGTGTGAATGATATTGTTATTGGTATCCACATACCGTCCTCATAAACATCATCAGAAGCTACGGCATCTGGAAATAAATGTAGTCAAAGCAACACACACAGACACAGACACAAAGACACGCACGCACGCACGCATGCACACACACACACACACACACACACACACACACACACACACACACACACATGTTTGTTTTTTTTTCGGTGCTTTTACTTTACTCTATTATTTTATGTCTACTCAGGTTTGTGATAGACATTAGTCAATATAGGTCAAACAAAAATACATGGATAAATTCCTAATAATGTTGCTGTATAAAACTGGGCTTAAACTTAAAACAAACTCATAAACAAATCGATTCAGACAATTAGGTTTAAAAGCATGGACGGGCTTGACTTATACTAAATATTTGCAATATTAAGAAGGACAGAATGGGCAGAGAAATTCATGTTTACCAGCCCTAACAGCAGCTCCTCCTCTTCCTAAATGGCGTATAGCTGTAAAGTAATAATCAAAACATACCGTATGTTTGATGTCAACTCAGGTTTGTCATAGACATTTCTCAATATAGCTCAAACTCAAATACATGGATAAGATCTTAATCATGTTGCTGTATTATATTGGGCCTAAACATGCAAACACACAGATTCAGATAATTGGGTTTAAAAGCATGAACATGCCAGCTAGACAATACTACTACATTTGCAATATTAAAAAGGACAGAATTGGCAGAGAAAATCATGCTTACCAACCACAGGGCCAGCTCCTACCCTACGGCCACCTAAAATGTTATAATCAATATATACTGTATGTTAGATGATGTTTACTTTTCTGGTTACATCTCGTAAAACTCTTATTCATATTGATATATTCACAGTCATATTTAGTACAGTTTGAATATTGCAAATTACTTCAAAAAGTTACATCTCACAATCAGAAGTTTGAAGAAGTCATTATTACCAAATACAACCCCCCCCCCCACCTCTGTATCATAATACTGTAGCTATACCAGGCCGACACAGATGTGCCACACCTGGAAAAGCTGCAGCAGTGAGAAAAGGGTTGAATGTGTATAAATGGATGTTGATACAATATATCAGTAGTTATTCTGTCCTTTTTCGATGTTTTTGCGTTTACTGGGATTACTTACCAGTTCTGTATCTTCTGTTGCCTGGATGAAATGATCCTGAATGTCCATATAAGTCCATTGTAGTCATTGCCATCCCCGGAGCCATCCCCCCAGACGGCGGATGCCCTGAAAACCCTGGAGATTGAGGAGATGCTTGTAACCGAGTCCGATGTACCGTGCGCTGCTTGTGTTTCCCGTCCTCTCTGGGTTTGTTGAGCACTTCTGTGGTCTCGCCTACAGGCTTGGTGACCACCATGGATGTGAGAGGGGTTACAAAGTTGTACTTCAGAGAAAGCTCCTCGGCTTCTTTCTTCACTTTGTCCCGCTCATCTCCAGCTAACTGCAACCTGTTTCACAATAGATGGACATTTTAAAACCTTTGCACAGATTGTAGCACCATGTTACCTGTACATTGAGAATGGGAATAATAATAAAGGATCTTTGACAAACTACTGTATGTCTGCCACCATATTGACAGGGATTTCTCTACAGACATTTCCCTGGTCATATCATATACAGTATAAGCAGGGGAAGCTTCCGATACCAGTTGTGGTACAAGTACTACAATATGGTATATTTGAATATTCCCAATTAGGCAGTTTGAGAACCACTACTCTGATTAGTTACACAGACAGAAACACACACATCAGTCTTTCTTATTGTCCTTATCATCTTTTTTTATAATTGATTATAAGAATAATGAGAAAAGAAGTGACCATCGAGTTCTGACTCACTCTTTCTCCAGGAGCTGTTTCACTGTGAGGAAGGCCCAAACCCTCTGGGCGTAGCTGTCAGAACTCGATCCAGAGGACTCCACCGTGCTGTTCTCTTTAGAAAATACCACTCTCTTGTTCTTCTGTGTTAGTTCAAATTCATTTTTAAGTCAGAACGCCAACTTACTTACATACTTTGCATAAAGTTGCAACTCATGCACATTGAGTAACGATCCTTACCGAAATTGCCACAACCCGTGGCGTAAAAGTTTCAACATTGTTGTCAGTGATCTGACCAGCCACCACAATCTCAGAGCCGTTGTAATAATGGCTGAAGTTAGTCTGGGTTAGATTGGTCCCACCAGAATAGATCATTGTCACATCTAGCAACAGAGGAGTAGCCACCTCTTTATAGAAACCCTGTTGATTACAGACACTAATATAAGTTTATTCTCCTCTAAACCAACCAGAATATAGATGCATTTATTTCAATCATGTGAAGAAGTGCAAGTTATTGACATATTACCTTCAGCTGTAAATCAGCATCAGAGTCATCATAAATCCGTCGTGCTGCACCACTGTTCTCCAGTGCCATCTTCTCAAGGAACTTAAAATTGACGTCAAAACCAAAACCAAGGCAGTAGAGTGTGAATTGCTTGTTTATGGCTTTTCTTACATTTGACTGTATTACTTCAAGATTAGTTTCTCCTGTAAACGCACACACACACACACACATACACACACAGTCAGTGGTAGTACACCAGGCTTTGAGATTCAATGCTCACATGCAGCACAAGTTGCATGTGAGCGTCAAATTTTAAAAACAAATGTGTGAGAAGAAGACAATCTACTTTTACTGTTACCTGTGGTTGGGTCTCCATCAGTCAGTAGTATGAGAATCGAGGCTGCACCTTCTCTTGGATGGATATTCAGCATACGTGCTCCTTCCAGCACTGCTGCGTTAATGTCTGTGGCTGAAAACAGACACAAAATGTTTAGTTACTGCTTTGCTGTGCTGTGGAACATTTGCCTTACCGTGATTAATTATTGAAAAATCTCACCTCCTCTGTCTTGAATAGAACGGGCAAATTCCTTGGCAGCTCTCAAGTTCTCCTGGTTGGCCTGGAGAAGTTCTCTTTTCCAGAGAATAACCCTGCTATCAAAAGTGATGAGACCAAAGTTGTCATCTTCTGCCAGGTCCCCCAAAATATGGACCAATGCTATACGGGTCTGAGAAAGAAACGTAAGTCAGTTAAGAAAGAAACAATAAAATAATCCTGTAATCTGTGGTCTGAAAAAAGGTTCAGATGGCATCATACCATACCTGATGCATTTTTCTGCCAGACATGGAGCCACTTTGATCAATGAGGAAGACAACATTCTTTGGTATGCGAGGAAGACTGACAGGAGCAAAGTGATGGACAAAATACCCATCTGACTCCTTGGGATGAGTTTCAAAAAAAGAGTGCTTGGTTAGAAAGAAAGACAATTCAGGTGTATTCTTATTCCCAAAAGCCGATGTGAATGCTGCATCAGTATACCTGGATATCGCCCAGGGTGCCGTCCCTGTTGACATCATAAACAATAACCAAATCTCCATTCATGCCCTGTTCTCCACAGCCGTCACACATTTTCTGTTGGTCTACTGTTGGGTAGAAATACACCCATGCCTGGAAGAAAATAAATCAAGCTTTACCACATGCTGAGGTAATGACAGAAAAGGGTTTGTATGTCACAGAGATATGGTGCAACAGAGCAAACTGTACCTCTTTGGCATTCACAGTTTTGGTGATGGCATTGGCTAAGGTGTTGGTGCTAAGTGCTCCTTTAAAGTCCATGAAATTGATGCCAGCTTTCTCATTTATGTGAACATCAATCTGTCAATGAAAATAAACCACCAGCAGTACAGTGTAACAGTGACCAAAGGCAGAAGCTGCTGCATTAGTTGTTTTGCATGAACAGAAAAGTAAAGTCACACCTTAAAGTCTCTGACAGGTTGCATGGGGCGAGCATAGATCTGCAGCTCATACTTGCCAAGCCTGCGTTTGAGCAATTCCTCATATGTAAGTTCAAAGGTCACCTTCCGGTGCCCAGCCACAGTCACAGTGGTCTTGAATTCCTCAAGAGTCCTCCCCACAGAACTGCAACACAGAGTCAGAAGTCATTGCATTCAAGTAAACAAATTAACTCTCCTAAAAGAAAGTACACTCAGTGGTGGCCTGTTAATCGAGCACGTACATAGCATATTATTAGTAATAAGGAGAATAGCAAAGCTCCCCAGATAAACTTGTAATGCCCATGATGTGGATGCAGTTTATTAAGGTGGACAGTCATTGTTAGTGTGTCAGTGTGGCTTGTCAGAGAGACATGTGGAGCTGCGGAGAGTCACATTCAATGGCAGAGGTTCTGATTGTGGGTGAACTGTTTTTACTGAGAAGCAGGATCCCGGGTCCCTCAAAACATCAGCTCAAATGAGACAAATATGTGCTGAATAGACACTAGAAGAAGAAGATAGAATTCTTCACAGGTTGCATGTGTGTGAATTGCAGATTCTTTCAACCTTCGGTCTCCATTGATTCTTTCCTTACATTGAACAGGTATTGCTGTTGTGTCTTTACTTTACACATTGTAACATTCATCCATACCCATAATGGTGCTGTGTCATGACCTGACTGTGAGGTCATTCGACCCTACTGGAAATATTGACCACCAGTCGCAACTGATGTACAATACACTGATGCAAACACACCTGACAATGCCTGCACTTTGGCCAAGAGAGATAGCATGAGTGTACTGCTTCTGGGCTTCCTCCTTGACTTTCACAATGCCATCATACATCTGCCCATCCAGGAGCCTGCATCAATGCAAAGAAAGTGGTATATATAGTATATATTCATGGATCATTTAAGTAATAATGTTGCAATGCACAGCATATTTAAACAATGCAGGTAAAAGTCGCCGTGCAATCTCAACTCAACACCTACATCCTGAATTTACTGATGAAAGCATTCTTGGGGATTCGGACGTGGAATTGTATTTCCTTCGATTGGTCCATGCGATTTACCACCCGGCTTGTGATGACAGTTGTGGCATATCGACTGGTCACGGTGGAGTTAATATGAAAGCTGTAGATGTCCCAGTCATCCTAGGGAAACACAGCAAGTACATTTCACAAGAAAAATGGCTTTGTTGATTTTACTGGCTGATGCCCAGCTGACCAAAGATCAGGTGGTCGTGAAAAACAAGTTGTTCATTAGCCTTTAGTTTTCATCCAGTGCTTCAGCTGTAGTGGTTACGTTAACCCCCACATGCAGAAAAATAAATAAATAAAAACTATAAAGCAACACTGGAAGTGCAGAACCAGCAGGTCTCACAACTTGTAGAACACATTGCTTATTGATAAGGCATTTTTCACTGTGGTGTAGCTTTTCAGACAGAAAAATTGCACAATTGACAAAGTCTATTAATTGTTTAACACTCTAAAGGACCTTCATTAGTGTTAGAATTAACATTTGGTATATGCAATAAATTCATAACTTATGTGGTCTTACCTTGTCTGGTTGTGTGTTAACAAGAGCCAGCAGCAGAGTTAAGAGAGCGGTCCGTACCACAGCTCTCTCCATGTCTGTCCCCTCAAATGAAGCCCAGCCAAATCAAACTGTCTTTTAAACTCAGGCAGACAAGGACAGTCTTGATGTGTACATAGTTTTATCACAATTGCGTAACAAACAAACACACAAGCACATTGGTTTTTGGACCCCATGCTTACAGAGGACCTCATGATGTGACTTCTTGACTCCAGCACACTTTATAAAAACATGCAAACAAATGGCGAGATGTATACGTCATGTGAGATATATGTGTATGTCATACAGGAGGATGATTAATAGCATAAACTTTTGAGATAAGATAGAGACTAAGAGTTACTGAAATTTTCTGAAATTTAGCCTTAATGATCGAAACCTCTTAAAACCTTTGATTGTAGGCATTTAGCCAACTACATGTGGGACAATGAATAGAAATTGTTAAATATAGAATGAATACTAATACTTACTCTGTTCTTGCTGATGTCTCCAACATAACTTAATTATGGAGCATAAGCAAAAGGCAAATGGCAAGAAAAGCAAAAGAGCATAATCAAAAGAAAACACCTGCAAAATAGTAAAACTATGACAGAAGAAAAAAGATAGAAACAGATGAATAGGTCACTCTCTCAGATGGTTGGGGGTTAGAGGACCAGCCTGCAGAGGAGCATAATAAGGAAGATGACACCAGGATAAGAAGCCATCACAAATAAAGCCCAGTACAGACCAGCATTTACTATTCATTCCCAACTGAATCAAAACTACTGGATTATTTTGTATGTTGCTGGTGATCACCTTGTCCGGGTGGAGCTTGTGTGCTGCTCCATCTCCATGTAGCCCGATGTCGATGTTGTCAGAGGACAAGGAGCCCTTGAGGGAGCAGGGCTGCTGGGTCTGCACAGGCTCTGAGGTGGAGCTCAGCAGGTGGCTCGTACACGACCGCGCCCTTCTATGATCGGGAACAGGGAGTTGATGTCTTGCTGTGTACATACTTCTATCAAAATTGCATAACACACAAACACACACTGACCTACACACATTGATTTTTTGACCTCATGCTCACAGAGGGCGTCAGGATGTGACTTCTTTTCTCCAGCACTCTTTATGAATATAGGCATACAACTGGAAAGGACTAACACACACACATACGCACACATACACACACATACGCCCACATACACCTACACAAACACTGCTACGAACCACAACACAGCTAACATTAACACTTGTGCCAGGGTTCAGTAAAGTCAAGGTCTGATTTGCAGAACAAGTACACAAAGGCAACATCGGTCTGAAAAATGAAATACAGCCCATTAGAGAAGTCTGCCTTGTAATGTTCATATACACAGTGAGGGAAAAAGATGCAATACGAATGAAGAATGGTGTCAAGCAAAAACTAATTTATTATTTCTGCCTTCAAGTTATGTACAGCTCTTGTGAAAGTACTTCTGGTACCGGTCAGGAATGTGCAGGGAAACCAGGTGAGAAAGCAGGCAAAGGCAATCATACACAGCTTTTGTTGCAAGCATTAAAGAGATCAAAGACAGGAGTTACTCTATAAAGCACAATCAAGGGAGCTGCATAGGCAATATTTTCCAAATAATACAAATCTAGATTTAAGATATCCCTATTAAAACAATATAGACGGTGAAATGGATTCCATCGGTAAATTTAAGAAAAGTGTCTTAGATGACAGCAAAGTGATTTTCACCGGAACCACAGAGATCAAAACGAGTTTGTCAAGTTCAGTGTGCAGAGATATTTCACACCTGTTTTTTGTCTATCACCATTTTGTGGTGTAATCTTTGTTGAAATGTTGTGAATTTGATAATTTTTTCAACTTAATTCAGAGTGACACACTATACGATGTACAGATACCAAACATATGGCTTTCAAATCATTCAAATAATATCTTCCAAGTGCCTCTACTCTCATGTCATTATCATTTCCTAACAATCAACCACGCACACAGTCATCGCTTACTAACCACAAAGGCAGCAATATGTAAAGCTACAGATGTCATTAGTAGAGATACGGACGATTATAAGTTTGTGAGAGCTCATGCGTGAGTCCTTCAGCCCTCCTCCTCGTCGCATCAATCATACTCATGTGTGCACCTTCACACTATCAGTGTATCCATGCAGGCTGAAGTGTCGGTGGTACAACAAAACCTCACAAGAAAAAACAATTGAGTGAACAAGGAATAAAATGACATGTCAACATTACATAACCTAAATCAGTCTTTGACCATTTTTACAATCTGTGATATATTAGAAACCTGCAACATGACCAGATTATATTGTTTATGTTTTCAATCGTTAAACTAATAAATATCAATTGACATTCATTATTCAAATTCACATGGAAGCAAAAGCTCTACATAGAATGTTTGGTACCTGTTTTGAATCTAAATGCTTTTCTTCAGAAAACTGAAAACTGCAATTCAAGGCACTCTCACAGGTATTTCACACCTGAAGATAAAGTTCAAGTTCTTCCAAATCTCTTAAAGATACGTATTTCAAGCGCTTGTGCTGGAAGCATTTCATTAATGATGAATGAAACCTATCCATGGACTGAGAGAGCCGAGAGAAGCAAACCAGTCCTAGTGACCGGGATGTCCAGTCCTCACAGTGACGCCATGATGGTGGCTAATAAGGTGATGCATTGAGATACACACTGTAACTACAGCACCTACCTATGCATTATCCAATGTTATCTGTACAAACACACAGGAGCTATGTACAGACTAACAAGAGTTTATATACAGGCAGCAGCTTATGTATAGGGGTGATATGAGCAACACAAACTATTCATATAAATATAGCATGAATGAGCGGTACAACACATAATAAGATCCATAAATAAGCAATGAAAAATGTATGCCATTAAAGTCAGAAGGGGCATATAAGACAGTTTGATGTACTTATACAATTATATTGCACTCAAGGGAAAAAATGCCGTAATATAGACATGAGGTATTAGGATGCAAATGAATCTAATGATGTAAAACTCAAGAGGGGAGCTATGTACACATGGTTACATAAGGTGCATGCTGCTTCATTATATATACATATATTGCACATAAGATTGACTTGAGCTGTAATGAGATTTCTTTTTGGTTACAGATTTGGAAGAGGCAATGCTGCTCAGCTTAGAGAGTCCTCGCCTTCGGGTCAGGAGGCTGATATGATGGAGCTGCGGTCGGGCTGGGGGCATCCTGGGGTGAGGGCACAGCAGGTAAGGCCACAACTCCAGAGGTGAGAGGGGACAACAACATTGCAGACCACTGGTTAACGCAGAGAGGGGAGGAGCTTCTGCAGGGAGCGGTGGGGGTTAACTGATGGTGAATACGCCAGCCTCTCGAGGGGCCCTTCAACATGGTTGATCCAGGACTGTCAGGCCACGTCAAGGGAAGGCTGCAGCCCTCCCGACCTTGAACATGTAATGATGGTACCTAAGGGAATGGAAGTATTAGTTTGACTTTGGTTTTAAAGTACAAAGGACTGTTTTAAGTCATAATCTTAATCATCTTGATTAAGACACCACTGTTGCACCAAATTATATCAATGTCATTATAAAAGCACAGACTTACAGCTACAACCTCTCTATGTTGTTCCATCTACTCAGTATGTTTCTTTACAAAGTAAAATTGCACTTTCTTTTAGTTTTTTCTCCTGTTGGAAGCTATATGTTGTCTTTTTAACATCAAACTCACATCTGAAGCAGCAGCCAGATGGTCACGTGTTCGAGGTGCAACCTGATCCCATAGCTTCTGCCCAGTGATGCACAGAGAGTTAGTTCTCGGCCTGCGTGTGACGATGAGAACCTCCTGAGCCCAATCATCCATCAGCCTCTGCAAGTCTTCAGGCAGATTACTTTCATTAAAAGTTATGGTTGTGCCAGTGTAGGCGCCTGTCTTGTTGTTGCTGTTGTTGGCCTGAGCTTGAGCCAATCCCATCACTGGTTGATGGGGAGGAGGCGTGGCACTGGCTGGTGGCTGCTGGGGTTGATTGTAAGCCCCGGGTCCCGCACCAGACCCTTCAAATACACAAAGCAGAGACACACACAGAAAAAAACATGGCACCGTCCTGATTAAACCGAAGAGATCTTGAATGTAGTCATTCTGAAGGAGACATGGTAACTCTACATACTGCCACGCTCTTTGCCGAGACACAGTCGCTTCAGTGTCGTCCCTGGGAGACAAAGAACACGTCACACAACCTGTCACTGACACAGACAGGTAAACACTATTGAATGTCAGGGTGCAATGCAAAGCTGCTGAGTAGATGGATGCAACACAAGCCTTTTAAAAGCAAAACATCCTGGTGGTCTGGGTGGGGGACACTGGAAGGGAGAGAGAGATCCAATGAAAGAGAGGATGGTAATGAAAACCATCAGTTTACAGAATACCGGGACATGCAGGAGTCTATTGCCTGGTAAAGCAGGATGTATGAGTCATGTGAGATATATGTGTGTGTCATACAGCACAGACTATGAAGATAAGACAGAGACTTTTAGTTTTAAGAAGAAGTTTTAAGAGTTTTAAGTAAGTCATTTACTGAAATTGAGCCATAATGATCCAAATATAGAATTTATACTTCTTCTAAATCTATTCTTGCTGATTTCTCCAAAATTAGTTAATTTAGAATGTCAGCATTTGTGTAAGTCCATATTTCAGATTTGGAATTTCACCTTGTAATCTATTGTTATTCTTTATAGTTGGATAAAACCATATCATACTGTAGAATAAGAAAGGCAAAAGGGTAAGAAAAGCAAATGAGCTGAATCAAAAGAAAACAACTGCAAAATAGTTCAGTGGGGCTAAAAAAAAATGACAGCTAAATGAAGACAAATGAACAAAGTAAAGCTATGACATAAGAGAGGAAATACAAACAGATTGATAAAGACACTGGCCCACTGAGAAATCTAGCTCGCGGCTTGCTACTGGATTTATAGGTCACTCTCTCAGATGGTTGAGGGTGATTAGACCAGCCTGTGGAGGAGCATAATCAAAGGAGGAAGATGACACCAGGATAAAAAAGAGTACAAATCATTGAAATACACAACTTGATCAAATCGCCCTCACAAAGAAACACCACAGATCAGCATTTACTATTCATTCCTATTCAATATTACTGGATTCTTTTGTATGTTGCTGGTGATCACCTTGTCCGGGTGGAACCTGTGTGCTGGTTGCATCTCCATGTAGCCCACCGTAAATGTTGTCAGAGGACAAGGAGCCCTTGAGGGAGCAGGGCTGCTGGGTCTGCACGGGCTCTGAGGTGGAGCTGGGCAGGTGGCTCGTACACGACCGTGCCCTGCTATGATCGGGAACGGGAGCTTTGGCTGGAGATCCATTTAAACTGACCGCCGGCTCGGCTGCACCTGCGAAATGAGAAACAACACAGGGGACATTAGGGAAATTTGAAATACACATTATACATATCTTCATTCAACTTAATTGCAGATCCAAAACAGACACTCACTGGTTTTGTTGGTGTCGCTACTTCTTTTAACATTTCTAAATTGTTGAACCAAAGGGCTGAGAAGTTTCCCAGCCTTCAGCTTGTGCTTGCTGGACTTCTTCCTTCGGCCAGCAGGTGGTGCTACGTGTGAGAGACCCAGGCCAGGGGGAGGAACTTTGCCAAGCCTGCAATACAGCAGCTCCACTTCTCCCCTTTGATGGGCCTGCAGCTCAGAGATCTCCCTCAGGTGTCTGAGGGGGTGGAGGCAAGAATATACAGGTCAAACACGAGCTGAATGACTAATTATTGACCTGCAGACACTAAATAAGAACAACACAAAACCACAGCCTCTGCTTACTTCTCCCTGAGCCTCTGCAGTTCTCTCTTCATATCTGACTCCTCCATCTCAGAGTCATTATCGCTGCTGGCATAGGCTGAGCCATGTACACCGCCATGCCTGCTGGGGGAGTCAGAACTCTGCACGCTGCTACTGCGCCCAGAACGACGGAGGAATGCCACGGCCCTCTTCATGAGGTCGCTTCCCCTGCGGTCTGAGCGCGTATGTTGGGATGGTGTGGCATGCGCCAGCTTCGCAGGGCTGCTCTCAGCAGAGTCTGAGGAGAGGAAGCGAGCATGGACCGTGACATCCACAGGGACGGAGTTGGAGGTCAGAGCACGTGGCAGGGAGCCTCGTTTGGACATGGAAGGTGGCGTGTCCAGGTAGAAGTCAGGTGGGGCAGAGTAGCGGCTACACCGCGTTCTCTGCGTGATGTCATCTTCGGTGCTTATTACAGAAAAACGGCCGATTGTGGTGGAGGCGGTCAAGGCCTCAGCCATGGCCTCTATCTGGATGTGGTCGTCACTGTGACCTGCAGGGTTTGCTGGTGAGGGAACGCTGCTCCAGCTCCTTTGCGTCACGTCGTGTCTGGCGGCCAATTCAGGTGGAACAGAGATTATCTATGGAAATGGAAGGACAGACTGAGTATGAGTAATGTAATCTGTCAGAGCTACTACAACTGATGCAACATGACAGTTTTACGAAAATGCCCTTTATTCTACTTGTGAGGTGAATCTGAATTGTGCACCTTGAATCTTCCTCTTGTTCCAGAGCAGGAAGCAGAGTGGGGGAAGTGTCTTCGTGACATGGAAGCTGCACATAGAATTAGACACTAAAACTATGGCACTGTAGCTGTGAACCAACAGTCAAACATCAGTGAAGTCAAAGTTACTGATTGGTGCATTATACACTTACCACACACAGCTGAGTCACTGAGCGTGCTTAGACTATCCATTCTCTCTGGAATCTGAGGCTGATAGGGAACAAGATAAGACAGAATTGAGAGCATTCATTATTCCTTATATTTACGTCTGTCCTTTCTCATTATTGTTAATAAGGGGAATTAATGTTTACTCACAAGCTGTTCTCCTGTCCTGTAGCGTCCATCACCCATTGGCCCAGGGGTGCTGTTTCCTGAGCCCCCTGTTGCACTGTCTGGACCAGGGGGAGACTGGATGTACTCAGTGCCCGACCCTGGTGTCTCTGCAGCAGTACCCGATGGATACATAGGAGCGTATTCCTGGTAGAGCAAATTCCTTAGTTTTTCATCCAGTGTCTTAATGGTGCTGTCCACAAAGCCTCCACGTCCCAGCCGTCCTTCCCCATCCGACTCACCGGCCCCTGCAGTGTGCTGGGATGGAGCCGGGCTCTGCGGGAGCGAGGACACTTTGGTACCTCCGACACTGGAAAAAGGCTGGTGGAGCACCACAGGCTGCTGTGGACGCTCACTTCGCGCTGCAGAAGAGTAGGAAACAGAAAGGGGCTCTTTGGTTGGACAAGGCTCCTGGAGGGGAAGGGGAGTGAGGGGAGACCCAGCTTGGGAACCAACCACATCCAGAGATAAGGGCATGACCATAGGGCAGCAGGGCATTTCTTCAGCCATGGAAACTGGACATGTAATCTCTACGATCTGCTGAGCAGCATGGATGGGGGAGATGGAGCCCAGAGGTGATCCCTGAGACTCATCCACGGGGAGAGACATGTGTGTAGATGATGGAACCAAAGTCTGAGCCCTGGCTACCGGTGCCTGGTGCACACTGGGCTGCACAGAGCTGCTGACAGGCTCCACTGATGCTGCTGACTGCAGGGTTGGGGGCGCAGACACAGGGGGAGACAGAGTTGCCAAGAGGAGCGGGTCTGTGTTGGACATAATCGGAGGACTACAGAATCCATACAGATCATATGTGAAACCTCCACTTCCACCAGACATAGTTGAGGACGAGCCCTCTTCTAGAAGAATACAAAAGAAACCATTAGATAGACATTTTCAGATTTCAAATAATGTTAATGGTATATGTGAAGGTTTCATATTCAAGCATCAACGCCGGTGTGATGACTGTAGAAATGACGTCACCTCTGGATGGCCTAGCAGTGCCACTGTCAGCAGTCTGGGTGGTGGCTGAGCTGCTGGGTGACTGTGTGGTTGTGCCGTCAGATGGAATCTCCTGGCTGGATGTAGAAGTCTCCTCTACAGGGCAGATTATAAACCACCTCTTTCCTGTATGAAGAACTGCAAAGCAAGATTTCAGACCATCACAAACAACGTAAGATCATTATCGAGGGTGAAACAATCAGGGAAAGAGAGAACTGATTTACCATTCTGCTGATAGACAGGCTGAGGTGCTCCAGGCTGCTGTCTCTACAGAGACAAACACATCTGTCAGGGTAATGCTTTGTCCACTGCCTTGCTCTCCCCTCCTTATTCCGCCTTCCCTATGTCTAAAGCTAAAGCAAGCCAAAGCCTGTGTTCTGTATTCATTTTGTACATATCTTTAATTACTCTAGCAGCCGTCACTTACCTCTCCTTCTATCCCCTCAGAAGCCTGGCCTTGTGGAGGACTGCAACTCATGTTAGAGATGCTCTCACCCTCCATGTCCTCATGCAGCATGTCCTCGGCTTTATCCACAATGTCTTTCAGCTGGTCAATGAAGATCTCCTTCTCTAAGTACAAGATGAAGCCGTTCTCCACCTATGGCCATACAGATTTGTTGTGTGTGAGACAGTACCACAAACAAAACATGACTTTGTGTATAACGACATACTGGATGTAGTAGGAGTAGTAGAAACTGTTGTATTAGTTCAGAGATGTGACCTAACCATATAAGTAGCTATTTCCTCTGGAGCGTCTCCATCCAAATCAAACTTAAAAGTCACCATTTTGTGGTTGTGAGTCTCCAGCTGGCATTCAACCATTTTATCACCTGTGTTACACACCTATGGGGGTAATGGAGCAGATATTACAACTCAGACTAGGATATTTGAAGTCAATAACAATAACACAGTGTCAATAACACTGTGGCTCACGTTCAGCATGCTCAGCTTGGGTTTGCTGGTCCGTTCTTGTCGCGAGCGTGTGCGGGCAGACTTGCGGTGGTGTTTCCTGGGTTTTCCATCGCCCCTTCCCACACTGGCCATGCTGTCATATCCATCACTTGTTTCTTTACCAGATGCCACATCAGAGTTGAGACTAAAGCATAGAGAAAAGTGAATAACAACAATTTTGTTTGACCTAGTTAGGTAACGGTGAAGCATCACTCAAAAATACGAAGAGGTGAGAATCTTTCAGTTGTTGAGAGTTAAACTGGACACACACCTGTCATAGGCAAAGTTTGGTAACAACGTTGGCTTTTCCTGAAGTACATCCTGTGACTAGAGTAGAGAACAGGCAGAAAATGGTTAGAACGCCTGCCTACATTTATCAAGCTGGAAGAAATTGTTTGAAGTCAATGTAAAATCAGGATTGGCATTGAGTAACAACAATTTAAGACCTCAGGGATGTAGAGACAGTTTTCAATTTGGAAATCTGGCATTTCCAGAATATGTGAAAACAGTACAGATGGTTATTACACTAAAAAATGTATACACTGCAGCTTTACCCGTACCTCCACACAAGGCTCGCTTTGGAGGGTGCTGGATACAGATGCAGTCTCTAGGTTTTGCTGAGCTGTAGCCAGGCTTGCACCCTCAGGCACGAAGGCTGGGGCGTGTGTGCCAGAAGGCTGCAGAACATGAGCAGGGACTGTGGTCGGAGCTGCAGCTTGAACCGGCGCTGAGGTCTGGGGTCGACCAATGACTGACGATGCTTCCGAACTTGTCGATGTGAACCTTGGTTGTTCATAGGTGGGACCCAATGCAGGGACTGGTGATGGGGCCACTGTTTGAGCTTGGAATGACAATGCTGTGGGAACCTGAACTGACACTGAAGCTGAGTCTTGAGCAAGTTTCGAAGCGAGAGTTTGCGATATAGACGATGCATGAGATGGCACAAAGACTGATGCCTGCTCTGGGACGACACCTGACGTTTGTTTTATGGTTTGAGTTTCAACTTCGAGCGAAGCTGCGGCTGGGACTGATGGAATTGTAGTTACATCTTGGCTCGCTGCAGTAGTTTCTCCATCCAACCTCTTATCCCACAGCTGAGTCTGAACTGGCAAGACAGAGTTCACTGGAGCCAGAACTTGGATATCGGCCAGCCCTTGCGGAGCGATTGTCTGTACCTGGAAATTGCACAGAGATATTTTGTTTGATGTTTTGTTCATTTAGCAAATGTTTGCCCACACACATTGCCACCTGTATTGGACATTTACCACCATCCAACCATTGCAGTGAAAACGTGAGTCAAATATTCACCTGGACAGGCTGTTCAGCCCGTTCCTGCTCAGATTGGGGAGGAGGGTATGAAATGGTTTGAAGCAGGGGGAGAGGCAGAGGATGGGTGGAATGGATGACACCAAGGTTTGGTTGAGATGTGGGAGGGAACACCTGCAGCTGGGGCATTACAGGAGGCATGACCATGGAGAGAAGTGGAATGGGAGTTGCTAAGTTACACTGAACAGCTGAGACATGTTGAGGGATGGACACAGGGGTCTGAGGGGTGGGAAGAGTGGGTATGGAGGGCAAAGCAGCATGAGGGGTCAGAGGCAGAGGCTGATGGTGGGGTGAAGGTGAGTAGTAGGAGCTAGGAAAAGTAGGGCCAATGCTGCTGTAGGCAGATGGCAGAGGAGCTGGGGGATCATAAGCCCCTGTTTGAACAACAGGATATGGTGAAGGAAACTGGGAAAGAAAAAGGGAAAATGATATAAAACAAAGAAAGACAACCAGACATATCATTCACACAGACACTTGATGTATTCTGCAGTCCTTTGGTAGGTCTATACATTAGTTGGGTCCTCTCTTTTACATGATCTGCTGTATCTATCACGTCCAGAACACACCTGTGTACTGATCTGCAGGGGCTGGGGTGGAGGAGGAGCACAGGAGACTGACTGTGGGAAATTGGTAGATATGTCAGGAGGCCAGTCAGCAGAAAATGGCTACAAAAGGAAATCAAGAACTTTGATTTAACAATATATCCAAGCTGTTCTGTGAGCTCGCCGTTAATTTTGAGGTATGACTAAGGGCAGTGACTGGAAGACTGTCTATGTAGCCTTTGGTTACTCATGGTTAGGAGATAATGCTCTACCTGGGACAGCATACCAGCAGGTTGGAGATGACACTAAACAAGAAAGACAAATAACAAAAAACAAAAACCACATCAAACGCCTTCAAGTTGATCCACACACACATGCACACACAGGGCTACATTATGAAGGATTTAGAGGGGGAGGTCGTCGAAACCTGTTCTTACAAAAGTCTGCAAAACATATATGAGGGTGCTGCAAGGGAAAACTGCCACATTTTTCATGGTTCTGTTCTGGTGTGAGTTTGGTGGCGGCCTTACCTGCTCCTGGCAGGGTGGGAGTGTGGGGGCCGCAGCTGGGAAGCTCTGTGCTGTTATTCTACTCTCGTGTGCAGAAGGGGCTGGCGTGGCTGGAGCGGAAACTGTCTGTCAGAAATGAGCGGGAGAGATCACAATTATTCCACCATAGAATAATCAGACAGAATAGTCCAAGCTCAATCGTGAAGTGCACAGTATGTCAAAGCAGGTGAAATCATATGGAATGCAAAGACTGATTGTTTGTAGTTGTTAATAAGGCTACTGGGGAAGTTGAAATTCAGAGGGAAGTTACAGCACCCACCCACTCACCACATTCATTGCCATACACTGCTGACACACTGCCACAATATCCAGCTATGGTATGACCCAACTCGAAATACGAAATACCAAAATCTTAATTTCAGATTAAGCAGGAGCGGAAGCTGTTGTGCTGTGCTGTGATCATGGAAAAGCCAGAAGAGGGGTAGAATCAGAAGCGCAAACAATCCCAGAGCCCGGTAGATTCCGTGTTCTGCTACTAAGGCAGTATTTAGCTAAGGATACTTATCTAACCTACCATTACATCTGGACTGTCTTTGCTGTCAAGTGGTGATAAAAGCAGGTTCCTGTCCACGTATGGGCAAGAGAAGAGTGGGGCATCCAGGTTCTGACTGTTGTGCTCATCTACTGAGCAGGTAATACTTTCTTCCTCCCCATAGTTGTGTGCAGAATGGTCTGCTCCTCTTTCAAAGAAGGTGGGGGAGGTGCCCCTGTGGCTGATAATGTGATGGAGACGGTGTTTAAGAAGTGCGAGGTCTCCGCCCTCATACAAACTTCTCTGGAGCGCGACTTGAGAAGGAGGTGAATGGTGCGGGGACGAGGTCATTTGGGACGTTGCAGTCACGGGACTGCTTGGCGCAGAGGAACAAGGTGAAGGTAAAAGACTGGATGAGATGAACGCATGGCATCTTGCCAGTTGCGGAGGAGCGGATGAGAGTGGATTAGAGACCGGAGGAAACTGGGTAGGTGGGAACACGAACGACCCGCCTGCCTTGGTGCTGTCCCTCAGTCGGTGATGCATGCAGGCCTTGCAGTGGTGTTGGGACTGTGGGCTGTGTGGCGCGCATAGGCAGTGATCAGAGGGAGGTCTTAAATGCAGCGGAGCGAGAGGAGAATAAAAATGACTTGCTGAGTCATGACGGGAGTAGCGATGGGGGGACAAGGGTGGAGATGATAACAAAGGATAGTGGGGGGAATTAGAGTAGCCTGGTGCATATGCTGAATTCCTGCAACCCTCTATGCTGCTTGGTGAGGCCAGATCCTGTTTGGAACACTGACAATGTCTCGGACTCATTGTTGGAGGGAGACTGTCTGTCCTACACTGTAAGGCATTATCAGGGGAGGCACTTCCATGGCTAAGAGACACTGTGCTGTCAGGGATGAGCAGGCTCTTGGGACATAAATGGGGCTCAGTGCAGTGGTGCTGCTCACGTATCATATCAGAAAAAAGAAAATAAATATTTTGTTACTTCAGAGAAGTGCTGACTTTAAACAAAAGAGGCATTTAGAGACAAAGCAAAGCATAAACTTACTGTTGTAGACTCATAAGGCCCCTGGTGCAGTTGTGCTGCAGGTTGTTGAAAGGCCCCGTGATGCAGCTGACCTGCAGTCTGCTGGCAGGCTCCCTGATGGAGTTGCGTGGAGGCTTGTGTGTAGCTGTCCTGTAGGGGCTGTGCTGTGGGTTGCTGGTAGGGCCCCTGGTGCAGTTGAGCACCTGGCTGTGCAGGGGGACTGTAGATAATCTGATTTGTAGAAATGGGCTCCTGAGGGGACGAATAGGGTCCATTTTGCTGATTGTTTGGATCATCTAATTGCATGGTAGCCCTCACTCCACTGTCAGCTGGAATAAGGAAGAGCAGAATGAATAAAACATTAGACTTCACCCTCACACCCTCAACGGGAAGGACAGACATAAAAAAGGACAAAAGGAAGCAACTGCAATAATGTCTCATTACAATTCAATAGCTGGTTGATGATGATGATGTCTTATTTGCTGACTAATAGCTATTATGCAGTTACTGCTTTTGCTTTTTGTTTCTTTTATTAAGTCACTGATGTGGGATAAACAAGGCATTTGCATGTGCCTCTACATGCAGGTTCTCACATGTGGCAGATGTGAGGGCTGGTACAGTACAAAGCAGAATCTGCTTCTCCATCTCTGGGTCTTCATGATCTGTGGTGGCCAATGCAGCTCCCTGTGGCACACTTGTACAAGGCACCTGCAGCAGGTTCTGCTGACTTTTCTTTACAGCTACCTCACTATCTCCTGGTGGGACGGTCCGCTCCCTCCTCCATTTGATGAGAGAGACGCGGTCCCGGATAGACTTCCCAACTACCTTCACATCACAGTCCAGGAAAAAACCTGAGTCCACCTACAGGAAAACAGTGAAGCAACAAAAACATTGCTGTTCGAGTCTCATAGCAAAAAACAAAAAACATTTATTTTCTGGAGCAAGCAGATGGCACTGAAGATCAATTGATGAGTGCTCGAGTTTCTATCAATACAGTTCATGCCTCCTGCCTCTCATTATGACCGCTGAACTCCTCCTGGTTACATCCAGGCTAATTCAAAGGGCCAGAGTAAGTGTTCCAGGTGGGATCGACTATCTGACATGACTATCAGTGTGTTACCCTGACTACAAGAGGAGACAGCCTGTGGTGCACAGACCGCAGTCTCGCCAGCATAGTGCAATCATTTAAAAGAGAGCAGCAAAACTGAATCGGCTGTAAAGAATCAAAGAGCCTTCTGTTGGAATATCACATAGTCAACCATGAAATTGTATTTTGTGATTCCAAATTTAGCTTTTTAGAAATGAGGGAGGGATGTGTGACTTATTTCTCTGTGTTTGTTTACCATTTCTTGAGCAACAACCTCTGGGACCTCATTGACCAGGTCAAAGGTAAATTCAATGACACCAGTGTCCTTGTACTTCCCCTTCAGCTTTTTAGGGTCTTCAACCCATAACTTTAGGGCTATTGAGGATTTCTTCCCATCATCCTCTTCGTTAAGCTCCACCCTCACGCCTGTATCCTCTGCAAAGAAGGCATGATTCAGGAGGTCCTTGATTGAGTACCTGTGAGGCATACACAAACACCAGCTGCTGAACTGCGACAAAGGTCAATGTGTCAGTAAAATGTAATGATGCGTAAAACATAGAAACATCAACAGTGCAAATACTGGCTTTAACGTCATACTGCAGAAACAGAAACACAACAACATGCAGGAATCCATGGTAAGGATCAACCTCTGCCTAGCCTACATGCCAGACGTCCCACTTGTCCCTGGTCACTGTCAAAGGCCCACTCACCTTTCCTCCCATCTGTGACAGATGCACTCTCCAATTATCTCTTTGATCTCTGGGTCGCTTACTTTGCTGTAGCTAGCAGGTTTCACCCCCTGAAGACAGAAAAGCACAAATACAACGAACTGAAGAAGCAGCATTAACGTGTCTCGCCCACACACACACACACACTAACACACAAAATAGCAACACCAAGTGCATGATAAAAGGTAGTGGTTGAAGTGCTATAAAATACTAGTGATAGACTCTTTTGTTAGATACCTTCTCTGTGTTTCTCAATCAATTCTAACAATTCAAGTGTTTTCAAGTAATCATATATTATATTATATTATATTATATTGCCTAAGATAGAACTGAATTAAAAGGGGTCTACAAATTCAAATACAATACATCATTGTCTTAACAAGTACCCCACCTGCTATAGAATTCTTTATTTCTGAGTGAATGCAGTATATGTAACGTTAATAATCATCAATGAAGTTCTGGGCTAACAAACAGACAAACTGAACGCACGCTGGTGACTTTGCGGTAGATCTGAGCAGCATTCTGACACTCGGAGTAAGGGTACTCTGAGGTGGCCATCTCCAGCATACACATCCCAAAGGCATAGACATCCACAGCCTCGTCATAGTGCTCCTCATACATCTCTGGGGCCATGAACTCTGGAGTGCCTGGCAAAATCAATCCAAGTAAGGGTTAAATAATGGGAGTTCACATGTGTCTATCGATGTTTCATCCTGTTCAATCCAGCTGATGACTTACCTATAACACTTTTAGCAAAGGAGGCCCTCTTCAGTGTGGCTAAGCCCAGGTCTCCTATTTTCACCGAGCCTGTAGGTCCGGTGATGAAGATGTTGTCACACTTGAGGTCTCTGTGGATGATTGGAGGAGTCCTCGTGTGGAGGAAGTGGAGGCCCTTGAGAATCTGTCTGCACCAGCTCCTTAGAACTTTAGGCTTCATCACCTTAAAGCGCTTCAGATACCTGTGGACTCAAATCATAATGACGGCTCTCTGACAAACTGACAAGGCAAGGCTTGTCACAGTAAAGTGAAAGGGTGAACTGGACACGTCAATCAAATGTGTTCCTCTGGAGTATTTAAAAAAGTTTTGACTCACGTTTTTAGTGTCCCTGAGGTCATTAGTTCTGTCACCAGAACAATACACTTCTTTCCTTTCACCGGTGATTCCCAGAAATCGTAAAATCGTACAATATTAGGATGCTGTAGAGCCTTTAACATCTCTGCCTCTTCTTTGAACCTCTGTCTCTCCGCTTTGGACAGTTTTCGCTCCTGAGGGAAAAAGAAGAGTGAAGAAGATTAACTGTAAAAATGAATAAAGATGACAATATAAAAACTGATTTCAACCACTCCATTTTCAGTTTTTCAGAACCTCCAAATTGAATACAATCCAAATTTGATACATTTCACCACTGGACAGGGAGGAACGAGCTGAAACAAGATCTTTCCTCACAGTTTCTTTAATATAAAAAGGGAATGAAATGTAAACTATGTGGAAAGCGAGGAGAAGCCAACCCTTTTCATGTTCACGATCATAGCTGTGACCAAATTGCCTGTGGCTCGTGTTTGGAGTGAACACAGCCCTGGTATTTTGAGCTGATAAACATGGGGGTCTGAAACATTTACTTCTCTTATCACCATTGTGTATAAATAAAACACGCTGCACTACTATTTGATCCATGTCAGAGGAGAATACACAGATTTCTGAAACAAACAATAATCTACAAACACAGGTGTCAAAAGGATTTGTCACAATATGCGCATAGTTAAATATGAGATTAAATTCCCTTTAAATTTCTCATTATATTAATCTTTAAATAATGTTTTTCTTTTTAAATAATGGATCATTGGGAGATAGTTACCATGAGCACATGTGTCCAGATGTGAAATATACAACAACATCATTTCCCAGGTCCAAAATCATCAAGAATAACAATATATTGAATTTTGCTACAAAATTCTGTGTTATTCTGACACCTTTAGGGTAACAACCCTGAGTGCATCTGGGGTTGCTGGATCGATATTTTAGCCCCTGCTTCCCCTGAGCTGTGGTATAAATAGTAAAAAGAGCTGACAGGGAACATCCTCTAAATATCTGCTTCACTTCAGCAAGAAAGATTCAAGCTGAGGCTCTGACCCCGACCAAGGCCACATTTGTACTTTTTCGTATACATTCTGAGAGGAACAGTGAGGGTGCATTTATGTCTAATGTCAGGGATGATCAATATTCACAATATCCTACATCTTCTGCCATTGATCATTGACAGCTGTTGGGGAATCAGATTTCATACACAGTCACGTATTGACCTATGCAGTGCTCAGTCGACTGCGTGTTAAATTAAATGTTGCATTGTGAGGCATACGGCGTCCACTCCAGCTACATTCATAATGATGGTTCTTACAGAGAATAAGTGTACAGGGTGGGACCTCTGTGTTTCATTGTTCACATTGTCATATAATCCAGGCAATTTGTAAATAAATTGTTTGATATTTAATGCGGGGGAGGCATTCAAGGACAGGGCAGCAATGATGTCTGCACCGGTACTTCTGGTTCACATCCAGGCAGGGTGTGGTGCTGAAAGTACAAAATCTCTTTAAAGAGGTGGGATTTTGCACTAAAATAGCAATAAATACAGAACAAAAATGATATTCAAAGCACTGATACCGGCATCTATCGGAAGAGTTACGAGTCTTTACTGTGCATCTGAGAAGCGCTTACACTCTGTCCTCAGATGAACCCACCCTTTCCCTCTCCTCAGACTGTCTCTCTCTCTCTCTCTCTCTCTCTCTCTCTCTCCATTTCTTACTGCAGAGGGCTGCATCAGCAGAATTTACTCTCCAGACGCATCTATATATAAATAAAATGTAATATATAAATTTGTGTTTAGTATTCTTTTTAGTAGTTCATCACAGCGACCATATGATAACTGAACAGGACAGATTTAGAGCAGCAGCTGGTGATGTGATTTGGCATTTTTGCTAAATCTTACTGTTTCATCTTCTAGCGTATTTTCTGGCAACCATCTTCCTACTGCAGATGTTTGACCATTACTTCGGGAATGAAGTAACAAGACCAGCAGTGTAACTGGTTTCACAGACGCCAGATCCTGCAAACTCGCATTCATAAATCTTTATTCAGGCAGTAAGCACTCTGGTTTTCTATACGGTGTCATTCCTTGTTTTCTACAAAACGATACATGTACGTATATTCAGTAAACAGAGAGTACGCATACAGTATCTGAGATAAAGCAGCTTTTAATGAGTCAGGTAGAGCGGCGCAGAGGCTCTGAAGGGCAAGGCCTCACCTCCAGAGACCAAAAGGCTGAATCATCACTACAGCTACCCTGAGAAGCAACTCACTGTTCAGATACTACACCCATGCAAACTCACACATACAGTTTGCCTGCTATAAAGATCATACACTGTATGTGATGCATGCTTTGTACATAAGAATATAGTTTAAGAAAAGTGCTCAGAGATACAGGTCTGTTGAAGAACACTGTAAATCCCTTTAAATTCTTCATGAAGGAACACAGTAGAATATCAGAAGAATATTATACTGTACGTCACTGTATTTAGGTCCTTATGAAGTTATAAGACTCAAACCAGGAATGTCAACATCATTCACACACTGAAACCTTGCCAGACTTGAACCTGAGGTTGCATTGTTGCCAATGAAAGATGTAAGATAAGCACAGGGTAATAATGAATTGATTGATTCTATGCCTCCATCTGATTGATTTGGGCTGTAATTCTCATTAATTGTTACCTGAGGGCCTGACTAGGTGAAAAGAAGAAATAAAAAACGAGGGAGACTAGGAAATAAACAGAGCTGCTTCAAAGTCTCAGTGAAACCTGCTGCAGGGTTGGTTCCTCAGACTTTATGTTCAAGGCTGATAAATGACAGAGAGGTGCTGAGTCAGACTGGACTTCCTCAAGATTATTTCAGTCCTGCTTTTTGGGCCTTTTTTTTAATGTTATTCAGCAAAAATGGCACAATTTGACTAATATGTGGAGACAACCAAAAACTGTGTTTACAATGTGCACTTACTATTTAAACGCCTAAAAGGTCAACCAATGTCTATGTGAGAATCTCATCTGTATATCTGTGTGGTATCTAATGATTAGCAACATATTTGAGTTGTGGTAAAATCTTCCATGAATTAATTTCTTTCATTTCTGTTAAATTGAGAATTCCATCTTTATCCCTCTTAGCTCAAGCTTAGCAACCAGCAACAGATTTACTGCATCATCTATGTATCTATGGCATTTATAGTTCTACCTATTTGTAGCTTTGAAAAACCCATCATGTCATGTATGTATTATATATGTGTTAATGCACATAGGATGCTGACCTTTCAGTTCGACAAAAGGCCGTAAAGTGTACAACCATTTCCAGCTCATGAGGGGAATATTGACAAACCGTACGGCGACTTCCTCCTTAAACCCAGCCTCTAACAGCGTTCCTTTCCCTGACTCCTCCATTATTTCTCTCGTGAATAAAAACATCATGAATGAGAATATGGGGCAGCGCAGTCTCGCCTCCTTGTCCGGGACAAAAGTGGCCTGTTAGATAAGTGGGCAAAGAGAATGAATAGGGTGGTTGGATGGCTAGAACACAATAAAGAAGAGCAAGAACTGGGCACAAGGGTGCAACAACCTGACAATATCCTTCATCAGCTCACACAGCTACTGCTATATAAACAGTAGGAAGAGCTATGATGTGTCAGATACCACTGACAATTATATTTAATGAGATTTTGTGTAATGGCCCCTGGGCTGAGTGCATTTATTTTGTAGAATGTGATTTGATCCAAACTTGTGCTGTGCTGTGTGGTTAGATGATATGATTGGAGATTTCAATTGTGGTCGTGGAAGTTTACAGCTATACACACTTGCATGATGGGAGAGTTATGGTTGCAGGGGATGATGTTGGACCTGAAAGTACAATGAACCCACCTGGAGCTCACACCATGCGACTTCCACCCAGGTGTCGGTGTCGAGGCCCTTGTAGACCGTCTTGAAGGAACCCCTCCCGAGTTCAATGTCAAACTTGAGAAAGCGCCCGCCGGGTGAGGTGGACACAGCTTTCGTCCCGGGCTCCTCTTCGTTCTCGTCACTTCCTGCTTTGCCGTTCACATCAGCGGGCACAGCAGCCACCTTTGGCTCGGTTTCGCCCCGGTCTCTTTTGTCCTCATCTGCTCTCACACTCTCCGTGGCGCTGACCTTCTGCCCCACCTGGCTCTCCGTGCTCGAACTCTCCTGGACGCCCAAGTGGGGTCCCAGAGCCCGGGTCAGAGTCCGTCCTACGATGGACCGCAAGTCTATATTGACCACCGGGGTACTGTTGACACAATGCTCCACCGGATGCTCCTCCGTGTCGGTGACCCACAAACTTCGCCGGATGAACCTTTGTCGCGCGAGCCCCCGGTAGTCTTTAGATGGGTACGAGCTGGGGTCGCTCGAGCCTCGCAGGGCTGCGTTTTGCATGTTACCATGGTTATCCGTCCCGTTCTCATAAACAGGCCTACAGGTATTTGCATTTGTGTCTCTTGAGTCTAAATTGGGTGCTGAGGAAAACGTGGATCCCAGCGGGGGGTCTACGTTTGAATCCATCCTCTCGGTAAACGCTCAGACTCTTACCGGCGACATTGTGTTGATAACATTCGCACGCTCCTCTCCGGCGCGGGGAGAGCGCGCTGCCTACCTGCAGCGCTCACGTGCGGTGACGCACTTCACAATGCAGAATGGCGTTCAAATCTTCAATTTGTTTCAGACATACCTCACAAAAATGTCCATGTCACTGGTGAAATAGGTGCATCGCTACTTGCTCCTGCCGCGCGCCTCGGTCCACCGTGCTGCGGTGTTTTACAAATCTATTCAAGTTAACCCTGATGTCATTACCGTTTCAACCTAATAGCAAACAGTTTCCTCCAAATAATGTCGTAATGTCCCTGTGACATCGCATACTGTGATCTGTTCCCCCGCGCAGATCTACGGGACAGGCCGGGATGCTGAGGATCTAATACCTCCAAAGACACATCACGGGACTGCCAAGTGCGCAGCTGTCACCCCCCCCTGTAAACACCAGCCGATCTCCCCTGCGCTGGGTCAAAACACTTTGCGTTTCCGCTGATAAATCAGAAGGAGTCACCTCGGCACCGGCGCATCCTTTCCTCCAACTATCCGCCCGTACTTTCCCTCCTGGAGCTCATCGGATTGCGCTCAATGCGGCAGAGTTCCCCTCAGGTAGCCAGGAAGATACGACAGTTGCCCTCCTATGTTTTTGCCTCTTCGTAGGTTTGGAAAACAAGATAATTTTACGGCACATCCCACGCCCATAGCAACAACACGTATCCAATAACTAAGCACGTTTTTAGGCGGCACCCTCAGTATCTCTTGACACAGGCTGTGTGGACCACACCACTATCCGCCCTTATCGTGACGTGACACGCTTCCGACGGCAGAGACGCAAGTGCGTGACTGTAGTCCATCCACCAACAGGGATGGAGCCGGGAGCAGCGGGCCGCATCGTGCTTCTGTTTAGGCGAGGAGAGATGAAGATTTGCAGAGGTGTTAAAGTGATTTCCTCCTCAAACAGTGAGTCTCGTTTTTGCATTTTGTCAATAAATAATTACGCTTGTAAAAATGTTTCTATAAATGTGATAGTTGTTGTTTAGCTGTGGCTGTAGATTCAAATTTCAGTTTCATTCTTCCATTTTCAGTACTTAGAGGTGTAAAGTATGGCGCTGTTGCCTGCAATACATGGGTACATGGGTTTTTAGCAGTATTACTTGAACAGCTTTGAACCAGACTTCCAATAAACAATGGAACTACAGGTAAATATTTGTAATTATAACATTTTTTACACTTTCCCACAAATAATGCAATCCCTCAAAGAAACTTGGGAAATCAAGACAGACTTATCTTACACTTTCAAAAGATCCACATAACTTAAAATAATGGCAAACTGAGGTGAGAGGGGCAGCAATCTTTAGAGACAAGGCCCAACACGATCACCTAGGCAACTGTGGAATGACCAGTAATCAGTTGGAAGGGTGGGAGCCTAAGGGGGGATGCTTTTTAAACAGCGTTACAAATACAAATTTGAAACGCGTGAACACACAAGAAAAATAATTTACCCATGTCAATCATGAATGATTACTATCCAGTTTTCCACTTACTTTCAGACATCAAAAGGAGATAGATAGATCGATGGATGGATGGATAGATAGATAGATAGATAGATAGATAGATAGATAGATAGATAGATAGATAGATAGATAGATAGATAGATAGATAGATAGATAGATAGATAGATAGATAGGTGCGTGGTTGATTTATTGATTGCTTGATGATTGTTTGATGATTGATTGATTGACTGATTGATTGATTGATTGATTGATTGATTGATTGATGTTATAAGTTGTAATGACATGCTGATGTCCGACCTCTCTACATATTTGCAGCATTGACTATTGACAGTCACCATACTGCAATACCACACGCCTACACATGGGGGCAGTAAAGTCGTGTTGGTAGCCCAGCTGTCCGTCGTTAAAATGAAACCCGTTTGTGTTTATTTACATGGTGATTCAGTCCAGGAGATCGATGAGAAAAGCTGAAATTGAACCGTGTAAGTCGTTTGCTGACCAGCTTTCAGCTTTGAACCACAGCAGATTGAAACCTGTCTTCCCCCAAGTTGGAGGGGGCGGTAGTCAGTCGAGTTCCCCCCTCCCGTCTCGTCATGACCTCAGCGCTTACACGTTTAAGTACCGACTCCGAGCTGCTCCTGGCGGGACACCGACCTCTCCGGACCCCGCAAGAGCTTTTCAATCAACATACCGCGACCACAGCGCCTTCACTAACACGGAATGGCTACGGAGAACATGGAAATGAACGGTGATGCTGACCACGACAGCGAGCCTGAGGTAAGATGGTCCGAAACGCAGTGAGTCGGAGGTTCCCGTTCTTCTTTTTTTTCTTAGCTAGTAACGGTAACAGGGCACGGCTCAGTGAGCGATCCCTCATTCTCATCGCTTCGATAGGAATTCCGACGAATAACGGGTTTGGATCTAACTCTCCCATTCATAGAAGCAGCCTAGCGTGTGATGTTGCCCGCCACACGACATACTCACACGCAAAGGAGCTGTTGGATTCATTTAGCTAACCGGATAGCAGCAACATGCGATTCGATTATTCGATTATTTTCAAGGTTTTGTTCATTCACAAAGTTCCCTGTGTTTGTCTCTTCCTCTAGCCCCTTTTGTTGTCTATGTAGTGTCAGTTTACACTTAATGATTGACGATATATGTGGGTGCAGGGTACAAGTAGTGCTTTGTATAGGCGTCTTTGAGTCCATCGGTCGGTCTGGTGGGCTTCCAAGTGACTGACCTAAACGGATTAGAGGGACAAATGGATCAAACCTCTGCGATTAGGCTCGGGTTTCTATAGCACCCAAAGATCTGGAATTGGATGTCATATAGGCTAATACACTCCATGATCAGTTAGGAATCCGTTTGATTGGATCCCAAAATAGACAAATGTATTTTCATTTTGGGCGTAGTTATGTGATGGAAGACAGACAGACAGACAGACAGATGTGTTGATATGTATTACAGTGAGAAACAGTTATAACTCATAATTATAGATGTGCTTGTCAGGTATGCTCACTTATTGGCTTTTAAATAAGAATAATCAAAAGAAATGGGAAGTGGTCTCTTCCTACCCAGAAAGTTAGCGTTGTTGTTTTATTACAGGGAAACTCATGAGAACACACATTGTACTACAGATTAACTTCTGTAGAGAAGTGCTATTAACATATTTGAACTGGTGGTAACAGCTTTAGTGATGTTGTTGGCTAAGCTGGAAGTGCAGGAACTGACTACTACAGCAGCTCTGTACTGAGGTATGTACGTAATTACATCAGCCTGTCGAAGAATTATAACTTATTGTTTAAATTGAACTAGATGGCAGGCCAATTGTTTAGAAAATACTTGGTACTTTGTCTAGTTTAGTCAGGTTACCACGGGAGATCCATCAGAATGCGGAGAAGACCTGCTCAGCATTCTTCTACTCTCAGGTCTGTGTTTATTGTTCCAACTCGTGGTTTATTTTAAAGCAGTGGATTGAGTCTCAGGGGTCGCCTAACTTTATGACCGGCAAACATCCACTTTGAGGAAATAATGACCTCATGGAAAGTAAAATGATCGGGCTGATCTTTTTAACACAGCTAATCAGCAGGGATGTCCTGTATGTGGGAGTAGATGGAGAAAAGTGAATGTGAAAACAAAAAATGCCTATCTTTAATTAGAGAAAAGCATAAATCACAAACAGGGAGGAGTGGAACAACAATGTGCACTAGAGGATTAACACACATACGCACACACACACAACCAGTGCGGAGGATGACAGACAGATGTGATCACCACATCTGCTGGTCAACCACAAGAGTGACTTTTTCCTCATTTTTTTGCCTGGCTTGTGGGTTTTCAGAGGTGCAATAAGAGGCGGTGCAGGTGTGTGTGATGTGGCCAACCTGGGCACAAGGGCGCCATTGTTGGACAGCTTTACACTCCACCCCAATGAAAACACTTATCCAGAGAGGGGTCACCACAGCTAATGCTCAGCTGAAGACACAAGTTGGCAGCGATGTAATGTTTACACTGGATCATTTTAACTCAATACTTATAAGCACATGACATTCGGTTTCAAACACTAAAAATAATCTCCTTTGAGTTTACTTTACCTATGAGAGGAACACCAAGTCCCGTTTAGTCTCCCCACAACTTTCTGGTTTGGTCCTGTCTGGTTTATTGCTTTATGCAGGTAATGGTCGTGTATTATCGGTCCAAACACACACACACGTTTTCCACTGTGTCACAGTGTTTGGGCGGAGGCTCCTTGTGTTTGGGATATGTGCCCTGGTCAGCAGGAAAAGGCAGGATAAAGCCTGGCAAACGCTCTCTGGCCTCAGCGCTCAAACAACTTCGGTGACGTCCTGAGTCTTGCCTGTTCCTGTTTGGACTCTGCCACGGAACGCTTTCCCTTCCATAAGGCTCTCACATTGAGAATACAGATCCTGATTTAGTGAAATTCCAGTAAAAAAAATCCACAAAATGACTTCACTCTGTAAATATTAACACCTCAGTTTGTGGGTAATGCAAACATTTGGGAAAACACACACATGCGGTACGATTCAGCAGCATAGTAACACACACACACACACACACACACACACACACACACACATTTTGCCACATGTTCAAATAAAAGGGGAGGTTGAGCAGTTATGACACGCTGTGCCTGAAAAACCTGATACTTGTCCTTACTACAGCAGACACAGATCATTTTACATGAGCAGTGTGTGTGAATTTAGAACGATCATTGGAAGTCTAAGCATCTTTAATAGGAACGTCCCTGCTCATGTTGACACACCTCTGCTAATTGTGGTGATTTTGAAGCAAACAAAACTCCCAACATATCTTTGGAAATGCCACAAATTGCTCAAAAGTGTTTAGATCTTTTTTTTACTCGCCAACATCTTTACTGTAAATACAAAGATTACGCAAGTTTCAGGCCATGCACAAGACTGAAAATGGAATATAATCCTAATCACAATGTGGCGAGAGGATCTAGCATCTGATATGTTTGGAACATTAGTGTTTCTATGCGCCTGTCATTAATTATCTCTCAGTGTTGATACTCGGTCCAGGGGGTGAAGTCAAAAGGTTTTTATTAATGGGTTAATTATAAATCATGTGCGTCTGAGTTCATAAATGGAATAAACATATTTAAAGATACCCAAGTGATTACATTGCAAGGTCATAAAATGATAGCTGGTGACCACATCATGTGCGAATGTTCCTGGCATCCCTGATAATAGATCCATTAAAAACTCACTTCAGAGAAAAAGTGAAATCATCCTCTTGCCAGAACTGGAAGTGGATGACAAAGCTCTTATCACATCACACGTACTCTATGCAGTCTTGTTTTGTCTTTGTCATGCTGATGTCAGGTTTTGGTCGCGCAGGTCCCACTGCGGATCCTCAGGGGGAGGGAGCAGGGACCCCTGAACATGAACCATTACGCCAACAAGAAGAGCGCGGCAGAGAGTATGCTGGACGTGGCCCTGCTGATGGCCAACGCCTCTCAGCTGAAGGCGGTGCTGGAGCAAGGGCCCGGCAACTTCTACGTGCCCCTCATCACTCTCATCAGCGTCTCCCTCAGCCTACAAATCATTGTGGGCGTCTTGCTCATTTTCATAGGTGAGTGTGGTGTCCTGTTCTACTTTCTTGTTGTGTTTGATTTATGTGAGTTTATTTATATCTGTTTCCCCCTTGTGGTTGGCGCATAGCATCATTTCGGGGCAGCTGAAGCAACGTTTCGTATTAAATTAACTTATCCAACTAGTCTTTCACACACAGAATACCTCTTTAATGTTCTCACAATTCCTTTGCATAAATTAATGAATATTGAGTATAGAATTGAACAGCACAAGGTTTATCTTCCCATTCAGAGGTGTCCCCCCCCCATCCTCCTCCCCCTCCGTATCTCTGCCTAACAGAGCCAGCCATTGTGCTTAAATACAAGAGTCACAGGAAGACAAAACTCTTGTCCAGTGCCTCTGCTGGCAGCCGCTTCCAACTTTTAAAGGGCGTGAATGTTCATTGTTACATACCATTATGCCATAGGAGGCTGCCAGCAAGGAGATAGCGCATCAAAATGAAAAACTCCCTTGTTCCCTCCTTAGTCCAGTCAGACATGGGAATGTGTTAATGAGAGCCCAGGAGTAATATTAACCAAAGGTCAAAGCGACTGGAAATCTGACAAGAAGCATTTCAGGCAAACATGTATGATTACTGTAGAAAACGTTACAGCCCTGCCCCCTTGTGGCTCTTTTATTGTCTGCAGGTTATTTGCTTGATGGAGATAAACTAATCTTTGACTTCAAATTGTTTGTCCTTTGCCACAGTGAAGTGGAACCTAAACGACGAAAGCATGCACTACAAGCTGAACATTATGGAGAACGTGGCTACAGCATTCGTCTTTGTGATCGTTGTGGTAAACGTCTTCATCACAGCCTTTGGTGTCCAGCGGCCGAATGCTTGACCCCCCTTTACCCATGACTCTTCATGCCTGCAGATCAACACTGCACTTATTTGTGCATTTGGACCTTATATTCACTTACCAAATTGTCCTGAGAAGCATGCAGGACATGTACATCTGTTATTCTGGATCAGACAACGATGTGTTCTCATGATGACGATGGACATTTAAAAGGTGTTCGGTTTTTTTTTATATCACATGGTATTTTATCTATTTGTTACCTCTTATGAGACAATGCTCAGGTTACTGATGCAAACAAATCATTGCCTCTATGTACAGAATATACATATCAGGAGCAATGTACAGTTGCTATTATCCACCACCATGACGACTGACTGTTATGTTTGCTGCAGTTTAAAATTGTTCATTGTTTGTCAGCCTAATACATAAAACTAGTGTATGAAAATAATGTTGTATCTTGTGAAGAAAAGAAATCACTGTAGCTTAATCACATATAGCATATGTGTACTCAATGATATTTTTGCATTATCATTGTAAACATTTGCAGTGGTAGTCACGACAACAAATTAAGAGCATTATTATGGCAGCAATGCAATTAGCTAGAGGTCAAGAAAAGCTACACTTAAGTTTCCAAACCTCAAACCATAAATGAAGTGGACCTTATATGTTGTGTTTTCATGTGCAATGCAAAGTGTAGTATGGCATGTTTAAATTCATGTGTGTGAATATATAGTGCGACTGTTCAATGCCTATAATGTGTCTTCTGACTGAAGTGATACTTTTTAAACATGATCACATTTTTAAAAGGACCAAAGAGGATTTTATGCTTTACTATATGATCTTTTTATCACATGCATACACTGTCAAATTTGTTAATAAAACTGCACAAAAAGAGATGTGTTTATTGTATTTAATATTCCCATGCGTAGCCTTTTACTGTACAGAGATGACAATCCCATATAAATGGTGGCACTTGAGGCAGTATTACAAAATCAATTACACAGAATATGACATTCAATTAGTCATTCTGGCTGTGAACCTTACTATAAGCCTAATACTTATAGAAATATCAACATTTGCCATGCAGCCATGCAATAAATGTCAGGTTTTTCAAAAAGGCCACATAAAAATACACACGCTGAAACATCCCCTAAGGCCCTTTCTTCCTTTATTATAAACGTGACGTCGTTTAGACTAGAGTCCAGCATTAGTATTTGAAATGATGGGAATTGGGTGGGAGTGTTAAACCGCTTTATAGTTGGCAAAAGCCAGTTAAAAAAAAAATATCTGTCAATAATCTATTAATGTAGCATTTTACCCAAAAACTAAATGGGAATTGGAGCTTACATTTTATATAATAAATAAAATGTATTTTATGCTATAATTAACTTAGGAGAGTTGCTTACTTAAGGTAAGCTGCAGACCAAAGTTCAGTAAATAAATAAAATAATGTCACAAAAATACACACAAACAGCACTATTGCCCATGTATTTAGCTTCAAAATCCAAACCGCTGACCTGTCCAAATTAACTCAAACATTACAATCAATGTCTCTGTTTAATCCATAAATCATACAGTGTTAGTTTAACACAACACAAGCTTAATGTGTTTTGACTTTCTTATCTAACTGTCACTTGTTATAACGTTGAATAAGTTCCTTTGTTTCTCAGTTTTTGTCCAATACTCTCCATCAGCCACTGTTGTGGTTGTTTACACATGCACTACACCATCAAATTGAAATTGTATGAAATGTTTTTATGCTTGTTTATTAGATAGTTAAAGAAAAATAAAGTAAGTATAAAGTATTATTCTTGCTTGGGACGAAATAAAAAAAACTAAAATTATAATGCTTCTTTAATGTACTTGGTGGAAGCTTACATCTGAATGGTCTGTATACTGGAGCTATGTAGTAACAAACACGATGATAAACTAAGAAGGCATTTAAAAAAATTGGTTGAGATGCCACGAAGTAGGTGGCAGTGCCTTAACCATATATGTGTTGAAGACCACAAGGGCCTCTTCCATCCTTGTCAAGGGGAGTGCTAACCTTCTCTCCTTTCATACAACACAACCGTCATTACTTGGCATATCGCGATATATAACCGCGGATTTACGGGATGATATTATTCATGGTGCCGATTTGTGCACAATCCTTTTAGGCCAACTACCACCTACTGTGTCATTATCTGAACGTTCATTATTATTTAATTAAACTAAAATTGTGTTTTTTATCAAAGTTTGCTTAGTTTCGTTTCGCCACAGGGTTACCCACAATGCCCTGCACTCGTCGAGACGGGTATAATTTGGTTACAATCATGTGACGGGAAATAAGTCGCATCTGCGGCGTTATTTTAAAGGCACTCTTAACTTGTTTACATTTTCCACATAACCTACGTGTTAAAAGTGATTATTAAGTTTAAAGTGTGAGCTGCTGGGCTCGGTGAAGCTGCGGCTCAAACAACACAGGATAGACGACGTTTGGAGGGTAAAGAGAGAAGTTTCTGTCATTGGCCAGAAGATGGCAGTCGTGCTCTGACCTGACAAAGCGGCAATAAATGTTTTGTGTCTTACTTAATATTTATTTGGTCCGAGTGTGTTCTACCGTAAAACGGACTAAGCTGACAAAGTATCAATCTTCAGCACTAATCTTCACACAAGAAATTATCAAACACGACGACGAAGAATAGTGCAATGCAACATTGTCCGATTCTAAATAAGATCAGAAAATAAATCTAGACTAAGTCAATACCTGCAAATCAGCAGATTGTTTGTTTTGTTTAGAGAACCAAATTAGCTATATTGTAGTAAAATATACTGATGAATGGGAAGCTGTACTTTTGTGACATTAAATGCAAAAATGGGCCTCATTAGTATTAATGTGTACCTATTGTCATTCAATACTGCAGTCACTGCTTTCGCTGTTGAGTCTTTTTAAGAGACCTGTTTCCTTATTTGAAGCTTGTAGTTGGAGAAAAGTTGTTGAATAGTTGTATTTGTGCTTTTAACCTTATAGTAATCTTCCCTTCAACCAATTCAGCTAGTTCTAAACAAAACAATGACAATTGTAGCCCTGAACGTGGATCACCTTTGTCCTGTCAGATCACAAACATAAAAAATATATATGTTTACAAAATTAGTAATGAGCCCTTTAAAACATATAGTGTGCAATATATAGTGTGCTGTGGCTGAGTAGTACGGCTGAAGTAGCTGAGGAGAGGCACCTTTACTTCATGAGGCTTTCTTCCGTGTACCATATGAGAACCTCCCGAGCTTTTTTGCTCAAACCAAGAGCAGCCATGCCAACGGCCTGGCTGCCTCCAGACAGTTTAGCTTCTATAGAACAAAGACAAAACTAATTAAAACCTTGAAAATATTTTCACACACATGTAAGATCTGAGTATTCAATGTTTATACACAGCACAACAATATGTGTATGGACCAGTGGGTAAATTAGTGCTCTGACACAAATCCCTGCAGCCATGTTCCAAAATCTAGTGAAAATCATTCCCAGGAGACTGGAGGCTTTGTTTGTTTGTTCATTTGTGTATCTCATTTTGGCAGTGTACTGACAATGATGGTTAAAATTAAATAGGCTATTTGGAAAGATACTTACCACTGTAGTAATAGAGTAAAGCCATTCCCACTGCAAAACTAAAACAGCCTACAAAGAAGAGAGGTCCTGGAAGGAGAAAAAGGGAAACAATCATACAATCTGTAACAATAATGATTTCTTCTTTCCTAATATTGATGCAAAGTGTTGTTTCATGACTTAATAATCAGTATTTATTAATTTGGTAGAATAAGCTAAATACACATTCACAAACTATCGGAACCTAATCTGTCAGCTTTGGTTGCGAAAGGAAACACATACAGGCATATCTGTCCTTTTCTAGGAATAATTAATATTTTGAACTCAGTGGTGCCCTATTTTTAAATAAAATGTATAATCAGCACTTTAATTCCGCTAGTACACAACTGGACACTGCGTTCACTCCTTTACAGGCACACCTTACCTCTGTCGTTCATAACATATCTCTGTCGGTATAGCTTCGGATATGCGAGTAGATCTGATTAATAAAAAGAAAAACAGGCACAAATGAGGCAAGTGGAAAACAACAAGAGAAAGAGAAATAGATATGAACAATTTATTAGGCAAAGGTCCTTCAACTGAATGCAATTGCGTTTTAGTATTTTAATATTATTCTACAACTGTGACTACAATCTCAAACTATCCATGTGTGTTTATAAATCTAATGCAGTTACAGTACATACAGTATGTACATGACTAGGTTAGTATAATCAATAGTTTAATAACAACAGTATTTGTCTGTAAATTGATGAGAATGACACATGTTTGGTGGACAGTTGTGTGGACTAACCTCTGAGGCGGAGTCGTGTGGGTAAGCTGAAGTACACCTCCTCCACATGCAAGTGAAGAGCTCTGTAGAACTCCTTGCACGCCTCCTCGCCTTTCCCCTGCAGATGGGTCAGCAGCTCACCCAGCCGGACACTGGTGGGCACGTCCAACTTTCGGAACTGGGTAGCAATAACAATAACAAAAGTGATGATAATAATACTAACTACAAAAAGATCATGTCAGTGCCTAACCCATAAAGGGATTTAATTCATCCAGTTAAAGAGAGCATTAAAAATAGAGTACATTGACTATTTCTGTGAGGGATGACTTACTGGAGTGTCCTAACCAGTAAACTGAGCCGTATGAATCTTAAAGTCATTTTTAATAAACTGGGTGATGAAAATACACTCGGGTCACTTTATTAGATACGCCTGTACAATCAAATCCAATCCAATCCTCTTGCTATGTAACCTTTGTGACGCAGATAATGTTCCGTGTTGTTGAGTTTTTGTTGTCAATGTGTCACAGAGGCTTTGATTGGAGTAGGGTGAGTTAGTGGTGCTATAATATGAGACTGCACAGTATTGTAAGGTGTATCTGAAGATGCAACGCCTTCAGAATGTGCCATACTATCAAAGAATTATGAGATATGAAGACACATTAACAACCTGACTGCAACAGGTCCATCAGGCACTACTGGCAGCAGGGTTCTAGTAGAGATGAGGTCTTACTCTGGAGGCCTCCTTGTCTGTGAGGATCTGCGGGTAGATCCTGTTGAGCTGCAGGATGAGTTTGTCCACCAGCTCTGTGTCCAGTCTGTGGTCAGCTCTGAGGAACCTGCTGTCCTCAATCAGCTGCTCGTGGAAAGTGTCTGTCAAAGTTTAGGAGGACAAGTTTACACGCCAGAGTGGACTGGCTGGCTGCATGCGAATCATCAGCCAGATTTAAATATTAAGATGTGGGTTGCTTAGGTAGGCAGGTTCTCATTCGTGTGCTTCCTATAGCGGGCACTGGGCGTAAATTTGACTCCTTTCCAGTGTCTCCTTGTCGCTGCATTGTCAAGGGGGGCAGGGAAGCCACAATGCGAGTAACATTGAATAAAACTGACGATTTAAGGCACCTTTGTGATTCCACCAAATTGATATAAGCTGTTATTGTCTGTCAAACGTGCGAAGAGTAAACTTTTGAGAAACATAAACAAAGACAAGCACCGCGGAGTTACGTTAGAAAAGTGACTCGACCTCTTCAGCACGTTCGAGTTACTGCATTCTGTGTATTTTGGGTTTAATGGTTAGACTCATTGAACTGAGAGAAAATACCAGCAACACGGTAAGATTTAGCAACAAGATCACAAACCTCCCATTGTAGAGTCCCCACTGTCCTTTGTTTGGCCACTCCCCTTGACGTCATCGCCCTGTCGTTGGGGAGTGGCCAGCGCTTCCTTTTCCCTTTCACCGGAAACGTGCAATTTATTTGTTTATTGAAGATAATATCATATAGGAGAAAACAGCATGACTGATGTAGTTATTTTAAAAAAGACACAAAAAATTCTGATAATCATGTTACGAATGCATTTATTTATGCATAAGGAATCCATCGTATCTAAATCGATGTTCCTCCAGACGAAGCGTGGTTGTTCTCTGCTGCAAGTATGTAAAGTGAACAAAGATAATCATCCATATACAAGTAACCCGACCGTTCTTTAGTTAAGGCACTTTATAGCGTGAAACTGACTTTTTAAAGAAAATCTTTCTTTCAACCGACCATATTGTAGTTTAATGCATGACTTCCTCTTTGTTATTATTATGGACATATAGTAATAAAATACATTATTGAAAGTCCAGTTGCAAGTAATTGGGTAAAAAGGGACAAAAAACGTAAATGATTATTAAATGTGTTTGTCTAGCAATGTCATCTTACCTTTTGCAATGTTCTTAGTTTTCTAAGAAAAAGCTTTTGAACATAAAAATACGGTGGCCGAGAACCGCCACCGCTGCAAATAAAAGAAGCGCTGCAAAAATAAAAAAGCTGGTGTGCAAAAATAAAAAGCTGGTGCAAAAATAAAAAAGGCGATGCAAATAAAAGAAAGTCTGCAAAAAAGAAACGCTACTGCAAATAAAAGAAAGTCTGCAAAAATAAAAAAGTCGGTGCAAAAATAAAAACGGTGATGCAAATAAAAAAGCCACAACGGAAGAGGGTTACCGGGGACTGTTTTTGCCGATGCACCTGTGAGAGTAGAAGACGACGCCGACGCACCTGTGTGAGGAGAAGAAGACGGCGACGACGACGAGAAGAAACTACGAATAGGAAAACGAACTAGAAAGTAAGTGAACATGATAGTGTTTAATGTCGCTACGTGTACTTTTTAATGTGTTATTTGGTTAGGCCAGGTAACCCCAGGTTTGAAGTTGAACTGGAGAATGCCGGTGTATTGTTAGCTTCGGCTAACACGGGGAGACCACTAACGAGAGTGGAAGCAACTGACGGCTACAGCTTATTACTATCGTTGTTGTTGTTGCTTGTATCATTAATAGTCATTCTAACAATAATCTAAGGCGTGGGTAACAATAGTTATTTGGATGAATGTGAAGTTTAAGCTGTGTGAGGTGGCCAGGGACTTTTGTGAAAATACCATGACCATAATGTCAGATTGAGGTATTGAACTGACGGCTAAAATGTTCATGCAATTTAAGTCCAAAGCAACCTAATGATACTTGTTTTTTTTGTTTGTTTTTTGCAGATCATAATGAATTGTCCTTTTTGTGGACACCAGCAGCCTCCGAAACTACTTTGTCGGATTCAGAGGTGATCATCATGAGTCCAAGCTCTGCAGAATTCAGTGCAGCTGATACATTGGTGAGTGCCACATTTGTTGTGTCTTACATTGATTATATTGTAAGTTCTGTCTGAAAATGAAAATGTTTCTAGATTTTACATAGAAGCCATGTTTCTGATGAAACGTGCCAAAATAGCATTTTAAATTACAGTAAATGTTGCAGTGTCCTGGCCTACACATATTTTACAAACTTCAATATTTATGTTCAAATTTGTTCAGCTCTAGTTCTGTCAATCAAATTTGAAGTGCTCACTGATATATTGTTTTTTACTTCCAGATATGGGAACCTGCAGATGGAGAGTCAAGCACTGATTCAGCAGCTCTGGTAATTGTAGCTCCGAAACATAGTCTATCGTTCACACTTAGCCTTGTCTGAAAATATTGTCACACAATCAAGGCTTAAACTACTTAAAAGAATGTGTCACGCTCTGACCTAGAGATCCATGTTTGTGTACATTATATTAAACATTTCATTTTTAGACTGTTGTCAAGACCGCACATTTTTATTGTATTTGATATCAGGAATGTGCTTGCAGCTTCAGCTTGTTTCTTTAAATAAAAAATAAATAAAAAAACTACAGACTGTTCTTTTTTTTTTTTTTTAAGATTTTTTCAGGCATAGACAACTTTATTACAGACATTTGTACGTTGCTTTGGACAAAAGCCTCTGCCAAATGACAGGGGAGAGAAGAAAATGACAGCAGCAATATACAGCAGCAGCAAATACAACACATAAAAAGAAGTTTGTTTTGGTGTTGTCACAACACAAATATGTCCCTAAAATTTTTACAGACCAGCCATGTTTTTCAGGGTGATGTAGTTCTCTACAGCTGATTCCCACTGCAAAGGAGCTCTTACACCACTCTGTCGTTGCAGTTCTCCAAAAAGAGTTTCATGCTCATCCCCAGCAGGAGTTGCTGGCACTGGCATGATGCTGGTGATGTGGTTCAGGGTTTGGGCAGATGCTGGGAAACCACAATTGCTAGGAGCAAGTACAGGAAAGTGTTCACACTGAGCAACACATCAATTAAGTTTCACTTTCATGGTCATTACAATTATCTCCAGAGTTTCTTACAGGACAAGGATGCAGAGACCCAAAGACAAGCAATGATCTTAGGTTAAACTAAGTATCAAATATTAGAGAAAGCATTGCACATGAGGGAAAACTTTATTGTGAATCTTAAATTTTATAATCAAAATGTTACAAAATATTTTCAAGTGCAGTTAAGTACCCACATTTTAGAGCACCACATTATTTCAGTTTTTACGTAATTAATAATAAATAAGGTGACTCCAGGAGGTGAACTTTGTGTTTGCAGGGCTGCCATTGAAGAGATGCCTCTCCCTCAAGTCACTGAACAGATCCATCCAAAATTGGCTCCTAGATAGAAAACACAAATTCATCCAGGTCATCGTTCTTCAAGAGGTTTAGATTAATGTACAAGTCCACTTACTACTGACTCATGCCTTTTGGAGATTTCACTACAATATACCCTTTCCTTTAAAAAGCACAGCAATATACATTAAACTGAGAAATAATATAAATGCATACAGCAAATACAATAATCCAGGGTCAAGTAAAACATAAATGAATTAAAAGTGACAGAAACCTTTGTTTCCGGAACCAGCTTTCAATCCGCTGGTTGGATGTTGAAGTGCCATACATGTGGCTTTAAGCTCCTGCAAACTCGTCTGCATGCTCTGATCTCATGGTACATTGAATGGCGGCCATTATTCCATTTTCAGTGCCGCAATCTGCGCGGAGCCGCTTTGGAAAAACTCCATGCTCAACTACACAGTTGATGTAGTTTTGAGCAATTACTGAAGGGTCGTTGTTCGTCTTTCCACAATTCAGCCACATAATTTTTCTGGAGAAGCCATCAATGCAGCCACTTATGCCAATTCCAAAAGGTTTTAATTTATTATACCCATCAACGTGCCAGGTTTCGTTTGGTCCCATTGAATGATATGCCCTTCGAACAAATCTACGTCTGCAGCGATTCTCTGTTCCACATGGATCCAGCTCTGCCATTAGGTGCATCGTCTTGTCTGACGACAAGAGAGTGTTTCCGTTTCAGAATCTGCAACATCGCTCTATACCCTAAAAGCTGGCCTGATCCCTTTAGCTCCTCGGAAATAGCTGCCTGCACAGTAGCAATTGGAGTGTAGTTGATCCTTCTGGTCAGGCTTGCATGTTTTAGTCTTTTTTGTAGATTGCGAAAACTGACTGATGTGTTGTGTTTGGTTTTCAGTAAGTCCACTATTATTTCATAACTATGGCCCTCTGTGAAATATTTTTGGATAAGTTCATCCACTGGAGTACTAGCTTCAGGACCTGAGGGGTAGGACGGAGGACACTATATTAGAGGCTAAATGATGAACTGCATAATGAACATTTTCAATTTTTACAGAGGTGAATAAATGAGATTGTTAAGATTATCATGTGTGGGTGACATGGTAGTTAGTGATTAGTTATTGAGGAATCAAGCTATTCAATGCACTCGTTAAAGTTAATTAATTGAAAATGTCTTTATATAAAAGTAGCATAGTGCAAAACACTCAAAATTGTTGCATAGGATTTTTTTACAGGGATCAGTAGCCTACTAGACTAAGAAACTTTCTTAATTTTTCATGTCTTCAAATTCATTGTATTCCACATGCCTCTGTTATGGATTTCACCATATGAAGTGGTATATTCATGACTAACAGACAGTATATTCTCTGAAAAAGCATAGCAATCCATCATGTTTAAGAACCTCATTAACTGTCAGAAAGAAATGTACCTTCATCTTGAAGACTCCTTAGGAACCTGACATTTCTACAGCATGAGCCACAATATACCAGGACGGATGGAAGGTTCACCCCACAGAATGGACAAAACATGACCTGGTAAATGACAAAGCAAAAACAGTCAAGTTTAGGATTCAATCTGACATTATGGTCATGGTTCTTTCTCAAAGGTCCCTGGCCACCCCACACAGCTTAAACTTCACATTCATCCACATAACTTCTGTTACCCACGCCTTAGATTATTGTTAGCATGATTATTAATGATACAAACAACAACAACGACAGTAATAAGCTGTCTTCACTGTAGATAGTCACCACAAAACGAGCTCACTCACAGAGTCACAGTCAGATGTTGGTCCAGAAAGTGTGTCTCCAATGCTGCTGAAGCTGTTTGAATCTGAAGCTACTTAAATAAATGAGTGTGATGGCATCACGCTAACAAAACGATGTCATCCAATAACTCAAACTCCAGCTATGATGTCAAACTGACATCTGGTTAGTGGTCTCCCCGTGTTAGCCGAAGCTAACAATACACCGGCATTCTCCAGTTCACCTTCAAACCTGGGGTTACCTGGCCTAACCAAATAACACATTAAAAAGTACACGTAGCGACATTAAACACTATCATGTTCACTTACTTTCTAGTTCGTTTTCCTACTCGTAGTTTCTTCTCGTCGTCGTCGTCGTCGTCGCCGTCTTCTTCTCCTCACACAGGTGCGTCGGCGTCGTCTTCTACTCACACAGGTGCATCGGCAAAAACAGTCCCCGGTAACCCACTTCCGTTGTGGCTTTTTTATTTGCATCACCGTTTTTATTTTTGCACCGACTTTTTTATTTTTGCAGACTTTCTTTTATTTGCAGTAGCGTTTCTTTTTTGCAGACTTTCTTTTATTTGCATCGCCTTTTTTATTTTTGCACCAGCTTTTTATTTTTGCAGCGCTTCTTTTATTTGCAGCGGTGGCGGTTCTCGGCCACCGTATAAAAAGGGTGAATGTTGACAATATTCCCTCTAAATGTTAAACCTGCATATCAGATGTATAACATGTAAAAACTTGAATAAAATTTCCAAATATTTGTATTGCCAAAGCTTCTTCCTTGATTGACAGAAATGTTTCCAATTGAAAAGCAATCAATACTGAACTCTATACATTATGTGGAAGTATTACGTGTCAAAATTATTTACTTTCAACTCTCATCACAGATTTAGTGATTTGAAGTGTTTGAGAATAAACATATACCGTAAAAGTAACTGTGGTAGCTAATGGGGGAAAAAAATCCAAACAAACCAAGACCCAGTTGTGAAAGTTAGATTTATTCTTTTTCCACCAGTCACAACACCAGGCATAAGCGAGGAATGAACCGTACTCGTGTGTCACTACACATAGTGGTTTCTTGAACTTTCAGACAAGCCGCCTCCACTCAGACACTCTTGTAGCAAAAATGACACTGACATCCTGTATTCCGAGGACAGTGTCAAATAAATACATTTATGGTAAAAAACAATAAAACAAACTCAATTAGGACCGAAAATGTGAGCAACAATGTGTAACATTTTTAAAAAACATAGATTTCCCTGCTTGCACTTTGTAACAAAAGCAAAAGGCACGTCAGGCCCACAGAAGTGAAGTTTAGGACGCAAAAGGCTTACAAAGTGTTAAAACTGTTAACATTAAATCTCTCCTTCATGAATAAAATTTATGAATTCTATTAACATATGACATTAACTTAGAAATCTTTAAATAAGCTTTGCATTAATACTCGTCATAGCATGCATGCCTGAACCTGTAATGGCTCCAGAATGTCCACAGAGAGCCAAAACGTTCTAAATTCAAACCCTGAAATTGAGGCTCCATCATTGCTAGATCACACAGCAAGAAACTCTCAATTCTTCATTTTTCTTCCATGTACCAACAAGTTTGCAGGAGACATGCATCTCAAACATTTTACTTGTTTCATTGGATAATAAGAAAGGCACTCAGAAATCTAAGGCTGAAAGAGAAATTGGCAAAGACCGACAAGCGCATTATTTTCCTATTTCCATTTCATACAGCAGGTTGGAAGTTCAGATTTCTGAAAGAATTTCCACATAATTCTCTGGTTTTGTTGCTTATTGAAGCCACAGATGAAGCTTAATTATTTCTAAAACTGCTGCTGATGGATAAACACAGGTTGTATTAAAACATTGATATAAATTTGGCACATAAACATGCACATTACATTAAAAAAAACACATTTAAAAAATAATTAGTGTGACTTACAAAAGAGTGACATATCAGCTAAGAGCAAAGCAGTAAACCACAAAGTGCTCAGTCAGGGTAACACAGGAGATGTCAGAGCAATCAGGCAGAAATCTGACTCTCTCTCTAATCACAGTGGTGAATGGAAGACTTAATGGACAGTCGGTCCGATGTGATGAGCCGCTTTCTGCAGTCACGTTGTTGTGCAGAATGGTGTTATTGTGTTTTGCAGGCTGAAACAAGGCATTCAACAGATCCGTGTTGGAAACATAATTAAAACGCTGAAGAAAAGGGAGCATAGGTGATTGGCAACTGTCACAAACACTCAGACGGACCTCCGTAAGGACACTTGGCTTGAGAGATTTACTGCAAATGGAAAGATAAAAGAGAAAGATCAACATTAAATCGTCAGGGAATCGGATCAGTTTCCATTGATTTCAGAGTAAATTGTGTTGGTGAGATAGAGTTAGTGAAGATAGAAGTTAGAGAGCAGAGGAATCGCATGCACGATAGGGCGGCATGCAGGTTTCAGTTCCGAGTGATGGCTGGATTAGACTCAGTGAAGGCTTTAGCGGAGGCTCTGCAGGGTTGCCTCTGACTTACAAAATGGTTGGCAGAGGCTCCTTTGCCCTTGGCTTTGCCCTTGGCTCCTGCTGCTGTGCTACTGCTGCGACGTGCCTGCTCGTGGTCGAACTCTAGATCCTCCATGCGCTGAGTCAAGGCCAGTTTCTGCTGGATTGCCATGCGCAGCAGAGAGTTCAAGGTCTTCTTCTCATCCTCAGCAGCAGACAGTTGCCTCTGCATGTCATCGATCTGGGTCACATACTCGTCACACCTGAGAGGAGGAATCCAGAGAGGGGAGAGTCAGTGCAATAAAGAAAATGTTACTTATTATAGCCAGCAGGTGGAGCAGTTTCCCCGGTGTTGCCACTGTTGTCATATGTTTTATTCATTCCAAAGCCAGCCCTTTCCAGATGGAAGGTAGAAACTGCCAGCACGTTTCTAACCAACTGAAGAGTTACATCAGACTGCTCCCATGATGCTTTGTGTCTTGAATGAAGGCAAAATAAGAATAAATGCATTGTATATAATGCAGATTTTTAATACTATGTTATTATTTGTGCCCTTGTGCTTTTTTGGATGTTGGATGACATGATAATAAAAGATAAAAGATAATATTCCATACATAGCCATTAGAATAAGGCCACGTTTGCATCAGCTGTGTGCAAGCATATAAGACGATTTCATTTTCGGAGATGTCAAAACTTGTATTAACAAATAACTTGAAGGGAAACATGGCTGGTGATGGTGTCGTATTATACCGTGTAGCAAACATGGCTCGAAGGGAGGAGAATGTAGCAGCATCCTCCTTCAAAGCCTTGAGTTCATTGCGGAGCTTCATGATCGTCTCAGTCACCATGCTCTTCTCACTCTCGTATTTACTCTTCAAGTTGGCCAGAGCAACCTCAGCGGTCTGTAGGAGACACAAGGTTAAAGAATCGTTAATGCAATGACACTTATGTAATCTCCACTGGACACAGAATTGCCTCATTGTTGTCCTCTGACCTGCTTGTTGGCCTTGAGCACAGCTCTGAGAGTGGCGATCTGCTCCCTTTTGGTGCTGAGCAGGGACTTCAGTTTGAGGATCTCTCCCAGGCAGGCTTCTTTGTCCTTGTCTGCCACCGTGCTAAGCTCCAGGCTTGCTAACCTTTGGCGCGACAGCTCTGTGGTCCGGTCCACCGCCTGCTGCAGGTGGAGGATCTGGTCACGGATGATGGCCACTAGGTTGTAGATGTGCATGGGCTCTGGTCGGGGCTCTGGTCGGGGCTCCGGGGCTGCGGCCTTTGAGGTATCCGATTTTGCTTGTTCAGTCTCAGCGATCAGCCCATTGGTGAGGAGTACAGGCTCTTTCCCGCCTTGATCCCTTCTCATCACTGCCTTACCTTGCTTGTAGTAGTCGAGCATGACGCGGTTTGGGGTCTCGTTGTTGCACATACACACGTGGTTGTAGAGATTAGCCAGCTCTTCACTGAAAGTAACAAGTTCATCCTGTGCCACATTGAGGCTGCCCAGTGACTCCCCTGCAGCCTCGCTCACCAGCTGGAGCTCCTTCTCCAGTCGAGCCACTTCATCCTTATCCGCCTGGCTGCTCTTCTCCAACGACGCCAACCGCAACCTCAGCTCTTGAATGTCGCTCCCCAAACGCGCTCGCTCGTCTTCATACTGTGTTCGACACTCCTGGTACACAGACTTGAGCGTCTTCAGCTCCTGCCTCAACTCTCCAGCTTCAGACACAGCCACTGTGTATTTACACTGCAGGATCTCTGGTCCGTTGATGTCCAGCTCGTAGTAATCACCATCATCATGGCTGTCTCTGTCTTTCTCACTGTCCAGAGCAGACTGACGCTCCTTGCTGGCATGAAGTTTCCTCATTGCACTGAGGTTCTCTGTCAGCCTGTTGAGGGTCTCTTGCTGCTCTGACAGAGACCCATGAGCCTGCTCCAGCTGCTTCTGGCTCTCCTGCAGGGAGCCGATCAGGGAAACTTTCTCTCTCTCCACCTAACACAAAGACAGAGAAAGTTCAAGAATGTGCAACAGTAATCAAAATTTGATTTACAGCAACAGATCCAAACTTGTCTACATATCAGTGCAAAATGTCAAGTGAACAATATTCCTCAAGGCAGTGCTGAGCAACAATAAAATATTTAAAATAAACGATCATATATATTATAAATACACATTACACTCTGGATGCAATGAAAATGAAGCAATTTCTGATCTTGCTCACAGGCGTGGTGAGTATAACTGTAAAAAGTGGCACACAATGAAGTTATTTCAGTTTGAATTTGTTAATTGCTGTTTGTTACATTCAGCCACATATCACCTGTCTGTCTGTCACCCCAAGTCTGTTGGAAAGACAGGGTGGGGGAGGGTTCTGTGATCTCTGCTTGTGAGGGCTCAGACTGTGGCCTGAGTAAACTACACGACGGATTCAGACAACCTCACAACTATGTGTCTAATAATACAAATCTATTTCTGTGTGTTATATGTGACACATTGGCTAATAGGTGATAACTCGCGAGCCTCTAACCTGCATAAGCTGCTGTTTGAGTTTCTGGATCTCTGAGATGTTGAGCTCGCTCAGCAGGTCGTCCACCAGGCTGGGCGCTGGCTTGTTGTTCCCTGTAGCTCTGTTGCCTTCACCTCCCTTCACCAAGCCGTTCTCGAAGCCACGGATGAGGTCGTCGTTGTCGGCGTCGTGCAGTTTCAGGTTGTCGATGGAGATATTGAGCGAGCTGTTGTACAGAGAATCGCCGATGGTCATGTAGTGGGAGAGCTCCTTACGCAGGGTGGCCTTCTGCTCACGCTCCGTTTTGATCGTCTCCAAAGCCTCAGTCAGCTGTCGTTCGGCGATCTCTCGCAGACGCATGGCCTCCTCCAGCTGGCTGTGCAGGCACTGGCTGTCCTCCTCCAGACGACGGATCTCATGCTTCAGTCCTTCAAACTCCACCTGTGCACACACACAAAATCATAAACACAACAAAAATTCTCTATCACAGTATATATTTTAACATCAACCTAGTCTCCAGTGTGGAAAAACATCAAACCAAAGGGCATTCTCAAGTGTTTGAGCCATGACACCATGAATATGATGTTAAATTATAGGCTTTCAGCAATAATTAGGTCTTGCAGATCGTTTAAGGAACCTAATCCAATAGACTGACTGAGTCTCTGCAGTTGGTCCAAACATGCCACTCAGCCAACAATAAAGAGTCAGGATGTCATTACCTATAGCTATAATATTAGTATAAAAGTCAATACTGTTGAACAAAGCCTCTGTTTGCAAATCATGAGCCGTCCACTTCTGTATCTTGGTTGTCACATAGTTAGGTGTGCCTGGTCTCACCTGGCTCTGTCTCAGCACAGACACTTGTTTCTGGAGAGAGATGTTCTCGTCTTCCAGCTCGCTGTAGTCCTGCAGCAGACGAGTCTCCCGCACTTTGTACTCTCTGATGTCATCGCGTAGCTGAGTGCGCTGCAGCTCCACCAGCTCGGAGCTCTGCACGCAGCAGGAAAGAGGGAAAGAGCAAAAATAGCACTGTTATTAGAGGGGGGGGGAGGGGGGGAGGGGGGGGGGGGGGGGGACTGGAAAATACATAAACAATCCCCTCTGATTTAGCATAATATCATATCACCCCGGGAGCAAATCAGTGTGAATGTGAAACCACACTACATACCACAGGAGCAAGACTTTGGTAGGCAAATGTAACGATGGACGGACAACTACTGAGGTCTACTTACTGCTGAGGGACATCCTTTGTGTCACTCACAGTGTGGGTCATGACATCATCTTTCCGGCTGGGCTCACTGCCGACCCTCCCCCACTACAGACACACACCGACTCGACCGCCAGTGATAAAACTACTGGACCCCAACTTCCATTACAAAACTTTACAACCAGCTCTGTGTACTGAATCCCTTTCTGGTCATAATTGGCTTAAAAACTGTTGCGACAATGAGTCAGCGAGTCAAAAATACCAGAGTCAGTTCAGGTCTGCATATTAGATTTCAGATTTTATAGATCCATTAATATTCAAAACTGCAAGATAAAAATTGTTGCAGCCCTGTTGGTGATATTAACTATTTAGATGTTTACCTCTCTCATCTCCAGGGCGATAGAGGAGAGGCGATCGTTTTCAGCTTGGGCGCTGGTGTGGGAGTCTTTGGCCTGCCGCAGCTCATTCTGCAGCTCCAGGACCTTCTGCTGGTACTGGGCCTCTTTACTGGCAGACTCCAGGATCAGCGACTCTTCTCTGCTCTCCCCGTCTGCTGCTACCTTTCTGTGGGTGGAGTGAGCTTGTCCGAAGGCCTGAGAGGCAGAATAGACATCAGAGCATCTTAGATCCCAAGATACAGACACAGAACCACAGAATAATCACAAGCCGTGTTTAATGTGTGATGTGTTTACAATATCAGGACATGGTTGTCATCGATACCCAGAGCATAGGTCTGTCAGCACTCCTCTTCATGGTGTTACAGAAGCTGCTGAGTAGGCGCTGTGCTACCCTGTTACTACATTTCAGAGCTTGGAAAGACATCAAAGCCAGCACTGATTGGAACTAAATGGCATAAATCTGCTTTTGCCATCGTCATGTGACACACTGAGGGCGGATCACTTCCAAAGATGTTAATAACTCCTCCTCCTTATGTAAGCTCCTCCTGCAGCACTTAGTCCCTCCAAATGAAATCTCTGCAAAGTCATTTCTAAAATTGCATCTAAACTTAACCTAAAGCTAACTAAATGTTTGGTTTATGCTGGAGATCGTAATGAGTGTTACTTGGCCTGACTGGGAAGGAGCACAATTGTTTTCTAATCCTCAAGAATGCTCAACTTCCTGGGTTGATATCTCAAAGACAACTCACGACCAAAAATAACACACAGTCTTTTCCAAAAGTGTATGCTTAAGAACACAACACAATTCTACCTTTAGAGGTAATAACTACATTATTTTTTACATTCTTGACATTGTTCCATTTGTAAAGATAACATAAAGGCAACAACAAGCTGCTGCATCTGTAGCATATACAGTCACACTGAGGGACAAACCCAGCAGGATTCTGGTGGTGATTCATCCAACCCACATATGAGCACTAATGGAGCTGAACCCAACCTTGATTGGATGCCCAGCAAACGTCTCAGGCTGAAGAGTTAACAGTATCTACAGACAATCAGGTCAACACACACAGACACGTTAAATAGGATAAACAGGATAATGGTCGATTCCCACACTCAGCTGACATCCAGGCGTATAGAACACCCACTGAGACAGTGTGCCAAGCTGATGATGTAACACACTGAATCTTCTGTCCGAGAAAGTCTTGGAAAACCCGACAAAGATCAGCAGCTCAGCTTGGAAGAGGGAAGCAACGCAGTCAGAATCATGAGATACCCAGAAAATGTGTTACTACCAGATAGGAACAGATGAGTAGAACAGTGAGTCATTAAGGGACTGACCTGTGAGCATTAATAACACAACGAAGAGAAGTAACACCTTTACCAGACCATTCATCATAAACCCATTTGAAATGTCCCAAAGTTACTCTTTGAGTGGGAGCAACGCTGAGTTCCTCATTTTTCATTGACGTGTGACTAAAACTGCGGTCAGTTGAATGAGTCAGTGTGTATGCGGTAGTCAGTCATGATCACTGATGCCTATCTGGACAGTTTTTCTGAGTGAGATCAGTATGTGGAACAAATTGATCAGAGACAGACGGCCAATAAAAGCACACAGCACCCAGCTGTCACTTGAAGCAGGAGGTCTGTTCAAAGAGGCAGCTTTCGTTCTTTGTCCGTGTAACTTTTCAGAGTAAAACCCTGGACCCTCCTCTCACAACATGAACTGATGTAAAAAAGTATCAAGGTTAAGTCAAAGTCACCCCAATGACTAGTGGTTGAACCAGCTTCTTGGAACAGGCATTAGATCCTCATCACGTGCTCCTGCCTTGTTCACTATTTAAAGCAGCCACCTGTGTATCACATTTGAGGCCCTCTGATGTTGCTCATTGAGCTGAGTGTCAACCGCAACTACTGAATGTCCAGGCCATTGCAGAAGTGCCTTAAGATGGAGTTCCTCTAACGCACAATGCTGTCTTTAAGAGGAACAGCAGGGAAAAACCACAAATGTCTGCACAGCCATTTTTACCTACATGACAGAACACGTCTGAGGCGGCTTTTTTGCTTGATTGATGGATATCTCAGCTCCGATGTGGTGGGTGCTGATTTCCTGCCCAAGCTAAGCTTTACACTGAATCCTGTAGGATCTTCTGGCATCATAAAAGTGTCCATGTTTATAGAAATCTATTACTAATACACAGTCTACACCTCATCTCATGTTATGTTATAACCCAAGCAAATGATCCGCCCCCGCAGCCCCTCTCCTAAAGCCCGGAGCGCAGACTTTCCATTACATCTGCCATTCTACAGACTGCAGGAGTAAAAACATAAAGAAAACAAATAAAACTAAGTAATTTGGATCACTTTAAATGCCACATCTACATTTACAGGGTGCAGTTCCCCTATGACTTACCATCACAAATCCTTGTTGTCAAAACAAACATGCACATACTGTAAGTAAAAGACCTGCTGTCATGTTTTGGTCTTGCAAACAACACATAAGTCACAGGACACAGACGTGGGGGTCATCAGTGTCTGGTTTGCTCAAATGCACCATTGTTACCTTTGGGTCATACATAACTGGGATGGAAACACTTCTGCAAATAATAAATCAGGGTTCACGATGCTCATAAATCCCATGTACGCATTTGATCTGTGGAGATTTGTTTTGTTGACTGAGAGCAAATGTTACTGTTAGACCCTCAGCAATAACTCACAACTACAGCATTCCTTGCCACATAGACAAGAAAACGTAATGACAGACACATGCAGCTGCAGCAGAGGATAATCTGATAAACATCAACCCCAAATACCAAGAGTTATTAAGGGCAGGTCCACTTTCAAGCCTACAAATAATCAATAAATGATTGATAATCCACTTGATGTTTGATTCTGATGTGTGTTTAGGATTTCGTCAGAGATTTCGCCTACTTAGCTGAGGTCATATATCGCTGTTATTATTATTTAGCAAACATATTAACTCACATCGTGGCTTAAAAATAAGTCGCATTATGGGTGATAAACGTTCTGTTTGCCTTCGGAACTCTAAGTCATAGAAAAACTTTGGAAGAGCCCCAAACTAAGCCCGCATTATACACAGAGATAGTTTAAACGCTGTTAAAAAAAAAGGGAGAATATTTTTTTTTCTGCAGTTGGCTGTTATAAAGTACCGTGTGGCCCGCTGTGACCCCGGCTTACCTCCTTCAGCTGATCCAGCTCATGCCGGACCGTCTCGTATTCGGTTTCCAGCTCCTCAAATCTCTGCTTGAGCTGCTGTTTCTCCTCCAGCACCGCCAGTCCATATTCCGCCGCCTGGATCTTTTCCTGGGTGGTTTCGCGAAGCTCCCGGGAGAGACGCTCTATCTCGACGCGGAGCCACTGAGGCCCGGCCTCTGTCACCAGCACCGCTTCGGGATATTCCTTTTCCTCCATGGACATCTTGGCGAGCCCGACACACAGCGATAACGGGACCCAGCCCAGTCGAGAAAAGCTCCCAAGACAGGCACTCAGCGCCTTCTTTGTCTGGGCGCCATTGTCGAGGCTTCAGTATCGTTCAGATGCCTTTGCCTGCTTGATTCACAATGTTCAATCCAGAGAATACTTTTAGCATTCTCTGTTTAATGACTTTCTACTGTCGCTATGCGAGGCTGAGAGAGGAAACTTCAGTTGAGATCATCGGTTGGCGTAAAACAAGACTCCACGCCATTCAAACCACAGCGAGCGGTACGGGAAATGTAGTTTTAAACGTGAGGCCAAAACCTCAAATAATACCTACATTGTGGCATATTGACGTCATATCCCATAAGGCATTGCGGCAGCTTGCAGGGTGTCTCGTGGAAATGATGTAGCAGTGCCATCCAGAGGGGGTAAGATGAAGTTACAATTATATCGACATTGTCATCATATATTATTTTAGTTTATATTATATTGTATCACAGTAAATTCTATCTTATCTTATGTTATACAACTATATGTGTATGTATGTAAATGTGTATATATCCAGGGTGCCGAATAATGGCTGCCCTGCAATAATTAGAAGTCGCTTTGGATAAAAGCGTCTGCTAAATGACTAATGTAATGTAATGTAATGTTTATGTCAATACAATGAGCACCATTCCTCCAATCGCCTCCAAACTTGCTAGAAACATTGTTCAGCAGTCTGGCATTTGTATTGGGTGCATTAGCATTTAATTTAGATTTTTATTTTATTTTTCATTTCCCAAATAATAGTAGTGGAAGACATGAATGGAACCATCCTAGCACCTCCTATAAGCATATCGTAAATGATGTCATGGTTGACACACTGACATCATATTGAAAAGCTGAGATATACAGCGCATCACTGTTTGTTTCAAAATCCTGCTGGTTTTTATTTGTTAAAATGCATGTGTCGGTGCAAGAGGGATACATTTGGTCTGTTACTGGTAAGATTCTATTTATATGAGTAGGTAGATATTTGCAGGAGGAATCACTGGTCAGACAATGAGCGAGTTGGCATCAACCTTCCTCCACCTGTGCTCGCTCACAGCCATGCAGCTCTACACAGACAGTTGTATTTCTGGTGGTTTATTTTCCATTCATAGCAATAGCAAGAGGAAAAATCACTAACTAAACAAAATAGACAAAGTAAATTATTAGAATAAGTCAAATATATCAATTGATTTGTTAGCTACTGACTTTTCCCCTGAGCCCCAGGGCAGTCACACAGTCTGAGAACCCCTCTTATTATGTTTATAACTGTTATTTATGAAGAAACAGTGCTTATGAATCCAAAAGTAAAACTATGTCTTATCTGGGAAGTCCCACATATCTCTAGCAGTTAAGAGTGATCGGACGAGGAAGTTGTGACTCTTGCTGGCTCCACCTATTGGCACTAAATCTGAGGTGAGCAGCAGCCTTGAACAGGTATTTCCACTTATTGACTTTCTACCTTGTGTTCGCTCTTTCTTTACCCTTCTACCTCCTCTTTCTTTATTTCTGTCAAGCAAATTTCCGACAGATGACGATTGTTTCTGTTTCAGGAATGTGGAATGGACGTCATCGGTGATCTTTACCACCATTGTACGTTGTTATTTTGTAATAAAAGTGAAAGCAGTTGGCCCTTGCAACGGCAAACATATCTCAATTTCTTCACTTTGTATTTTTAGACAAATATTACCATTTCTTTGCAATCTGCTTTGGCCTTGGATGGGGAATGACGCTATACAGGCCCTTTTACTGTAAGTGTTCATAAAAGCTTTGAAAATCAATATGGCAAATAAGAATGATCAGTTGTGCAATACTTTCTACTGTATTTTAAAGTCGAGTTAAGTTCAATTTAAACTGTATTTGTTTCATTTCCAGCACTCGTCGTTCCAACAGTTTTGGCTCTGCTGTTCACCATCATGTTTGAGGTCATGGGTTTCCTGACTGGTAAGACGAAGTTTTAAGGGTTTTCAAGTTTTCAAGGGTGGCATAAGGGTAATATGCATAACATTCTACTACTACTGATGTTCAGATGGTTAAAGCTTGATTTTACATACTTTTCTTCATCTTTATGTCTTGTTTGAATCCTTGTCTTCACGAGTAACAATATCAACATACGTTTTATGTCCCTTGCAGATGTGCCAGCCCACACAAAAAGATGTAAAGGTCCTCCCTATGAGAGAGGAGGTACTTTACTAATTAAAGCCTCATTCACTCTATTCTATTCTTCTATTCCTCATTTCATGCATACGGAAGCTGTTTTATGTCAACCTCAATAATGAATTTCTCAACCTGGAGGTCAGAGAATCATTTGAAGGAGACATGATGATGACAGGGTTTATTTCAATACGTGTTGTGAAAACAACGACTTTCAATTCTAACTTCATGAATTTATCTGCACCCAGAATTGATCATCATTTAAAGATTAACATCATCTTCAATCTCTCTCTCCAGATGTGTGTTGGGGATTTGGTTTTGCTATCTTTGCAGCTTTGCTGAACCTCAACTCCTTACATGGTGACTAAACATACAACAGTACTTTTTGTGTATACTGTACGTGAGATTCCTTTAATTGTTCTGTGTAAACTATGCTTCATTCCAGTCTACACGCTGTCTTATGGAATCGGAATCATTGCGTTTGCTGTCAGGGGAGCAAAGCGGAAATACAGCGCTTTATGGTAAGTTGCAATGTAGGTTCTTGATTCAACTGCACGGATACACAAACATAGTAGATTTTGAGATTATATTGTATTCATATTATGATAAAATGTTTGTCTTTGTTTGGGCAGGGAGCTGAGAAACAGATGGTGAAATAACTGGTAGAATGATCTTGGGACTATCTAGGACTGCTGTATGTCTCTACAAGGGCAAAGGTCAGAGCAGGGTTTTAAGAAATGCACTTTAAAAATGTATGCTGAATTCTACCTGGACGTCATGTTGTCCCCCATGGAGTCAATGTATTTGCCTCTTCACATGTACAGAATGTCTATGATCTTATGATCCTTCTGTTTTTGGAGGCTACCAAATATGTATAAAGATGCTCAGGGATGCACAGGGAAGAAATATTAGTTTTGAAACATGTTGTGCAGAATACCTTTTGCATTATTCATCAGAAACTGTGAATCTAATACTTGCGTGCAATATTTAGCTTAGCCACAGATTCATACTGTTGAAACTTAAACATTCAAACACACTAACACAACACAGTGTTCAGGAATAAAGAAAAATAATGATCAACTCCCAAAATGCTTTATTACATGAATGTAGGATACGTAAAAAAGTCAAGAGACAAAGAAAAGAAGTGTTTTTTCTTTCCTCCACATTCACAGCCAGACATGTTCTCTATCAAACACTAGAGGGACCTGTTCTCTTATTCTCTTACAGATGGCACCACATGAACAGCTAAGACATGGATAAAAAGTGTGTATTTTAATGATTTATTGCAGATTTATGTCCTGAAATACATTTTTCAATTCAACACCAAAGGCAATGATGAATTGCAATGATACAACTTTTGTTAACCTGAGCAGTTGAAGTTTCCTGACGATGATGATGCATTTAGACTTTGTGTTCACTAATGTCTACAAACAGAACAATTTACTTGGCTACAGACCATTGTCATGACAAATACCTAAGTTTAATACTTTAAACCTACCATACTTCACCCCACCAGCCACTTCAGAGCAATGCAAAAGTACTGGAAGTTGAATAAAAATGAGTTAAAGAGAATTTCAAAAACACACAACGACATCACATGGTACTGAACGACAACATGAAGGAATAGTGAGCATCCACTAGTAACTGTTGATTCTCAATTATGGCCACATTTTATTTACTGAAATGGACCCATGACAATGCTGGGTGACAGTGAGGATATGGATGTTTGGAATGTTTTTGTGTGATGTGATGGATGCATGAAAGAAAGAGATTAAAATGTGGTTCTTCAATACGTAGGGGACAACATCACAGTGAAAGGATTTAAAGTTGGGCGAAATCTAATCATGCTTGACTTGGGATGTTGGCGGTTGGGGTCAGGACAAAGCTACTTGGCATTGGCAGAGGTGCTGATCATCTTGCGGACAGCCTGGGCGATGGAGTCACGGTCCAGGCCGTAGACCTTGAGCAGCTCGTGCGGTTTGCCGCTGCGGGGAACTTGGGACACGGCCAGACGACGCAGAGAGAAGCCAGACTCATTGGCCAACGCTGAGCACACCGCCTCCCCGAGGCCACCTGTGTAACAACAATTCATCATGTTGGACAGATGCAAAGAAAAGACAAATGGACCCAGAAGAGTGCCTCATCTTCCTCCTTAGATCTGGTGCCTCACAGCCAGCACAGAAACATGAGCAGAATCAGATATCGTGTGTGTCTAGCTAAGCATATGTACTACTAAACTACTAAAAGACATTTCCCGATCAGTACTGTGATTATGTACAGTTTGTATCTACTTAACTAACTTTTCCGATTTCTCCTATACTTCTACTGTACTACATTTTGGAGTGGATACTGTTCTCTTTACTTTACAACATTCCTTTGATGGCTGTTTTAAGAAATTGATTAAATTGAATAAGATATTACGTCATTGTTTAGGCTTGATTGTAATTGAGACACAATATTAGGATTTTTAGAGACAGGACTCTTCCAACACAAACTATTTGAGAATTCCAGTTTTGTAGATATTTATGATTTCATTCCACTGTTTTATTATTTCATTGCATTAATACTTTTTCATCCGTCTGGATTGTGTGTCACCGGGGATATCCCACATTAGACTGATCCCTTATATCATTGGTCGAGTCACATCTGTGCCACCCCCCCACTCTCCTAACAGGCAGTGGGAATGTTGCTGTCTGTGCTTTCTGGGTCACACACGGCCCCACGGGCACCGTCTCAGTTGAGGACATCTGACAGCACTCTGCCTCACACTCGCACAATCTACCACAATACCAACATATCTGCCTCATCTGACTGTGGCCAGTAAACATTGCATTGCTCTGTCAATGCTCCAGTAGAAGCACAAAGCATCACAACAAATCTTTACAAATGCCACAGATGCACACGTACATTACGCTTAGACGCTTGCGGCCTGGTTGGTAGCGCGCGTAAGATATAAAAGCTGCACTACCTACCGTCATAGTAGTGGTCTTCCACAGTGATGATGCGTCTCCTGGTGGCACGTGTGTGGTCGACAATGGTTTTGACATCCAGCGGTTTGATTGTGAAGGGGTCAATGACCCTGACAAAGATCCTCTCTGGAAAATTAATTCATTCACAGGTGGCTCTTTAGTTGATCTAAAAAAACATTTACTTTAAAGCTATATCACATTAATTTGGTACTTTTGCGTGTTTCAAAGGATCCCACAAACATGTAAACAGTGAAATTTCAAATCTGCACATATTGAAGCTGGAAGCCAGACTCAAGCAAAATCTCATAGGTTTTATCATCATATAATTAACATTTTGTACCTTTCTTTAAATATTCGGCTGCAGCCAGAGCCTCATGTAGGGTCACTCCTGCTGCCACCACAGTCACCTGGTCCTCCTTGCTCTGGTGCACCACCTGACAAAGGCAAAGGTACAATCAGGTGAATTTGATGCTCTAAGTGACCATACAGTTAACAACACTTTACTGTAAAAGTGTAACTGGCTTCTCACCTTAGCCTGTCCAACATAGAAGTCTTCATTGCTGTTATAAATCATGGCATTCTCTTGGCGGCTGGTGCGGATGTAGCAAACACCCTTTAGAGACAAACGACATGGCATTCGGGTAAGTAAATAGGTTATTTGCTTTTACATGCAAAATGTTTCAAAGATGCTGTAGCAAATCCTTAAATACCCTTGCGATGAGGCTTTACCTTTGTGTTTGCTGCCAGTTCCACGGCCTTCTCTGTAGACACGCCGTCACTGGGATAGAAGATGGTTGCAGTGGGTAGAGCCCTGAACATAGCCATGTCCTCCAGACCCATCAGAGAGGGGCCGTCCTCACCTGTAAGTATATTTCAATGGTTTAATTTCCTACACCGCACAAATAAAATGATCTGCAGGTCAGGTGTTCTGGTTCATGCAGTTCCACAAACATTAAGCATGCTAGTGTACCTGCACTAACAGAGGGACACCTTGTTCCCTAGGTGACAGCTTCCAGGAGAGACAGGAGGGGTGAGAGAGGGAAGGACTGAGGGCTAGTGGTAAGTGCACAGAGGGTCAAAGGGTGAGGAAAACACAGAATTAGAGGGAGAGTTTGTGCACACACACACACACACACACACACACACACACACACACACACACACACACACACACACACACAAACACACAAACACACACTCAGTGTTGCTGTTTATCACAATTGGGGTTGTGAGGTGAGAAGTGTGATCTGAGGACAAGGAGTGATGGTGAGTGGTCGGGTTCAGCGTGAGGAAATAAGGGTGAAATCGATGGAGGTTTTTAATGGTTAGAGGGTTTTCTCACCGGGGGACAGGCCGCAGTGGGTGCCGCACAGGTTGATGTTGCTCTCTGAGATGCCGGCTGTGCAGAGTTGGTCGTAGGCGCGGGTGAAAAGGGAAGCGAGCGTGCTGGCAAACACCACGTTCCTCTCACGGGAAGCACAGCCCATCGCAACACTGACCTGGGAAATAAATCGAGTCATGAGTTAATCTTTCTGTATTTTGTTGGCTCATCCACTCCAAACCTAATTAATCTGGATTAACATAGAAACAAGCTTTTGATTGTTACGCCGTCAAGTTACTCATTCAAATACCAACTTAACCTTTGTCCTTTCTCACGCATTTTGCCAGATGCCTCTACACTTGCACGTGATTAATAATTTATCACTGAACACACCTGTCAAAAGTGTTCATCATCATACGCACGCCTGACCCAGATTGCTGTAACAGCATCAGCAATAAATGTGCAAAGAGACATCAGATAGAAAACAATGACAGAGCTACAAAGAGGAACATTGAGACTCTACCTAGAGGTACTACTGGCCAGAGGAGAAGCCACAGTAGCTGGCTCAGGTCTCAGCCCACTAATACATTATAAATGGTTAACTCCTCTATAATTTATTAACTAACTCAGACAACCAGCTGTTAGATAAGAGGATGCAGTCCACGCCATTATATCATATAAATAGGAAGAGGAAGAGAAAGAGAAAACTACGCTGTGAATCATATAAAGGATATTAGACATACATTTGTTGCATCTAAAGGCCTTCAATAGTCAGCATTTCTGTCTTTTTACAGCTTTATGTGGAACAGGCATAATCTTAGTGATTCATGTAATATCAAACCATGTTCTGCTGAGCATTGTAGCACTCCACAAAGCGGCTGGGATACTCGTTCTTGAATATGTTAGAGCAGGTAAGATTGTTGGTGTCTCCGTCGAGGGCCACAACACATTCGTTGTAGCGGCCAATCTTGGCCAGTGCCATCCCGTATGCCTTCCTCGTCGCAATCTACAGGCAGAGACAGAGACAGAGCATCAATCCAACTGTGTGAACGCATAACAAACTGTGCATTTGAGTTTGTGTTGTCTGCAGACACAGAGGCTGCTGGGTATGACTGAGGTCTGCAGGTTTGTGTTTGCGTGATGACAAACCTTTTCTCCGGCTTTGTAGCTGGGTGCACTGGGCATTCTGACGTGCCGCAGGCTGACAGGCGGGGAGTCTTCCATGGGAGCGGCTGGATACAGACGTTTGCTGCTGTTCAGGATGCGGCTCTGCAGATCCTTCAGGGCCGCCTCCGCCATGTCTTTGGGCAGAGGCTTGTTGTACCAGCCAGACTTATCCTCCACAGCTGAAACCACAAGGTGTATAGATTCAGAATTGTGACAGACGTGCAAACCTCACTGATTTCTGATGCTGTGTAGATTGTCTGCATGTGAGGTATAATGCAAATTGTGAAAATCTGGTCGTTGTTGACAGGATGAAGAGATGTTAGCGGGTAAGTACCTGGAACGCCTTTGCCTTTGATGGTTTTAGCAATGATGGCAGTGGGTTGATGGCGTGTCTGGCTAAGAGCTTTGCAAAGCTCCTCCACACTGTGTCCATCCACAATGATGGCACGCCAACTGCACACACACACACACACACACACACACACACACACACACACACACACATACACACACACACACACACACACACACAGAAAGACACAGGCTGGTTGGATACACACTCAGATCGCTAGATTACATCACAAGGGATTAACACTGGATCTTACAAAATACTGTGTGTTGCCATGTGCATGCTGCCACACACATGCACACAAGATTGCTTTACTACACTTTAGGAAGCTTCAGTTTTATACATTACCCAAAAGCTTCACAGCGTCTCTGATATTTCTCCACGTGATGCTGCAGGGGCACTGCATCACTTTGATCTACATGGTTGACGTCCATTATGGCCACCAGGTTATCCAGCTGGTAGTAAGAGGCGAACGACATGGCCTCCCACAGGGCGCCGTCCCAAAGCTGACCATCCCCCAGCAGGCAGTACACGCGATAACTGAAGTGGAAAAAGTGCAAGAAACAGTAAAGTGTGTGTGTGCGTGTCACAAAAATGCTGTCTGAAAATTTTCCACTCCACTCCCTTAATCTGACAGGGAGGGTTGGGCACCAGCTGTGAAACGAGAAGTGTGAGCTCTCTTTAGGGCGTGAACACTCTGTTTCACCAATGAATCCCTTAAGACCATGAGTTTAGAGGAAAACTGAATTAGATTGAAAGATATTGACAATTTAAAACAATAAACTGAGGTCAAATACAACACGGTTGAATGCACAATGTCTGATATTGACTTTGAGGTGAAATCTGTGTGATTGGTCCATACATCTGCAACGTGACTGCTTTGTCCGTGATTATTAGAGCAGAAGAATTGGAAGAGCAGAGCATGGAGCCTACACACAACCATGAACTAACTAGACACATCAAATCCCTCTTAGTGTGAGAGAGACAACGGACTAAAAACACACGAGATACATAAACACACCAAAATGGGGGACATTGGCATTGTGCCCCAGTTGAGCTGAAGAGAGATTGAATGTATATATATGATTTTATACCCAAATATACATTAATTAGAATAAAGTGTAGAATTCGTTGAATTGTGTCAGTGTCTGTGTTTGATCTAGTACCTGGCCTTGTCAAGGTACTTCCCGGTGTATGCCATTCCACATGCAACACCAAGACCCTGTCCCAGTGAGCCAGTAGCTACATCCACAAAGTGCTGCCTCTGCAATACACACACACACGCGCACGCACACACACACACACACACACACACAGAGTGAAGTGTTATTACAGAACAGCGTGAGTGTTTGTACACAGTTTGTGCTCCATTAGGTGTTTTGTGAGGTGTGAAATGGGACAGCTCACAGGTGCGCTGTGGCCCTCCAGGGTGGAGTGAACTTGGCACAAACTAAGCAGCTCGCTCTCCTTCATGAAGCCCGTTTCAACCCACATGGAGTACAGAGCCGGAGCCACCTGAGCCTGCAGGGAGACACAACAGCAACACGCAACGCTGAGGTGAAAAGAGGGAAAAGGTCTGATTTGTGCGTGACACTCACAGATAAAGTGTGTCTGTCTCTCACCTTGGAGGTGATAAAGCGGTCATTATTGAAGTTCCTGAGGTTGTCAGGATGGTACTTCATGTTGTGGAAGAAGAGCACAGACATGATTTCCGCCACGCTGCAGCATGACGTTGGATACCTGGATGACGGGGGAGAAAATGTTATTCATACATTCATAAATCACCTTAAGATTGAAATCAGAGGTTCCATTCCAAGAAGTAGATTTTAACAGTTTAAATCCAATAATCCCCTCATTTTGAATATATTAGTGCAGGCAGGTGATGTTACTGTACTGTATATCGGGGCTCATGTTTCCAGAGCTGAAACGTGCTACAGCGGCCTGATGCCCCTTTGTTCTCACTGGCTAAGGCGTCCCTCTAGATCAGAACAAACTATATCAATAATTGTGATTATGATAAAAAGTCGTATTTGTTATCAAAACTATACATTTCCATCTTTCATTCACTGTATTTGTCTTCATTTCATTACTGTTGTGTCAATGTCCCTCGTTCCAGACAACAATAGAATGAAAGTGTTCACTCACGCTATTGTTTCAGCATTTCTCAGGCATTTCAAATATATACATTGAGTTAATACTTTATATGTATGTATGCAAAATGAATGAATAAAAAAAAAAGACCAATCATAGGACTGATCATAAGAAACTGAATAATAGATCAATTTATAGTGACATGAAAATGATTTTGGGTGGAGCAACCGTGTCTTATTCTTCAGTGAATCCTTTTGTCTCCAATACTATGTAGTAGCATGAGACCCAAAAGTGAACGTGCACGTGTCTCAATAGTATTTGAAATGTGAGAGTTGCGATACCAATATAACAAAGCTCTGAGATGAGACACAGAAGACCTAAATTCATGAATAAAATGCAAGCTGCAAGCATCTAACGTTCAGATCTGTACTCCACCCAACATCGCACGTGGTTGTCCTTCGACGCCTCTATGATATGAGTGCATTTACCCATACAGTATATTCTATATCTAATTATCCTGAAAAAATACTTACAAAAATAAAACACATAAATATAAATACACTGAAGCACTTTAATGACCATTTGAAAATATTTTATCTACTAAGCCTAACATTTGATCTCAGGTGTGAAATCATTATATTCCAATATAATAATTTCACCCATTTATGAAAATTAAAGGATTTACACTCACATATATTATATATAGGTGATTATTTTCACACTTTTGATCACAATTTATCTCATTAGAAACTATGGATGATCAAAGCAATGGTACATGAGAACAAAGGCAGAACATGCTGTACACACGTGTATGAGTGTGTTCCTGTGCAGAGTCGAGCATCTATAGATTGCTTTTTATCTATTGCTGTTGCAAAGAAATCTGAAGTTTGCATGATCTTTTCCATAGCTGTACCTATTTTTATGAACAGTGTATATTTCTGGTGTGGGGTGACTCACCCACTGCCCCCTGCAGTCGTGGCTTTGATGGAGTTGATTCTGAGGCGATTTGCAATGTTCCTCAGCGCCTGCACTGTCTGCTGGTCCGGTTTGTGATAATCCTCCATGAAGACAAAATGCTATGTTCCGCAGTACCAGAAAAGTGGTGTATGATTCTTAGCTTCAAGAGCAGCACCTGCGTGTGTCTTTGTGTGTGTGTGAGAGACAGCGGCAAAGACACAGAACTGATTCATGCAGATACACATAATACCATCCCACAGACACATGCGTACGGATGAAGAGGCAGAGAGGAGGGGGAACCCAGTGACGTAGGCTGGATGTACTGTACATGAGTGTGTGTGTGTGTGTGTGTGTGTGTGTGTGTGTGTGTGTGTGTGTGTGTGTGTGTGTGAATGTGTGTGTGCGTGCGTGTGTGTGTGCGTGTGTGCGTGTGACAGATGAGAGGAGGAGTGAGTGTTGAGTACGCTGAGTCTTATCCTATCCCATTCTTATTGTGAAGTGCTGTGTTTGAGCAGGTCATTGTTTGTTTCCATTGATGTGTAAAAGAGGACAAACTGTGGAGGATGTGAGTGACAACAAGTAAGAGAGAGAGAGAGAGAGAGAGAGAGAGAGAGAGAGAGAGAGAGAGAGAGAGAGAGAGAGAGAGAGAGAGAGAGAGAGAGAGAGAGAGATTGTTGTTGTGGCACAGGTTAAAACACATTCACTGCTGGAGGTTCACTCCACTCACCCTAATCTCCTCATTCCAAACATATCATCAAACCCAGCAGGGATAAAAAGTGAAACCTGTTTTATACTCATAATTCATGCAAATGGTTTGCCAACATAACTTTCACAGCCAGAACCAAAAGAAAAGCCATATTTCATGTCTGTGCACAAAAGAGTGCAAACACGTACACACAGTACACAATTCACATAACAACAAATCACCTCCTGCCATCTAGAGGATAATCTGTGTGAGTACATGTGATTATATTGCATGGTCGCACGGTTGTATTCTAGACATCACACACCAGAGGTCACTGTCTCCCCATAAATCTCTGAGGATGCTAATGGGTTCTGAGGTGCAACTGCTCTATTACACAACAACATGGAAAAAAGCACAATAATACATTATTTACTCTAAAGGAATCTAAAGAACCGTGATTGCCACCCACCACCACCACCACAGGGAGTAATGACATGTCAGTCTCATCTCAGTGAGCACAAATAGTTTTTCAAATGGGAGCTGAAGAGGAAAATTAAACCTATGAATGTTCAATTAATTTCTAATGTTGAGAGCCAATGAATAACACATTTAAACCATCGGCATTTCAATTAATTAACACAATAATGAAATGAAACCCATTAATTTCCCTCTGCACTGCGTCGTCCATGTTGTCCCCTGTGCCCTTTGCTGTTGCACGGAGGTCACACATCCCAGCACCTCTGCCCTCACAGAGACGGAGATGCCAGCCATCTTTCAAACCCCCCACTACTCTCCTGCTTACACCGACACCGTCCTTCTCCCAGTTTCTAGCAACTGCTCATGGGCTCCTGGGTCCTGTCAGAAAAGCTTTTCTTCACAGAGCCCCACAGGTGCCAGCCAATGGAAATCTGCAAGGAGGACGCCATGTGATGCCGCGCAACCAATGTCGTGCACCAAAAACAGCACACTTCCTGGAGGGAAAGTACACTCAGAGAGCATGAATGTTTCTATTTTTAATCTCTCTGGCAGAAAAAGAGGAGCAAAGCAACCATTTTTAAACAATGCCTTAATATAACACAGAGGATGTGTGATTTTTTTCCAACACAATGCAAACACAAACGTAGCCACCATTGGGCTTGAGTGATTAATGGGATTTTGGAAGCAGATGCAGATACAGATACAGAGTTCACATGCACCCATATAGATGTAAATAAAGGCACATGCAACTGAATGTAAGAAAATTCTCAAGTCATGAACACACACACACACACACACACACACACACACACACACACACACACACACTCATCTGGTACACTGCTTTAATGCCAGTTACTCCTTTAGGCTCGAGCCTCTTCTACTCTGCTCTTATCACTCCATTCCCTTAAATCGCTCTTCAGTCACCATGATGACACAGCACTTGCCCTTCTATATGACAGCTGTCCGTCACCTGAAGGATCCACCAACTGACAGCACATAGGACAAGAGCAGGTGAAGTGCAATTGAACTGTGAACAGCCTATTCAGTCAGAGAGAAGGACTGACAGAGATGGAAGGCCGTAGTCAAGAGAGAGATAGAGGGAAGTGAAGACAAAAGGGACTATTTGAGTTAGATGAATGAGCATGTGGGCGAAGAACGGAAGAAAAGCAAGAGAGAGCAAGCTTTAGAAGGAGAAGATGATGAGTGTGTGTGTGTGTGTGTGTGTGTGTGTCTGTGTGTGTGTGTGTGTGAGAGAGAGAGAGCAGGGGTTAAGGCTGAGCGTGCGTTGTGGGCTCAGTGGTGAAGTTGACGATACACTGGGAGAACAGCTGTGCTGCAGGGCTTTCAGGCTCCATCACCACTGCTCTCCTTCAAGAAGCTCCACCACCACGCACACTCACACACAAATGTACACACAACACTCGTGCAAAACCACTGATTGCAGCATCGGTGCACACGCGTGTGCCGCTACCAGGTCGATTTATTCGTGTGCTGATCGGGGGAGTCGGACAAGAAAGACGTGGTGATGTTTCAATCCTCCAAAACCTTCTTTGAGGTTATGTGCTTGCAAAAATGTGATTTAGAGGGAGGACATAAAAGCGAGATTAAATGAGAATAGGACAAGAGAAAAGGTATTTTACAGCTCTGCATTAGGTTCTCATATATATTAGAGATTTATTGCATATCAGATTGTAACAGTGCTGCAGAAAGAGATGGAATGGGTAAAAGGCATAGACAGAGTGATAAAGGCTTTAGGGTGTTAAAGTTAAAGTTAAATGCAAAGAAATAGCAGCTGAACTTGGTAATGTTATTGATTCAACAACATCTTAATCTTTGTAAAGGTTTGGAGGCCAAAGTCACATACATGGGAACTTGGCTGTAGCAGAGAATGAGCTTAGATTATCTATGTGTACACTTGCTTTCGTCTGATATACCTGTTTTACAGTATCAATCATCAGTCATATCACAGTTCAAGACAAGGATTTATGTGTCAGAGGGGTCATCAGACAAATACATCAGAAAATGTATTGCACAAAGAAAGAAATATCGAGAAATTTCAAATACTGTACAATAAGAATGGTCCAAACTTCCCCCAGAGGCCACCGCACCCTCAGTGGTTTGACTCCATTTTCAGTTATAACTGAACTGCAATGCGCCACCCTCACTGGCACTACAAACAGGGCTTGTGCATGTTTCAAGGGGAAGGTTAGATGAAGGCTTTGACCAGACCACACATTTCACACAGAAACACACAGACACACACCAGCTATTTCGGGGTGACTGAACACTGAAACATAACTGCTGTTTTCAGTTTTATCTGCACTATCATCCACTAACTTTGGGAGGAAACTCACCAGTACAGAGAAAGAAACAGGTCAAGAACAACAGGAAAGAAGGACAAATTCTGAAGGGTTGGGCTGAAGAAGGAAAGAGAATATGATATGTTAGTGGATGCCAAAGTTCTGATGTTACTGCATTTATATCACTGGACAGGATTAAAGCTTAACATTTTAACAACAAATGTGTCGAATCCATTTGCTAACGTTCATGGGCTGTTGCACAATTACCACCATCAGAGAGGTGAATAATTCAGGAAGATTCTAGAAGAAAGCATTATCCTGTGCAGACAGGTAAGCTGATACGGGCGAATTGTCCCTGCCTGCTCGCTCTGTCATTCTCCACTTCTCTCAGCAAAGCGTTGGGCTTGCAACCTGCTGCAGCTGTCACTCACTGACTGAGCCACCAGGGCGATGAACGCCTATTGGTCACTGTCAGTTGGGACTTAAAGGTAATTAATAGTCTTGAGGATTGTGACAAGTTTGACATTATGGCTCTTAAGCATTAGAGTTTGTGTGAATGGCATTTTGTGATCTTTACTATGCCAGTAAAATGCAAGGTTAAAGGTTTTGGGTGTTAAACGTTTCTTTCTCTCTGCGGCCATCTGGGGTGGCCTACTGCATGCATGGCAGATGTACAGGTGCAGGTCAGTCAGTGTTCCTACTTAATTAATTTATAGGGGCAAACAAACATGCGTGTAAGGTAGGACGATATTTACCACATCTACATTCCAAACAAGTCCTAACAAAAGCTGATATCATAAGAGTTAATGACTTGAATTCATAATTTATGCTTTTTAATACATTTTTACAGGACTTATCTTGAAATAACATTGTCATGCTTGTTTGTTTGTTTGTTTGTTTGTTTGTATCTAGAATATTCCAGTATATGCTAGATGACAAAGAGCGGTTGTAATGGGAGAGAGGTATGACTGTTACAACCACAGCAGGCAGTGACGGTGTTGTCTTACCTTTTCATTATGACTGCTGACCCTGCTGGTAGCACTACAACATTGTGATATATTTTGCCATCTGGAATACAAGTTGCACATTCTCAGCTATTCCTGCATTTCAGTCAGGTGTTATAGGTCTGCATTGCCTCTGTGTGGTTATGTATTATAATAGTAGTTGTGTAAACAAAGGAGGATCCCTCCAAAGGCTCTGAGGTCTCTGCTGGTTTGGCCGCTCATCTGTGAAATTCTGTGCACTAAAGTTTTACTTGTAGATGATCGGAGTTGAATGATCTCAATGATGAAAATGTATTCAATATTTATTTTAAAAGGTACTTAAGGGAAAGCTGTTTTTGATCTATGTTCTGGTGATTATGAGATCTGGGTAGTAAAAAGAGAGAATAGAGATGTAGGTTTGTTTTCTTGGCAGCTGATCATGCTTATAGCAACAGGGTGAGGGACTCAGACATCCTACAGTCCTACCTTAGACCAGGACTCATTTCAGATATATGGGGTATCTGATCAGATGCACATGGTAGTATACTTCCTTATCTTATTACTTTAAACTGGACAGGAACATTGTTTGCCAACCTGCTGCGCTATGACAGTATCTAGAACCATGAAAGGGCATATAATGCTGATACCAACACCCCTTGCGATTGTACCACAATATGTTAACTGTCATTTTCAACTGGACCATCATGTTCTATTTATATCAAGACATTAGTTTAAAGACACATGGACAAAAAACAGTGTGTCACTGAGAGAATCACATTGAATGGCTCAGATAAAGGCATAAAGCACCTATGGCCAGTGAACCTGATAGAGAACGGAAGAAAACATCAACGTATAGGCTGTAAAAGAGTCTGTTAAGGTGGAGATGTGGAACTGAGGTATTAAGATCAACCAATGCCCTATAGCTTTTAAGCGGCCCTATATGCATACATTGATTTCAGTGATACAGATTGACTACTGCGACTCACTTAGGGTAAGCCGTTACAGACAATGGATGGATGGATGGATGAGCTTTAATGTTTTAAAAGCAAATAATTTCACCCTTAACTCTTTCAAAATCTGTTTTAGAGCCCCCTGCAGCCATTTAAGTATATGTTACTTAATGGGCCTGGCACTGAGTCCAGCATTGTTTAGGTGTGAGGTGCCAACAATGGATCTTGGTCATTTTCCAAACACTATTTTAAATAGTGGAATGTTGTTTCTGAAACTATTTTACACCAGTATTTTAACCCATATTGCGATTTCCCCCAAAATGGCAAATAAGAAACAGTATGTGCATGTATCTGCTCTGCTTTCTGCACTTTAAAGGACACAACACAAGAAACAAACAAAATACATATAGTGATCTTACATATGCTGAATTACAATAGGGGTCACATTTGGGACTTGTCTCATGTTGGACACAGTCTGACCAGGATGCTTTTGAGTGAGTGAGTGGGTGAGTGAGTGAGGTAGCAGGGGCTGTGCGGGAGGAGCAGGGGGGAGTCGGGGGGCCAGCCAGAGGAAGGGGAGCACGCTGCTTCCTTCCTTCCCCTGCTCACTGGCACCGTGACGATCAGCAGCGAGCAGGACGGAGATGCTCCGTGGTGCGGTGCGCACTCTCTCCTCTCTCCTCCTGTCTCTCGCTGCTCCCCGCGATCACCGCACGGACTGAGCTGAGTTAACGCGAAGGCTTGTACGTGTCCACCACCACCAACCCCCCCCTCTCTGCTCCGAGAAACCGACGCCGTCTCCCATCGCCGTTTTTGAGACCGGAGATGCGTTTTTTCGGAGCTGTCTCACCGAGCGGAGAGGACAGAATAATAAAGTCTTCAGATTAAAGGTACGGGGGCACTGTTCTCTCTCAACTTAGCCTCTTTAGCATGGCGTTTCCCCCCCCCCTCTGCACGGAGACAATGATCCTGCTTTTCTGTTGTTATTATTATTAGCAGGTGACTGCGGTTATTATTAGCCATTTTACTTTCGCGGTTGCCCGTCATGTTCCGCGGAGGAGTCTTTCTTTTTAGGGGGAGCAGATTTATGGCCTAATTATGCGTAACGCACAATGAAAAATGCACTCTAATAGAGCAGCCACAGTACCTGGAGCCTGGGCTGAGCTGACATGTGAGCTGTCCACTATATTAGCCCGGCGGTGATGGAGGTTTGTTGTATTCGGGTTTGTGCTGAGTAGCCGGGACCGTGCGACGGCTGTGCGCGGCTCAGGTTTCACTACGAGCTCCCGCAGACACACAGACTGTCATTTTTTACACCGTTTTGTGTGTATGTGTGTGTGTGTGTGTGCTTGTCCTCCCACCATATCAGATATTCGGTGTGTCCAAGGAGAAACGCGGGGACGCTTTGATGTTGGTTGCCGTGTTCCGCTTTCTTCACTCGACGTTAAAGAGCAGCAATGGAATCTAATTTCAGCCCCCCTGAAAAATGTGCTTCTACATGACGTCCTTACATTTTAGGATTAGCCGAGGCTACATGAATGCTGTAACATAACACAAAGGATATACGAAGCTGACGAGCGACGTGAAGAAGCTCCTGCATTAAAACAAGAAGCACAACACAGTTATCTTATGCTAAATGAGGGACTGGATCCTCTGTGGCTCATAGGAGCAATGTGACCTTTGTGTTTCTTCCTCTGCGGGGCCTGCTCGCAGTTCAAGGACTTACACAACTGATGTGAGCAAATGATGCATTAGAGTGACAGACAGCTTTGGGTTTGAACGAGCAGAATTGACTTTGTTTTAGCTGTGTGAGGCTGCTCCTTCTCTGCCTCACAGAACATGTTCCCTTTTCAGGCAATTTTAGATTGTTTACTAATTTTAGATCCTCCAGAGCCAGAGCCAGCCTGTCATATCTCTTTTAGCTTCAGTCACACATTTCCACCGTATTCATAAAAAAGGATGTGTTTCACAGATGTGTCTCATTTGCATTTTATCAGCTTGCCTTGTGAACATGGATGAGTACCTTTCAATCCGGTGTTAATTTCTTTCTTCTTTCTTGTCTTATGGTGTGAAACAGTGATTGGATGCGTACCAAATCATTTCACCTGCTCTCATCACCTTTGAGTAGCTAAAGCTGAGCGTTGCACATCTGTCGCATAACAACATCCCTGGCAAAGGGGCGCATCCTGATTAAACTCCAGTTCTTTGTGCTGAGAGAGAGCGTCAGCAATAAAGTTGGACATGTGCAACTAATTTAATCTTCTTACCTTCTCTTTCCCAGAGGCAAATTATGCCAGCAGCATCTGAGTCGCTCCCCATGGTGACTTGCCAGCTCATTGGTCAGACCACTCTGCCCTCTTCTAGCTTCACTGTCCACCCTGGCAGGTCCGTGCTGCTGGATGTTTGTCACAGAGCCACGCCCGCACCATGAGCGCCAACGGGCCCACCCCAGACCCAGCTCCTGCCCCCGTGGCTCCAGAAGCAACCCCCGTCGCGGCCCCTGCCCCTGCTCCAGCGGCACCACCTGCTCCTCCTGCCCCAGCTGCTGCGGCCACCTCTACCATCCCGGTAGGTGCGCTTGCACAGAAGAAGCGGCAGCAGTATGCCAAAAGCAAGAAACAGGGCAGCAGTGCCAACAGTAGACCACCGAGGGCTCTGTTCTGCCTCAAACTCAACAACCCAATACGAAGGGCCTGCATCAGCCTGGTGGAGTGGAAGTATCCTTTCAATATTGACATTTGACTAAAGACCACTTCTTTATCTGTGGTAATTATTTATGCAAGGGCCTTCAACCTTGTCCTTAACCAACCTCAGTACTCCAGGTTTCCTATCCTGCCATGTAAATCAGTGATTCCAGGTTGCTCTGAGGAACCTGAGATACCAGGTGAAGACACTTAATTACACGGCAGGAAAGAAAACATGGAGGACAAGGAGTCATAGAGGGTGGGAATGGAGGTCTTGTCAAAGTAAAATCCCTCATTTCCTTAGATTGTGCCATTGTTTGCTGTTGATTGTTTTGTTAAGTTCAGGTTCTATTGCTCCCCTAATCTGTTGGCAGCTTTCTCCAGAAGTCGTTTCATTGATTTAGGGCTATAATAGCTGACAGATGGGGAGTGATAAAAGGCACAGGGCTAAAACATCTTGACGAGTGATATGAAATCATATGTTACTGTTGTTGGTAATGTTGGTTAGATAAATCTTCAGTTATGCAAGAGACACTGTTTGTAAATGGGGTACCAGCTACAAACTTAAGTTGAAAGGAGGCGACTAAAATACTGAAGCTGATCTACTGCAGATAGAGTGAGACAGTCTGGTGAGCTGGAATTATCACTAATAAAAGGCAAATACTATTTATTTGTCCCGTTACAGGAGTATAAATCTGTCCTGCATGCCAATAAGAAACATTATCAGAAGAATGTGTGAGAGGGAGGGAACATATCAAATGTCACAAGTTTGAGATATTATCACTTGATTTGAATTTATTTGTCTAAACACGCAAAAAACATATGTGTTTTCCTTAACATTTCTTTTCAGGCCATTCGATATCTTTATATTAATTGCTATCTTTGCCAACTGTATGGCCTTAGCTGTCTATGTCCCCTTCCCTGAAGATGATTCCAACTCCACAAACCATGACCTGGTGAGTAACCTCCACGTCAGAATGACTTCACCACTCATTCATCCTCTTAGTGTCCATCCCTACACCGCACACACATGCCACCGCAGGCTGACCAGTATTATTATTAGCAGCATAGTTTTCACATGAACTGAGCGGACATCGCTGAATCCTCTCACTGGTCTGGTTTGGCTCATTGTAAGGTTTCTACATTCAGCCTGTATGGTTTGCATATTGCCAGATGTGCAGATTCTGAGGTATCTGCTGTTCGCACACATAGAAACATTTTGACAACTAGCCTCATTGGTGCTTTATCATGTCATAGTTTTACTGCACAGAGGTTTTTATTCAGCTTTCTATTTTTAGAAATTTCTCGTCATTGCACCACTCTGTGCACCTTGTGCATTTATGTCTGTGTGATGAATTATGGGTGATGTAGTGTTGTAAGCATTATTCTGCAGCTGAGGGTGAGTGCTCTGCCTAAAAGCCAGACAACACGGCGAATGTGGTTCGTACACGAGCAGGATTTAGCTGTGGTGTTCAATGATTCATGACCTGCTCATGTGTCTGCAGCCATGTAGCTTTGTCTGAGAGCGGGAAGATGTTAGGCAAAGGTTAGCAGCCTGCAGTCAAAGAACAGAAAGAGCATTCCTCTGTTCATCGCCTGCTGCACTCAGTGTGCACGATAAGCTACAGCTTTTGTATGTGCCTCACAGTTTGACCTCCTGCAGGGTGACCTCAGGGTGTTTGTTTACACACAGGTGGCACACCAGAGGAAAGTAGGTCACCTGAGAAGCTATACTGTCGTCTCTGATGCGCCGTCATCCTGCTTTTAATTTGAGTTTGTGAGTAAAACTTGGAAACCAGCTGGATTTATCCCAACAACCTACTTTAGGTGACACCAGTGGAAGAAAAACAGCATTCAGACACTCACTGCGCAAGTCTTCAGAAGAAATGGAGGAAGTAGAATCTGGTATAAATATTCCTCTTGTGATGTGCCAAAGGAGCTGCAGAGCCTGGATGTGTAGTTTATTCAAGTGTTAGGAGGTGCAGCTGTCTTCAGCCAAATATAGCAGCTCCTCTGTGTTTTCCATGATAATTTATCTAAATGGCTGCTAATGAGCTCTCAGCGACAGATGCCACTCACTAATGTGTGCCCGGCCTCAGATTGATCATCGACTTTGTGCACTGTGTCGACAGCTGCACATACTGTGGTTTGTCATGTTGGTTCCTACCTGTGCCTTGGTGTGTGTGTGACGGAGGCCAGCAGGTAAGCAGAAAATACACCTCACTCCCCTTTTTAGCCCAGCGGTCAATGCTCCCTACAAGCCTGAGGTTGTTGGTTTCAAACCCCGCTTGGGTTGCACATAGCATCAACCCAGACCTGCAGGTATTGTTGTGTGAAACGCCTGTGTTAAGAATTGAGAGAATCGTCTTCATTTACATTCATATATTCAGCGTTTTATCCTCTAATGTGAGCACAGCCAAGTCTGTCTGGCAGAGGGAAAGATCATTTAAATATTGCATTGTCTACGGGTACAAAAGAACAATGAGGCTACGAGCACGGTTAAGGATTAGTGTTTAGGGTTCATGCTGAGTGTTAGGTGTTACTCATAGGATGTAATCACAGGTATGAAAGTGATCTGGAGTAAAATGAGAGATCATTTTTTGTTGGAAGGTTAAATGGAAACAAAAATGCTACACTGTACATTGAACGCTACTCTGTTGAAAGAAATAAATAGCTTAAAAAAAACATTTAGGAAAGATGCTGACGATGACATATTTTGCCTCAGTATGATTTACATTCTTAGAAAGTTTGTGTGTGCCGAGCGACTCCTCTGTACTGCAGCAGTTTTTGTTTTGAACTTATTGCACTTATTATTCTGATCCTTGTCCATTGCTACAGACAGCTTGGGATTGCTTACCCGGGACTTTGGCTTTAATGCTGCAGAAGCAACATTAAAATCAGATACCAGGGGGCAAATAATGCAATCTTTTCCTTTTTCTGTAGAGGCTGAACAATAGAAAACTTTGTAGGGCAGGTGTGCCAGCTTGGCCTCAGTTGTTCAAACAGCACTCGCAGTGTAGTTACAGAAGGAGGGAAAAACGCTGAGGTAGTTTAGAGCTCCAGCAGCCAGCAGGTAAGGTTAGAGGGAAAATTTGTCATTCCACAGCTTGGCTCTGCAGCCCCCAGAGGTGTGCGAAGCATTGATATGATATCTGAGGTAGCATGCTGAGAGGCGAGAGGTGTCAAACAAAGATCAAATAACTGCAAAGCCCGTCTCAGTGACACGATCGAATGTGATATCTCGCACAGAAACACATCGATACAGACAAGCTGGCGTCTGGGTGTGTGGACACGTGCAACAAAGTATAGATTCATTTAGTTTATACAGCAGATCACAGTCACAACATAAACAGATATATGTTCAACCAACCACCCAACCTAGACCAACCAGACCGGGGATATGGGTTGTTTGGAAATGTGTCAGTGCTGATTTCATACTGTGAGTGTACACAGTGGTTGGTTGACGTGTTGCCAGTGTGAGTTAGCACAGAGCGGTGCTGCAAAGTCACCGTAAAGGCGCGAGGCTGCTCGTGGTGGTTAAATGCAGCGGAGCATTATAAATAGAAAGCAATTTCCTCCTCAGGCAGAACTCAGGGCAAAGGACTTTTAGGCTCGTGATCACCAGGAGGCACATGTGAGGCAACAGGATGTAAACACCAGGCTAATGTGAGGGTTTGACTGATGATTTTACCAGCCTGACTCAGAAGGACGGAATTCATTTGGGCTGAGTGATTATCGCTTCCAATTCCCCCCAAATCCAAGCGTCTATAAGGAGAGAGAGAGAGGTAAACTAGGCCAATGCACAGTGATTGTGCGGCGTAAGTGCTGGCTGCTCCCCATTACTGTGCCTTTGAACGACTTCTGCTCACCTGATTTGAGCCCCTCAGACTTTCACCTCCTTGAAGAACACAGAAAGGGATTCAGTGGGAACGCGTTTGGCTTTGGGCGATGCTGCTATATCAGCTGTGGAGGTTTTTGGACCGCACCAGAAAAGGCTTGCATTAAAGTCCTATAAAGCAGAAGTGTGTGTGTGTGTGGGGTTAAGATCTTATCAACCGGCTCTGATACACAATCCATATTTGAGAGACAACTAACACAATCTCTCTATTCATGTCATACTAAGCTCTCCTACGTTGCTCTTTCCTGGTGTCCTCTGTATAGACAGCGTGCACGTGCTGTGTCCTGGCTGTGACTTTGTCTCTTCATCAGCCACCTTACACAGGGGACGGACAAAAACGAGGCACCCCACCCCCGCCGCTTTGGTTATTTCCGACTTATCTATCTGAGACTCAACACCACAGGCGGCTTCTGCAGAAGGTGGCCGCGCTGGATGACCTTTATATGGAGAATGTGATTCACACATTGGATTCTTAGTAAGGCGACATGCGGCGAGTCTGGTATCGTGCAGCCTTCGCCTTGGACCATTGTTATTGCGTAACACCAGAACCGCAGAGCTATTTATTCTACCGGGGACAAAAGGACGCAAAGATGTACAGAATGTATGGGATGTCCTCACACTAACAAGGAAAGCAATAGAAAGGTCGTCTGCATGCAGGTGGTGAATCTGTGTCACATTTTGCTATTATCGCAACTGGGCAGTGTTTATAAATTGTGAATCGTTTTTTGATTGATAGGTTCCATAAATAATTGCTTGAAAGAAGATTGTTATTGTTGCTCAACACATTTAGTTTGCTCACAAGAAGCTATAAACGCGATAAAGCAAAACAACAGTTCAGCAACCGACACAATTACAAGCAAGATGGCTAAGGTTGTGACACTGGCCGAACCCTCTGCGCCATCTGTAGGTCATCTCTAGGTCATCTGTAGGTCGTCTGTAGGTCAGCAGGCGGCCACAGGTTTGAATACTGTGCGGATGGGCTAATGGTGTAGTTTCATCAGGTTTGCCCCGAGGCGTCTAGTGTGACTTCAGATACACACAGTTTAACTCCAGTGAATTCTCAGGCCTGTTGCGCAACAAGAGAAGAGCCACACGATAGCAAAATGTGATGTTCAAACTGTTCAACACGATGCTAATTCATGTTGCTTTCACATGCGACAGGGGCAGATGCATCAAATGTACGTTCTTCAAAAAAACAGGCTATTATGAAGAGGTTTTTTGTGGTATAAATACGCATCGACAACAACAAACACAGCGGTGAGCTCTGACTAACTGATCAAAGTCACTAATTTACAATCACATCAGTCTTCATCTGGAGGTAAACAGAAGAAGAATGAATCCCTTTTGCTCCATCTGCCTACTTTAAAGATGCATGACTCATCACCTTTTAAACAGTTTCTACAGAATGAAGTAGAATTTTCACTCCTTGTGCACACTGGTGCTGGTGCAGCTGTGTGTGTGTGTGTGTGTGGGTGTGTTGCAAAAGCTGGAAAACACGTAATTCCCCTCTGAAATGTTTTTTTTCCCAAAAGTGGTACCGCTCACCGTGAGATAATTACCTTTAATCTGCCGCTCTGCGTTAGTCATTGTGTGCTTTGTAATGCCGGCAGTTGTTAATGTTTTGCTGCACGCGGAATAATTAGCACATGGCAGAGTTTATTTTGATGCAGTGGCCTTATTCTGTGACACGATTCCACTCTGGGGAGCAGGAAGTGTGTTTAATGACACGGATGTCCATATGAGGAGCACTTATTGGGTTTGTGTGTCAGCGGTTTGGTTGCACATTGTGGTGCGTAAGCGTGTGTTACAGATGAAGCTCTTGGCTGTGTGTGTGTGTGTGTGTGTGTGTGTGTGTGTGTGTGTGTGTGTGTGTGTGTGTGTGTGTGTGTGTGTGTGTGTGTGTGTAAAAGCTGGCACGAGCAGCAGCGTCTGGACTAAGGCCTCCCATAGAGATGATGGTAAAAGTCTGTGTTTAGTCACTTAATGTAACTGCTCATTTGTGGCTCACGCGAACATTGTCCCTGCTTGCTGTCTCGAATGTGTATTTCTGGTATGTGTGAGAGTTGTGTTTGTGTGTGTGTGTGTTTGTGTGTGTGTGTGAGAGGGAGGGAGAGACAGAAAACAAGCGAGAGGGAGTTTGTAAGAGAGAGAGAGAGACTCAGAGCTATATTGTTTGTAGTATCCGTCCCCGTAGTAAATTTGCTGTTCAAAGAAGAGGTTCATAGTTTTTTGATCCTGTTATTCAAGAGAAATATTGTAGATTTTTTTATGTTTTCATACGAGAAAGCATGAATCTCAACTTATTAAATACCCATTTTATTGTAATGGACTCTAAGACTACTGAGGTTGTTTTCCTAGTTTAATCATAATTTTCTATCTTGAAGAAGTGCATCTAATCAAATTAATTCAGACAGATTCAACAGTTCAGCTCTGATTCGTTGTCATTTGGATCCAATAAAGTGCTTCACAGTGTAATTGAAAACGCTGATGAAGATAAAAGCAATGAGTGAAACCAATCAGGGGCTGCTTGATGAACATAACTGTGCTGATTTTAATATTCAATCACTCACTCACCTATCACAATGTTTGGAGCGATGTCATCTTGTGTGTTGGTTGAGGAGGACAGCTTCCGTGTGCCGGTCAAACACGTGTGGCGAGCGTTGGCAACAAACAGACGCAGCTTCTTCATTTTTCAGTTTGATCTGATTGATTTGTCATGAAAATGCAGGTTGGGAATGTTGGCAGTTTTATTCATAATTTGCCTTCTGCGCTTGCATGTGTGTGTGTGTGTGCGCGCTATGTGTATGTGTGTGAGTGGGTTTGATTATTTCCGAGTTTCCCTCAGAGTATTTATATTTACACTGTGTGAAATGAGAAAGCAGTTCTTAAAATACACATGACGGTTTTATTCCCAGTGAGGTTACAGATACAGCATTTGATTTGTTCCCTGCACCTACAGTCACGTGTGTGTTACTGTTTCTGCTTTAAAATATGTGTGTGTGTGAGAGTGTGAGAGAGAGAGAGAAAGCAGCGGCGAGGGTGACAATAATAAGAAGAGAGAGAGAGAGAGAGAGAGAGAGAGAGAGAGAGCGCAGTGATCGAAGCTTGAGGAAGAGGCGTGACACTACTGGAGAACGTGCCGGAAATGTTTTGTCGATCACCGATGCGTGTGAATCATGACTCGACCCGTTTCTGAACACCAACCAACATGAGCTGATATTTCAAAGCAACTCGCTTAACGTCCAGAAACAGACTTTTAATGAAGGAGAAGCAAGACTTGTGATTTCTTTGATTTTATGAGTCCAGTAGTTCAGTACTCAACATCAGGGCATTTGAACAAAACAAAAACTGAAGTTAATGTTTCTTTAGCACATGTAAGAAGTAACAAACATACATCCTTCTAAAGTCCTTAGTAGAGGGCGTACACTGCCCACTGTGTGCATAACATAAACACAAAACCTGTGTATGATACACAGATGAACGCACATACCAGCATATTTATTTACTGTGCAAACCTGCAGGAGTAGGCGGTGAGGAAGCGCTCACTGCTGCCGTGCCCCCCCCCCCCCCCCCGACCCTCCGGCTTGCCTGGATGGCAACGACTGATCTGTAGAGACGGGAGAGGGAGGGAGAGAGAGATAGAGAGGGAGAGAGAGAGAGAGAGAGTGTGGGGGAGGGTGTGAACAGGAGAGTGATGTGGGAAGTCGTGTGCGTGTGTGCGTGTGTGCGTGCGTGCGTGTGTACAGAATCCGATCCTAAACAGGACGTGTCTGTCCTCAAACTGTCCCTCTGCTACTATCTATAGTTGTATCTATAGTTTGCTTGGTTAAAAGCCAATAAACACAGTGGCTCCTCCAGTTGCTGCACCATCAGGTTAGCTGTGTGTGTGTATGTGTGTGTGTACACAATCTCTACTGTACTGTACCAAGTACATTACGTTCTAAAGCGGTATTGTTGCTTACAGTGTGTTTTCTCTGCTTGAAAGGCTCTGGTCACACACTGATATCAAACACGCATGATGTCACCATGACTCATGTGACTCTGGGCTTCGTGCCACACGCTCAGAAGTGCCTTTTCATGCGCACACACGCACACACACACACACATACACACACACATGTAGCTACACACTACACACTCAGGTGTTCATGACATGAAGAAACACACCAAACAGAGTTCTCACTGAACACATTCACACCCATCATTCATTTAAATCGTATATCAGGACATTTATCAGTCTGAGTCTACTCTAGATGATATTCAATTGAACTCATTATCATCTCTCTTGTTTTTGTCACTTTAATGCCAGTAGATTAGGGTCATGTTTTATGGTCACACATCTTCTCTGCCTCTCTCTATACTGTCATCATTATGTAACATCAAACACTGATATTTATGTGTTGGACTTAGACTTCCTCATCACACAGTACCTTCAGTGTGACCTTTCTTATTCTGCATCCTGTTTGTGTTTAGAAATAGAGGCGTTTGGTTGGAATCATTACTCATAAAGCCAACCGTATTTTAATAGAGCGCAGTGCTGCTTCCTGTGAGGCGCTTCAGTGTGTAAAAGGTAGAAGATGTTACTTCAAACCGCCAGCGAGCGTCCTTGATGTCAGTCTTCTCTCTTTTCAGTCAAGAACAAAGTCGAGTTCAGCATTGTGAACCCTTCCGTTTCTATGACGCTGCCACAGTGCGGATATGATTTAGATGATAAATCACAATCCTTAGATGTAATCATTGGACGGGATCATCTCTTACGGCTTGTTTAGGTTGAAGAACAGAAGCAACAGAAGCTAAATTAGTCTCAATCCATGATCCAGTTGCCTCCAGTGTGCACAGTAGCACAACAATAGTCCTGTAATTGACAAATTGTTTTGTTGGCTCCCTTTCTCCTCCTCTCTGTTACAATCCATTATGCACAAACTGTGTTTCCGTGTGTATCCAGGGGAATGATGCCTCTCATCAGCGCGGCGGACGAGCTCGTCTGCATTCTTAATAGCTTCATGTTGTCAGCCGGCCTCATTCACATTCTGTTGGACGCCGCAGGGTCCAGCGGGTTTGGCGTCCTTTGTCATATGGCGAACTGCACTCTGTGAGCGTGCGAGCCCAACATGGTGCTGCCTGTAGGATGAACGCCACAGCCTTAATGTGTGTGTGTGTGTGTGTGTGTGTGTGTGTGTGTGTGTGTGTGTTGTGAGAGAGGCACTGAGTATGTAAGTGAATTGTAGCAAGTGAAGTGATTTATTAATTGCTGATAATATTCCTATACTGTGTATACGCATATTGTATATCGACTGTATATGGAAAACTACACTAAAGTAAATCAACAAAGTAGAGTCAGAGATACTCATGATACTATACTGTATATGCTGAGCTTAGTATCTTTACATTTGCAGCTGTAACCACAGAGGGGGAAAGAAATGTATTCCGTTTTTCTGTTAAGGTACATCAGCAGAGTTTTGTGTATGAATCTGTTGTTGTTGTGCAGTGAAATGAATCCTTATTTACACTGCAGTGTGTGTGTGTGTGTGTGTGTGTGTGTGTGTGTGTGTGCGTGTGTGCGTGTGTGTGTGTGTGTGTGGGTGTGTGGGTGGGTGGGTGGGTGGGTGGGTGGGGTGTGTGTGCGCGCGCGCTGCAGCCCGAGCATGCTCTGTCAGCCCTGAGCCTGACTCAACCTTTTACTTGGGTAACAAAGACGGTCCGGGCCTCTTTATTCTGGGCTAAGTGCTTCTCTTCTGCCGCACTAAACTGTTAACAAAACGGCAAAAACGAGCCCCGCAGCCGCGTAATACGTCGGAGGAGAACACGAAGGAGCAGGAGGATTAAGGAATCCCGCAGGAGGGAGGAGGGTGTGTATTGTATGCGAAATGAATCCAGTGCGCTCCTCACACGTGAAGTGAAATGAGTGTGTCTTATACAGCCTCGCTTATGGTTTGGTGGTAAAGAACGCCGGCCTGTGCGCAGAGTTGATGTTGCTCTTCCTCGTGTCAGATTGATGAAGAGGGCCTCTCTGCTTTGCCAGGAGATGTGTGGGTCCGCCTCACGTTGCTCCACCAATGTGCCCATCCCACAGACAAACACTGGCAGCCTCTCGGTTCAATGACATCCACACACCCACCCACACACACACACACACACACACACACACACACACTGCCTTCACCTGCCAACTGCGTTCCCGCTTCGCTTCTCAGCTGTACGTCCCGCTCGACCTCAACCCAGCGGCTGAGTGTTCCCGTGTTCTCTCTCTCTCTGTGCAGTGCTGAGTTGCATCATTGGCTCTCTCCTCCCCGTCGTGCCCTCGGAGTGAAGCCACTTTTACTGAAAGTGCGTTTGCTTCTGTCAGACACACTGATGCATTAAAAACCCAGAACTCATTTTGAATACAGAGCATTTTGTCTTTTTATTTTTTTTTGTAATGTAAACAGTTTGTATGCAGCTGAGGCTCAAGGTGGATTCCTAACAGTAAAGTACACAAACTATACTTTGTCTCTAGCTGCTGATCCTGCTCAGGCCGTGTGTGTGTGTGTGCGGTTGGGGGGAGGGGAGGGGGTCCGGAGGAGGGTCGTAAAACTCTGGTCTAATACCCCGGAGGCACGCAAGCACAATTTGTTTAGCAAAGCAATGAAAATCAGGTATTTATGCCTCAGTGGGCTGAATGTGACATTTTTATTGCTCTGTTTGTTATAGTTTCCATTAGCGCCGCTGCTTCCATCATCGCTGACAAATATGCAAATCTGTTGCACATACGGGAAATCAAACATGTCATAAGTGATAAGCTAAACCAGCGTGCAGGGTGTTTTTGAGAAATGTCTTTTGGGATTAAATGGTAAATACGGCGACAGGTTAAGCAGGCTGGTGTGTTTGCACAGGTGTGTGTTCACTCGCAGCCAAAGAACTGCAGATCCTCTCAGTGTTGATTTGAGGTCGCAGAAATGAAATAAAAAGAACCGTGGTTTTACCTGGATGCAAACTTTATATTTATGCGTGATTAACATGTCGCAGCCAAATCAGGTCAGAGTGAGACGGTGGTTGTTGTCTGATGCGTTACATTGATTGGACTTCTCCAGCGTGCAGCGAAAGGCAGCGTGTGAGATTGATAAACTGGATTATCTCTGGAGTCATCCTCCTTTTCCTGAAGTTGACATTTCTCTCAAATGTGCACTTGCTGTTTCGCTCCGTCGGGCACATTGATTAAAGTCACAGAGCAGGAGCCGATTGTTTACACGCACGTACGCGCACACACACACACACACACACACACCTCACCCGTCTCTGAGTGTGTGTGCAGGTATGTGATGTCTTTGTGTTGTCCAAATCCATCCATCACATTCAAATTTCCATTAGATTCATTCTCCCTCTACCTATCTCACTCTCTCTTCCTCTCTGCAGGAAACAGTGGAGTATGCCTTCCTCATCATTTTCACGATCGAGACCTTTCTGAAGATCATCGCCTACGGTTTGGTGATGCACCAGAATGCGTACGTACGGAACGGTTGGAACATGCTGGATTTCGTCATTGTCGTCATAGGGTAAGCGTTAAATTCACCAAAATGCAAATGCTTCTTATCTCTCTCTCTCTGTGGGTGTGTGTGTGTGTGTGTGTGTGTGTGTGTGTGTGTGTGTGTGTGTGTGTGTGTGTGTGATTCTCTCCTACGTGCTGCTGTAGTGCATGTTACATCAGCTGATTTGAAATGCAGTCTGCGTCTCTCTGTTTGCAGAGCAGGTCGGGAGGTTTTGTTATGCCGGTTCGGGATTCAAGATTTTGCACTCTGATGTGTCTGTGTGTGTGTGTGTGTGTGTGTGTGTGTGTGTGTGTTTAGCAGTGTTTCTGAGATTGGCAGCCAGTTAAATTTAAAGTTGATTAAGCCTCTTCTCCGAGTGGCCAAGTGTTAATGGGGACCCTCACACACCCACAGTATATGACCCAGAAAAGACAGGGAGGATAAATCAGAGCGTTACCACCGCTGGAGTGAGTCATCATCTCGCCATACTTCATCTCTCTTTCTCTCCCTCTCTCTCTCCTCCCATCCTCCCTCTATCTCTTTCTCTTTCCCTCTCTCTCTCTGCTTTCACTGAGTGTCTCTTGCTCTTATTCCTTCCCCCCCTCTTTTCCTTTTTGGTCCCAGATTGTTAAGCCTCACACTTCTCCCCTCTCACACTGCCCTCATTCCTTCTCTCTCTCTCTCTCTCTCTCTCTCTCGCCCTCTCTCTCTCTCCTCTTATTATCGTCACCCTCGCCGCTGCTTCCTCTTCCTCCTCTATCTCTCCTCCCCTCTCCCTTCCCTTGCCTCCTCCAACACACACAGTCCAGTGGGTAGCTAGGTCAGATCTCTGTCTCTCTGTGTGTTTGTGTGTGTGTGTGTGTGTGTGTTTGGCATGGCATGCAGGCTTGATCTGCCATGCAGTCAGATGAAAAGATGGCTGCTCCCGCTATGAGGAGTGACTACCGCTGTTAAATCACCGGAACGACACGCTGAAGTCAAACTGCCACTCTCCGATGTCACCGTGCGGCTGTGCAACTATAGCCGGGAAAAGTCTGTGTAACTTCATATCAAAGTTCAATCTGTATTACAACACACAGACAGACAGGCAGCGTGTGTTGCATTTAAAGGCCGTTTTCTTTTCCGCTTATTTTGTTTTGCTCCACCGACCGCCGGGGCGTTTCTTTCCCCTTGCGCTTGACTTTCCTCGCCAGCGCATCCCTGTCTCTGTTAGTCATTTAGTGCTGGAAGGTAGCAGGCTGCTGGGCGATCACAGCTTTTCTAATGGGAACAGCTGCCTTCTACTGCAGCAAACAGGTTGATGGCGAAACGCGAGCCGTTAAAAAACCCAAACTGTGAGCTATAAGCCACTAAAAGCGGGTGGAGTCGAGTTAAATCTCTCTGGGCGACCCCCCTTCGCCCTTACACACAGTGATTTGAGTCTTAACATGAATGATTTTGATGATGATATATCATGGAAGGTAAAGAACTCGCTTCTTTTTCACACGAGGCGAGGCGAGTAAAAAGCCCCAGAGGTTCCGGCTCAGCGTCCCAGCTGCGACTCGGCGTAACATAAGTCTGAACAGAATGTGCTGAAAGACGTAAAGATCTCCCTCCAGCAGGGATCCAACACCGCTCTTACTGCACAGCTTTCAAACTCGGGTGTGATGTATGGAGACGACTTCCCCTCTTGGCGAGGAGGGCAGCGATTAAATGAAGTGTCCTCTTCCAGGATGAGACTTTTTATTCATTATATTAGACTACAGTAGTAAATCCCTCCGACGGTCCGTTTATCTGCAGTACAGTCGCAGCTCTTATGTTGTTTGAGATCATGGTACGTTTAAGCCACGATCAGAGGGACCCAACGTCTTCGTCCAATGGAATAAGTCATCAAAAGTTCCCCAGATATAGGGAACTACAGTCTATTTCACTTTATCAGTGGAAGAGAGCATTTTAATCAACATCAATCCTGTGTGTCACTATCAGGCAATGGAGTGACGCCCAGGAAGAGGGGCTTGTGTGTGTGTGTGTGTGTTTGTGTGTGTGTGTGTGTGTGTGTGTGTGTGTGTGTGTGTGTGTGTGTGTGTGTGCGCTCTATATCTGGCAGCAGCACTCTGAAACAGCTGCAGTTTCTCGAGCCGTGAGCCGATGAATAGAGAGTCACAATAGCCCAAATGAGTTGAAACAAAAGCGTGCATGATGGATGGAAAAATGGAGGAGGAACATGATGAACGACTCACCGAGGGGCGTGATCATCTGTAGGAAACTAAGAAAGACGCCTTACAGAGTTAAATATAATTCCGATTTATTGTGAGAAGTGAATGAAATGTATTGATCAGGAGGCAGACAACTATGTTTCCGTGTGTTTGCAGAGGAAACGGTACACTTGCGAAACTCCCAAACCAAGGCAGTAAAATTAGAAATTAAATGTTTTCCCCTTTATAATTGTGTTACAGTGGCAGTTTGTGAAAAATCGGTATACTCGGAACCTTTTATTCAGCAGAAATCCGCACCATCAAATTGAGCGAATCCCCTGGTGGAACGTAGCGAGATAGCAAACGTAAGAAGAACATTCCGCTGAGCTGTGGAAATCCAGAGTTTATCGCTTTTTCAAATGAGAACCCATCAGTTGTATCGGCGATCAAAGAATTGCAAGTCAAAGCAGTTTTTTTTTTTGTCTGTTTGTCTTCTGTCAGACTGTTTAGTGTCGTCTTGGAGGTTTTGACCAAAGATGAGAAGGGACAAGGGAAACAGGAGGAGCCCCACCCGTCCATGCAAGGCCACGGAAGCAAGTCGGGCGGATTCGACGTCAAAGCCCTCCGAGCCTTCCGCGTGCTGCGACCCCTGCGGCTGGTCTCAGGAGTACCCAGTGAGCGGGCGCACACACTCATCGCACGAACACACACACACACACGAGCGTGCAGCACCATCCCTTCTCCTTTTTTCATTGCCAAATTTTCTTTGACTTTGCATACAACAAACGGTGGTAGTTATTCCCCCCCTCTCCCTCCCTCCCACCCTCACACTCCCCACGCTCTGCTCGGTTCTGCGCCATGACTTCCAGATGGTCCTCGTGCTCCCCGAGGGCGCTGACTCCACATCAACACCCCAGAGACACAAGCGCTGGGTGCAATAGGAGCGTCAGGCTTAGAGGAAAACACTTCTGACATGCACGTGTCTGGCATATATACGTTTATGTGTACATAGCAACATACAGTACTCACATCAGAGGGGAGTCATACATTTTCAGATGTCAAATATCAGATGTGCATTTATTCTTCTTAGGCGTTTAAAAGCTTAAAAAAACTCATTCTATTGCTTTATATCTCTGCTTTCTTAACGGTTCTTTATTGATTCCCTCAAAAATGTACTCGTAGATTTGGTGACCTCAGAGTTCTATGGATGTTATTGTTTTTCCTTAAAGTCCTGTGTTCATTCATGGTGGGCGTGTCCTTGTTGTGCAGGTTTACAGGTGGTGTTGAACTCCATCATTAAAGCCATGGTCCCTCTCCTTCACATCGCCCTCCTGGTCTTGTTTGTAATCATCATCTACGCCATTATCGGCCTGGAGCTTTTCATCGGCAAAATGCACGCAAGCTGCTACTATATTGGCTCAGGTACGTCTCCGTCGTTACGGTTACACCACACGCATCCGTCCGATCAGTTTAATTTACCGTTTGACTATTCGTCCGCAGAGGTGATCGAGGAGGAACCGGCACCGTGCGCCATCTCGGGCCACGGACGCCAGTGCCCCATCAACGGCACCCAGTGCAGGGAAGGCTGGCAAGGACCCAACGGTGGTATCACCAACTTCGACAACTTCCTGTTTGCCATGCTGACGGTGTTTCAGTGCATCACCATGGAGGGTTGGACTGAAGTGCTGTACTGGGTGAGTCTTCTCCGCTGTCCTCTCAGCCCCGTCGACCTGTGACCTCTGCACGCCGTCGGCTCCAAACGTCCGCTCGGATCAGACGCCACCAAGCGGGAATGTGACTGACGCGGCGATGACAACATGCTGATGTTTCTCCTGAGGCTGCTCTTTTATGATTGATCGACTAAATGATTGAACACATCCAACAATCAAAATACAATCAAAATTAATTTCCCTACATCCATTGACTGAAAATGACAGTGTTTTTTTTTCACGTTTAAAAATGTTTTTAGCAACTTTCACGCCAATTCTATCCAATTTTTCACCAAATTTTGTAGCTGAATTTGCACAAAACTATGATTTGGAAGCGAGCAGCTGATCCGCTCGACAAAGCTCCACTTTTGAATAACACGTTCGACCTTTGGGCTGATGATGAAGATGTCCCCTAATGTTGGACGAGTGGAAAATGAAGCAATCAGGTCGTTTGTCTTTGCGATTAGAGATTTTCTGACACATTCACATATCAACTCTGAGCAATCCTGCATATTTTAATGGCATTTGGACGCCAGCTGGCACTCAAACGATGAGATGAATGTAAAAAATTGACGCAGATCCAGATGCTTTTGTTCCAATTTCCAACTCTTTCTAGTCTTAAACCTGTTCTGTTCTTCTTTTCCCGCCACTTTTACACCTTTAACACCTGTTCTTCCCTTCTCTCTGTTCTCTTCTTCCCTTCTCTCTTCCCGCTCCTCTCTGAACCGCATGGCCTCTTGTTCCCCCTGCAGATGAACGATGCTATGGGCTTTGAGCTTCCCTGGGTGTACTTTGTCAGTCTTGTGATCTTCGGCTCCTTTTTCGTTCTTAACCTGGTTTTGGGTGTGCTGAGCGGGTAAGCACCTTCTTCTCTCTGCGGCGAGCTTCTCTGTCTGTGTGCGGGCGTGTGTGTGTCTACGTCTGTGTGTGTGTGTGCGTCTGTGTGTGCGTGCGTGTGTATTAATCAAAGCTGCTCTTGGCTCTAACAGGTCAACGATGCCATCGGAATGGGAACACCTGCGATTTATTTTGTTAGCCTGATCATTCTTGGCTCCTTTTTCGTGCTTAACCTTGTGTTGGGTGTTTTAAGTGGGTAAGAGGAAGAGTAGTGCTGTGTGTAGAGTGTGTGTGTGCTGTGGTTTGGTGTGCGCCGTTGCACTGCTTGCTGTGTGTAAGTTACACCGCGAAGCTTATAAATATATACTGTATATAGACGCCCTCTCACCGCACAGGTCCTGGAAAAATCATTATGAAAACATGTAGTTATATCAAACCAGCGCCTTATATTATCGCAACGTATTCTTCTTTGACCTTTGTCCGCCTCACATTATTGCATCGCATTTCCACAACAACTGCAAAGTGAGCGTTTCCTCTCACAGCCTGTCCCCATCCCGCCGGCCCAGCCTCCGGAGAGAGAAATTAATCTTATTCCTCGCCCTTCACTCTCTCTCTCTCTCTCTCTCTCTCTCTCCCTCTCTCCCTCTCTCGGCGCTCCCTAAGCTCTCTCAGACCCCACTTTGCTTCCCCATCTCAGGGGTGGGGGTGGAGTATTACAGCCGAATTAACTCAGGATGGTCGTCCAGCCCCGGCAAAAGACGTTTAAAGGGAAAGCCGAGCTGAGGTTAATGTAAAACTCCGGCTCATTGCTCTGGGCTGCTAGAGACTGCAATAGTGAATAAAAGACCCCGATTTACGCCCAAGATCAGTGGCGACAGAAGCACAATCACTGTATTAAACATCTCCGTCAACTTCACATATATCATCTACATCCATTTTTGTAGTATTCCCAATCTCTCTGCCGCGCTGCATTCTTCTTCTTCTCCTCTCCTCCGAACTCTTAGATGCGGCGTTCTTTCTACAGCACCACTGCAGTGCCTCTGTAGTATGCAGATCTTATGTTGTGTGGCGTGAATTGAAGTGCTGTGCAGATGCAGCACATCTCTTGAAACCACGCGTGTGTGTGTGTGTGTGTGTGTGTGTGTTGTAGGCCTTATTTGCCTTTCTATGAATATTATGCTGTGTTATGGAATCATACACTGCTGCATCTCTGTACTGTAGTGCTGTGTTGTCTCCCTCCAGTGGTCAGGGTTACAAACACACACATTACATTACAGTCATGATTGAGAAAAGTGTGGTTCTAACAGCATAGAGGAGTTAGTGAAGGAGGTCGAAGTAATTTATCTACATGTAGTTTGCAGTGAACAAAGGTTCCTCATGTACGTGTGTTACATGTTAATTTGTGTGTGTGTGTGTGTGTTGCTTGTGTTTACTCCTGCAAACCAAAGAGAGTTCTCCAAAGAGAGAGAAAAGGCCAAAGCTCGCGGAGACTTCCAGAAGCTGCGTGAGAAGCAGCAGCTGGAGGAGGACCTGAAAGGTTACCTGGACTGGATCACTCAGGCCGAGGACATCGACCCCGAGGACGAAGGAGACGAGGACGGCTGCAAGCGCAACCGTAAGCACCTTGTCCCCAACTCTGTCCTTCACACGGCCGAGCGGCCAGTAAGCGACCTTCATCATCCAGCTCGTTCTTGCAGGAAGGCGTTTGACTTCACGTCCGTGGAGGAAAAAGGAGATGGAACACGTACAGTAACTGGAGCAGGGAAACTCCTAATCCAAATCCTCTTTATATAAGCAGCACATGATGCAGAACAGAGAAGGTGCTTTACCTTATAGTTTGAATGGAGGCGCTCTGCTCTGCGTCAGCTAAACTGAACATACGAGCCGAGTACGTGTACATAATGTGAGCGTAGCATGTGCTGCTTCATCGCCGCCTCTTCCTCTCGTCTTTTCCTATTCCTCCCCTTATACCTTCAAACCTTCAAAGTGACAGTAAGAAATATTTCAAGTGAAGTAAAAGGTGTTAACTTAAAGGACTAGACCAGTGATTCTGCATGTTTAAGTACAAATCACATACATATGTGACATTATCAAAACAATGCTTCTGTGTTTTAGATGCTTTTAATGTATTTGTTTCTGGTTAAAGCGGGTCCCTGTTGCTTCCTTTCATTGGATTTTGAAACAGTCTATTGATTAATTTAACAACCTGTTTTTCGGAAATCATTCTATTGCTCACTCAGAAAAAATGACTACAAAAGGGTTTTCTGACGTAGACAGTAGTTTGTAGAAATACGTATCAAATTTCTGTATTTACCTTACTCAAAATCTAAAACACCTATATCAGAACACACACTCGCTATGCCTGTGATGAAGGTGTGTGTGTGTGTGTGTGTTGATATATCCAATAATGTTTTTGCATGATTTCCCTTATTAAACCTCTACGGCGCTCTCGAGTGGCCATAGTACCAAAGTTCAGCACACACAAACACACACACACACCTGGTTTACTTTTTGAAAGTATATTTGAAAATAGTCCTGGTGTCGCATCCTGTCTTGATGGATACTGGACCTTATTTAACGTTTGGTTATGTAAAATTAGTTGAAAGGGAAAAACGACACAAAATTCCTTTTCGTTTTTTTCTGATTATTGTTTCAGAATCAGAATTCCAGTGAATGGAAGCGAACCAGACCCAGATAGCCGACTTGTTTCCACTACATTCTACGAAAATCATTTAGCACATTCATCCCAGTGAACATGGAGTCTGCATTTACCTCAGTCAAAGCGTTACATTCATGTTTCTCGGCGACGCAGAATGTTAAAATCAATCTGCACATTTAACCGCATGAAGACACAAACATAACAGGAACCTCACACACGCAGATTGGATGCTCTCTGCGATGGATGAAACGCACACTTAATGCTCAGCAGTATAACATAGAAGTGTGTGTGTGTGGTCCTTTAAGCTGTAGTGGCAGTGTGAGGAGGAGGAGGAAGGTCCATGATGCTTTTCTTCAAACATTCATCCTGGCTTTCGATGTGTGTCAATGTTTAAGTTTGCGTTGTAGCATGTGAGCTCGGGGCCTCGTCACCCTGCAGGCTCGCCTCTGTGACTAACGGCTCTCCGTCTTGTTCTTACCCCCCTCAGTGTCTGCTGCCCCCTGTGGCTCCCGGTGGTCTTGTCGTTGGATTGTGTTCCTTTTCAATACCGTTTGTTGTTATTGTTGTTGTTGATGTTGTTGTTGTTGTCCTGTGTGGGTTGTGCGCTCTGACCGTGTTGATGGCAGCTCATTCTCGCCCTCCCCTCCCCATGTCTCTCTGCTGTGCCATTGTGTCTGAACGCATGGGCTTGCATGCATTACACATGAAGGGGTGACTCTGGCTGACCTCACCGAGAAGAAGAAGGGAAGGTTCGGGTGGTTCAGCCAGTCCTCCGACACTCATGGTAAATCATGGGGTTTCCCTTCAGTGTTCTCGACTGTGTGTGAGTGTGTGTGTGAGTGAGAGAGAGAGAGAGAGAGAGAGAGAGAGAGAGAGAGAGAGAGAGAGAGAGAGAGAGAGAGAGAGAGAGAGAGAGAGAGAGAGAGAGAGAGAGAGAGAGAGAGAGAGAGAGAGAGAGAGAGAGAGAGAGAGAGAGAGAGAGAGAGAGAGAGAGAGAGAGAGAGAGAGAGAGAGAGAGAGAGAGAGAGAGAGAGAGAGAGAGAGAGAGACACTTTTCCTTGACTCTAAACTGTAAGGATGCTAATCCAAAGAAAGAGTGTTATCGGTTTTAAGATTAGAAGGAACCAACATAGAGGAGTTTAAAGCTCTGGGGTTTGTGGAGAATAAAATATGAGAAAAATAAGATTCACACTGTCTTAACACACGCTTATGGATTTTCACTTATTGAGTAAAGCTGAACGGTGTGTATCGGCTAATTTGCTCTTATCAAAAATGTATCAATGGAAATAGAACCCCAAACTATTTTAAGCTCGATTCATTTTTAAAACAAGACAAATTTAGTCAAGACTTGATCGTCCTTGGTGGAGGTATTTCCAATCATTTTGTTATCTTTTGTTCTTGCTTGTATCAGTCTGGTACTAGTGCAAAAAACAGCCAGTCAGTGTATACATGTACGTGTGTATGGTGAGATTGTGTGAGTGTGTATACATGTGTGTGTTTTTTAAAGCCTAAGGTAAAGCCTCATCACTCTTGCTTGTGCTTTGCTATGTTTCTGACCCTCCTGTCCGAGCCTCACAGGATTCGCTGTGCTGCCGCTTGTGTGTTTCTTTCCTCTGTATTCGCTTTCACCCAAAGGTGCCCCAGTGTAGAGGCTCATATAAGGTGTCAGGATTAGAAGTAAGGAATAGGAATGCAGCCACATTTGATAGCAGCCAGGCCCGTTTCCATCCCCCTGTCCCATCTTTAAAGCAGCGGTTCAGCGTGAATAGATATTGGAAACAGGGCTAAACCCAGATCACCGCTCCAGCAGTCAGCAGTGCGTTCGGAGCTGCTAAAAGCCAAGATGTGTGTGTGTGTGTGTGTGTCTGTGTGTGTGTGTGTATAAGCTCAGCAGCGACATCCACCTTAAAGTTCCACTTCTTAGGCAGCTATAAAAGCATATTCCCTTTCTTTTCTGATATAGAAAATAAAGCAAAGAGATTAAAAATACAGACATTTTGCGATTTTTCTTACTGTTTAAATGCAAAGAATAGGAAAGATCATCTCATATACAATCCAGGTAGTTTTCACTTCCTCCCCTCGGGACATGCTGTGTGTCTTTGTGTGAGAGAGTTTGTGTGTGTGTGTGTGTGTGTGTGTGTGTGTGTATTGCCAGTTTTTGTGCGTGACCTCTGCTTCTTGCTTTGCCGCCGTTGCCGCAGCGAGCGTGCCAGCCAGCGAAACGGAATCGGTGAATACGGAGAACCAGAACGGAGAGGAGGAGAAGACACCATGCTGCGGACCAATGTGGTGAGAACATGGAGCACTTAGCAACACACACACACACATACACACACACCCAGAGAGCCACGGGAGGTCCTTGAAAGCGCCACCACTCTGCCATTACAGGAAATGACATTATATCGCAGCGTTTTTGTGGTTTGGAACACACAGGCCACTGAGTCACACCAGAGCCTCCAAGTGTCTTTCTGCCTGATTTCTAAGCAATAAAAAGCAAACAGTGCTGGTTTTGTTAAGTTTTGACCAATTCTTTCTTTCAGTCAAAAAATTTCAAAGTCAAAGTTCAGGTCAGTACCGCTGTGTCGCCCCGTGTCCCAGCATGCCGCGTATATACACCACGTTCCTCCCGCATGACATCACACCGTTGTTGTATCCGTGTTAGTGCTTTGCTTTCACTGCGCTGTGCTGTTAAATGAGACTTTAGTAGCGGTGATAAATCAAAGCCTTTATGAAGTCAGCATGTACCATAAGGTATTTTTAGAGGCTTACACAGTGTTTTCTAGCTCATTTACTTTACAGTATGACTTGCAAAAAAAGACATTGATGCAGTTCCACATTGCCTTGCCCCCCCCCCCCTCTCCCACTTCACTACATTTATATTATTTATGGAAATGAGCCCCGTAGTTATTTCCCATAAAAAGCACTGAAGTGGTGTTGTTTTTTTGTCCCATCTTGTCCAGTAGATGTTAAAATGTATTTGTCCAGCTCATTGGTGCTTCTAATTCCACTTAATGAACTAAATGAATCACCCCAGCTTTTGTTCTACGTGCCGCTGACTCTGCTCCCTGGTCCTGCAGTCGGCGCTGGCGTCGCTGGAACAGGTTCTGCCGCAGGAAGTGCCGGCTGGCTGTGAAATCGGTGTCTTTCTATTGGCTGGTCATCATCCTGGTGTTCCTCAACACCCTCACCATATCGTCTGAGCATTACAACCAGCCGATGTGGCTGACACAAGTCCAGGGTAGGAACACCTCCACCCCCAAAATGATAAATCTACACTTACTATTTTTAGACTGTCCGAAACATGCTATAAGTGTCGCCATCTTCTCTGTAATCACCATATGTACAATGTCTCTCTCTTGTTTTCAGATGTGGCCAACAAGGTGCTGCTGGCCCTGTTCACCTGTGAGATGCTGGTGAAGATGTACAGTCTGGGGTTGCAGGCATATTTCGTTTCGCTGTTCAATCGCTTCGACTGCTTTGTGGTGTGTGGAGGCATCACAGAGACCATTCTGGTGGAGCTGGAGATCATGCCCCCCCTCGGTATCTCTGTGTTCCGCTGCGTCCGCTTGCTGAGGATCTTTAAGGTCACACGGTAAGACCCCGCACATACTGGGTGTGGGTGTGTGTGTGTGTGTGCGCTCCACAGTTAATCTCTTTCTTGTTTGCCCCTTTTTTTCCTAGTCATTGGCAGTCGCTAAGTAACCTGGTGGCTTCTCTGCTCAACTCCATGAAGTCCATCGCTTCCCTGCTACTGCTGCTCTTCCTCTTTATCATCATCTTCTCCCTGCTGGGCATGCAGGTTTTTGGTGGAAAATTCAATTTTGACGAGACGCAGACCAAAAGGAGCACGTTTGACAACTTCCCCCAGGCCCTCCTCACTGTGTTTCAGGTATGTAGAGAGCGCAGCAGAGCTCAGACGAGTGTTTCGTCAGGCTTAACACCTTCACGTGTTGTCATCCATCCAGATCCTGACCGGAGAAGACTGGAACATGGTGATGTACGATGGAATCATGGCGTACGGCGGGCCTTCCTCCTCTGGAATGATCGTGTGCATTTACTTCATCATCCTCTTCATCTGTGGAAACTGTATCCTCCCTCACTGACACTGAAACACCAAACGCCTGCACTGGCTCTTTTAAATAAACCAATAACTAAATAAATATATACATTTTATGCATTAAACTTTAAGATAAATGTGTATTATAACACAAGTGTCAAAGTTAATGCTAATTTTACTGCATGGTACTTTGCAGTTTGCAGTATTGGCTTGTGTGAACTTGTTACTGTAGTAAATAGACGCTTACATCCTAATCAAAAGTGCAATGTACCTGTATACATTTGCTCAAGTACTTCATTTGGGTGTTATTGTTACTTTCATTACAAAAACGTCATTATTTTTTACAGTCTAAATTACTTTACACTGTCTCAGGATAAATTGTCAATCAGGGGTATTTTTATCATTGACAATATCGTAGAAATGTGTTCTTTTATGAGAAATCAAACGTTTCTATTGATTACTTCTCCTTTTGGATACAGCAGTCTTGTTTGAGTCGTTACTTTTAACGAGTTGTCCTTCACCGGAGACTTTGATCAGATATCCTCCTGAATGTCTTCTTGGCTATCGCCGTGGACAACCTGGCAGACGCAGAGTCTCTTAGCACAGACGAGGGTGACAAGAAAGGGTGAGTGAAGACTCGTGTGACAAATGTTCAATCAATTCTCACTCCAATATTCTGTCAATTCTAAAAGTCGCCTCTGTTCGTCGTAGGGTCAAAGATGATGAGGATGATAAAGACGACAAGGTAACATCAGTGTTAGATGCGTATTCCAAATTGACTTACTTTGATGTACTCAGTTGTATACACATCTTCATCCTTTTCATATTGATTGTAAGGAAGAAGAAGAGGATCTTGACGACGGTGCGGCAGAGGAAGAGGACCCGGATGTTCCCTCTGGGCCTCGACCGGTCATATCTGAGCTAATAAAGAAGGAGAAGATCACTCCTATCCCAGAAGGAAGCGCCTTCTTTATCTTCAGCACCACAAACCCGTAAAACACACATGCAATAGTATACACGCACACACACAGAGTCGCACGTACAGCTCACATCCTGTCTCACGCCTGTGTTCTCTCTCTGCTTCAGGGTCCGCGTGTTTTGCCACAAACTCATCAATCATCACATCTTCACCAACCTCATCCTGGTCTTCATCATGCTCAGCTCCGCCTCCCTCGCCGCTGAAGATCCCATACGAAACTTCTCAACACGCAATATTGTAAGTCCACAAACCTTCCAACGTAATGCACTCGCGTAGAGATTGTGTAGTCGTAACAAAATGAGGATGAGTAGGTTAAATTTGAGTTTGGTTAGTGTCATAGTAATGATTTGATGACAATTTGAGGGACCATAATACAAAAACTAAGACTTGTATTTTTATAGTGAAGACAGTGAGAGCAGAGAGAGAGATGCTGTGTGTCTCTAGCTATGAATCTGCCTTACAAATACATTTCACATTGATTGTAATGGCTGTACATTTAATGTATATTTACCATCAGAGTCAAAATCTACAAAAATAGCGGAATGTTCCTTCCAGTAACTCTCAACCGTTCTCTTTTCTATTGTAAAGATTAGAATTGTAGTATCATGGTTGTAAGTACATTTTGTTATGATATATACATATATCAAAATGCAAGAAAGTGGTACAAATGCACATTGAGATAAGCACTCAATGTACAAATTGTATTGACAGCATGACCGTAGAAAGTGCTGCTTTCTGATTGGCCAGCAGGCATCTGTTAAAATCGTACACCAAGACACTTCATACAAACTTCCATTCCAGTCTAACCAGCTTTCTGCAGGTACCCATAGCAACAATACTGGTACAATCACTGGTGAGACTGACCCTACCATGACTTAACACACTTTAATACATTTCTGTTCATGACTAATTTGTGTGACGTTTTTTTTACAGGAAATAAGTCTGTTTGTAACGTTAAGTTAATATGGCCGCTCAGCTAATTTGTAGTTATGATGTAATATTGACGCTGCACATTGACTTGTCTTTGTTAAACATGTGCATTGCTCTTTGCAGATACTTGGTTACTTTGACTATGCTTTCACGGCTATCTTTACTGTTGAGATCGTGTTGAAGGTAATTGCCATGTGTCCCCCCTGTCTGTGCTGTGACTAACCACACCCCTGTAACGCTCCGAAACGTCTCGTTGCCTTCCAGGTCCTAGGCTATGCAGATTATGTCTTCACTAGTATGTTTACATTTGAGATCGTGTTGAAGGTAACCCCCACCCCCACCCCCCCACCCCCCACCCCTCCCCCTTTAGAATGACAACGCGAGCCTTGCTGCATTCTCCTCCTTGTGTGTCACTTGCCACTCAGTACAACCTTGGCTTGTTTCCTTTCTCTTATTTACTTTGTTGTATTTTCACGGCACCTCTTTTACAAAAGCAAAAAAAAACAAAACGAGCAATTTTTTGTTGCGTTTAATCAAATTCCAACAATCAAAGAAGTGATGTTTGGGGGAAGGAAACATTGACATTGCATTTTTTTTGACTCATCTCATTCGAGGCAGTCATGGCTGATACGACTTTGACCCGAAGGTGTAAACACGACACATGTCTCCGTGCAAACGATTGATAAGACACGAAGATGTCAAGTCAGCCAAAGCTTAACTCCACGCCGCAAAAGAGGGAGCACAGCCGGCCATGTTCCCGCCGAGCATGGCGCAGTCTGCTTTCCCTGACCGAGCGCATGGGTGTGTGGAGGCGCGTCCGCAGATTTTTGCGGCACGTTTTGCACTCTCCCGTCGCCACCGTGCTCGTTGTTTAGCACGTTCCTCTATCACCCTGCTGGAGATTCTGCAGGGGGGCCTCCACATTCCCATGCACTTGGAGAAATTAAACCTTTTACTTTTTATTATTTCAAGAAAGAATTACTCTTGACTGTTTCTTCTCTGCCTGCTGAACTCCGAAGTTTCTTATTGGGAGCTGCTTCCCTTTTTAATTCTGAGCTGTTAAAGAACATACCCATGTGCTTTAATTCAAAATACGACGGCCCGCATGAACGTGACAGTAACGCCATTTTATTTCCACCCTCAATCGCTATAGTTACAGCCCTCGCAGCTTGTTGTAAATAACGGCTCACGTCATGGCAACAAAATGCATGTTTTATTGCCTCATCCCATAGTAGATTGTGAAATGAATGGCTTACTACTACATTCATGTAGTCGAGGGCCGTCGGGGTGGCGATGAAAGATTTAGCTTCCTGTCTCACTGCTCCGAAAATCGCCACCCCGAATCTGAGTGATCTAAGAGTGTGGAGAAGTGTGTTTTGGGTGTGTGTGTGAGTGTGTTTTGAGTGTAAGGTAAGAGCTGACTATCCTAGTTAAGGTGTGTATGCGTGTGTGTGTATCATTGTAGTCATGTGTTGCTTGGTTTTTGTCTCCTGCTCCTCTGACTTCTTTTGTTCCTCTCCGTCAGATGACAACGTACGGAGCGTTCCTCCATAAAGGAGCCTTCTGCAGGAACTACTTTAACCTCCTGGACCTGCTGGTCGTGGGAGTTTCTCTGGTTTCCTTTGGTATTCAGTGAGTAACAACACACTCATTTTTGCATCAAGAATAAAATAAATAAATCTCTTCACACCTTCTCCAATTGTGTGAATTGAATATTTCCTCCAGCACTCCGCAGCTTCGTCTGTGGCATGAAACCTCCACCGTTTCTTCCTTTATTTAGTCTTTCCTGCATCTTTTTTACTATCTAGTATCTCCATTTTCTATTAGTGTTTTTCTGCAGCAGTGTTTGTGCAGAGAGCGATCGCTCCTCCCTAGGCTGTGAGTGATGTGCCCTTTTGTCATCACCCAGGACCTCAGCAATCTCAGTGGTGAAGATTCTTAGGGTCCTTCGAGTTCTGCGACCCCTGAGAGCCATCAACCGAGCCAAAGGCCTCAAGGTGCCAACTCGCCCGAAAGTCATCCGCCAATCATAACAACCAGCCTTAGACAGGATGAATGAATCAGATGATCTCTACAAAAAATATTTTCTCTTCTTTCTCTTGACAGCACGTGGTTCAGTGTGTATTTGTGGCCATCAGAACGATCGGTAACATCATGATCGTCACCACTCTGCTTCAGTTCATGTTCGCCTGCATAGGGGTGCAGCTCTTCAAGGTGAAACTGATAAAGCAGGACAGATAAAGCCTGAGTTGTGCGCAGGTTCACTCAAGATTGAAAGCTTTTCGTTTCCTTTCACAGGGGAAGTTCTATCGCTGCACAGACGAAGCCAAGTCCAGCCCAGACGAGTGCAAGTTAGTTTGACGGAACAATTATCATCCATTAACATCTGAGTTTGACTCTTAATCTTCCAAACTCTTGACGGCGAGCTGTCTTATGTCGCTTTGTCACAGGGGCACTTACATCCTCTACAAGGACGGAGACGTGAACCTGCCTACCCTCCACAGACGACTGTGGCTCAACAGCGAGTTCAACTTTGACAACGTCCTCATGGCCATGATGGCTCTGTTCACTGTATCCACCTTCGAAGGCTGGCCTGCGTAAGAGACACACACTTTTCAGCGCGTTAAATGAGAAATACAGGCACCTTAAGAATCCTACATGTAGTCAATTATAATTTGTATTGTAGCAAACCTTTTTCTTACATTAAAGTGCAGATTAGGTCATTTTGTTTTCATTTTCTTGCTTCATACATTTCCTACCCCATGGACGCTCAGTAGTTCATTTATGAGAGATTTGAGTGATGATATGTGTGTGTTTTGTGTCTTCTCAGGTTGTTGTACAAGGCCATCGACTCCAACAGGGAGAACCTCGGCCCCATTTACAACTACAGAGTGGAGATCTCCATCTTCTTCATCATCTACATCATCATCATCGCTTTCTTCATGATGAACATCTTCGTAGGTTTCGTCATTGTCACGTTTCAGGAGCAAGGAGAGAAAGAGTACAAAAACTGCGAGCTCGACAAAAACCAGGTCAGAGTCGGCACGTTCGCCCGTCTGTACTTCAACTGCAAATATCAAACTGATGCATCGAAGACTTTTCTGAACTGTGTGTGTGTGTGTGTGTGTGTGTGTGTGTGTGTGTGTGTGTGTGTGTGTGTGTGTGTGTGTGTGTGTGTGTGTGTGAGTGCAGCGTCAGTGTGTAGAGTACGCTCTTAAGGCACGTCCACTGAGGAGGTACATCCCCAAAAACCCATACCAGTACAAGTTCTGGTATGTTGTGAACTCCACGGGGTTTGAGTACATCATGTTTGTGCTCATCATGTTAAACACACTCTGCCTGGCTGTGCAGGTAAGAAATCAACTCATCACAAACTCTGTCAAGTCTCTTTAAAGGAATTGTTTGATTATGTGACGTATCTTTAGTCAATGAGGACAATTTGAATTCACAGCTGATTTTGTATTTACTGAATTAGTATTTTGCTTATGTTAAGAACTAAACACATTACTCAATTGACATGTTTTCTGTTTGTATGAAGCCCTGGTATGTACGCTGTTGTGTACATGCAGTGTAAGTGTAAAGGAATCTAGAATAATTATGTTAGTTCGAGTGAACTCCCAAAATCTTATTTATCCTAATAGATTATTTGAAATATATCTGCTGATGTTTCACTGTTTCAAATTCCTTGGTTTGTTTGTGTTACCAAAATGTTTATTATCATTATTATTAGTCGTAGTAGTAGCAGTAGTAATTTTATAATGACTGCTATTGTTGTAGCAGTTCACAATAAATACATTGACAGGCTATTGGAAGCTGCTTTTCTAAGGCGATGACACAATAAGTTTATATGAGCAAAATAATGTAAACACCTATGTCAGATTAAAATTCTAATTATTGCATTGATGCAATCTGTGTTAGCACTCTGTTCATGCATGTCCTTAACTAAATTTGCCAATCAGTGAATAATGGAATCCTATCAATTCTGTCAACGTTTTAACTTGAATCACAGTACACATTAAAAAAAAGAACATTTTAAAATCCTCCTGTCCTCCCTAAACTCCTTTTTGTCTGCTCTCTGCAGCACCACGGCCAGTCAGCGCTCTTCAACTACGTCATGGACATCCTTAACATGGTCTTCACCACCGTCTTCACCGTGGAGATGGTTCTCAAACTCATCGCTTTCAAGCCCAGGGTGAGTGAGCCACACACACACACACACACACACACACACACACACACACAACAACGAACCCACGCGTCCCTTAAGAAACATTTCAGATTCAAACCTTTCCATTTGAAGAACAAAGCGTTGTATAGTTTAACTCTGAACGCTGATGTGTGTGTTTTAATGTCCCCGTCGACTTCGCCGTGGCCCGACAGCTGTGCGTCGCGAAGAAGGACAGGCTGCTAGTAAGAGACAAGAGTGTGGGGTGCAGTGCTGATACAGTGGCTTTGTAATTGCATGTAACACTAACAGCAGCATGAGTTTGCCGTGGCTGTAGAGCTCGTGTGCAGTAGTCACCATGAACCTTGTGAAGTGGCTCAGTCTCAGAGTAGCAGAGTGTTCAGACCGTCTTCCGCTAACCTCACGTCCCGTCTCGCCCCGGCCTCGCCCCGGCCTCGCTCAGGGCTATTTCGGCGACGCCTGGAACGTGTTCGACGCCATGGTTGTGATGGGCAGCATAGTAGACATTGTTCTCAGTGAGATTGATGTAAGTAATGTTTGAACCCCCCACTCACACTCTCGGACTTCCCCCCGGCTCTTTCTCTCTCCTTCTTCCCGCGGCAGGAATCTTGATTTCTGATTTCCCTTTTGTCTGATGACTCTTAACTGTTTCTTGTTTTTTTTCTCTTTCACTTCCTCCTCTCATCCTGCCATTCCATACAAACCCGCGCCGCATTCTCTCTCCTCCAATCCCTCTCCCTCTCTCCCTCTCTCTCTCTTCCTCTCACTCTGCCATTCCCATCTTCACCCTGACATGTCACAACACACACCTAACAGCACTATTTCGCTGATGCTTGGAACACATTTGATGCCTTAATTGTTGTGGGTAGCGTCGTCGATATCGCTATCACTGAAGTTAATGTAAGTACGACTTTTTCCTGCTTCCAAGTGGAACTGAAGCCTTAACGAAAAGCCATATGGCAAACTGCAGCGTCGCTATCCCACCACCAAACTGTAAATAATTTTGTATTTAATTATCCCCCATTATGCTCAGTCAGATGAGGAAACTACTTACTGCTCCCCTAACGATTATGATACTTAACAATTGTTTTTAAACTCACCTTTTTTACGCCTGTGAGGTTCAATTGGCTCTTTATTAAAGCTTCAGTTTGACCTTCACTCATGTTTATGTCCTGTTGCATATGTGAGTTAACCTTGTTTGTCTCTCTTATTGACGCATGTTGTCGCTGTCAATGTTTTTGTTCTCAGGAATCATGATGATGTAATCTGTGTCAACTCTTGTACATGACTATGAAACGTGCGACGCCTGTGTCCGGGTCACAAACTGCTTGTCTAATTCTTACTCTTGTTCATTTTGTTTCCATAGAAACTTGTAGAGGCAAGTATGAGAATGATAAACAGAAAATTAGGTCATGTCCTTTTGTGTGTAACCTGTCGTTTATTACAACTTTATCTTTGGGACCCCTTTACAGTGAGGATGGATTAAAAGGAAATTACTTTGAAAACAAATAGAGAGGAACATTTAGATGGAGTTGATTAAAATAGAAGATGACTCGTTCTCTACTTTAACCAACTGTGAGACGGCTCTCTGTGGCTTGGCGGGACGACACAAAAACAACGAAACCAAAGAGCATAAAAAAACGTCTGCGATCGACTTTGTGATGTTGTGCTTTGACTTTTAACAAACACACACACCAGGAAAGACACTTTGCCCTGTTTTTAAAGCATCGCTATGGTGACGGCGGTGTAGCCTACCGAGACGTCTCGCCGTTCAACCTGGCCCTCCTCCATGTCCTCGTCCTCCTCCTCTTCCCTCTTCCTCCTCCCCTCTCCTCCTCTTCCTTCTCGAGTGCTCTAGTGTCTGAGCTGCAGTGCTGTTCTGGAGTTGTGTTTCACGTCTCTGTCCGTGTTTCTGTGTTCGTGTTTCAAAAGTGTGTGTGTCTGCATGGGTGTACGCGGGCCGGCACTCACTTGCTTTAATAGTGTTGCAACTGTGCGTGTGTGTTACGTAAAGTGTCTTCGCATGCGTGTATTAAGTAGGAATGTATGAGGAAGTGTGCGTGCGTGCGTGTGTGTGTTGTAAATGTCAGGGACGTGATGTTTGATGTTTACAAGGACGTCCAAGGTGTTTCTTGTGAGGAGCTTTTCACCCACCTGTGACTTGTGTTTGTGGTTTGCATTGCATGTTGTTGTTTTGTTTTTCGTGCAGTTAAATCAGATTTTAGAACACGACTGTAAATATTGCGATGGGTTTTGCTACTTGCCTGCCTAAACCCATCGTAGCCATGAGTTGCATGATCTGATCATTGTGACCTCCCCCAAATGCATGCTGGGAAGCGTCCACCATTCAACTCATGCCCTAACGTCCTCTCCATGTCCTCGTCCTCTCACACAGATAGCGCTTGGCCACCCGCTCCCTACTCCTCCGGTCAGTTTTCCCCCCCATAGAGCTTTGTGACTTTCCTCCCTTCTTCTTCTTCTTCTTCTTTTTCTTCTCTCTCTCTGCCATACCACACCGCTTCCACCTTTCCCTCCAGACAGAATGGCCCTGGAGCTCAGAGCTTGGACATGTCCGGTCCTGCACAACGTTAAGGACAACTCTTTTTTTAAAATACAATCTTGAGACAGAAGTCCGTCAAACGTTGTGTGGGTCGCTGCGGCTTCACATGACGTCACTATCAGGGATAACCGATCATGTCAATAGGATCAAAACTCACAGCCAATCACGTTTAAAGAGGACTAAAACTAAACCAGTGGCTGGGACGACACTGACGCTGGTCCAATGGCAGCTGAGTTTGAGGTTCTTTGATGATCTTGTGTTTGTGTCTCTGTGAGTGATTGTCTGTGTTTCTTGTTCTGTCTTCCTGTAGTGAGCTCTTAAAGCTCAGAATGGAGCTCAATGTGTAGAGCAGGTGTGTAGACTCCAGTCAGGTGCATGAACGCTCCCCTTCGCCACCTGTCTCACCTCTCTTTCTACTCCTTCTTCTACTTTTCACCTTTTCTCTCTCTCTCTCACTCCCTCCCTCGGTACAACTCAGTCTGTTTTGATTTGGAGTATTTATTTATCTCTCCACCTTTATCCTTTTTGTCTCTCTCTCTCTCTCTCTCTCTCTCTCTCTCTCTCTCTTCCCCCCCCCCCGCCCCCCTCTCTCTCTCTCTGCCACTCATTCACCTCTCTCTGCACCAGACTGTGAGATCGCCCTGCTACATGGCACTTTTGTTGCGTGGGGGTTGGATGGGTGGTGGTGGGGTGGAGGGGAGGGGAGGGGTTGCACTGTTGACATGCATGGGGGTCGCTGCATCGCTGTGTGTCCTCCTCTCCTTTGCGTTGTGCGTGCAGATGCATCTGAGCTACGACGCGCAGCATGCTCTCATCAGTTTACCGCAGATTCCCTTTCAGGATTACCTAAAGAACCTCCTCCTCCTCTTCCTCCTCCAGCCAGCTCACTCAGCATTTTTTTTATTTCTGCACCCCCCTCCCATACCATACTGACCGTTTGTGGGATTTGAATGAAGCCACGTCTGTCTGGAGTTTCTCTCTGTGTTCGGGCCTTCTCTCAGTGTTCACTTCCTCTCATGCTTGTGCCCTGAAATAACCTTCACACACACTGGTTGGGTGTTAACACCACTTGAACTGCCTGTATTGCATAATGTGCAAATAATGACGTATGGATGTGAGTTTGAGTGGGAGATAGATTCATTTACTCTGTTATGATCGATCTCTTTTTGTTTCATTTCCGCAATAATTATGTGAAATCTTTCCAAACACAAAGGAGATTGCAGTTTTCTTACACACACACACACACACACACACACACACACACTTACAACATGTGATTTGCCCAGTTGATGTGCGCTGTCCTGTTAATAGAGATATGGAACGGCGGGGGGTCATTACGTCGCTAAATCATTCGAGTAATCTGCTGTGCTTTTATCATGACGTCACCTGTCAGTCACTACGTCAAAATGGCCGCCAAGCATTTCATCAAATTCATTCTCAGTAATGTAGCGTTACAGCGGGGGAGTGATAAAGTTGTGTGCCAGTCTTAAATGTCATGTAGTGTTTAAGTAACTCCATGTTGTCCGTCAGTCATAGGAATGTTAAGTTGTGGCAGTCTTACATGTTTAAAGCATTAAGATAATGTTCATGTCTGTCAATATCTGAAGTGTGCATATTGTAGGTTTGTCATGTACAGTATGTTTACACGTATAGGGTGTCAGTTACTGTCCCGTCTTTGTCATAGTGTATGAAATAGATACAGCAGTGACTGAGTTGTGTCTGCGTCTTGAATGGCGTGTGTTGGTCGTTGTGTCATGACTCTTTTTGAACTGTAATGTTAAAAAGTGTGTGGCCCGTGTGTTGGAGACTGGCGGGTTGTTGTCACTGTGTACAAAGTCATTAATGCAGGTCTTTGATTTTAAAGCCAACGGAGGCTCCTCAGGTGGATGAGGCGGGGGTAAGATACTCTGCCCCCCTTTTTGTCAGGGCCGTGCCATGTTCCGATTTGCATTTCTTTCTTTCTTTCTTTGGTCTCTTTCTGTTGTGTGTTGATTTCTCCTACAAAAATCTACCGTACGGCTTATTTGAATTTCCTTTAAGTTGTCATGGTAAGGTTTCCATCCTCCGTGTTTTTGATTTGTCACGTTTGTTCTATTCTTTGACTTTTGTTTTGCTTTTCATTCTCCTGATTGTTTTGGAGTTTCCTCTGTAAGGAGAGTGCGTCACTCAAACGTGACACCGCGTTGAGGCGGCAGTGGGACTTTTCAGCCGCTCCTCACGTTTGTACTGTTTAGCACTGCTACATGGTCTCTGCCCCCATTCTTGCGGTGGGTAGTGACCCATGGATAACCCCGCCCCCGCCCCCCTCCCGCCCCTGGGATCAGGTCACCCAGCTTTGACCTGTCAACCTCCCGGCCGACCCGTTGGGGTTTTGGTCCCACTGTGACTCCGCATGCAGTGACTCTGGACTGAGGGTGCCATGCTTGTGCAGATGCGTCCTGTCAAATATGGCAACGGTTTCTTTTTCCAGCATGCTCGCCTCCTTGCTTCCTCCCCTGTAGGTGTGTAACGTGACAGAGCCCCCGACAGTGCTTTGGACACACACTAACAGAGACATATCAGCTGCTGCAACACTGCATCCGACTCTACGCTGTGATACATTATCATACATTGGCAATCAAATTGATTTGCCGACTTTGACCAAAATCAGATGCGGTGTTGCCTTTCAGCTCATATGTATTTTATATTTAGGTCCCATTATCCGGCAAAGCACGGCCAGGCACTCTGTGTTCACTGCAATGCCACACTGTGTGGCTCTTCCCTCCTCTGACCTCTGCTTCGATTCCCCCGCAGAACACGGAGGACAGCGCCCGCATCTCTATCACCTTCTTCCGCCTGTTTCGGGTTATGCGATTGGTCAAGCTCCTCAGCAGAGGGGAGGGCATTCGCACACTGCTGTGGACCTTCATCAAATCCTTCCAGGTGAGGCCCACAGGGGGTTTTTGATACTTAAGTGAAAGAAATCCTGAGCATAAAAGCAAATTCACATTAACAAGCTATATAGTGAACCAAAATGAATGTTTTATAGCGATCCAGGCCTTCTGAGGGAAAGATCAATATATATTTAACTTTCTCCCTTTTGTCTTCAGGCTCTGCCATATGTTGCTCTTCTTATAGCCATGCTGTTCTTCATCTATGCTGTCATCGGTATGCAGGTCAGGAACAACACCCTGTGGATTTCCGTTGTCATCTTTTGCTGGTTTTGCTCTGGTCGGGCCTCTTCGCTCTTATATTCACAAAAAGATAATTGTTCCACTTTAGGTATTTGGTAAGATCGCAATGCTGGACAACACGCAGATCAACAGAAACAACAACTTCCAGACCTTCCCGCAGGCTGTGCTCCTCCTCTTCAGGTTTGTCGGGGGGTCAGAGGTCACCGATTCACTTTTGCCTCATATCTGCCGTTAGGTGCGAGCTTTGGGTGTTTTGTCATTCCAGGTGTGCCACCGGAGAGGCGTGGCAAGAGATCATGTTGGGGTGTTTGTCTGGGAAACAGTGTGACCCCGAGTCTGATTACCAGCCGGGGGAGGAGATGACCTGTGGCAGCGGCTTTGCCATCATCTACTTCATCACCTTCTACATGCTCTGTGCTTTCCTGGTACGTCCTGATGCTTTCTGACACAGGTTCTAAGTTCTACTTAGTCGGAACCTGCGTACATGTAAGAGCATCAGAACACTTACTTTCTCATGCTTCTACAGATTATCAATTTGTTCGTGGCCGTCATCATGGACAACTTTGACTATCTAACCCGCGATTGGTCCATTCTCGGCCCCCACCACCTGGATGAATTCAAGAGGATTTGGTCAGAGTACGACCCAGAAGCAAAGTAAGTGTTTTATGACCGATGTGGGAACTGTACTGGACTGAAGTTTGTCTCTGTAACGTCTCACATGTGGCCTTCTCTGTCCTGCAGGGGTCGAATTAAGCATCTGGATGTTGTCACCCTGCTCCGCCGTATTCAGCCTCCTCTTGGCTTTGGCAAACTTTGTCCTCACAGAGTGGCTTGCAAGGTCTCTCGTTCTCCTTCCTCGGACTGTTTAATCAACAGAGGACACTCATACACACACTCACACACACACAGATACATATTCTGACCTCTTCTACCTCTGCTCTCTTCTTGCAGAGACTCGTAGCCATGAACATGCCTCTGAACAGCGACGGCACTGTCATGTTTAACGCCACTCTGTTTGCGTTGGTTCGCACGGCCCTGAAGATCAAAACAGAAGGTATGAGACGACATATAAACACACACCCTGTGATCACGTCTCTGAGCTGGAGTGTTGATTTGTCAGGGATGTTTGTGTCTCTGTGTTGCAGGTAATCTGGAGCAGGCCAATGAGGAGCTGCGGGCTGTCATCAAAAAAATCTGGAAGAGAACCAGCATGAAGCTGCTGGATCAAGTGGTTCCCCCTGCTGGCGGTTAGTGGCCTGTGTCTGTTTGAAACACACACAAATACACACACACAGTCCTTCTCTATCTGTTTGACACACACACACACACACACCAACACTAAAATAACCTGCACAAAACCTCACACACCACATGCTGTTCATTGCAAAAGATTACCACCCACACACACACACACACACACACACACACACACACACACACACACACACACACACACACACACACACACACACACACCTTCAAATAGTAACAACATCCAAACAGACTCCCCCACATAAATAAATCTGGTTCCTGCTGTTTCCGCTCTGCTCATGTTCTCCTGGTTGCCCCTCAGCAGTGTGTTTTCTCTTTTATCTGTGTGTGTATGTGTGTGTGTGTGTCCTCCCTCCTGCCCTGGATGCTGATGGAGGCCCCCGACGGTCTGCTGGGCTTTGGGCTTGCATGGCCTCTAGACCACTGTGCAAGTGCATGATCTGTCTTTCCAACTGATGTCTCTCTGTCTCTCTGTATGTGTCTCTCCCTCTTTCTTTCTCTCTCTCTCTCTCTCCCTCTCCCCCTCTGTCTCCTTCTCTTGCTGCTTGAGCTTCCACAGCTTATTTTCCTCACACTGTTTTATCTCTGTATCCAAAAACTCTTAAGTACTTCAGAATATTCTGAAGCAGTTCTGTTTTAGGGTGGTGGCATGGAACTAGTGTTGCCTCTCTCTCTGATCTCTGTCCCCAACGTCTTGTTCAAAGTGAATCAGACCCCTGCTTCAGAATGATTCTCACCCACACACGCCCACACACACACAGGCACACACAAATACACACACACACACACACAGAGCGTGAACACATGCAAAGACATGACCACGTACACTGTATCTTCACATACAGACATACATGTATGCAGTAATTCACTGATTTGTACAGTATGCATAGTTCTGCTTGCTTGCATGTGCTGGAATTAGGATTTAAAGTAGAATTTTGTCAAACGCCCCTTTGCCACCCAGCAAAAATAGAAACATACTGTAAGTTTGTGTGGAAGCAAAAAGACCCCAAGAGCCGCAGCTGTAACCAGTGGCTGCTAATGGAAATGAGCGGTAGCTTGATTTATACACTCTTTGACCTTAACTGTCCTCTTTCTGTCCTCTTCCTCATCTTCCTCCCTACTGAGGGAGAAGAAGGAGGAATGTCAGAGTCACCCACAGGGGTCAAGAAGGTGTTTGAGCGTCCATTTGTGCCAAAGCAAATGAACTTTGATCATTTAAGCTGCTTGAGATTCCACACAAAATGACGAAGTTGTAGAGAATATTTGGTTTTCTGTTCCCTTTGAGGCACAGCGAAGGATCTCATGGGGTGAATGTCGAGGTACAGTATATACACCATCAAGATGGATGTATATGATTTGGGATGTCAAAGATTTGGTTGGTCTCATGTAAAGCGAGGTGTGCTGCCCCGCAGTGTTGAGGAGGAGCAAGCAGAGGGAGGAGGAGGGGGGGGGCGAAGTCTCCCTCCCCCGCTGCGTGGTGGTGACCTGCTGACACAGGAAGCATTTGTGTGGTCTGTTCACTCAGATGATGAGGTAACCGTGGGGAAGTTCTATGCCACCTTCCTGATACAGGACTACTTTAGGAAATTCAAGAAACGTAAAGAGGAAGGCCTGGTGGGTGCACACCCCTCGCAAAACAACACGGCCATCGCCCTACAGGTGAGCCCCTTCAGCGGTGTGTGTGTGTGTGTGTGTGTGAGAGAGAGAGCGTGTGTGAGAACGAGAGAGAGAGAGAGAGAGATTATTAAAAGTGTGCATTTCTGAGTTGTGGTTTATGATCCAGCAGGGTGTTGTGCAGTGTGAGTCTTGTTTGTCTCAGTGTGTGAACTTTACTGCTGTCGTTCACGTCTCCGTGTCCTTAAATGTCACAGGTGTTGATGTTAAGCGTGTCTCACTGTCTCCAAACCTCATTTTTATGTCAAGCCACTCATCAGCTCACATACAAGCTTGTTTCCATTCTACGATAGAGGATATATGACTGAACAGACCATATATCATCCTGCTCAGTCAAACACAGCCGGGCCTGTTTATTATTTCCTCTACCAGCCTTTTTCTTTTCATTTATATTGAAATTTTGTATTTGTTTTGCTACACTGTTACATACAAAAAAAAGAAAGGAAAGAAAGAAAGGAATCAATTTACTGCTACACAACATGTAACACCTGGAGTGATCCTCACAGCAGGAGAGCACATCTGTCTGTCTCTGTGTTCTCATCCCTCACAGTCTGTAAAGCAGAGATGTGTGTGTGTGTGTGTGTGTGTGTGTGTGCCCAGTGTATGTGTGTGTGTGTGTGTGTGTGTGTTTCTGACTGTACGTTGCTGTGAGGAAAAAGTTCCCCCGTCGGAGAGTTCAGCCCTTGTATTGTCATGGTTACAGGCTGGCCTTCGCACGCTGCATGATATCGGGCCTGAAATTCGCCGGGCGATATCATGCGATCTCCAAGATGACGAGCTAGTAGACTTTATTCCAGAGGAAGACGAGGAAATTTATAGGGTAACTGATTTAATTCTACCTGACAGGGTGAATGTCTGTGGCCAAACGGGAAATGTTGTGCTTGTTTATTATTATTCTGACATACTGGTGCTAATACATACACACATATACCAGTTAGTGCTTTATTGTTAAGGCCATAGATGTGCCAGATATAAAATAAGATGATATATTTGATACTGTTTACCTCAGTGTTCAACACTAAATTCTAAATTCATCAGAAAGGAATATGAAGAATAAACGTTCCAACCATTAATGTGTATTTACACGTGATTCTAAAAAGAATTCAAATCAAAGATATCTGTTGCTTTCTAAGAGTTACCAAGACATGAGACTCTGCCGCTGTAATGGTCCCTTACACTAAAGTGTTATATAATAGTTAAATCGAGCAAAGTCAGTCGAACAGCAGAGCTACGATCTGCATTCTTGCTGATTTGATTTATTTTGGCCTCATGTGTTTTTCCTCCATTTTAAGTTCAGACAAATGGTGCGTTCATTTTTCTCACATATGTCATAAGCCATTAAATCAGCTTCTGAACTTTTCTTTTCCGCCCATACGATTTCTGAACAGAAAGTCAACTCCCCAGACTTAACATCAATAGCACGTTTTTGTTCTGTGTGCTGTAAGAAGACGTGGGAAGCGGCGGCGGTTCTGACCTTGAGCGTTCTTTCACAGCGTAATGGCGGCCTCTTCGGCAACCACCTCATGAACGGGGGCCACCGGCGATCCAGCGGCCACCAGACTAACGCCACGCAGCGGCCGCTCCAAGTGCAGCCGCCGCCGCACTACGCCCACATGGAGCAGCAGCCAGTGGGCCGTCTGTCTCGGGCCAACGCCATGTCCCACCCCAACCACCATCACCACCACCACCACCATCACCACCGCCATCACAACTCCTACGGCAAGTCTCCCAAGTCCACCAACATTAACCTCAACAACGCCAACGTGTCCAGTCTGCCCAACGGAGGAGGAGGAGGACACCATCGCTACTATGAACACGCACCTCCCAACGGCTACCCGGGGCTACACAGCTCCTACTACGACTACGACAAACCGCGGACACCCCAGGGTCAAAGGTAACAGCATATTGATTGGAGTTATTTATTAAACAATACAATACAGACTTAGAAGGTAACTGGTGCTCCCTCAAAGCCTCATATTCTAGCTTTAAGAATGAACGAGTTAAATGATGCATGAAGCAGAAACACATCCTGATGTTATTTCTCTTATTTTCTGTGAGATACAATTAGAAGAACAATCTTTTAACCCTTTCAAATCAAATAATTCCGTCATATCAGCCAACCCATGAGAAAGGAAAACTGCGTCGGGATGTAAAATGAGGGAATAACAAACTTCACGCTTGGTTTTTACACACTGAGGAATGCGGCGGCGTTATCTGCTACACAAATGTTTCTCTTTCAGACAGGATCCGGCTTCTTACAGTCCTGTTTTATCACAAACACTTCCCCTCTGTAATGAATCCCAAGCGTTCCGTCTCTCTCACACTGACAGTTAATTTCATGAATGACCAATGGTGCACTTATCTCCTCACCCCTCCCCTACACGCTCTTCCTCACTGTTGCCGCTCCACTCTTAGGTTGAGTTTTTTTTCCCTCTCTGCCCCATAAATTTGGAGGACAATTTCATCCCTGTCGCCTTTGCAAAAGAGAAACTGTTCTCACTTTGTTTCCTATCTCAAGTAAAGAAAATGGAATTGTCAGCCAGCACTGGAGTGTGTGCCACCACGAGCCCTCTCCTCCTCCTCCTCTTCCACCTCCTCCTCCTCATGCATATATATGAGAATGCTGTATATGTTTCATATACTGTATGATATATATATATATATATGACACCATATCCGCCCTCTCCTCTGTCTCCTTTCTCCCCTTCTCCTGCCTAACCAAAATGCTTTCTCTCAACCATCCCTCTGCTTTCTTGGACAGAAGGCGCTACTATGAGACCTATGTTAGGTATGTTGTTTGAGGTTTCCAGCAGTTTGTCTCAGCAGCCGATGAGGTCTTTATCTATCTCTTTTATTTTCCCTCTATTTTCTTCATTTTGACTTGGTTTGCAGATCTCTGAATGGTTGCATCCTTGTTATGTTCTGTATGCTGGCCAGTCATTGGTTCTGTCAGCTTAGGCCTTTGTCAGTGTTTTTAAGTGTAAGGAAAGTAAACACAACCCGAGTGTGAGTGGCCAGCATAGCAGAGAGCAGCCCGTCTTTATGCATGCGTCACAGTGACGTGCTTGCTTTGGACGAGGACTCAGATGCTTGAATACAAGGAAATCTAAGAGAATGTTTACTGCTCGTGCCCCTTAAATGTACCCAGAGCTACTTAATGCACCCCATCATCTGTTTAAGGACGTCATCATACATTCATCATCTCCTTTTAATGAACACTGGATGATGCGCTTCCCTGTGACTGTGATGACTTTGTGGGTAGAGGCGGTCAGTAGCATTGCTGCCCCCTGGAGGCTTGCGTCTGCATGGCAGTGCATGGCCCTGTTCCTGTGACCCCCCCTCCCCCTCCCCCCCTGAGGAGTAAGCGTTGTGCAAACTTTGACCCCCGTGCTTTCACCTTCCATCAGGTCACGTGGAGGGGACAGCCGCCACCCAACCATCCGCCGGGAGGAGGAGTTTGATGAAGACCGTTACTCTGGAGAGTACTACAGTGGGGAGGAGTTCTATGAAGATGATAGCATGCTGTCAGGGGAGAGGTATGACCTCAACACTGCTGTTTGAATTTTTCTCTGGAGCTATTTAGAATGTTTCACAATATCTTCAGATTTCAGGAGAAAACTGAAATTGAGTTTGGAAACGTTTTTTTGTTTGATTTGTGCCAAACCAGCGAGTCACATATTCAACATGTTGGCAGGTATCAGAACAGCGACACAGAGTATGAGACGCCCAAAGGTTACCATCACCCTGATGGTTACTACGACGATGACGAGCAGCCTCTCTACCGCGACTCGCAGAGGTCGCCAAAGAGACGTCGGCTTCCTGCCACACCTCAAGGTATCAGCGCACTGTCGGATGTCTGCAGCCAAGAATATCCAGAATACATTTAAACAGAATTTTCCATTTTTAATCTTTCAACACGTTTCACATAACCTCCAAACTAGACTGACTAAGAAATTAGGCTTCATGCTTTTTTATTGTGCATCATTCTAAGCTTTAATGTGAGTGTGTGAAGTACATGTCAGTACAAAAAGATCATCACTGTTTCTTTCAGCATGTTGTATATCTCTATTTTCTGTGTAATGTCAAACAACTCACCCAACGCATTTTGATTAATTGCATTCCACGGAACATTTAGCACCAAACTTACCCACTTTCATATTCTTTGAGTGCTTGTGAACTCTTTCTGCATGCGTTCAGACTTTCTTGCATGTTTCCACTCCTGACGTGTTCAGGTCACAGGAGGCCATCCTTCAACTTTGAGTGTCTGCGCAGGCAAAGTAGCCAGGATGAGCTTCCACACCAACGCACCGCTCTGCCCCTGCACCTCATGCAGCACCAGGTAACACAGGCATGTCAAAGCGGGACTCGCGTGTAGCGTTTACTCACTTCTCCCACTACTACATGTCACATTTTGCACTTCATTGGACTTGGCTGCTTCTCTCCGTCTTTCCCACAAAGCTGCAAGGTGAATCTAACTGATAGTGTTTCCTTAGAATAACCACTAATATCATAATGATTACATGTTTTGCTGCAGTCGTAGCCGCTGTTGTGACACAATATGCGGAGAGAAATTAAAGACTTGTGTCAGGCAGGAGTCAGGATTTCCTTGAGTGATGTGTAAAGTTACAGTTTTAGTAAGGTTTTGCCGTCTGTAACCTCAGTATTCATTGCTCGCTGCCCGTCAGGTCATGGCCGTAGCAGGCCTGGACTCCAGCAGGGCTCACTGTCTCTCCCCGACCCGCTCCACCCGCTCCTGGGCCACGCCCCCCGCCACGCCAGCCAGTAAAGAGCAGTCGCCCTACTACACCCCTCTCATCCGCGTGGACCACCCGCACAGGGGGAGCGTCACCAGCAGCCAAGTGTCCGTGCGAAAGAGCTCCTGGTACACGGACGACCCCGAGTACTCCCAGAGGATGTACTCGCCCGTCCACCTGCAGGTCCCGCCCGAGTTTCACAACCAATACCACCAGAAGAGAGGCAGCGCCACCAGCCTAGTGGAAGCGGTGAGTCTGAGATTGGACGAGATAAGAGACAATTATAGTTCCAATAATCTTTAATTTGAGTAAGAACTTGCATTTTGTCATTCTGGTACTATTTATATTTCATTTTGATGTCGATGCTCATTGGATTGAGTTCATTGTGTGGCTTGTGCTACGTCAGTAAATTGGATCTAATATAATGTATGTAAAGGTTAAGGTAAGGAATAAGGAAGGCCTACAGCCGTTAGATAACTGTGCAGTAAACGCTACAATATTCCTGAGACTCCCTAAAATGGAAATACCCAAGCACCTTAAATCTGATTCAGCATATTTCAGTTGTACACATTTGTCCAAAATGACAGCCAGATAAGCAAGACAGGATTGTGAAAATCCTGGATAACATCTCTTCCCCTCGCCTGTCGTTGAGCAGGTTTTGATATCAGAGGGGCTCGGGAGGTTCGCCAAGGATCCCAAGTTTGTCGCTGCCACCAAGAACGAGATAGCGGACGCGTGCGAGATGACGATAGACGAGATGGAGAGTGCGGCCAGCCACCTGCTGAACGGCGGGATCAGCCCGGGCATCAACGGGGTCAACGTGTTCCCTCTGCTAACTCCCAGAGACTATGAACTGCAGGACACCGCAGCGAGCTACAGCGACGAGGAGCCGGAGGCGGAGCCCAGAACGCCGTACGAGGAGGACCTGGCAGACGAGATGATCTGCATCACAACTTTATAGCAGCGGATGGAGATGTCTGCACACTCCAACCTTTTCAGACTACAATCAGTGAAAACAAAAAAAAGAAATGCATCTATTGGCTCCGACCAAAAGAAGTGCCTTTTACTTTGAAGAGAAAAGGCAAACAGAAGAGAGACACATTAGTCCTGTCCGCTGAACCGTTCTCCACCTGCCAATGAAGGAGGTCACTGCACAGATTCAGCCACCGCCCCCCCCCCCCCGCCGCGTGCCGGGGACTGACACACACTTACTGTCAAACACACTGACCTGCAGGTGATACACTGGCTCACGCCACAGCCAATCACAGATGAGGACATTGAAGCCAGTGAAGCAGACGGACCTGTTGGCAAAGGTGCGAGATACTGTACTTCAGGGCGGGTCTCCATGGGTGATGACAATCAGATTTTTGATGTCATTACCTCAGTCACTTTATTAAGGTTTGGCATATCATGCAAGTTTTCAATGCAAGCATAGAAAGGCATATCTCTTCCCGTAGTCATTAGAGCAACCTGATCCCTTTGAGTGTTAATGATCGCTATAGCAGAGCACCTGTAGTGTTGTAACAGAATATGCAGGAATTAATTCAACTTGAGATATGTACTTTTGAAGCGACAAAAGCATTTGTAATAAATGCACTAGCAGGCAGGCTATTTAAAATTTTAGAATAGCCTGACCAGTATTTCATAGTTGATATGCTGTAAATTGTATTATATTACAAAAGAGAACTTTGTAAAGAGATATTCTATATTTTGTAATTATGTACCATTTAAAAGATCAGCAATATGGACCCTTGTGACTCCTATGATTTAAATAGTTTCAATATTCTAATATTTATTGATTTGCCTTTTATTTTTGCTAAGATGCACCCTTTATTTTGCCTATAAAAACAGCATTTTTAAGATGTTACGCTTGTGTGTCGACACTACTGCACAAGATATGCAAATATGCTTTATTGCTGTAAGACTACGTGTGTTACTTCATCAAAACCAACACCAGTTGCATAACGTTCAGCCCCCTTTAAAGGAGCATTTTTAGAAGGTTCACCTCAAGAATCCAGTGCTGAAATTGAACAGATTTTGCATATTTTGTGCAGGAAATGCACAGGAATTTTAAATGCATAGTGCATTAACAATGCTGCTTTTTAGTTGTAACTTAGGTTTCATCAGCCCCCTTCAACTCTTAATGCCTTTTTGCTGCTGAAAGATAGAAAAGGATGGATGGTGAAAAACAGGGATGAATTTCCACGAGTCATTGCTTATGCTGGGATGTTCTGTCGCCTCCTCTTTGTCCATCACGCTGAGATTCCCTGAAACATTTATACCGGATCTTAATAATCACATCTTAGCCTTCATGCGGTGTGAGAGGGCCCGGAGCCTTTGCGGCAGCAGTTAAAGTCGAGCGTGTGTGTGTGTGTGAGAGAGTTGTTGGTGGAAGGACAATGGGTGTCTGCTGGAGAGAGGCAAAGCAATACAACCCCCCCCCCCTCTCTTCTCTCCCAGCCTGCCTGGTTGCATACAGTTTACCTCGTTAGGCGTCGGCGTCAGTGACAACATATCATCGTCTCAAATAATTTGTTTGTCACAGTGTCCCACAGGGGAGGATTAGCAGAGAGTCATTCAGAGGGAAAGCTGCTCGTTGACCTGGACTTGTGTTTGTCCTCTCGTCGTACACGTCTGTGACGCCGGGAGGACAAAGGGATTCGTAATAAAGTGCAAGTGAAAGCCCAAAAGCTGAAACAAGGAGACAAGAAAATATCTGTTTGGTTTTTATCATATATATATTTTATTGATCCATCCACAATAAGGATACTCGACAAAATAAATGGAAGTGTTTGTTTTTCCAGGCGTGGAGAGTCTGAGGACGTTTATGGTTTGATAGTTCTCGTGATGTGTCGTTCATGGCTGTTTGATTTGTAGGCGAGTGCGTCCTGTACTCCAACTCAACCGAATACTGTCATGAAAATGTAGGTTTTCCATTTTGTGTGCACATTGAAAGGGCTCTTTGAATTGTTTGAGTAAAAATGTGTAGTGTAGTCCTTTTTGTTGATGATGACGGTGACGATGATCATATAAAAGGACCAATGCACATAACAGGCACATTGTACTATTCGTAGCAATTACAGTACTGATGAACTGAAGATATGCATTATTTTGTAAAACACTTTTAAACGTTGTGTTAAACTAAAGATGAAAAACAACTTACTTTTACCTCATGTCAGGGATTCCTGAAAAAAGAAGAAGATGATTTGGTTCATTCTATACCAATGGTATTTCAATATTAGCACATAGCTGTTTGTCTTTGCACAAGTAAATGTATAGTGCTTTTGTTTCTCTTTTTTCTAAACAGATTTGTGTATTAAGGTGAGACGATTTTGTACTTTTTGTGACTGTGTGTATGGTTTAGTGGAATCTATATTTGTCATTTACACCTCACCTTGCAATGCTGGGAATGAAAGAGTATTACAAAAAAAGATAGATATTTTTAAGGTGCAATGTTCCTCTGTTAGCGGACATGGGATAAAAAAAAAAAAGAATCTAGCGGTGACGTTCCAGCGTACAGAGCAACACGTATTGATTTGAGCGTTTCTATTAGTTTTCTTCATATTGTCATGATTATAATTACTATTTCAACTATTAATGTTCTGAAAGCTGTATTAAAAATAGAAGATAATGTAAAATATGTACAAAGGTATGGAAAGACCCATGGTAATGTTCTCTACTTGAAAGTCTTGATATTTGCTCCTTAATGTTTGTATTCGGTAAACATGATTTCTCTTAGTAGCAAATGCTTTAAAAAAAAAACCTCTAGGTTTTGTATCAATGCATTTTTTTTGTATTTTTCATTTAATTTTGACCCTTGATTTTGTTTGAATTGAAACAGATATTTTTTTCTATTGATTATTGAATAAACTTATGCTGAATTACTGTTCCCTGTTATCTGTTATGTCCACGGTTGAACTCTTCACCAGGGACTGCAAACTGTACACACACATCTGTAATGAATCACATCTCATTCACTCAAAACATACTGCAGTTCTAACGTCCCTGCTGTATCTGTACGGAATGGCAGAGAGTCAGGATGGAGACACTTGGTTGCTCGTGGTCTCCAACACGGTTTCGGCCTCTGACTCTTCATCCCTCAGCCCGGGTTCTTTCCCACACAGCAGAAAGGGAACCGCATATTTCTTAAACTACAGAAAACAAAAGCACATACAAAGGCTGAGCCGCACTAGGACGATACAAGTGTCTTAAAATACCACTAGATGGCGCTGACATCCCAAAAGAGCAAAGCATTTATCATAGATTGCCAACAGAAATAATCTCTCCCTCCTTTCTGTTCGTTCAGTACCTGTTTGTTGAGGAAGATGTATATGATGGGGTTGTAGACGGTGCTGCTCTTGGCCAGGTAAACAGGCACCGTGCCCACCAGCGGGTGAATCTCCACGTCAGGGTTGTAGACGACGAGCATAGCCAGACTGGCGTACGGCATCCAGCTGATGAGGAAGGTGAGCACCATGAGGATGACCATGAAAGCCACCTTCATCTCTTTCTTAGCGACCGCGCCGCCTTCCACGCAGGTCAGCTTCGACACCTGCAGCACAAATGTGACCCCTGATTCATTGACGTGTATGCGGTTCATCCAAAAACGCAAAAATCCCCACTTCCAGAACAACTTAATGACAAAACTGGAATAAAAACAAATCTCCCAAAATCTCTCAGGCGTCTCTAAGCTATAAATTACTTGAGCATCTTCCCTGTTGTAAATCTGTTGAAGATAATGTCTGAAATATCATTGTGCTGTTCAGGCAATATTTTAGAAGCTTATCTCATGTTGGACGTGCAGATGGAATGAAAGGAGGAAATAACACAGGATGAAGATGAAGAACAGATATTTGTGATATTTTACATTGTTTGTTGAATGTTGAAATGTGAGTCTGCGGTGGAACCTGAGCTGTCAGGTGATGTAGCTCCCTCTAAACTCACTACAAGTACCTCTGCTATTTATACGTCCGCCTGCTCACCTGGTGTACCGTCCAAAGTAGTTTTGTGTACGAGGCCAAGATGATGACGAAGGGAATGGCGAAGCATAAAGCAAAGTAAGACAGGATGTAGGAGAGGTTCTGAGGGTCCCGGCCGTGCCAGTCTGGCGCGCAGGACGTCCCGACGCCCTCCAGCTCGTACCTGCCCCATCCAAACAACGGGGGCAAGTTCCACGCCAGGGACCACAGCCAGGACGCCGCGATGCCTCCTGCTGCATGCTTCACTCTGAAGGTCATGGGTCCCAGCGGCCGACACACCACAAACATCCTCTCCACTGCTATCAGGGCGACCGTGCACAGAGAGGTGATACCTGCAGACGAGCGGGCGAATGGACATGACTCCATTTGATTCTGGTACTGGTTCCTTGTGTGTGTTTATCCTAAGCATGTTTGTTTTTGTGTGACCATGAACCTAATCTGCGCTCGTGCTTTCACTCACCAAAGAAGGAGACAGCGAAGCCCTCCATCACGCAGCCCGTCCTGCCCAGAGAGAAGTAGCCCTGAGCGTTGTTGACCACAGACAGCAGCCCCCCGGTCATGGCGGTGCCCAGGTCAGCCACGGCCATGTTCACCAGGGCGTAGTTGAGCGGCTGCCTCAGCTGCTTGTACATGAGGGTCACGATGATCACTGTAGCGTTGAGTACGATGGCCGGACCGGTGAACATTGCCATGAGGACGGAGAGAGCGATGAAGCCAGCGCGAGAGAGTGGTGGCTCCTGCGCCGGCCCAAAGTAGGAGGAAGCATTTTGTGAAGAAAGAGAAAGATGGAGCATGGATGCAGAGGTTCAGAGGTCAGAGGTGGACTGTTCTGTTCTGTTCTGTTCTGTTCTGTTCTGTTCTGTTCTGTTCTTCTCTTCTCTTCTCTTCTCTTCTCTTCTCTTCTCTTCTCTTCTCTTCTCTTCTCCTCTCTTCACTCGGTGAGAGACGGCGGAGTGGGGCGGCTGAGATTAAATGCTCCCAGGCTAAGAATAAATCCTTCAGATTTGGATTTAACAAAGAGTAATTCCTCCAGGTTCCTTGATCCCACGCTTTTGGTTGGATTGTAAAGGCGCTCAGACAGGTACATTAAAAGAATGTCAGCGGAAGAACAAAAACAACTCCCTGATTTGTTCCATTTACAGAGGGAACAACAACAAAGAAAAGCAGTTTGTTTTGCTTCCTGGGAATCTCACAGGAGCTTTGTCACAACATAATGTAACTACAATTAAGATGGATGGCAGGTAATTATCTCTCCCAGCCATTTTCTCTCCCACCGCTCTTTATAAAAACCAGGGGGTCCGTGTGAAAGTGTATTCACTTTAGAATCGCGTCTGTCCTCGCTGACAGATTTTCTTCTTGAAAAGTCTTCATTGATGGCGGTGAGCAAAAGAAAGAAGAAGAAACCTGACAGCAGATTAGAGTTTGGTGTTTATCTAAATATGGATCCGGCCCTCACTGACATAAATAATGCATAATCAACTGCTCTGAAACTAGAAGCCTCAAATGCATTTCAGCAAATTGGTATTTAATGAAAACCTGTGAGTGAATGCAAGCTAATCTACATTTATGTAATTAATCAAGATTATGATTCCAGATTAAGCTTTTATTTACGTGACATTAGAAGCTCAGAGTACTTTCGGATACGACAACAGGTCTGATTAGATTTATAAGAACACCTGTGCTTCTTCTACGGATCACAGTTTACTTTCTCTCACAAACCAGAGGAGAGTTCGACAGAGTAAATATAGTAAAACCTGACTTTGGCGTGAAAAATGTTGAACATCACCTCACTTCAAGTATCCAAAGCTGCTGAGGGCAAGAGGTGAAGTTAAGTCTTAGGTCTTACGAGCTGAGTGTGAAAAAGGTTGGCCGGTGCGTAACCTTCTAAGAGGTTTATGTCCAATCAAGTCAAGACAGAGATTACAAGTGTTTGGGATTACAGCATGTCCAAGAGCTGTCTGGATCTACTTATAAATGATGTTATTTTGAGGTTTTTATAGCGGCATCACCTCTCATCCAGGCTCTGAAGACATTTAAACGCATCACGGGTGCAGCAAAGCAGATTCAGGACCATGGAGAGCACCCAAAGGTCCTTTTTAGTGCAACACCAGTGGTTCTCAAGCTGTTTGATTAACCCCTGAACGAACCCAAACATCTCAGTTACACCAGCAGAAATGCTCCTGACGTCCATGCAGAACGGAAACAAACACAGGGAGAAGTGACAACAAACCACAACAAACCATTTCTTAATTAAAAGAGAATTATAATGACATTTTAACATTAATTCTCAACTAAGCCTATTCTATTTATGATTCATTTGCAATAAAACAGAATTTCTATAGAAATGCAGAAATGATCATTTTATGTATCTAATTTCATCTAATTCATCATCTAAACTAATCTAAGACATCTAATGTACCACTTTAGGTACACTAGCACCGTTTGAGAAACTCTGCTCTATACGTTTACAAAATGAGTTGATACATTTAATAATTTAATAACCCTCTTAACTTTAAAACCAGGCTGTTGGACTGCAGTGAAATAAGCAGTTTAGTCCTCACTAGACAACTATTTTGAAATATATATGAAATAAAATTGAGTAAACTTCTCCATGTCTTATCTGAAGGGATGTTGTGGGTTTATTAAACCGGCTGCATGGAGAAGATGGAGGCAATAAAACGACTTAAGAAAGACTCCCAATGGTTATATGCGTTGTAAAAGCCAGACTGACACTGCTCAAGGACACTTCGGCAGGTTGTTAAAGTTACATTTTACATTAAAGGGAATAAAAATATAAGACTTCTTCTTCTTTTTCCAGTAGCAGGATTGAGAACCCGAGTGTTTATTTGCCTCTATAGTTAATTAAAGCATCCAGGGGAGCCAACTGTGATGGGGGAGGAGGAGGAGGGGGAGGGGGAGAGGGGTGAAGGGGGGCTGGAGGGTGCGATCAGAGAGGAGACTGGGTGATAGTGTCCGTCACCCAACAGGAGCCTTATCGGCACGTCCCAGACAGTACAGGCTCCTCACAACTTTGATGTACGATGCAATTACTAAACTAATAAAAGCCTCAAGTGGAAACAGTGCTTGTGTGGGGGGTGGAGGGGGGCTGATGGGGGGGGGGGGTTACGTGGGGGGTATATATACGCATCAACCCCTCCTGCTGCCCTGACATCATTATCTCCCCCTATAATCAGCGATGTAAGACTATAAGGCGACGTTTCTTCTTTTATGGTGCTGATGAATATGACGCACGGATCCAAACTTTACGGCGCACTTTAGGCGCTTGGTCCTTCACAGAGGTCAGCTGGGGCCACAAGTCCCAGCATGCAGCTCTCCAATCAAACTACCAAACCTGCATGGAGCTCAGCTGAGACGGTGTGAATACATTCAATCAATACATGTAAATACCAAGACATCTACATCTCTGCATATATATTGATTGATGTTTGATTTTAAAACAAGACTTTTTTCGGGCATTTTGTTGTGCTGATGATGTTGCGGAAGCCTTCATCAAATGTCTGCAGTCTCATTATCCAAACCCCCCCCCCCCCACACACAGAGCCATTTTACACCGAGGAACTCCCTTTGAGCGCGTTTATTTAGGCAATTTGTTTCAACCTCTATGTTCTCCAGATGTAATCGTGTCGAACTACACCATCAAAATTCAATTACAGTTAAAAATGAGCCGCTTTCACAGGCTGCTGCTGCTGCTGATGCGCGGTGCAGGCAGGGTGCAGAGGAGCTGGGTCACAGTGCAGCCCGGATCGTTCACTGTCGCCGTCGAAATGCGGCAAATTTAAACACTTCAACGCTATTGTTCGGTCAATACTCATCAAAGTTCGGAGTAGAAGGAGAATCCGCGTTTCTTTCTTCCCTTGAATGAATGAATGAGTGAGTGAGTGAGCGTCCGGGAATTATAGCGATAATCTGACAGATTACGCCGTCAACACGTTTCCAGAACAGAAAATGGTCCGCAAATCCTCACGCAGGGGAGCAGGAGGGTCTCCAGACACACACACACACACGCGGCGAGAGACAGAGAGAGAGAGAGAGCGCCTCCATCCATGACCACAGCATCTCTCTCTCTCTCTCTCTCTCTCTCCCTCTGCCTCTCTCTCTCTCTCTTTCTTTCTTTCAGTCTCTCTCCCCCTCCCCTCTCTCTCTCTCCCCCCTCTCTTTCTCCCCCCCTCCTTCTATCTCTCTCTCTCTCTCTCTCTCTCGCTCTCTCTCTCTCTCCCCCCCCCCCCCCCCCCCCCTCCCTCCCTCCCTCCCTCCCTCTCTCCCTCTCTGCTGAGGGAAGCCTGTACAGTAGCGGTGCAGGCAGTAGCGCGGCTGGAAAAAACTGGACCTGGATCCAGTCTGCAGTATTGGGACGGGAGACTTCAGGCATTACCTTCATATATATGTAGGTTATATATTTTTTTTAAATAGTTTTAGATATGCAGAAGTGGATGATTGTGGTTTGGCACCTGAGCTGCAGCAGCTTCCTGCTCCTCTGGATCACCGTCGGCTTGAACGTGGAGGAGGTTGTGGGGTCCCAGCCCGGGATCCCTCTGTCAGTGTGAGTGAGAGGCTGCTTACAACTTTTATCTACTATATAAAAGGATGTGAATTTTTTTTTTTTTTAATCTATATAATAATTTCAGTGCATGAATTCATAGAAAGTATGAGTTGCGTTGTGTTGTGTTAAATAAGGTAAATTGTATGAAAACTTTAAGATGAAACGCGAAGATGTTCCTGAACATGGATCTGATTCTTGGGTGTCTTGGATTTTAGTTTGTAGTTTTTATAATCCCTGTATTCTCCCACACAGGCTGTGATACTGTAACAAATATTTATAAATTTTTCTATCAAAGAGGATGAATATTTGTAGACAGTGAAAGGGGTAATTCCAGGTGTCATTTTGGGAGATGAGAAGGATCAAACAAAGATCAAACAATCAAGGGAAGAATCAAAAATCTAATCAAATTCATATTTGTGAACGTTCAGAGGAAAATAATGTTTATAATACTTAAAAAGTCTTATGATCTGTTTCATTCCTTGATATGATAAAAAATCTCCTTTTTTGTTCCAAAACCTGAGCACACATGTATATAAGATAACCATAAATTCCCGCTCTTGAAATTACAATTCCGCAACAGATTTACATAACCTGGTAACTGTCAGTACATTTAACAATCAGCTGGAGTCTGCAGCAGATTGGAGGACCAATGTTGAGTCTAGAACATTTTACTTGGGGAGTCTTTGTTACACTGTTCTGCTGCATTGTTCTACCTGTAGTTTATCTAAAACATATGCGGCAAAAGAAACACTTAAATTCAAAAAGGGAAGCAAAAGGAAAGCAAAAGGAAAAGCCTTCCTTTCATACTACAGCTACACGCTGGCCTTTGATTGATGCTCATATCCAAATACAGGTGTTAAAAAGACGCTTGATAGCTTTGCTTTAATGAAAGTATTAAGCCATTTCCTGCATGTTTTCATGGTTGGTTTATCTCTGAAACTACATTATTACATGTGATCAAAATTCAAATTAATTTGCACAGCAATGGCTCATAGAAAATTAATTGAGATCAATCAGGAAATGGTTGTGTTTGGGGAAAGAAGCTCAGCTTTCTTTTGTAAATGTGGCTCTGCAGATAAGAGCCATCTGAGGCAGAGCAGCAGCAGCAGCAGTAGCAGCAGCTTTTGGAGCCTTTTTTTTTTCTTTGACAACGCTTCAGGATATTTTTCCTGCCATTGTGAATCCCTGGGTTGCACTCTAACAGCATCCATGTTTCCTGCAGTTACATTCAAGCACACATCGCTCAAGCACTGAGCTACAGAATCTTAAATAACCACTGAATAAATTCTCCATGTTACAAGCAGCCATGAGTCAGGATTGGCATCATTGATAAGAACAGTATGTTTTCTATTTGAAAAGCAAGAAGCAAGGAGGAGTGACAGCTGAGGAGAGATAAGAGCAGTTTAAGAGCAGCTGGAGTGAAGAGAGGACAGAGTGATTAGAGGCTGACATGAGATTAAACCGAATGGAGCTCTAGGTCTTAAATCATCTCTTATAAACTGTTCACAAATAAACTTTTATTATCTAATACCATGCCTAAACTAACTTCTCTAAATGTATTTAATCCTATTGCTCTCTGAATGTATCTGTCAAGTAAACCAGTAGACTGTAGCTTGAAATGTGTGTGGTGTATATGTGATATTGTGTTGATTGACACTGTTGGCTGAAGTGTATTGCTCTGTGTTTCAGGGTGAAGCTATGGGCTTCTGCCTTTGGTGGAGAAATTAAATCGCTTTCTGCTAAATATTCCGGATCACAACTCCTGCAAAAGGTATTGTGTTTATGTTCCAATGCTCACTGCATCTCATCTCATGTTACCTTCTGTCTCATGGTCATGTAGTTACATGGTCTGCATGCTATAAGGTCGTATTCTCCCTCTAATGGCTGCAGATACATTCAGTTGTTTCAGTTGAATGCTGATGCGTTACTTAGAGGAGACTCAGGTGTGTTTGGCAGAGACCTAGCTCTCTCTCTCTCTCTCCCTTTCTCCCTTTCTCCCTTTCTCCCCCCCCCTCTCTCTCTTTATGTGTGTGTGTGTGTGTGTGTTTGTACTTGATACGGCCCATTAACCACGTCGCTGATTCCTTTCTCCTCTCATCTCACCAGTTAAATCTCTGGAGTCATAGAGTTCCAACCTCTAGATACGAATGTGATGAGGAGACAAATGAGTGTGTTGTTGTACACAATATGGAAGTCTTGGAATGGGGCTCGGATTAAAAAACCTACAGATAATAAGTGACCCGTGCAGTAGATGTAGTTACTCTCTGACCACTTGATGGCAGAGGTGGACGCTGCATACACACACACACACACACACACACACACACACACACACACACACACAGGCCTGCAGTGTGGACATCAAAGTGAATAGTGAGCGGCCTCGTTGGTGTGAAGAAGACCAAGTCAGATCAGTGAACACATGGAGGAGCTCCTCTGTGTGAATGCCAAGCTGATAGTGCTTTGATCTGAGTGTGTGGTAAATACACATGTGCACACACACACACATAGTAGACACATTGAAGCACAGTTTGTGTGCTTAAAAAAAAAAAATGCACAAATCCAAATCTTTGTGTCTTCTTCGTTTGTCCATTTAGGTGTAAGTAAATGAAAGGTTTGTCTTCTGGAACATGCACATGCAATAGATCATCAAGTCATTAAACATTGATAAAGGCCTAATGCAACAAACTAAAACTAACCCAAAAAACATGTACACTCTCTTCACCGTCAGACCGCAGTGTGTGCCTTTGCGTTGACTTTGAGCTTTGAAATAAACCATAAAAACGGCCCTGCTGTGTTTAAATCTATAGCCTCTGCAGGAATGAGCCTTTGGTTGGGTCCTGCAAAATATGGCAGCCATTTTATATATATTTATATTCTATAAATCCTGCGGCACAGACCAACAATAAAACCTCTTCACTTCCCTCCTATATGTTAACTTACTTTATGCTCTCCATTATATTTATTAATCCTCTGCGTTTGACCCATTCAAACTATTTTAGGAGGTGTGGGCAGCCACAGCGCAGCACAGCACCTGGGGACGGAATCCACCATCAAGGAGCCTAGTGCCTTGGTCAAGGGCAATGTCAGGAGAATTCTTAAAACCTAACCTGCATGTCTTTGGACTGTGAAAATGCGCCAAACAGGAAACAAAAGACAAACATCAGGAGAACATGCAAAATCCAAAGCCAGTTTGTGCATGGATCCAGACCAGGACCCTCCTGCTACAAAGTGACAGTGAAAAGATGAGATTTAGGGTCGCAATGCTTCACGTCCCCTTTTAATTCCCTCTTTCTTACAAAACATGCTTTTCATCTTTCTACAAAACAGCAGAGTTACAGTATGCCCTGAAGATTTGTTCCTATTTTTTTAATGTGTAAGCACTTTGCTCATGTTCCTGTTCATGGAGGCATGTCTGCAGAGAACAGAGCCGCGCCAGTCAGCACAAAGCAGTGAGCTGCAAGGGAACTGACGTGTCATTAGGGGCTGGTCATTAAAGCTGATCATTAGATGCTCTTATGGTGAATTACGCCATTTTACTAAAATTTCTGCCGGGAGGGCGAAGAGCGGGGCTCCTCCGGCTCTCAGCGTGCAGGCAGCGTGCAATAGTCGTTACTCTGATCAATAATCGTGATCAGTGTGTTTGATGGATGGGGCTTAACCTCCACTTGATGACTGGAAGAGTGTGAGGGGGAGCTGGAGGGGGACCGGGGGTCTCGGGCTGCTGAAGCAGGGAGGACAGGCGTGAAATGAACTGTTCTGCTCCGCTGCAAGCCCACACTCTTCCTTTCACTAGGTAATTTGTCGCCTCATGTACTGGTGCCTGTGAGTGTGTGTGTGTGTGTGTGTGTTTCCTATCCACATAATGTGTTTGAATGCGGGCTGTAACATTTTGTGGATTATGTTTATTTTTGGATTATTGCTAAGTGTGTGATGTGGTTGGCCGAGCCGGACAGCTTGAGAGGCCTTTGTTTTTATTTGGTGTGTGTGTGTGTGTGTGTGTGTCAGGTAGGATATGGGATTATGTAATGTGAGGTTGCGCAGAGCTTTGTTCTGTATCAGCGGAGGTCCTGTGCGCCCAGCAGAATCAGCATTATGTGAGGTGTACTTCATTATCCAGAACCGTCCATGCTTGACACGTTATTATCTTTCTCCTGTGCTTTGACTCCATTTCAATTACCCTCTTACCGTGCATAGCCTTTAGATTCATCCCCACCCCACGGCCACCCAACATGGCTATCTTCAGCCAATCAGAGACAAAGGAGCAGCATGTGCAGCCAATGACTGGGACCTGATACAAGCTATCAATCATTTTGTGCTGCAGCGGGGATTTTATCAGCCGTTCATCTGAGACCGGCTTGTCAACTAACATGTGAAGGATCATAAGCCTTGTTTAACAATTTCTCTCAGTGGACTGGGACTCAAACACACTTGGTGCATACATATACACAGAGAGAGAGAGAGATAGTACCTATATTTCTGGTGTTATATGTAGACATTTACTCAAAGAATTAAATGTGGTTTATCCTTTAAAAAGGCTCCAAGTGAGCAGCAGTTTTTTCTGTTTGCCATTTATATAAAACCTGAAACTGAACTGTGTGTAATTGCAACATTTTTTCTTGTTTTCCAGAAATATAAAGAGTTCGAGAAAACAGTCAAGGTGGAAGAAATTGATGGTGTGAAACTGGTGAAAAACTTGGCTGTGAAGATGGAGGAAATGTTTCGTCGAAAGGCAGAAGCCACAGCGGTGGGTGAAACACTGCCCTTTTATGTCTAATTTGATGGGAGCTCGTAATTTCATTAACCAGGTGATTATTTAGCAGCCTTGTGAAGATCAAAATCTCTCCAGTGACAGTAATGGAACACACCCCTGTGGGATATGATGCGTTTCCTAGAGGTCAGGCCTGCTGTCAGTCAGCCTGCTGTGACCTCGGCTCATGGGAGCATGTAACCGCTTTAATGGTGAACCTCCAGGGGAATGCTGGGATATGATAAGGGTTATCTCCCCCTGCCTGATCCGACACAGTGTAGCTGTGGGTAACAAATCATCATGATTCAGCCTATAAATTACACTCATAAATGCGTGGGTGTGTGAAATTATAAACATAGAACAAAACGTTATTGGAAATTATGTGTTTATAATAATAAAAAACAAATCTGGCTGTTATAAAGAGCAGTTTGTTGTGTTCAGTCCCTGCAGAGGTGTAATAATAATAAATCCTGAATTGGCAACGTCATCAACTTGCTGTAAATTGAAAAGTGAGTGAAAATGGAGGCAGTGACCTCGTGAGGTGGTGAAGGTGGCGAAGGTGGCAAAGTCTGAACACCGCCGGTACATTTCATTAAAAAATAAAAATACATTTAGGCGATGGCGCAGGGGCTGCCGGGAATATTCAGTGAGGGATCGCTTTACTTCATCATCGTCCCCATTTTTCCCTTTGCTGACGTGACACGTAAACGCACCACGAGGTTAAACGAATTTGGCGTCGCAGCACACACACACACACGCCTCAGTACTGTTTACATTGCAGTTATTTTGACACGTGCGACAGACGTTAATTACCTGCTGGGCTCCAAAGGCCAGAGCGGTTGTGGTGTGTGTGTGTGTTTGGCTTTTTGTCACGGAAACACACAGCCAAGCACATTTGGCACAGTCGAGATATTTATACAAGTTACAGTGAGTGTGTAGCTGCGCGCCGGCGTGGATTCATCAATCATCCCACAGCGACACCAGCTAACGCCCGAGTTTAAGGCGTATTTTACCCTTAAAATTAAGAAGGAAGCAGAGGCGAAAACATTTCTGACAACATAACACGCCGAACACTAATTTAAACGCTGCTCGTCGTTTCGATTTTGATCCGAAGATTAATTTAAATTTTGACAATGCTCTTCGATCACGTTCCTCCTCGGTGGAAAAGGAAATAGAAATGTGAAAATAATGGAGTGACAAACAGCAAGTTTAAGGCATATAAAGAGCAGCAGGGGGAGGGGAGGGGAGGGAAGGGCTTGAGTAATGGAATGGAGCTTCTGGAGATATTTGGGTGGTGAAATGTAAACAAATGCATGTTAAAAAATATATTTTAATAATTTTCTTATTAATTTGTGCTTTCAGCGGGTGGTGGAGGCGGCGGAAGAAGCGCACCACCAACACGAGGAAAACCCCGACTTGCAGGTGAGCTTTATTTTGAAAGAATTAAAACTTTCTTCAAAAACTGAGTCGTGACACAGAAAGATGCTTCGTCAGATGCCGGAGTGGGCGGGGCAGAGCGAGCAAGGTGAGGGAAGGGTAATAGGTAATAGGCCCGGATGTTTAATTGCGTGGCAGCGTCCTTCACGCGCGCGCCGCAGCCCTGTCAGCGCTTTGATACATCACGCCCCCTCTGATAAGATGGCGGCGGCGTCTCCGTCATAACTCACGCTGATTGTTTTTAACTGTAATCATAAGTCAAAGCAGCTCCGAGCAGCTGCCACCAGCGCCCCATGCTGAAGTTTCTGAATAACGTTAAGTAAGTGTAAAGGTAAACCGGATATACCAGATTTATTTGAGTTTCACGGTGTAGGTTAACTAACGGACACGCACCATTGCTTCCCTTTCAAAAAAATATATCCTTCATGCTCAGGTGTGTTTTTGTGTTTGTTGCTGCTTTATTTATCGGCTTGGGTCTTATTGCAGGTTTCCAGGGCGCACTGAGCTCCCTCGATGCGGAGGGAATGCAGTATTTCTGTCATGCGTTAGTGCTCTCTCTCTCTCTCTCTCTCTCTCTCTCTCTCTCTCTCCTTCTCTTTCTCTCTCTCTCTCTCTCTCTCTCTCTCTCTCTCTCTCTCTCTCTCCTTCTTTTTTTTCCATCGCTCTTCTCTCCTTCTCCATCTCTCTCTCCCCCCCTCTTTCCTTCTCTCTCTCTCTCTCTCTCTCTCTCTCTCTCTGGACTAAGATAAATGAAACTCTTTTGCTCAGCGCATTGTTTCACTTTCATGGCTCTAGATTGGAAACCCAGTGGAGCAACAAAGCACTAAAATAATGGCAGCACTTTACAGTTAATAGAATCATTTACATCATGTGAATACATTTCAGTCACCTTGTTGCCTCCCCGTTCCTCTGCTGCTCACATATCCATATCCTTTCATTTTTTACATGTCTTTGTTAATATAAATTGAAGCTCCTTAACCAAAAACATTAGTACTTATGTTTGACAAAATTAAAATAAATTAATTCCAATTTCTATATTAATTCTTTTTGGACTATTTGGTTCCTGGAAATGTTTAAATCCTTTTACAGTATGGCTCTACACCAAATTAAATGTTTATTAAAAATAATAATAATAAATAGATATTTGTGTTTACTTCAAAAAATATATTTTACAAATATCTAAACTCTTATTTTATTACAATTATATAATTCAACTATAACATGAAGGACATTACGTTATTTCTCACACTCCACTCTACACCAGTAAAGAATTCATCAAATCAAATATTGTATATGTAGTGAAAACTGTTTTATTTATTTGAAAAAAATAGATTTCTTTATTTTTTTAGTCTGCTTTCATCTGCTCACATGGTTCTATCCTCCTTGCATTGGCTTTGCAAGCTTTGACGCAGACACGTGTTTCTCAATATTTATTACAGCGCAGGGAAATCATTGTGTCTTTATGAAATAGATCAGTAAAATATCACTATTGTTTTGTACAGGCTGTTTTATAATTTCCCTCAACAGACAATTATCTGTTTGAAGGCCCGTCAGAATGAATTTCATATTCAAGGCCATAAAAACATAATAAGGAAAATTCAATATCTACCTGTGATAATGATATGATGTCATGATTTTAGTCCATGTGGCATCATTTAGTCCAGCTCGCCTCCTGTGACACCACACATTTGTCACGCGCCATTTCACACACCGCAACGAGATAAGCAGCTACTCTTATCTCAGCTGCTTCACGTGTGGACAGTCAAGCGCTCTCTCTGCATTGATCCACAGTTCAAGGAAGTGCAGATGAGGCCTGGAAGTGAATATTGGCTCTTGCTTGGAAGAGTTTTATTTTGATGTTATGTTGCCTTCAAAATAGATTTATTGGCATTTACTTTTGACAATGTCATCATTTCATAAATGGTTATTTTAAATAAACAAAGTCACACACAGAATGAGCACTGTTCTGTTTTTTGCCTGCCTTTATTATTTCTGCCCAAATGTTTTCACGCCTCATAAAAACTTCATTAGTTGTGTATTTAATTAATTTGTGAAGTTTAAGGGCTTTTAAAGCATCTGGAAAATTTTTAATCATTGTCAAATTTAGCAATGCGTCTTTGTTGTGTATTTTCTCAGGAGGAAGGTGGAATGAAAATGATTGGAGGTGGATTTAAATCTTTATGATAAAATGTGCAATTGCTTGTTTCTGAACATTATAGAAACTCAGACACTGTTGTGATAGATGGAATTGTTTTTCCATATCACTCTGGAGGACTTCTCCAAAGTGTTGGCCGCAGATCCCTCGTTGTGTCACAGTCTTAGACAACTCTTTCTCCTGAACAACGTGATCCGTAACATGAGTAAATGGAAGTGTGTGATTGCAGCAGAGGTCAGGGCCTTTTCACCCTGCTGTGCTCGGACTAAAGCTTACTGAGTCCCTCTGTCTCTTGTTATTTGAGGCCGCTAATGCAATCAGGCTTTGTGTCTGTAATGGGAGCAGATCACTGCAGTATCAGGCCCGGCTAACTGCAGTGGTGTAAGAGTCAGTGGGGCGTCTCGGAGAGCCGCAGTGTCCCATGGCCCGCTCTCTACAGTAATAACCCTGCCGGTTAACGTGCCTGCGTACATACAGCACTCTCAGTTCTGCTGAGTGTGCACGTTTCTCTCTCTCTCTCTCTCTTTCTCTCTCTCTCTCACTCCTTCTCTCACTCTCTCTCTCTCCGCAGCCCCCTCCTCTCCCCTCCGCCCCGCCTCAGCTCGTCAAAGAGCTGCTCAGGCGTGGTATGAGCTGTCAGGGGCTGCTTGATGGTGATGCCCGCGCGGCCTCCCCCGAGTATGATGCTATAGAGTCCATCACCCACCTTCCCTTCCCTCCCTCCCTCCCTCCCTCCCTCCCTCTCTCTCTCTCTCTCTCTCTCTCTCTCTCTCCTTCCTTCCCTCCCTCCATCTCACAGCAGACAATGAGGACCAGAGGCCACAGAGAGGCCGCTCAGATAGGATGAGGTAGCCTCTCTTCTGCTGCAGCAGTCATTGAAGGACAGGCTCGGGCCAAACTGTCAGCTTTCACTTTAGGGAAGTCACAGCGCTCTTGGACTTTTTAGTTACAGTCATAAAGGCCTTTTGATACGCCCAGAGCCATTTAAAAGAGGCAATGACAAGAGCTGGTCTTAACTGCTGATCTGTTCTCATTGGGACACGCAGGAGATTCCAAAGTAGAAGAAAAAACACATTAACAAAATACTTGATGACATTTTTTTTATACTGTTACATTTCTACCCTGGGTTATATTCTTACATTTGTGGTTTGCTTGCTTTCATTTGCTCTATCTGGGTTATGAAATAGCTAGAAACATGCATGTTAAAGTCGCTGCAGGGCCGATATGTTATTACAAGCAAACAAGGAAATTTACCATTTAAGATTAATTCTCTTTGCCATATGGAGAGGTCTTGTAAAATCTCTCACAGCAGCCTAAGAAGTCTGGGTGGACACACCGTCGTCATGCTGTAAATAAACAGTGTGTGTAACATTTGAACTCTGTGCTCATCTCCGTCAGTATGAGTACTTCAACGCCGTGCTGATCAACGAGGTGGACGAGGAGGGCAACAACGTGGAGCTGGGCGGCGAGTTCCTCCTGGAGCCCAACGACCACTTCAACAACCTGTCAGTAAACCTGAGCCTCAGCGTGGTGCAGGTTCCCACCAACATGTACAACAAAGGTAAGAGCGCAAACGGCACAGACACACATATACACACACATACTTATGAGCTGGATGGACGGGGAGGAGAAGAGGAGGGACGAAAAGTAAGTGGGGAAAGTGAGAAATGTCCGCTGGAGCTATATCGGTGTCACCGGCTGGGAAAAAAGGAGGGAGCTCGGGATCGATGGCAAGCAACCGCAACCCTCTGAAAGACTCTGGGAAGAGTGCAGGGATGATGTGGGGTGGGGGGGGCGGCGGGCAGTATTTCACATACGGTCGCTGCTCGGTGGCTTCTTGTTTTATTATAGCAGAGCGTGTGGCCTCTCCCCATGTATCTCCCGGCTCCCTTTGTTCGGCTGTAATGGACCCTCCATAGCTCTGTGTTCGCCGCACAAAGGCCGGCGAGCTGTCGGCACGTCCAGCGGCGGGAGGGGAGGAGATGATTTAGTCGCGGCCATTGTGTCTCCTTCAGTAAGGGGGGGTCAATAAGGCGCAAAGGTCAACCGCACGCTCGGTAATGGTGACCAGGGTGATTACCATTATCACCATTTAATTTACTTGTCCCTTTTTCCACCCACCCCCCACCCTCTCACACAGATCCTGACATTGTGAACGGCGTGTACTGGTCAGAGGCGCTGAATAAAGTGTTTGTGGATAATTTTGAAAGAGATCCCACGCTTATCTGGCAGTATTTTGGGAGCGCCAAAGGTTTCTTCAGACAGTATCCTGGTGAGTCGCTTTCCTGTGTGTGTGTATGTGTGTGTGTGTGTGTGTGTGTGTGTGTGTGGCAGGGAGAGAAGGGGGGAGGTCTCAAGGGAGCTGTCAGCGTCGAGGGGAAAAAATCAGGACAAATGATAAAGAATTACTAAAAGCGTAATTTGGCTAATGTTGTAATTTTACAGATCATCAGAGAGGATGCATTTATACCCACGCTAATTAATCAGAATTTGTCGGCGCAGGTCTGCAGCCACACTGGAGAACTGGCGGCTAACACGGCTACTGGAGCCCTGCACACGTGATGGGAAACAGGCAGAGAGGAGAAAGAATCGTGTGATGATAGATAGATAGATAGATAGATAGATAGATAGATAGATAGATAGATAGATAGATAGATAGATAGATGTTCACTATCTGTTAAATCACTTCCTGGTCTAATCTCCAGGAGTGAAGTGGTATCCAGATGAGCACGGCGTCATAGGCTTCGATTGCAGAAACAGGAAATGGTAAGTCTCTGTGCTCTCTTCCTCTATTTACGCTCTGCAATACAGTTTGATAATTTGACCCCATGTGACAGGTACATCCAGGCAGCCACCTCTCCTAAAGATGTGGTTATCTTAGTGGATGTGAGTGGAAGCATGAAAGGACTGAGGCTGACCATCGCCAGACAGACTGTCTCCTCCATTTTAGACACACTCGGAGATGACGACTTCTTTAACATCATCGCAGTGAGTTCAATCATCCGCCTGCTCTCAGACTGTGTATGACTTTGATCTGAGTGTGTGATTCTTTGCAATTTCTAGTATTCTTTTGCATACGATTGTATCCAGTGTCTTTTCTTCATGTAATTACAATTAAAATCTCCCCAGTATAATCAGGAGATTCACTATGTGGAGCCTTGTCTGAATGGAACGCTGGTCCGGGCCGACAGAGCCAATAAAGCAGTGAGTTCCAGTCAAGCTGACACTTAATGAATGTTTGGGGGATTGTATCAGGGTTGACTTTGAGTGATTAAACTTTTCTTTTCCCCTTTTATTGTTATCTGTCAGCATTTCCAGGAGCATCTGGACAAGCTGTTTGCTAAAGGGATCGGGCTGCTGGGTGAAGCTTTGAGTGAAGCTTTCACAATCCTGAGCGATGTAAGTGCCAGGATACGTTTTACTCCATCCTGTTCTGTATCTGCGACTGTCTGACTGCACAGCTGGGCCCAGCCAAAGCAAAATAGGATGCAATATGTAGAGCATCAGTCTATCGGCATAATGCTTCTAGAAGCACCGACGAGCAACCAAAGACTTTCAAAAGAAGATCTAATTCTGAATTCAAATTAATATATTATTTTTATTTATTGACTATAATTTCCATAGATTTTCCCAGCCAAAATTCTTAAAGTCCTCTTATATACCCCTAGGGGGCATTCAAAGTTCCAGAGGTACCGGTACCACAGCTTGAGAACCACTGACACAGTGTCCCATGCAAGCAAAATATTAATAAATGATTATGACACAGTTTGATTTATTTGATAGCAAGCTCTTCAACTAATTTCTGCAATGTGCCCACCATCATAAATTCCCTTTCTTTTAATTAAATCCCTGCTCTTTGGTTTCGTAGCCACCAGCCTTTACTGAACCTGTTCCAGCACAGCACACGGCATGTTCTCACATAATCACAAACTCTAGTCAGATGTATTTCAGAGCTGGGAGGGTGTGTCGCCTGATGGAACGCTCCAGCGCTGTCCCCGTTCCACCCCTCCAAACACAGACACATCTATTCTGAAGTGTGATTTATGGCTCTAATTAATGTCAATGATTAATAATGTGGCTGATTGGAACACAAAGCAGATAAGGCCAGGAGCCACGCTGCACTCCTTTTATCTCCCGGCTTTCAGGCGAGCTGTGGCTGCGCGGCAGAGGCAGAGGCAGCCGCAGCTTCTACGTCTGCATTTGTCAGATTAATTAAAGCTCTGCAATGAATATGGTAATCGGGTAGCACGTCTTCTAATACTGACATTCAGTGTAACACCACCTCAACCGTCACTGCTGGTAAATGAATTCAGACGACAGCCAATCATAGACAAGATCAAAAAGGAAAAGAAATCACTTTCCATGTAGAGCAATGCAGCATTTTACACTCAGTCCTGGTCTGCTGAAGGAAAGGAATACTAAAAGTGTAACAGTATGACAAATGACTCCAACCAGTACAAAATACATATGCACCTTGTTGTTAGACGTGTTTGGACTGAAGATTGATTAAATAGTATCAATTGATCAACTGAAAATTATTCTTTTTGCTCAGATCAATTAACATCACCATAACATTAATGATTATGGGGTCAAACTGTTTTTTCAATTGGCAATACCAATCTGAAATGTGTGAATGTATGACTGTATGTGGGATTGAATCATCTTCCTCAGCATGAAAGAACAAAACAACTTGACCACACTGATGATTCAAAGTGAATTAATAAAACATTTAACTTACTTACTACATTTTACATAAGTGACGATATTACTTCACACCTGATTTTCACTCTAAGTAACTGAAATACATCAAATCAGATCTCTCCACCTCTTCTCCACCTTAGCAATGACCTCACAGTCACAGTGAGCTCAGACGCAGACAGAGCAGCAGATGGACTCAGACTCACTGACCGGAAAAAACACAAACAGCTGTCCAGTCTAATGCAATACATTTCTGGAGCTTATAATGTCCGGTTTTCATTCAACTTCATCAGAGGTGTATCGATTCAACTCCACTTTCAATCTAGACCGAATTGGATTTCATTCTGTTGAAATGTATTTATCCTGTGCATCTCATGCATGACAGTAGAAATGGGAAAACATTAGAAACATTCAAGCATTCAATCTAACTCTGTCCATCGCAACAAAGAACTTAATAAGTGTTACAGCTTTCTCTCTGCTCATGCAGTGATTTGGCACTCAAGGGTTGAGAACCTCTCACTTAAAGGAATCAGTAATGCCCTGCCTGAGTAAAAAGATGATGTTATTTATCACCTCCTGTACATCTGTACACCTGTACAGTAACGTATACATCCAGGGGTTGTGATGTCATTTCTAGAAACTAAACACGGGACTGTGTTTGCAGCGAGGAAGCCACTGCTCCTTCGTTTTCTGCTGGTTTGCTTCATTGTGAAATTCATTTGGAAGAGAGGGACTTTCCGTGAGGAGAGATACTGTACATCAATTTGTGTGTAGGTGTGGGTGTGTGAGAGAGAAAGAGGGAGCATGTTCTGGACTGTGTGTTTAGAGAGTATCAGTGCTCAGCAGCTTTTAGCCTGTGATCATCCCTGCACGCTCCTCTTCTTCTCCACTTCCCCTCCGCTTCAGGTCAATAAGCCACTTAATTACTGCCATGCATCTTCTGGCATCTGATTAAAGTGTATCGCACTCCTCCAGCTTACTTACTAAGACATTATCTGCATTTTATTGTCCAACGGCACCACAGCTGCCATATCGGACATTAGAGGCTCTGCCGGGCAGTTGAGGTGAAAGAGTCAAATACAGACAGACGTAAGACACTGACGATTTAATTTGTCATATGTGTAACATTCTGCAGTTCAACCAAACCGGGCGTGGCAGTGTGTGCAGCCAGGCCATAATGCTTGTGACCGACGGGGCCACGGCAATGTATGATGACGTGTTTGAGAAGTACAACTGGCCAGAGAGAAAGGTGAGTCTGACACACACACACACACACACACACACACACACACACACACACACACACACACACCCCCTTCTCTCTCAACATTATTCCCGTTTCTGATATTTCTGCTTGTGCTGCATATTTCTCCCAGCAGGGATAGATGTACATTTTAATACTTAATGGCAGATGGGGCTCCTGTCTTGACGTTTTGAGGAATTGGTTTCTTACTTCATTACCCCTCATAACTCAGTAATGTAAAAACCAAAGTCGATATGATGTTTTTTGCACTACGTTGACCCACTACGGTGTAATATTTTCCCCATGAGGAAGAAAAAAAACAGCCACAACAATTAATTGCATTCAAGGACAGTGTATGTGTGTGTGTGTGTGTGTACAATCATCAGTCCTTGCCTTCTGCTGTGGCGCCTGCGTCCTCGCCACTCTCCTCTGCCTGGACTCTTTTGTGGAGCACGCTTTGTAAGACCTTTACACAATTGCAAATTAAATTAAACGGACTGCTTTGCCATTCCTAAAGCAATAAAAACAACAGCTCAGGGGCTTTTGTTCGTTCCTTTCAAGCATATGTGAGCTGGCACGACGGGGAAGTATTTGGCAGGGCGACCCATCCCCCCCTCACACAGCCTCAGGGCCGCTATGTGGCAGCCAGTGAGGTTTTTTTTTTCTCTTCTATATGCTTTATGCTTAGCGTAGCATCTGGAGCCAATGAGCCATAAGTATTTGTCAAAGCGTGTTCTATGAAGGGACAGTGGAGCAGCGTGTCCAAACAACAGAGAAAGAAATTGAATGTAACTGCATAAACCACTAATCATAAAAAATGTTGCCCCACATTACAAAAGGAAATACAAGACTTGACTCCACAAGGTTCATCTGGCTGACAGTTAGTTAGTAATGACTTTGCAGATTCACATTTGTATTCAGCATGGGAGAAACAAAAAGATAATTGTTAACTTTACTTCTTTTCTTCATTTGTTTTTTCTTTCTTCCCTTCCTCTGTCTGTTTTTCTTCCTTAATTTGTTTTCTCCCTTGCCTCCTTGAAATTATACACAAAACCGGAGATAAGAGGTCTTCCCCCACCATTTAAACTAAATTGTACTGTTGTGGTCTCCATTCTTTCCTCCGTCCACTTAGAAGAGGTAAAGAATGAAAGGAATGGTGAGAGAAGCTGAAGGCAAAGTGTTTCTGAAGGCAAAGGGAGGCAGTAGCTCAGTGGGTAGAGCTTGCGTTTGGGAACCGGAGGGTTGCCGGTTCGAGTCCCTGCCGAGGTGCCCCTGAGCAAGGCACCGAACCCTCAATTGCTCCCCCCTCTGCGAAGGGTGGTAATGTAATGTAAGTCGCTTTGGATAAAAGCGTCTGCCAAATAATCGTAATGTAATGTAATGTAATGTTTCCCTGTGAGCGAGTCAGAAGGTGCAGACAGAATCAGTGCAGGAAGATGAAGCACAGTCACATCACTTTGCATGTTTACTTCTGTTATCTGAATCCCACCATCTTTGAAATGGTCGACATCTATGTGTCCTCTGCACAGGTGCGTATATTCCCTTACCTGATTGGACGAGAGTCTGCGTTTGCTGATAACCTCAAATGGATGGCCTGTGCCAACAAAGGTTTGGGACTCTTTGATAACCACTTTCCATGACAGCTTCATATCAGTGTGTTGAATAGGCTGCTGTGTTTCTGTGCACTTTCATGCTTTAGCTTTATGTGTGTATGGTATCTGTATTTGTGCGGGTCTGTGCAAGTGCACGTGTGTGTTCACGCATGTGTATGTGCCGGCTCGGGCACTTTCTGCCCGAGAGGCAATGAAGTGGCACTTGGGTTCAGAGGTCAATCTGCTCTAATCCCTCTTCCTGTCAGAGTGTCTCCCCCTTGGCTGCTCACTGCTGATGGCTCCCGCATGTCAACGCTGCGGATGAGTGGCCCCTGGAAGGGGAAAGTCACAGCCAGAAAAACAGATCACAGTGGGAGTGGGGGGGGGGGGGGGGGAGAGAGGAGCCCCCCTCCTCCCTCCCTCCCTCCCTCCCCACACAGACCCCCACTGTGAAATAACCTTCCATGTCCAATGTGAAACATTGTCAGCAACAGTGGGAGCTGACACGGAGTCAAATGAGCCGATCGGCCCCGACTGTAAGCTGGACCACAGCCTGGCTCGCCACAGCTCAGTCATGGCAGGGACACACACAAAAGAATTAGGGACTTTTTGTTTTACTTAAACAAAAATGCACAATCTGCACTGCACAGTTAGATTTGATGAGTGGTCTTGATTTGTCGTTGTTACTCATTGTATTTTCCAACTACAACTCAGTCCAGAAGGAAGTCTGAAATCTATTATGAGACAACAAAACTGGCTCTGCTGATTTCAAGACCAATCAAGAATTCTACAAATCATTATATTTTTATTGATCATTTCCACTACGAATAAACTCTTCATTGTTTTTCAGTTAATTAGTTGCAGTATCTTAATAGACGACCAGATGATGTACATGACAGCTCTGAAATCGATAGTAAAAGTTTCTTCCGAACTTGATTATAAAATGTTTTCTTTTTTACTGAGTCCTTTTCATTCATGTCAGAAATAGTTTTACAAGCCAGATCGTGTTTTGAAGTGGGGTGTGTTTTAATTTGCAGGCTATTTCAGTCAGATCTCCACGTTAGCTGATGTTCAGGAGAACGTGATGAGGTACCTTCATGTCATGAGCCGGCCCAAGGTCATCGACCACGAGCACGACACGGTGTGGACGGAAGCGTACGTGGACAGTGCTGTAAGTGTGTCACCTCAGCAGCTCCTTACAATGCGTGCACACACATTCAAATTGCAGAACATGCTCATACTGTACTTTGAATTAATCTTTGTAAATTGTATATAACCTCCAGTTTATGTTAATTCTGAGTTCATGTTTAAGGCCATAGTGGACTTTCGTTGTGTTATAAGAAGTTTAGGTTTGTCTGTCCATCCCTGTACAGTAAGTGTGTGTGTGTGTGTGTGTGTGTGAGTGTGTGTGTGTCTCTCCCTCTCATCATTACCCTTCATGCTGCTGGAATGATTCCTCATTATGAGCTTCATTAATCTCCTTGGGGTTTCCCGGATGTACATCTGTGCCCACCAAAGAAGACTGTGCAGCCCTTTCTGCAGTATCTATGTGTGTGTGTGTGTGTGTGTGTGTGTGTGTGTGTGTGTATGTGTGTGTGTAACCTTTATGTCTTTGTTCTTTCCCATCAGCTTTCCCAAGCTTATAAGGTAAATACACGCATATGATCTCTCTCTGCTTGCACTCGGATTTATCATTATGTATTTGCTTTAATGTTATAAAAGAATGGGTCCGATTCAGAGATGTTGCACTGCACGGATCAGGAGCAGGGAAAACCTTTCCTTTGAGTCAGGGAAACTTGAGTTGCAAGTTGAAGTATTAGTTTATATTCCAAAAAATTGCATTCCCATAATTCCCTGGAAGTTTATAGTGGGGGGGAAACTGTTCCCTTTGAGGTTCTGGAGTAATGGAGAAGCATTTATTGTTCTTCTTTCCAATATGGAGTCAGAGCGGGTGCAGGACAATGAGCATGCACAAAACGCACAGGGCACACACACACACACACACACACACACACACACACACACACACACACGCACAAGGGTTTGGAGATTGTCCTCTGGAGTGTGTGCTGTTGTATCTCAGCCTCAGACACACCATTCATCATTCTGTGGATCATTGCATTTTATCTCCTAAAGCCCATAATAAAACTGACATTGGAAGGAGGCGGTATGAGGAGAGAGCGTGGGGTGGGGGGTGGGGGGTGGGGTGAGGTGGCGAGGTGTTAAGGCAGTGGTAGGTTTACCTGAGTGTGTGTGTGTGTGTGTGTGTGTAGAGGTCGAGTTTCTCCTGCTATTGCGTTTTGTGATGAATTTAGGGACTCGCCATTCTTCATTTTGTCAAGCCAGCAAGTACACAAGCGGCTTCACAGCTCATTTCATCCATATGCATGCGTGTAACATCAACCATGCACACATGCACACACGCACACATGCACACACAGACAATCACGCTCAGCTGTGTGAACTCATGAGGTGAGGGAATAGCAGACCTACTTTCACAAAGCTCATGTGCTTAATTATGTCAGTGCTCATTCTGAATTCTCCTCTGAGCTTCACACGGTTTCAGTTTGACAACAGAAACGCTGCAACTACAGAGCTTCATTTGTTTATTTCAACATTGTCTGTGTGTGTGTGTGTGTGTGTGTGTGTGTGTGTGTGTGTGTGTGTGTGTGTGTGTGTGTGTGTGACACTCTTTAATATGGGTTCACGGGCAAATACAGAAAATGGTAGAAATCCAGTTTTCTTTATTTACTGTCCTTTCCCAGTGACAAAAATTCTAAAGCTACAGAAATAAGCTAAAGTTTGATTGATTTAGGCCTGGATTGTTTCATTTTCATTTTCTTTAAAACCCCTTTTTTGGCTATGTTTAAATTTTAGGACATAGAGGTCTAGATTCGTTCTCAATTAATTAATCATTAAAAAAAGTTGCTGTTCTTAGTCATTGGTTGACAAAACAATTCACATTTGGACCACCAGGTAGTGCTGAAACATAAAGAAAAGAAAATAGATAATAAATGAAATGAAAAAATATTTTTATGTTTTGTTTTATTCCAATTTCATGGGATGCATCGATTTGAAATGTAAATTGCTTATAAACATTGTAAACCTCTTTAAAGTCGTCTTACTGAGCAGCCTTTGTGTCATGTTTACAAATGTGATTGCGTAACTTAAGCTCCTAACAATTCACTCTATTGCATGAATTCAATAAGAAACATTTTGATTTTTCTGTATCAGCTCAAAGTGAAATCCGGGCCGAGTCTGATGACTACAGTCGCCATGCCTGTGTTCAGCACAAAGAACGAAACGGTGAGTGAACAACTTCAACTGCTTAATAATGAGACGTGACAAGAAACCATGTGGATATTGCATGCAGCCATAATCTGAATTTGTCTGTGTGTGTGTGTGTGTGTGTGTGTGTGTGTGTGTGTGTGTGTGTGTGTGTGTGTGTGTGTGTGTGTGTGTGTGCGCGTGTGCGTGTGCGTATGTGTGTGTGTGCGTGTCTGCATTCTGAATCTTACCATGCAGAAAAACCAGGGTATTCTGTTGGGGGTGGTAGGAACAGACATCCCTCTCCAGGAGCTGATGAAGCTCATCCCCAAACATATGGTACAGGCCGCAGTCACACAATCAGCTGTTTTGTCATGTTGCTTTCACGCATTGGTCGCGTTCTATATGCGCTCACGTGTCTTCATTATGTGTCACTAGTTAGGGATCCACGGATACGCATTCGCCATCACAAACAACGGATACATCCTGACACATCCGGACCTCAGGCCACTGGTAACTCACTCACTTTATCTTACAGCCTCAAAGAATTACAGTAACTTCACCTTATTTTTCCTTTATAACCACTGTGATGTATGCAGTATGTAAAACCAACAGAGGTGACAGAAGTACTCCTTTACCTCTAAAAGTAGCAATACAATAGTGGAGAAATACTCTGGTAGAAGTAAAACGGAGAGTTTTGTCAGTAAAGTAAATGTGGAAGTGTGAAGATTTGAAGGATAGTTTGGAGTCTTAAGTTATTTAATTGTGTATTTCCAGTATATATGTACACAAAACTGGACATGTTGGCTAAGAGAAGAGAGAAAGTGGAGAAGGACAAAATGGAAAGAAAGCTGAATGAATCCACTAACACAATCGGATGAAAGCAGGGGGATTATAAACGTACTTCTACTTTCTACTGCAGCACCTGAGTAAATGTGCCTCTCCACCTGTGTGCTAAGCCCGAATGAAGCGTCCTGTGGGGGGGAGGGGTTTCACACAAACAAATGCAGTGCGTGTGCTTGTTGTGCGTGTAATCTGGTTAGGAGGGTCAATCGTATAGTCTGTAATCCCCACCTTTTCCTTTGATGTATGCATGCAGGGATAAAGGCCACTCATAGGGCTGGCCGGCCTGAGATTTCCCAGAGGTAACTTAACACTCGCTGGCAGAGACCGCAGCCGCTGTGTTCCCCTCAGGCTGCGCTAGCGGGTCGTTGTGTGTGCCAGTGTTAGTGCTACTCCTCTCTGTGCAACTCTATCTGTGTGTGCGTGTGCGTGTGTGTGTTTTTTGGTCTGTGTTGGTGTCTCTTTGTGGTTCAAACTGTGCTGTGCTTGTAGTCATTGATTTTTGCAATTTACTTGTGGACTCGGACTACATCCAGCAGCAGCGTTTGACATGTACAGTGTGTTGATTTGTTTTGTTGTCTGAGCGTGGATTTCTTATCATATCAGCGCTCGTTAATGTCACACTTATTTAGCGGAAAAAACACCAAATCAAGGCTTGAATAAAATGTAGACGCAACACGAGAACAGAGCAGGACCGCAGCGGACCATGTGTCTGAATATAACACTGACATCATCTTCATCTATTTGGAATGGCTTCACTTTCAGTCAGGCTAAATCAGTAGATGTTATCAAGCCTTTGATTGATTGTTGGCGGTGTATTCAAATGGTTGTGACACAGTTTGACACAACAAGATCCTTAAGTGTTGAGTATTGTGTTTTTTTTGCGCAGTATCAGCAGGGTCAGAAGAGGAGGAAGCCCAACTACAGCAGCGTGGATCTGTCTGAGGTGGAGTGGGAGGACAAAGATGACATGGTACGTGAGAATACGGAATATCTGAAGCTTTCTTTTGGTATTGGAAGCTCTTGTCAGTCACCTAGCCTCAGCTTCTGCGCTCTTGTGTGCCTGGTTTTACAGCTCCGTAACGCCATGGTGAACAGAAGGACAGGGACGTTCTCCATGGACGTAAAGAAGACAGTGGACAAAGGAGTAAGGCCTCAGATGAAGACCTTTTAGTGTCCCCATCTCTCTCTTTCCTCTCTCTCCCTCCTCTGTGAAGTGGGAGAGAAAATTTCATCAGAGTTTCTTTCTTCCTGTCCTTTTAGAGGCGCGTCCTAAAGATGCACAATGACTATTACTACACGGACATCAAAGGAACGCCGTTCAGGTGCGGGAGATGTTTTATTTGCCTTTCAATTGATGTCTCAGTCCAGTTAATGAGCTGAACATTGATTCCTCTCCTCTGTCTCCGGTCTCTCCAGTGTCGGCGTGGCTCTGTCCAGGGGCCACGGCAAGTACTTCTTCAAAGGAAACGTATCAGTTCAAGCAGGTATGTGTAATCCCAACTCTGCCACTGTTTAGTTTACCGGCATGGCAACACGTTTCCCTCTGCTGGGATACTTCAGGAATCTCATCAGGCCTGGGCGAGTCCCCCATTACGCCGTTTCTACCCCTTTATCAATACTGGAGAGGAAGAGAAGTGGGGTGGCGGTCAACATTTTGTTGTTAGATTGTTTAAAGAGGAACTTCCACCAGTTTTCGGAATGATGGTGGTTGTGGGGATTTCGTAGTGTTTAAGTAAAATGCCTCAAAGAGTGAAATGAACATGTTTATGGGTCAGCAAATCAGAAATAATGTCTTAATTATAGTCTAAAGTAGTAAGAGATAAGACACATATAGCTGAATAAGAGGTAGGTCGATTAGAAGTAGAAAGTAGCACAAAATTCATTTCTTGAGTAAATGTACTTAAGTCTAATGCATTGTATGTCCGTCTGTATTGTCTCAGTTTGATCCCAGAGTGTTGCTGCTGAAGCGTTACTGACTCCTGTGTGTTCTTAGGGCTCCGTGATCTGGAACAGCCAGATGTCGCCCTGGCAGATGAATGGTGAGGTTTGGGTTCATTCAAGCGCCTCATGTGCGGCTTTACTTTTTCCGCGTTGATGTGTGATGTAACAACGCGCCTGTGTCCGCACACCGCAGGACCTACTGCAACACGGAGGAGCAGCACGAGCACCGACACCTGACGCAGATTCAAGCCATCAAGCTCTTCATGACCGGCCGCAGACCTCACCTCAAATGTGAGAGGCGTCGGGTTAAATGTGAGAACTTGGTCCGATCTTGGTCGTGACCTTGATTTAAAGCGTTGCTCCAACCCTCCTGCAGGTGACAGAGAGTTGATCCAGCAGGTGCTGTTTGATGCTGTGGTCACTGCCCCACTGGAGGCCTACTGGACGGGACTGGCCCTCAACAAGTCAGAGTAAGCACATATTCTACTATAAATATTAACCTCATAACCCTTTGCCTTTAGCCCTCTGAATAGATCGTCCTATCAAATTGTGTAACAGCTTTCATTAGCTCATTTTAATGTTTTACGTGTGTGTCCCATAGTACATATATTTGCTGCTTCAACAGTGTTTACAGTTCAGATCTGTGGCTAAACCGTGTCCCTCTAAGAACAATTACAGTTATCAACAGCACATTATTGAATAGTAACTCTTCAACTACTGCTGATACAATGAATTCCTTGCATTGTCAGCAATGATTGAAAATACTAACGCTTTGTGCTTTGTGCTTTATATTCAGAATTCAGGGATTTCATCAAAGTCAGGACAAAACCAGCTAAATAAAGTCATCACCTGAAGCCTTGGGAATGTTTTAGTTAACATTTAATGCACTAAATTCCTAATTGATTCAGCATATAAATGTTTAATTGCAGATAGCCGCTTCCTGCTACATGCAGAGATCCTCAGTGAAAGCCGTCAACAATGACTAACTCACATTTAACGAATTGCTCAGCCACCGCTCTCTGTTCTGCACACAGGAACTCAGACAAAGGAGTGGAGATTGCTTTCCTGGGTACCCGCACTGGTCTGTCAAGAACCAACCTGTTTGTTGTCCCTGATCAGCTCTCCAATCAGTGAGTGACAACATTTCTCTAATCATTACTTACAGCTCTAGGCGCAGCCGTAATTCTGCTTGATGAATCTTATCCTCTGCTCCTCAACCTCGGCCCGTTCTGCGCGTATCCGCAGAGATTTCCTGACAGCCGAGGACAAGGAGGGTGTGTTTAATGCCGATCACTTCCCACTGTGGTACAAGAGAGCGGCAGAGCAGGTCCCCGGCACGTTCGTCTACTCCATCCCCTTAAGCTCAGGTATGCAGAGCAAAAACCAAACACTATGAACTCAGCCGTGTCTCGCTGCTAAACAAGCTCTTTGTGTCATTAAATAGTCCGACCCAATATACGTGTACTCTCTATGAACCGGGGCTATTTTCCAGTCAGCATCTAAATCACCCTTTTCTGTTATGGATTGCTGGTTTTTACTGGTTTCTGCAGATAGGATGTGCAGTGAATTGAAACCCTCGTCCTTCCTGCTAGGAGGAGGATGGAGAAAGCAGCAGCAGCTCAGCTTCCCTCCGCAGAGCTTTTACCACATTTGCCATGTTAATGATGGCTGCAGTGATCAGCCTTTGCAATAACCTAAACTGACATTTCACAGCAGCCATTTTTTCAATTATTAGAGCCATGTGCTCGGAGGAAAAGCTCTGACTGAACTCATTTGCTGCAAAGTAATGCACTCATACTGCAGCATACAAAGGCTGCTGGGTAAAAGGCGCCATCTACTGAGTGGAGAATGTCATTTCATCCAAGCGCATGAATCTCCAGTTTATTCTCTTCTTTCTCTCTTTTCATCCAGCTTCAGAAAATAAAAGTGTGGTTTTGGCCAGCACCGCAATTCAGCTGCTGGATGACAGAAAGTCGCCTATTGTTGCCGGTGATGTCCTTTTAGATATTATTCATACATTCATTATGACATGTCCCTGATATACGAGTTACTTTATTGTGCATCTCTTGTGTGCTCTTGTGCTCAGCTGTAGGAATCCAGATGAAGTTGGAGTACTTTCAGAGGAAGTTTTGGACTGCGTGCAGACAGGTAAGGAACTACACTGCAACTGCTATAACAATGTAAATCTTATCAGCTGTGTGTGTTTGTGAATGAAACGACGGGGTGTTTTGTGCTCAGTGTACAGCTCTGGATGGAAAGTGCAGCATTAGCTGTGATAATGAGGTAAAACAAACAAAACTTAACTCTGTTTTGATGAAAAATATACAGTAGTTGTGTTGTTATTTTGTTGACCCTAATGTATTCATTCCTCCCCCTGACAGGACATTAACTGTTATCTAATTGACAACAATGGCTTCATTCTTGTCACAGAGGAGCACTCTCAGGTATTGTGTGTGTGTGTATGTGTGTGTGTGTGTGTGTGTGTGGGGGGGGGGGGGGGGGGGGGTTCTATATACTGTACATGTTGACATCTATAGAGCAAAGATAAGATACAAAGATACGTGATGATGATTAATAAAGTATCTTATCTCCAAAAGACAGAACAATGGAAATGATTTGGAAATGGATTTGTTGATCACAAATAGGTTTAATGACAACTAAATAAATACTGTCCTGAAAAACCTCTTGGGTTAGTGCAACTTTAAGGGATCAATAAAGTTGTATTAAATTCAAGGAACTTTTCTACAGCCAGCTTCATTTCTGTTAAAACTGCACTACATCCAAGCTTCAATATGAACCTGCCAAGCCCACCTGTGGGGTTTCTTGGGTCCCACACTTCCATTAAGTTTAGAAAAACAAATCAACCAAGAGATTTTGTTACTGATGTGCATCCACAGTCAGTTTTTTAAATAAGTCTTAATAATCTTTGTATGTGTTGAGCATTGGGGGATACTTGTGGTGTAATGAAAAGTGCGAGTGTGTGTATGAGCCCTTCCTCACTGATTACACACGAAGCTGATCAAAGTGACACATTTAACTGCTTTTTCACACCTGTACCTGCAAACACAGAGGATTACATCAGATGGTCTGCATGGAAACAGTTTGCTCTCTAACAGCTTGTCGTGAGAAAATATCACATGGTTCCTTCTCAGAAATGATAACCCCTGCTTTTGTGCGTGCTTGTGGCTATGACACAATTTGTATTCTCAGACAGGGCTCTTCTTCGGAGAGGTGGAGGGTGCTGTCATGAACAAACTTCTCCAAATGGGCTCCTTCAAAAGGTCTGCGGCTACATTTCCCTAAAAATCCCCTCATGTAATAAAGACAAGCAACATATCAAGCTTAAAAAGTCTTATTCAATGGTGACCTTTCCATGTGTCTGCAGGATCACTCTGTATGACTACCAGGCCCTTTGCAAAGAGTACGCTGGGAGCAGCGACAGTGCCCGCACGTTATCAGATGTAAGTTTGTACGAGAGAAGATTCTCAAAAATGTATATGCGCGTCATAATTTGCGGTTTGCACTTTAGCTGAGTACTCGGTATAGAGACTTGTGAAGTGAAGTGTGAATAACGGCTGAATCATGTGTGCATTTTCACAGAAAACACGTCAACTTTTTATTTCCTCTTTCTTTCAGCCTTTCTCAGTCGTTAAATGGCTCCTGACTGAACTCATCATGTAAGAATGACAAGAAAATATCAATATTAAAAATACAAATGTGGCTTTGTTAAACTTGATCATTATATGATGTCATGCAATGTTGAATGTCTCTTGTTGTTATCTATAAATGGTCATATATGTTAAAGACAGTATTTTACACTGACCACAAATGTTGGTTTTAATATTTGTGTGTCTTTCTCTTCAGTTTCCTGCTAGAGTTTAACCTGTACAGCTGGTGGAATGTTGATCTGTCTGTTAAAGGTAATAGTTCATGAAAGGCAACGTCACAGGCAATTTGTGTGTGAGAAAGCCTGTGTGTACATAGACATGAAAGTAGAGAGAGGAAGTAGAACCGGAAATTGTTTGTGGTTTTGTGTGAAACTTTTTGCGCCCTTGAGTGGAAATGGCTTTATCACTTCTTCAGCCCAAAGGTCTCGAGGAAAAACCATGATGGTCCCATGTGATACGGAATATCCGGCCTTCGTCTCTGAACGCACCATCAAAGAAACAACTGGCAACATCGACTGTGAGGGCTGTATCAGGTATATCTCCTTTTCATACAATCCCCAGAAGAATCCCCTTCAAATCCCACAGTAGATGTTTATTGTGCCAGTATTCATGTTGTGCATTTTTAAATCCTAATGACATATATGTCTCTCTATCTCTGGGCTGTAGGTCATTTGTCATCCAGCAGATTCCCAGCAGCAACCTCTTCATGGTTGTTGTGGACAATAAGTGTGACTGCACCACTGCTCCTCCAGTTACCATGGATCCCATTGAGATCATGTATATCCTTTAGAGATTGAAGTCATCAAGTCATCAAAATCCCACATTCTTCTCTGAAATAAGTGGAAACTGAGAAAGGATATTTGCATCCACTGTTCTTTATTCCATATTTGATCCCATACATCAGTGGGTTGTAGGGATAAATATTTGAATCAGACCATTTTCTTTAATTAGTATCGCAGGTGTCTTTAATCCTATAATCCTATAGTCATTCAGCCTGTTGAAATTGAGAGAAGTCCCCCCTGTACTGTTTGGTATCATTGTGCCCACCAAAGTGAACATGGACGAAAGGAAGAAAAGGAGAAAGTTATCTGAGAAGTTAAGCAAGAAAATATTTGCCCGTCATGGTCAACATGAGGGCAACAAGAGCATCTCTTAGCAGTTTGATCTTCCTGTGACCAAGGCCGGGCCCCAGATTGAACAGAAGGATAGTTTGAATGGAGGAGATAGAAGAAAGAAAAACTTCAAGATCAAGGTACAGGATGACCCAGAAAGTCCCACTTTAAAAGAGAAACATTAAAAAAAGCCTGACCGGTGTTTGTAAACATACACATTAACAAACCCAACGCTTCCGGGAGACTGTGCTCTGGACAGACGGGGAGTCACATCAGCTCTATGTTTACAGAACTGAATCTTTCAAAGACACGAACACACCACCTCTACTGTGAAACATGGAGGGTCAGTTATGTTATGGCGTTACTCGGCACAGAGAGCATCATTAGTTTATCAAAGGCATTGCCATGGGGCTATAAAATAGAAGGTTGAGGGTCCCAAACGCAATCATATCAAACAGCACCAGGAGAGCATTTCTCCATGAAAATAGGCTGAATGATTGATTATGAGATTGAAAACACCTGTGGTACTAATTTATAGAAAATGGTCTGCTTGTAATATCACTACAATCCAATTATGTATAATCACGTCTAAGGGGTATGAATAGTTTTGTCCAGGCTGAAAGCTTCACAGTACAATGTAGTGAAGATGTGAATCTATTAATGAATGTTTGCTTTATTTTTGCCCTTAACACCTTTGAACACAACGAGTCACTGAAATGTGACAGACTGAAGTTTCAGAAGGACAGGAAGAAGCCTGAATCGTGCCATCCCTTCCACCCTGAGGTACAAACACTGACAGCACAGAGACAGCAAGTCTTGGTTAGGATCACATTCTCTTCACTAGCAAACCCATGGATGCTCAGTTTGTAACTTGTAGCCGTGCATGAGGCAGTGTGTAACTTCCATAACTCCATTACGTGTTTGCATAAAAGACTAAAGAAGCCTTGTTGGCTGTGATCAAACATGTTCACTGTACAACCAGATAAAAGAAAGAAGGTAATGCTGCTAATGCCTTCTAGATGTTAATGTAGCGTGGATTAGAAATAAATTGTGTTTTCTGCAGGAAAATGCCATGGAGTGTGGATCGGCATCGCGCCTCTCCAGTCGTCTTGCAGCAGCTCTGCTCCCTCTGATAGCAGCTTTCATCAGCAGGTGACCAGAGCCTCCACACGCCAGCGATCATCCAAAAATGGACATCAGTGTGGACTAACTAACCAACTACCAAGATGCTTGTAAACACATAGAGCACATGGCTGATCAGAAAATCAATTTGCTCACATCATCTGCAACAGGCAGAGCTCTCAGAGGAAATCTTTGACCTTCACACTGAGACTCATATCCATTCATGCAGAAAACTAAAGTGAAATCCATTGAAGTGCTTGGCGACTTGGTGCAGAGCGTAGCAGACCATTCCACTGACAGTTCACCATGTTTTTCTTGAATGTATGTAGAAATGAGTAAAGGAAACATGTATGTTAAGAGTTAAACCACAAAACAAGAGCACAGGTTGAAGTATAAAACAAGTCCTGCGTGTTAAGGACTGAGTGAGATCAGTTATCTTTTTGTTGTAAAGGAGGGAATGAAGGCAAGGGTCGATCCTGCAGAATGTCCAATGCACTTTTGTCATGTGTGAAAAGAAGATACTGTATAGCAGTACATGGATGAAAACAAGTGGCAGGACTGTGAAAGCCTTTTATTTAAAAGATTTAAAGTTTTTGTTAGCCACCTAAGTCATTCCGAAGTGAAGAATAATGCAGATGATGTAAAACAAAAAACAATGAAATGAAGCAGAAGTGGTTTTATTGTGACACTTCCTCCTGAAGACATTTCAGAGAAACTAAAGATGCATGTTGAAGATTATAAACAGTATGTTGACAGAATGTTTCATAGACATAAAGAGCCATAACTTCCCAAGTTGACCCACTTACTCTTAATCACAAAGTTTGACAAAGCTGATGAATAAAAACAAAGAAGTATTTTCCTTCATTTAGCTCTTTGGGATCAATTCTTTCTAATCAAGTGTGTGTGTGTGTGTGTGTGTGTGTGTGTGTGTGTGTGTGTGTGTGTGTGTGTGTGACTAACTGAAGGAAATTGTACAGAGGAGAAATAAATTAATAATTGTATATTACAGCAAAGTAAAATATGTCTGGTGAGAAATGCAAGCTGTGTGTTCAGTGAAGTTGCACAGTGCTGTACACATCATGTGTCTGGGCTGCTGCAGCTGGCTCCTCAGTGATGCTGCAGTACATGTGGTACGTGTCAGGCTAAAAAAAGAAGACGGAAACCAAAAATAAGAGGCAGCAAACTTTACACCACAACAAACCCACTGAATCGTGTTCTTGTGTTACACTTACATCCTCATATGCAGCTTCATGTCCTTTAAGTTCCACAGAACCTGCAGAGAAACGCAGTTTGCATCAAATAGCAGAACTGTGGAGCTGAGACGTGCAACAGCAAATCAGCTCACCTTTAGGAAAGACATGTCCAGGTACAGAGCTGATCATGCTGTAAAGTTCAGTATTACCAGCTGATGATGTCTGGAATGGAAACATAGAGGCATGAAGAGGAAGAATAAGACACAGATGTAATGATTAAATATCGACATAGTTGTGAATCCACCACAAACGCACTAGATGATGTGAATGTTGCATCTAAAAGATAAATGTTTACCGCTCCTTCATGAATAAGAGCTCTTGTGTGCATAGAATCATCTGCAAAAGAAAGTGAAACATAAGTCAGTACTCTTTAAGATACAAACACACATGCAATAGACACAATGTAATCATGAATAATATGTGTGTGTGTGCGTTGGCCCATGCGTGTGTGTGTGTGTGTGTGTGTGTGTGTGTGTGTATTACCAGTGGCTAGGTATCAGTGCATTTGTGTAATGTGTGGTGGTTATTAGATGAAGTGGTAGTTTTGGTTTTAGGTTGTGACCTGCCCTCAGCTGCTTAAATTTAAAGAAAAATCAAAAAATCTCTGAAAATCTAAAAGTCTCAGAGGTTTGTATGTAACGTGATTGTTTTACATGTTTGCCATGAAATAAGAATCTTCAGTAATATGAGATTGTACTCTGACATAGAGAAACACATTGTTACAGCTTTACTGAACACAAACACTTCTCACCGCGTCTCCTTTTGATGCACATGAGAGCCGATCCCAGCAAGATGATGCCAGCAAATACTCCGCATCCGGCCACAACAAGCACCCACTTCAATGTTTCCTTCTCTATTTTTGGAGCAGCACAGGTCAGTTCCACTTATCATGTCTTTGACACAAGAAAGAAGTTGCTTTCTACTGACTGTACCTCGACCACAGCATGGCAAGAGATATCAAAACAAAGAATTAAATTGCTTAATGCAGGGTCATGTGTATTTCCTCTGGCACTGTAAAGCAATGCACACAGCTCCAACTCATCACAGGGACAAAATGAGTTCAGGTGTTGACTTAAGAGTGGATTCTTTCTTTCCACTTAACACACTTTTGTACACCTATTCACAGACCAAGCTTGCAAAATTGTCAATCAAAAGCTTTCAAAACCAATAGCATGTTATTTTCAAACATGTGAAAAGTTGCTCACTTGAAGCTGGAGTCCCTGGAGCTGCAGCAGAGGAGTTAGATCTAGTTGTCGGCTGATGACGAGGCAGACCTAATGAATTCAACCATAATGGGACAAAAACATTCAACACAATACAACAATGAGGGTTTTGATGCAGCAACAAAGATCTGGAGTTTACCTGGAGTTGTGCTGGGGCTGATCTCAGTCTGGATTACTACGTCTGCATGAAGACACAAGAACAGTAAAGGATAGAATCATCATTTCGATGAAGAAATAAGGATCTATAGTTTACCTGGAGTTGTGTAGGTACTGATCTCAGTCATGACAGCTGCATGAAGACAGAAAACAATAAAGGTTAGAAACGTCTTCTGAAAGACATGTTTGACTCTTCAAACACTGTTATTATGTCACCTGGAGCTGGATTGGAGAGATGGAAGGAGAAATAGAACTAAGACTGTTATGTGGTTCAACAATCATGGTGAATAAACAACTCTTCATCAGACATTTCATTATATTCCATAGGAAGCAAAACTTTTACTTTCAAAGTTCTCTGTGATCTTTTTGTCTGATGATCCTTCCAAAGCAGGAACAGAAGTGGCTGCTTCACCAAAACCACCAGCTGTCATCAGACCAGGGGAAGACACAAAATACATTTCAGGAATATTCAACAAAGCACAAAACACATCTTCTAATTTCATAATATCTCATCACCTGATCAAAACACACACACACACACACACACACACACACACACACACACACACACACACACACACACACACACACAGTAATAAGGATCTTTAATTTACCTGGAGTTGTGTAGGTGCTGATCTCAGTCATGACAGCTGCATGAAGTCAGAAAACAATAAAGGTTGGACACACACACACACACACACACACACACACACACACACACACACACACACACACACACACACACACACACTGTCTACCTGTGCTCATAGTGGGTGTTTGGATCGTCTGGAGCCTGCTTGACTCTTTTTCCCAGATACCTACAAGAAGATGGATTTGGTTTCTGGTGTGTTCAGATAAACAGGCATGTTTATGTTCAGCACATCACTGACATAAAGACTGCTCATACATGTCTGATCCTAACTTTTGAGCCGTGTGGCTTAGAATCAAAATTCTGATCTCCAGATTCTGCCACATGACTCCAGCCTTCACTCCACATTCCACCATTCAGACGTCTTCACACTCTTTTTGTGCAGTCATCATAAAACATGGTCTCATGTCAGGTTTAAATGTGTAGATAAAGCCTCTTCCTGTAATGTTTGTGTGAGCTCTTCTCTCACAAAACATGACAGCCTATAAACACAGTGGTCAAATATGCAGTAAAAGCTCAATGTGCTTCAAAGCTGCTTGGTTTAAGTGTATGACTTTGGTACAATTCACTGTCTATCAACTCCTCATTGTGACTGAATGTGTTGTGTGCATCCCTGTAGCATGAGTATCAAGTCTTCTGTGACTTACCAGTTAAGCTGTATTCATCACTACGGGCAGACACAGAGTTGGGTTCACTTTCTAAACTGGAATCACAGCTGGCAACTTTTGGTTGAACAGGACGCAGATCTCTCAGAAAATCAGCGATTTGGACATAGAATTGGCAGAACCACTTATTAGATGCTGAAACTTTGTCCCTGATGGTTTGTGTTCCGACTGGAGAACGTGCTTCTCCAACGTAGAAGTTACACACGGTGTGAGGTTTGGCAGATCCAGGAAGAGAGCAAGTCATGACAACATGTTCAGCATCATGATGACAGCTCATCTCTGGCTTTTCACCTACACGGTAATTCGTGGAAACATATAAAACACACAGTAATGTAACTTTATTCACTGTGCAGATATGCAACATCCAGCAGATTCTAATGCAGCTGTGTTTCAGCTGAGGTTATTGTGTGACATTACATTACATTACGATGATTTGGCTGACGCTTTTATCCAAAGCGACTTACATTACATTTACCACCCTTCGCAGAGGGGGGAGCAATTGAGGGTTCGGTGCCTTGCTCAGGGGCACCTCGGCAGGGGCTCGAACCGGCAACCCTCCAGTTCCCAAGCAGAAGCTCTACCCGCTGAGCCACTGCCTCCCTGACATGAAACACAAAGACTATGTGTTCAAAATGATCAACACCCACAGAGTAAACTCACCTTTACCTCCCTTTTCTGCACTCCCCTCATTTATGTGTGTGTGTCCAGGTTTTGCTGGTTGTGTGGAAGCTGAAATGACAACAAATGATCAAATGATAACGAATCAGAATCTCTCAAGTTACAGTGTCTTGTTTTACAGCATCACAACATTTCACATTAATGTCCAGCAGATTCTGATGCAGCTGTGTAACTTCAGTTTTTCACCGAAATCCTAACAACAGTCAATGTATTTGAAAATGATCTTATTATCTTAAATCCTAGATACAAAATAACAGATTTGTGTTACATGTGTGATATGAAAAACTGATTAGATACAAGAATCATAGACAGAATAATAAACTGTGTGTGTGTGCGTGTGTGTGTGTGTGTGTGTGTGTGTGTGTGTGTGTGTGTGCGTGTGCATGTGCACGCGTTTGCGCGTGTGTGTGCGCGTGTGTGTGCGTGTGTGTGCGTGTGTGCGTGTGTGCATGTGTGTGTGCGTGTGTGTGTGTGTGTGTGTGTGTGTGTGTGTGTGTGTGTGTGTGTGTGTGTGTGTGTGTGTGCCTGCCAATGGCATACCAAGAAACTACAACAAATGTCAAAATGATACTAGATCAGCTCTCTAACCTTGCACAGTGATGAAGGATTTGTTACTCTGTGGAGAAGTTAGGGTGCCTTGATGAACAGCATAATGACACATCACAGCAACTTCAGCAGGTGAACTCTGCTCTGACTTCTGCAACAGCTCAGTCCCTGTAAAACTCTGCTGACAAGACACCTCACTCGATATGTATCTTGCCCCCGTAGTAGAGAAGTAACACTGAACGTCAGGAGCAGATGATGGAGTCTGACAGCTCAACGTGACCGAGTCGCTCTCTGTGATGACTCTGGGACTTACTGTCAGTCGAGGAGAAGCAGGGACGCCTGGGAATTTAACCATTTGTGTTTTAGAGAACAATGGTTTGAGTATGACAATAGATGGACTAATGAAACACTGAAGCAGAATATATGAATCTATTTATTCACTAAACGTGCTGTACAAAAGAAGAGACCAACCTTGCACCGTGACTTCAGAATCTGTAGTTGGAAAAGTGTTAGAAGAAATAAAAAACAGTAAATCGCTCACACTGTCCAATTTTGATGTGAAATACCAGGATGGATCACAAAACTAAATAAAAGCTTTTACTCACAGATGAAGATCAATAACAACAGCTGCTCTGCCATAAACCTGAATACAGCCATCGTCCAGAAATCATCTGCCGACTCTCTGACTGTGAGAACTTTGACACTTTGCAGTCACACTGGCTCAGACGCCGCTGACAAACCTCGCCGCCAGGAAACCCACAGCAGGCATAGGAAGTGAAAAAGAAACACATGGTCCTCATGAATAATAATGACTAATGAGGTCATAAAATACAATAATGCAACAAAACAGATCAGAGCAATAAACAAATAACTAATTAAACATATGTGTTATCTAATAGGAGGAGAAAGTAATTTGCTGAAGAAAGGTTTATTCACTTTTACACACCTTGGTCATGATATGGAAATGATTCTATTATTGTCTATTGTTGTTTATTTTACAATTCTATGAGATATTAGAAATGGCACCTGCAATGGCAGATGGAAGTGAGGCCATGGCGGAGACCGCGGCCGTCCTCAGCTCCACCCACGCAGAGAAACAACAGGGAAAACCTAACGTTAGTATTCTGGAGGACTGAGCACAACGATATTATCCACGCTATCACACAAACGGCCAATTAATAAAAAGTCATAATCCTTCCAAAGAACACATTAACGTATATGTTTAAACCCCCTTTTCTGTCTGTTGTCGGCTCACGTGTGCGCGCTCTGTGCTGCCACCTAGCGTCAGTGTCTAGGTCCGTCTGTGCCTTTAGGAGAGAGATGCTGAAGAAAAGTGTTGGATTTTTGTGCTATTTCTTCCCAAATGTAATCGAGATTACCAGCAGACCCTGGAACTGTCTTCCTCCGTACTTCCCAGTTTTGGAACATGTGTTGCTGTCATTAATCTGTATTCTTAAAGTGAAGTTTTGAAAATATAACCACACCGTGTTATTTGGTGACATTTTGATGTGTGTCACAATGTTTTGTCTTCAGAAATACAGGACACATACTGCACATCATACAAATGTTGATGTAAATGTGTGTGTTTGTTCAGAAGTCTGAAGAAGAAGTTAGTGGAAAACATTGATGGGAAATTGTGAGCAGAGTGCTGGTGAGGCGCTGAGCAACAGAGTGGTGTGTGTGTGGTTAAACAAGAGCCCACCTGCAATATTGGTAATATACTTATTATTATTAATTTATTTATTGATGAGGATCTGCAGGTAAGGGTCATTTGTGTGGACAGCATATACATAGGTTAAGTAAAAATAATAATAAACAAAGGAGAGCAAGTGAGCCTAAATTATAAAGGAAACACATTCTGCCTAAACAATGATTAACACCAGCATGTACAGAGAACAATTACATGAAATATCAATATGAAAATGTCTTGTTATTGTTATAATATATATATTAAGATGGAACTGGGAGCATTGAAACGTCATCATGATGTGAACTGAGTTGTTCATATGAGAGATGTTTCTCGATAATCAAAAGTCAACGACAGGTTCAAAGATCACAACACTGTAAATGTCACCGCCACCTCCTGGTAAATCCTTTGATGAGCGAGAGAGAGAGAGAGAGAGAGAGAGAGAGAGAGAGAGAGAGAGAGAGAGAGAGAGAGAGATTCACTTCATCCAAGACAAAGTCATTATAATCAAACCAAAATGGAAGCTGAGTTGATTGAAACAAAGCCTGAAAGTTTGAAATTTAATAATCAACTGATGTGGTTTGTAGCACAAATGTTTATTGATTAAATGATTATTGTCGTTGACTTGAATGTGAACATTATTGTGTTGTGTTGCATTATTGTATTACCACTCCTCCATGGTTACAATGATCTACAACAGAAGGGGAAAAGAACTTAGTACACTACATGAACCTGACTGTATGAATAACACTGTGATGTTGTGTGACGTGTGTATTACCAGTGATGTCGGCTTTCCATCTACAGAAATACAAAGGGGGTCAAGTTTGTCACAAAGGGCGAATCTTCATTAAACAACAACTAATCAGAATACAGTGAAGGTCAATACTAGCTGATATCCTGAGTAATCCAGGAAAGTGCAGGAGATCTTTTTCTCAACACATTCCCTAGTGCCCTCGAGCAAGGCACTTTATCCCTCGATCCATATAACATCATAATTAGCACATAATTCTTAATCCTGCCTAACTGGCAAAAGTGAACATATGTGACTATGAATGTGACTTAGTGCATTAATGTGAAAGAGTTAGCGTGAGAGTTTTTCAAGACTTCTTACCTCTTGGTCTGTTTTTCTGAATAAAAAAACAAAAACTGTTCTCAGCATGACGATGAGTCACTGATGTGGTTTGTAAAGACGAAGAACAGCATTGTTTTGCTGAGTATAGTTTTATATTTTGCTATACAATAATCTATGAATGGTCCCTATGTGTTTTAGTGAAGCTTTAGTGAACACAGTTCTTACCCGTCCTTATTTGGTGATAGATCAGAGCTGATCCCAGCAAGCTGATGCTCACAGTCGAGGCAAACGGCGGTGAATGCCACCAGCCTCCATGTCTGATTCTCTGTTGAGCAACAGCACAGATCAGTTTCACTTCTCTAGACGATAACAGTAAAGAGAGAGGTGATATTTTCACACTGTGCCTCTGCCACCACATTACCAACACATATGAAAACTGGCATAGAGGTCATGAATTTTTAAACCTGAGATACTGTTGAGGTTGGTTAAGGGCGTATTAATGCACACTGCTCCTACAGAAACTAATGTTTCCTAGTTTACTAATGTGGTAAAGAAGTCATCAAAATTGGCAAGATAAATATGATAATAGTAATTGAACTTTGACCAGTTTCCGATTTCAAATTTTATATTCTTTTTCACATTTTGCACTGTTATTCACCCAATCACAGGCAAAGCTTAAAAAAGTGTTAACCAAAAGCTTTCAAAATCAAAAGCATATTGATTTAAATCACACACAATATGTGAAAGTGACCTGAAGCTGGATTACATGGAGTTACAGCAAAGGAGTAAGAACTAGTCGTCAGCTGATGACCATGGAGACCTAAAAGTTAATATACAAAGTCATCTTAACCATTCAAAACAATATAATCATCATTGTAATGCAGTAATGAGGACAAGTCAGAAAACAATCAAGGTTGGAAACATCTTCTGAAAAACATGTTTGACTCTTCAAAAACTTAATTCGACATTTCATTATATTCAATAGGCAGCAAAACTTTTACTTTCAAAGTTCTCTGTGATCTTGTTGTGTGATGATCCTTCCAAAGCAGGAACAGAAGTGGCTGCTTCACCAAAACCACCAGCAAAGCACAAAACCTTCCACAAAATCTTCTAATTTCTTAATATCTTATCACCTGATCCACACACACACACACACACACACACACACACACACACACACACACACACACACACACGCACACACGCGCACACACACACAAACACACACACACACACACACACACACACACACAAAAAACTGATTAGATACAAGAATCATAGACAGAATAATAAACTGTGTGTGTGTGTGTGTGTGTGTGTTTGTGTGTGTGTGCGCGTGTGCGCACGCGAGTGTGCGTGTGTGTGTGCGCGCGTGTGTGCGTGTGTGTGTGCGTGCGCAAGTGTGTGTGCGCGTGTGTGTGCGGGCGTGTGTGCGTGTGTGTGTGTGCGCGTGTGTGTGTGTGTGTGTGTGTGTGTGTGTGTGTGTGTGTGTGTGTGTGCGGGTGTGTGTGTGCCAACTGCATACCAAGAAACTACAACAAATGACAAAATGATACTAGATCAGCTCTCTCACCTTGCACGGTGATGGAGGAGATGTCGCTCCATGGAGAAGTTACAGAGCCTTGTTGTACAGCATACTGACAGATCACAGTAACCCTAGCAGGTGAACTCTGCTGTGATCTCTGCAGCAGCTCAGTCCCTGTAAAACTCTGCTGACAAGACGCCTCACTCGGTATGTGTCTCATCCTCACAGTGTAGAAATAACACTGAATGTCACGAGCAGGTGATGGAGTCTGACAGCTCAACGTGACCGAGTCGCTCTCTGTGATGACGGTGCGACTTACTGTCAGTCCAGGAGCAGGGACGCCTCGGAATACAAACATTTGTGTTTTAGAAAACCTAGCCTTGTCTTCTTTAACAGCATAACAACATCTCACATTAATGTCCAGCAGATTCTGATGCAGCTGTGTAACTTAAGTTATTCACAGAAATCCTATTCACAGTCAATGTATTTGAAAATGATCTTATTATCTTGAATCCTCTGATTCAAAGTAACAGATTTGTGTTCCATGAGTGATGTGAAAAACTGATTGGATACAAGAATCATAGACAGAATAATAAACTCTGTGTGTGTGTGTGTGTGTGTGTGTATGTGTGTGTGTGTGTGTGTGTGTGTGCGTGTGTGCAAGAAACTACATCAAATGTCAAAATGATACTAGATTAGCTCTCTCACCTTGCACAGTGATGGAGGTTTTTTCGCTCCATGGTGAATTGTAGCCTTGTTGTACAGCATAATGACACATCACATCAACTTCAGCAGGTAGACATTTTTTTGCGATCAACAGCAGCTGAGTCCCAGGCTGTGTCTGCTTACAGGAGGGGTCAGGGAAAGGTGCAGGCGTCCCATCAATGTAGAAATAACAGCGATCCACAGAAACATATGGAGGCTCACAGGTCAGAGTAACGTGGTCTGTTACTGTGATGATGGTGGAGGACACTGCCAGATTAGGTGCATCTAGAGCTGCAGGTTTAGAGGTAAACATGTATTATATACTGTACTTCAGATGTATGTGCCTAATGATCAGTTGTAAGCATTGCATTGCTGTGTAACTATACAATATAAACTGAGTGGTGGCATCTTAGTGCCTCATAGGCTTACATGCTGTACAAAAGAAGAGACCAACCTTGCACCGTGACTTCAGAATCTGTAGTTGGAAAAGTGTTAGAAGAAATAAAAAACAGTAAATCGCTCACACTGTCCAATTTTGATGTGAAATACCAGGATGGATCACAAAAACTAAATAAAAGCTTTTACTCACAGATGAAGATCAATAACAACAGCTGCTCTGCCATAAACCTGAATACAGCCATCGTCCAGAAATCATCTGCCGACTCTCTGACTGTGAGAACTTTGACACTTTGCAGTCACACTGGCTCAGACGCCGCCGCAGCCAGGAAATCCACAGCGGACATAGGAAGTGAAAAAGTAACACATGGCCCTCATGAATAATAATGACTAATGAGGTCATAAAATACTCGAACGCACCAAAACAGATCAGAGGAATAAACAAATAACTAATGAAACATATGTGTTATCTAATAGGAGGAGAAATCTGCTGGTCATCTGCTGTGGAAAGAAATGTTTACACACCTTGGTCATGATATGGAAATGATTCTATTGTTGTCTATTGTATAATTCTATGAGATATAAGCAAATGGCACCGCCGAAAATGTGCCAATCCCTGCTGAACATTCAAAGTACATTTATGATATAACTGAGAGATAAGAATCATTGGGATCATGATGTAACAAGTGAAAGAAGATGATCACCAAATTGGGTTTTTATCCTTTGTGTTTTGAATTAAAAAAAAAATTTAAAAAGTCAAAATCATTCCAAAGAATACATATACGTACATGTTTCAGGGTACCAACACTTTTAGCCACGTCTCTATGAAACAGTTGCATACATTTGCATCAGGCTGAAAGCATCACAGTACAATGTAGTGAAGATGTGAATCTATTAATGAATGTTTGCTTTATTTTGCCCTTAACACCTTTGAACACAATGAGTCACTGAAATGTCACAGACTGAAGTTTCAGAAGGACAGGAAGAAGCCTGAATCGTGCCATCCCTTCACCCTGAGGTACAAACACTGACAGCACAGAGACAGCAAGTCTTGGTTAGGATCACATTCTCTTCACTAGCAAACCCATGGATTCTCAGTTTGTAACTTGCAGTCGTGCATGAGGCAGTGTGTAACTTCCATAACTCCATTACGTGTTTGCATAAAAAACTAAAGATGCCTTGTTGGCTGTGATCAAACATGTTCACTGTACAATCAGATAAAAGAAAGAAGGTAATGCTGCTAATGCCTTCTAGATGTTAATGTAGCGTGGATTAGAAATAAATTGTGTTTTCTGCAGGAAAATGCCATGGAGTGTGGATCAGCATCGCGCCTCTCCAGTCGTCTTGCAGCAGCTCTGCTCCCTCTGATAGCAGCTTTCACCAGCAGGTGACCAGAGCCTCCAAACGCCAGCGATCATCCAAAAATGGACATCAGTGTGGACTAACTAACTAACAACCAAGATGCTTGTAAACACATAGAGCACATGGCTGATCAGAAAATCAATTTGCTCACATCATCTGCAACAGGCAGAGCTCTCAGAGGAAATCTTTGACCTTCACACTGAGACTCATATCCATTCATGCAGAAAACTAAAGTGAAATCCATTGAAGTGCTTGGCGACTTGGTGCAGAGCGTAGCAGACCATTCCACTGACAGTTCACCATGTTTTTCATGAATGTATGTAGAAATGAGCAAAGGAAACATGTATGTTAACAGTTAAACCACAAAACAAGAGCACAGGTTGAAGTATAAAACAAGTCCTGCGTGTTAAGGACTGAGTGAGATCAGTTATCTTTTTGTTGTAAAGGAGGGAATGAAGGCAAGGGTCGATCCTGCAGAATGTCCAATGCACTTTTGTCATGTGTGAAAAGAAGATACTGTATAGCAGTACATGGATGAAAACAAGTGGCAGGACTGTGAAAGCCTTTTATTTAAAACATTTAAAGTTTTCATTCAATTTCAAGTCATTCCGAAGTGAAGAATAATGCAGATGATGTAAAACAAAGAATCAATGAAATGAAGCAGAAGTGGTTTTATTGTGACACTTCCTCCTGAAGACATTACAGAGAAACGAAAGATGCATGTTGAAGAATATAAACAGTATGTTGACAGAATGTTTCATAGACATAAAGAGCCATAACTTTCCAAGTTGACCCACTTACTCTTAATCACAAAGTTTGACAAAGCTGATGAATAAATACAAAGAAGTATTTTCCTTTATTTAGCGCTTGAGGATAATTTTCTCTCTCTCTCTCTGTGTGCGTGTGCGCGTGCGTGTGCGTGTGTACGTGTTTTATATTGAAGCATATCTGGGTACATGAAATCAGTAAAAAGGAGTAAAGTAAATAAAAGAATTTGGACATAACTGACTATTCTAAAGGCAAATGAAATTGTACAGAGGAGAAATACATTAATAATTGTATATTACAGCAAAGTAAAATATGTCTGGTGAGAAATGCAAGCTGTGTGTTCAGTGAAGTTGCACAGTGCTGCACACATCATGTGTCTGGGCTGCTGCAGCTGGCTCCTCAGTGATGCTGCAGTACATGTGGTACGTGTCAGGTTAAAAAAAGAAGACAGGAACCAAAAATAAGAGGCAGCAAACTTTACACCACAACAAACCCACTGAATCGTGTTTCTTGTGTTACACTTACATCCTCATATGCAGCTTCATGTCCTTTAAGTTCCACAGAACCTGCAGAGAAACGTAGTTTGCATCAAATAACCAAACTGTGGAGCTGAGACGTGCAACAGCAAATCAGCTCACCTTTAGGAAAGACATCTCCAGGTACAGAGCTGATCATGCTGTTAAGTTCAGTATTACCAGCTGATGATGTCTGGAGTGGAAACATAGAGGCATGAAGAGGAAGAATAAGACACAGATGTAATGATTAAATATTGACATAGTTGTGAATCCACCACAATGGCGCTGATCACTTAGAATCTAGATGATGTGAAAGTTGCATCTAAAAGATAAATGTTTACCGCTCCTTCATGAATAAGAGCTCTCGTGTGCAAAGAATCACCTGCAAAAGAAAGTGAAACATAAGTCAGTACTCTTTAAGATACAAACATACAGGCGTGTGTGTGTTTGTATTACCAGTGGATAGATATCAGTACATTTGTGTAATGTGTGGTGGTTATTAGATGAAGTGGTAGTTTATGGTTTCTGTTTTAGGTTGTGACCTGCCCTCGGCTGAAAACAAAGGGAAGCTGCTTACGTTGGCTTAAATTAGCTCTGAGGATCTGAAAGTCTGAGGGTTTTGTATGTAACGTGATTGTTAAGTATGGTTTTACATGTTTGCCATGAAATAAGAATCTTCAGTAATATGAGATTGTACTCTGACATGGAGAAACACATTGTTACAGCTTAACTGAACACAAACACTTCTCACCGCGTCTCCTTTTGATGCACATGAGAGCCGATCCCAGCAAGATGATGCCAGCAAATACTCCGCATCTGGCCACAATAACCGCCCACTTCAATGTCTCCTTCTCTGTTTTTGGAGCAGCACAGGTCAGTTCCACATTTCACGTCATTGATGCAAGTGTAGGGGCATACACAGTTTTGAGGCTTGCAAATATGTGAGGCCTATAATCACATTTTTGAAGCCTGTCCTCACATTGCTGACTGATAAGCCATGCGGTCCTTTGTTCACAAAACAAGAAGACAACCTAGTGTTGTAGTGGATCAACCCCTTTTTCACATCTTGATGTGAAGATGTCATAGACTCAGCTGATGCGACATTGGTCAAAAGGTTAACCCTAGCTTGTAAGGTCATTTGCGGGGCTGTCCGCGATCGTCGAGGGGGGGGGAGTGCTGTCCGCAATCGTCGCGTAGCCTAAGTGAACCGTATCGTGAGAATGTGCAAGCAGTGCGCGATTGCGCAGGCGCGCAGCTTAGAGGGAACATTGCCCACAAGCTAATTTTTCCAGCACAAACACACAACCTCCAAGGCCTGCACCTCTGTTTGCTTTCAAAGATTGTCTGACCGTGACTCATCTTGTGGACCAAGCAGCGATTCACTTCGCCCTTTTCCTCCCACACCACAAAGGTAACTTTCCAACTTCTTCAAGCCCAGAACTGAGGAATTGGTGCAAAGCTCACCACAACGGAGAAACCATCGACCCAGTGGACCCTCAGCACAGCTGTGCAACAGATGCTACAGAGAATCACAAAACGGACGTGATACTATTATGTAAGGCTTTGATGTTTGGGCAGTTTAAGATTTAAAGTCAGATTTAGATCTAAGTAGATAAATACACTGTATGGAATAATGTTTTTTCTATTTTGATTATATCTGCTATTATGTTTTTTAAGTTTCTAACCCTGCTTTCAGCCAAAAACCTGCATGCTGCATGCTCTCTCTCTCTCTCTCTCTCTCTCTCTCTCTCTCTCTCTCTCCCTCTCTGTCACACACCACACACACACACACACACACACACACACACACACACACACACACACACACACACACACACACACACACACAACACACACACACACACACACACACACACACACACACACACACACACACACACACAGTCATAAGGATCTATAGTTTACCTGGAGTTATGTAGGTGCTGATCTCAGTCATGACAGCTGCATGAAGACAGAAAACAATAAAGGTTGGAAACATCTTCTGAAAAACACGTTTGACTCTTCAAACACTGTGTTATTATGTGGATTCTTAAGAGAGATGGAAGGAGAACTAGAACTAGAACTGTTATGTGGTTCAACAATCATGGTGAATAAAGAAATCTTCATCAGACATTTCATTATATTCAATAGGAAGCAGAACTTTTACTTTCAAAGTTCTCTGTGATCTTGTTGTGTGATGATCCTTCCAGAGCAGGAACAGAAGTGGCTGCTTCACCAAAACCACCAGCTGTCATCAGACCAGGTGGAGATAAAAAAAAACATTGCAACTAAAAACATTTAACAAAGCACAAAACTAAGTTTCTAATTCACCTGATCAACACACACACACACACACGCGCACGCACGCACACGCAATTCGCTTCTCTCACAAAACATGACAGCCTATAAACACAGTCGGTCAAATATGCATTAAAAGCTCAATGTGCTTCAAAGCTGCTTGGTTTAAGTGTATTATTTATAAATGTAGCATGAGTATCAAGTCTTCTGTGACTTACCAGTGAAGCTGTATTCATCACTACGGGCAGACACAGAGTTGGGTTCACTTTCTAAGCTGTAATCACAGCTGGCAACTTTTGGTTGAACACCCGCAGAGTAAACACACCTTTACCTTTTACAGCATCACAACATTTCACATTATTGTCCAGCAGATTCTGATGCAGCTGGGAATCTTAAGTTATTCACAGAAATCCTGTTCACAGTCAATTTTTTTTGAAAATGATCTTATTATCTTGAATCCTCTGATTCAAAGTAACAGATTTGTGTTCCATGAGTGATGTGAAAAACTGATTGGATACAAGAATCATAGACAGAATAATAAACTATGTGTGTGTGTGTGTGTGTGTGTGTGTGTGTGTGTGTGTGTGTGTGTGTGTGTGTGTGTGTGTGTGTGTGCGCGCGTGTGTGCGTGTGTGCCAAGAGCATACCAAGAAACTACATCAAATGTCAAAATGATACTAGATTAGCTCTCTCACCTTGCACAGTGATGGAGGATTTGTCGCTCCATGGTGAAATGTTGTAGCCTTGTTGTACAGCATAATAACACATCACATCAACTTCAGCAGGTAGACTTTTTTTTGCGATCAACAGCAGCTGAGTCCCAGGCTGTGTCTGCTTACAGGAGAAGTCAGGGAAAGGTGCAGGCGTCCCATCAATGTAGAAATAACAGCGATCCACAGAAACATATGGAGGCTCACAGGTCAGAGTAACGTGGTCTGTTACTGTGATGATGGTGGAGGACACTGCCAGATTAGGTGCATCTAGAGCTGCAGGTTTAGAGGTAAACATGTATTATATACTGTACTTCAGATGTATGTGCCTAAAGATCAGTTGTAAGCATTGCATTGCTGTGTAACTATACAATATAAACTGAGTGGTGGCATCTTAGTGCCTCATAGGCTTACATGCTGTACAAAAGAAGAGACCAACCTTGCACCGTGACTTCAGAATCTGTAGTTGGAAAAGTGTTAGAGGAAATAAAAACAATAAATAAATCGCTCACACTGTCTAATGTTATTGTGAAATAAATGAGTATACTGTAACAAACACATTGATAACAGCACAGTGGTGAAGATAAATGATCAATTAGATACATTTTGCTCAAATCAGCCACCAGGATGGATCACAAAACTAAATAAAAGCTTTTACTCACAGATGAAGATCAATAACAACAGCTGCTCTGCCATAAACCTGAATACAGCCATCGTCCAGAAATCATCTGCCGACTCTCTGACTGTGAGAACTTTGACACTTTGCAGTCACACTGGCTCAGACGCCGCTGACAAACCTCGCCGCCAGGAAACCCACAGCAGACATAGGAAGTGAAAAAGAAACACATGGTCCTCATGAATAATAATGACTAATGAGGTCATAAAATACAATAATGCAACAAAACAGATCAGAGTAATAAACAAATAACTAATTAAACATATGTGTTATCTAATAGGAGGAGAAAGTCATTTGCTGAAGAAAGGTTTATTCACTTTTACACACCTTGGTCATGATATGGAAATGATTCTATTATTGTCTATTGTTGTTTATTTTACAATTCTATGAGATATTAGAAATGGCACCTGCAATGGCAGATGGAAGTGAGGCCATGGCGGAGACCGCGGCCGTCCTCAGCTCCACCCACGCAGAGAAACAACAGGGAAAACCTAACGTTAGTATTCTGGAGGACTGAGCACAACGATATTATCCACGCTATCACACAAACGTCCAATTAATCAAAAGTCATAATCATTCCAAAGAACACATTAACGTATATGTTTAAACCCCCTTTTCTGTCTGTTGTCGGCTCACGTGTGCGCGCTCTGTGCTGCCACCTAGCGTCAGTGTCTAGGTCCGTCTGTGCCTTTAGGAGAGAGATGCTGAAGAAAAGTGTTGGATTTTTGTGCTATTTCTTCCCAAATGTAATCGAGATTACCAGCAGACCCTGGAACTGTCTTCCTCCGTACTTCCCAGTTTTGGAACATGTGTTGCTGTCATTAATCTGTATTCTTAAAGTGAAGTTTTGAAAATATAACCACACCGTGTTATTTGGTGACATTTTGATGTGTGTCACAATGTTTTGTCTTCAGAAATACAGGACACATACTGCACATCAAACAAATGTTGATGTAAATGTGTGTGTTTGTTCAGAAGTCTGAAGAAGAAGTTAGTGGAAAACATTGATGGGAAATTGTGAGCAGAGTGCTGGTGAGGCGCTGAGCAACAGAGTGGTGTGTGTGTGGTTAAACAAGAGCCCACCTGCAATATTGGTAATATACTTATTATTATTAATTTATTTATTGATGAGGATCTGCAGGTAAGGGTCATTTGTGTGGACAGCATATACATAGGTTAAGTAAAAATAATAATAAACAAAGGAGAGCAAGTGAGCCTAAATTATAAAGGAAACACATTCTGCCTAAACAATGATTAACACCAGCATGTACAGAGAACAATTACATGAAATATCAATATGAAAATGTCTTGATATATGGAAGCATGAGATGAAATGAAAAAACAATTAAGAACTGAATATATATATTAAGATGGAACTGGGAGCATTGAAACGTCATCATGATGTGAACTGAGTTGTTCATATGAGAGATGTTTCTACATAATCAAAAGTCAACGACAGGTTCAAAGATCACAACACTGTAAATGTCACCGCCACCTCCTGGTAAATCCTTTGATGAGCGAGAGAGAGAGAGAGAGAGAGAGAGAGATTCACTTCATCCAAGACAAAGTCATTATAATCAAACCAAAATGGAAGCTGAGTTGATTGAAACAAAGCCGGAAAATTTTAAAGTTTGAAATTTAATAATCAACTGATGTGGTTTGTAGCACAAATGTTTATTGATTAAATGATTATTGTCGGTGACTTGAATGTGAACATTATTGTATTGTGTTGCATTATTGTATAACCACTCCTCCATGGTTACAATGATCTACAACAGAAGGGGGAAAGAACTTAGTACACTACATGAACCTGACTGTATGAATAACACTGTGATGTTGTGTGACGTGTGTATTACCAGTGATGTTGGCTTTCCATCTACAGAAATACAAAGGGGGTCAAGTTTGTCACAAAGGGCGAATCTTCGTTAAACAACAACTAATCAGAATACAGTGAAGGTAAATACTAGCTGATATCCTGAGTAATCCAGGAAAGTGCAGGAGATCTTTTTCTCAACACATTCCCTAGTGCTCTCGAGCAAGGCACTTTATCCCTTGATCCATATAACGTCATAATTAGCACATAATTCTTAATCCTGCCTTACTGGCAAAAGTGAACATATGTGACTATGAATGTGACTTAGTGCATTAATGTGAAAGAGTTAGCATGAGAGTTTTTCAAGACTTCTTACCTCTTGGTCTGTTTTTCTGAATAAAAAAACAAAAACTGTTCTCAGCATGACGATGAGTCACTGATGTGGTTTGTAAAGACGAAGAACAGCATTGTTTTGCTGAGTATAGTTTTATATTTTGCTATACAATAATCTATGAATGGTCCCTATGTGTTTTAGTGAAGCTTTAGTGAACACAGTTCTTACCCGTCCTTATTTGGTGATAGATCAGAGCTGATCCCAGCAAGCTGATGCTCACAGTCATGAGACAAACGGCGGTGAATGCCACCAGCCTCCATGTCTGATTCTCTGTTTAGGAACAGCACAGATCAGTTTCACTTCTCTAGACGATAACAGTAAAGAGAGAGGTGATATTTTCACACTGTGCCTCTGCCACCACATTACCAACACATATGATAACTGGCATAGAGGTCATGAATTTTTAAACCTGAGATACTGTTGAAGTTGGTTAAGGCCGTATTAATGCACACTGCTCCTACAGAAACAAATGTTTCCTACTTACTAATGTGGTAAAGAAGTCATCAAAATTGGCAAGATAAATATGATCATAATATTTAAACTTAAACTAGTTTCCACTTTCCAGTTTTTTATACTGTTTCACATTGTTCACTGTTTGCACTCTTGTACACCCAATCACAGACAAAGCTTAAAAAAGTGCTGACCAAAAGCTCTCAAAATCAAAAGCATATTGATTCAAATCACACACAGTATGTTACCTGAAGCTGGATTACATGGAGTTACAGCAAAGGAGTAAGAACTAGTCGTCAGCTGATGACCATGGAGACCTAATAGTTAATATACAAAGTCATCTTAACTATTCAAAACAATATAATCATCATTTTAATGCAGTAATGAGGACAAGTCAGAAAACAATAAAGGTTGGAAACATCTTTTGAAAAACACGTTTGACTCTTCAAACACTGTGTTATTATGTCACCTGGAGCTGGATTCTTAAGAGAGATGGAAGGAGAACTAGAACTACGACTGTTATGTGGTTCAACAATCATGGTGAATAAACTACTCCTCATCAGACATTTCATTATATTCAGTAGGAAGCAAAACACACACATCTATTTGGTTTCTGGTGTGTTCAGATAAACAGACATGTTTATGTTCAGCACATCACTGCATTGAGGCAGCAATCTCATAAAACAAGAAACATCAGAGCCTCTATTCAAACCTGCAACATCAGTAGAGATGTGGCTCATTGATTGGGTCAGGACCTTCGATTTCAATTTGATCAACACCCACTGAGTAAACTCACTTTTTCCTCGCTTTTCTGGACTCCCCTCATTTATGTGTGCGTGTCCTGGTTTTGCTGGTTTTGTGGATAGTGAAATGACAACAAATGATAAAATGATAATGGATCAGAATCTCTCACCTTGCACAGTGATGGCTGATCACTGGAGGAGGAATTAGGACTGAACTAAACTGAGATTAACCCTAAAGGAAATGGGACTTGACAATAGATGTCACTTTTCTCATGAATTACTGCATCTCCCTCATATGTGTGTCTCCAGTATGTGCCGCTACTGCAGACACTGTAACTAACAAACTACAACAAATGACAAAATGATACTAGATCAGCTCTCTCACCTTGCAGGGTGATGGAGGAGATGTCTCTCCATGGAGAAGTTACAGAGCCTTGTTGTACAGTATAATAACACTTCATATCAACTACAGCAGGTGAACTCTGCTGTGATCTCTGCAGCAGCTCAGTCCCTGTAAAATTCTGCTGACAAGACGGTGCTCTCCATATGTGTCCCGTCCTCGCTGTGTAGAGATAACACTGAACGCTCTCTTTGATGACTCTGGGACTTACTGTCAGTCCAGGAGCAGGAAGATAAGATAAGATCAGATAATAAGATACACTGGGGTAGCAGGTCCCTTACGCTGTATCATGATGGAGGATTTGTGACTGTGTGGAGATGGAGATCTTCTGTTGTCAGTGTAAAAACACATCACATCAACTTCAGCAGGTGGACTTTTTTTTGCGATCAACAGCAGCTGAGTCCCAGGCTGTGTCTGCTTACAGGAGGGGTCAGGGAAAGGTGCAGGCGTCCCATCAATGTAGAAATAACAGCGTTCCACAGAAACATATGGAGGCTCACAGGACAGAGTAATGTGGTCTGTTACTGTGATGATGGTGGAGGACACTGCCAGATTAGGTGCATCTAGAGCTGCAGGTTTAGAGGTAACAAGTATTATATACTGTACTTCAGATGTTTGTGCCTAATGATCAGTTGTAAGCATTGCATTGCTGTGTAACTATACAATATAAACTGAGTGGTGGCATCTTAGTGCCTCATAGGCTTACATGCTGTACAAAAGAAGAGACCAACCTTGCACTGTGACTTCAGAATCTGTAGTTGGAAAAGTGTTAGAGAAATAAAATACAGTAAATAAATCACACTGTCTAATTTTGTTGTGAAATACCAGGATGGATCACAAAAACGAAGTAAAAGCTTTTACTCACAGATGAAGATCAACAACAACAGCTGCTCTGCCATAAACCTGAATACAGCCATCGTCCAGAAATCATCTGCCGACTCTCTGACTGTGAGAACTTTGACACTTTGCAGTCACACTGGCTCAGACGCCGCTGACAAACCTCGCCGCCAGGAAACCCACAGCAGACATCAAATACATAATTGCACCAAAATAAATATGAGCAATATACAAATAAGTACTTAAACAAACGTGTTCTCTAGTAGGAGGAGAAAGTCATTTGCTGTAGAAAGGTTTATTCACTTTTACACACCTTGGTCATGATATGGAAATGATTCTACTGTTGTCTATTGTTGTTTATTGTATTATTCCGCGAGATATGAGCAAATGGCACCGCCGAAAATGTGACAAACATTGCTAAACATTCAAAGTACATTTAAAATATAACTGAGAGATAAGAATCATTGGGATCATGATATGTCCAGTGAAATAATATGATTACCAAATTGTGTTTTTATCCTTTGTGTTTTGAATTCATTTTTGTAACTTTGAACTTTATTCATAACAGTCAGAGTGAAAAGTGACTCACAACCGCACAACAGTATTTTACACTCTATCATACAAACGTCCAATTAATAAAAGGTCATAATCATTCCAAAGAATACATATACGTACATGTTTCAGGGTACCAACACTTTTAGCCACGTCTCTATGAAACAGTTGCATACATTTGCATCAGGCTAAAAGCATCACAGTACAATGTAGTGAAGATGTGAATCTATTAATGAATGTTTGCTTTATTTTGCCCTTAACACCTTTGACCACAACGAGTCACTGAAACTGACAGAGACTGAAGTTTCAGAAGGACAGGAAGAAGCCTGAATCGTGCCATCCCTTCCACCCTGAGGTACAAACACTGACAGCACAGAGACAGCAGACTTACACTCTCGCCTTCTCCTTTAAAGTGTCAACTTGTATCAAAGACACAGATTAAGGATATATGATATAATAAACAAGTGTTTATCACAGAGGCTTCAAAACACACACTCGGTTGTAATGAAACTATAAAGTCCTGGTCAGGATCGCATTCTTCTCACAAGCAAAGCCATGGATTCTCAGGTTGTAACTTGCAGTCGTTCATGACGCAGTGTGTAACTTCCATAACTCTATTACCTATTTGCATAAAAGACTAAAGATGCCTTGTTGGCTGTGATCAAACATGTTCACTGTAAAACCACATAAAAGAGAGAAGGGTTTGTAACACTGCTAATGCCTTCTAGATGTTAATGTGGTGTAGATTAGAAATGAATTGATCATCCAAAAATGGACATCAGTGTGGACTAACTAACTAACAACCAAGATGCTTGTAAACACATAGAGCACATGGCTGATCAGAAAATCCATTTGCTCACATCATCTGCAACAGGCAGAGCTCTCAGAGGAAATCTTTGACCTTCACACTGAGACTCATATCCATTCATGCAGAAAACTAAAGTGAAATCCATTGAAGTGCTTGGCAACTTATGTCTGTATGTTAACAGTTAAACCACAAAACAAGAGCACAGGTTGAAGTATAAAACAAGTCCTGCGTGTTAAGGACTGAGTGAGATCAGTTATCTTTTTGTTGTAAAGGAGGGAATGAAGGCAAGGGTCGATCCTGCAGAATGTCCAATGCACTTTTGTCATGTGTGAAAAGAAGATACTGTATAGCAGTACATGGATGAAAACAAGTGGCAGGACTGTGATAGCCTTTTATTTAAAAGATTTAAAGTTTTCATTCAATTTCAAGTCATTCCGAAGTGAAAAATAATGCAGATGATGTAAAACAAAAAATCAATGAAATGAAGCAGAAGTGGTTTTATTGTGACACTTCCTCCTGAAGACATTTCAGAGAAACTAAAGATGCATGTTGAAGATTATAAACAGTATGTTGACAGAATGTTTCATAGACATAAAGAGCCATAACTTCCCAAGTTGACCCACTTACTCTTAATCACAAAGTTTGACAAAGCTGATGAATAAAAACAAAGAAGTATTTTCCTTTAGAGAAATAAATTAATAATTGTATATTACAGCAAAGTAAAATATGTCTGGTGAGAAATGCAAGCTGTGTGTTCAGTGAAGTTGCACAGTGCTGTACACAACATGTGTCTGGGCTGCTGCAGCTGGCTCCTCAGTGATGCTGCAGTACATGTGGTACGTGTCAGGCTAAAAAAAGAAGACGGAAACCAAAATAAAGAGGCAGCAAACTTTACACCACAACAAACCCACTGAATCGTGTTCTTGTGTATCACTTACATCCTCATATGCAGCTTCATGTACTTTAAGTTCCACAGAACCTGCAGAGAAACGCAGTTTGCATCAAATAACCAAACTGTGGAGCTGAGACGTGCAACAGCAAATCAGCTCACCTTTAGGAAAGACATCTCCAGGTACAGAGCTGATCATGCTGTAAAGTTCAGTATTACCAGCTGATGGTGTCTGGAATGGAAACATAGAGGCATGAAGAGGAAGAATAAGACACAGATGTAATGATTAAATATCGACATAGTTGTGAATCCACCACAAACGCACTAGATGATGTGAATGTTGCATCTAAAAGATAAATGTTTACCGCTCCTTCATGAATAAGAGCTCTTGTGTGCATAGAATCATCTGCAAAAGAAAGTGAAACATAAGTCAGTACTCTTTAAGATACAAACACACATGCAATAGACACAATGTAATCGTGAATAATATGTGTGTGTGTGCGTTGGCCCGTGCGTGTGTGTGTGTGTGTGTGTGTGTCTGTGTGTGTGTCTGTGTGTTTCTGTGTGTATTACCAGTGGCTAGGTATCAGTGCATTTGTGTAATGTGTGGTGGTTATTAGATAAAAAAAATCAAAAAAGCTCTGAAAATCTAAAAGTCTCAGAGGTTTGTATGTAACGTGATTGTTTTACATGTTTGCCATGAAATAAGAATCTTCAGTAATATGAGATTGTACTCTGACATAGAGAAACACATTGTTACAGCTTTACTGAACACAAACACTTCTCACCGCGTCTCCTTTTGATGCACATGAGAGCCGATCCAAGCAAGACGATGCCAGCAAATACTCCGCATCCGGCCACAACAAGCACCCACTTCAATGGCTCCTTCTCTGTTTTTGGAGCAGCACAGGTCAGTTCCACTTTTTACGTCATTGACACAAGAAAGAAGTTGCTTTCTACTGACTGTACCTCGACCACAGCATGGCAAGAGATATCAAAACAAAGAATTAAATTGCTTAATGCAGGGTCATGTGTATTTCCTCTGGCACTGTAAAACAATGCACACAGCTCCAACTCATCACAGGGACAAAATGAGTTCAGGTGTTGACTTAAAGGTGGATTCTGTCTTTCCACTTAACACACTTTTGTACACCTATTCACAGACCAAGCTTGCAAAATTGTCAATCAAAAGCTTTCAAAACCAATAGCATGTTATTTTCAAACATGTGAAAAGTTGCTCACTTGAAGCTGGAGTCCCTGGAGCTGCAGCAGAGGAGTTAGATCTAGTTGTCGGCTGATGACGAGGCAGACCTAACGAATTCAAACATAATGCCACTAAAAACATTCAACACAATACAACAATGAGGGTTTTGATGCAGCAACAAAGATCTGGAGTTTACCTGGAGTTGTGCTGGGGCTGATCTCAGTCTGGATTACTACGTCTGCATGAAGACACAAGAACAATAAAGGATAGCACATCACTGACATAAAGACTGCTCATACATGTCTGATCCTAACTTTTGAGCCGTGTGGCTTAGAATCAAAATTCTGATCTCCAGATTCTGCCACATTACTCCAGCCTTCACTCCACATTCCACCATTCAGACGTCTTCACACTCTTTTTGTGCAGTCATCATAAAACATGGTCTCATGTCAGGTTTAAATGTGTAGATAAAGCCTCTTCCTGTAATGTTTGTGTGAGCTCTTCTCTCACAAAACATGACAGCCTATAAACACAGTGGTCAAATATGCAGTAAAAGCTCAATGTGCTTCAAAGCTGCTTGGTTTAAGTGTATGACTTTGGTACATTTCTCATAAATGAATATACTGTACCAGCTCAGACTCCAAATACGATGTTTGCCTTAAATAACACATCAGTCACAAATCACTGTCTATCAACTCCTCATTGTGACTGAATGTGTTGTGTGCATCCCTGTAGCATGAGTATCAAGTCTTCTGTGACTTATCAGTTAAGCTGCATTCATCACTACGGGCAGACACAGAGTTGGGTTCACTTTCTAAACTGGAATCACAGCTGGCAACTTTTGGTTGAACAGAACGCAGATCTCTCAGAAAATCAGCGATTTGGACATAGAATTGGCAGAACCACTTATTAGATGCTGAAACTTTGTCCCTGATGGTTTGTGTTCCGACTGGAGAACGTGCTTCTCCAACGTAGAAGTTACACACGGTGTGAGGTTTGGCAGATCCAGGAAGAGAGCAAGTCATGACAACATGTTCAGCATCATGATGACAGGTCATCTCTGGCTTTTCACCTACAACAGTAATTCGTGGAAACATATAAAACACACAGTAATGTAACTTTATTCACTCAAGTAACCTCATATGCAGATATGCAACATCCAGCAGATTCTAATGCAGCTGTGTTTCAGCTGAGGTTAGTGTGTGACATTACATTACATTACGATGATTTGGCTGACGCTTTTATCCAAAGCGACTTACATTACATTTACCACCCTTCGCAGAGGGGGGAGCAATTGAGGGTTCGGGGCCTTGCTCAGGGGCACCTCGGCAGGGGCTCGAACCGGCAACCCTCCGGTTCCCAAGCGGAAGCTCTACCCGCTGAGCCACTGCCTCCCTGACATGAAACACAAAGACTATGTGTTCAAAATGATCAACACCCACAGAGTAAACTCACCTTTACCTCCCTTTTCTGCACTCCCCTCATTTATGTGTGTGTGTCCAGGTTTTGCTGGTTGTGTGGAAGCTGAAATGACAACAAATGATCAAATGATAACGAATCAGAATCTCTCAAGTTACAGTGTCTTGTTTTACAGCATCACAACATTTCACATTAATGTCCAGCAGATTCTGATGCAGCTGTGTAACTTCAGTTTTTCACCGAAATCCTAACAACAGTCAATGTATTTGAAAATGATCCTATTATCTTAAATCCTAGATACAAAATAACAGATTTGTGTTACATGTGTGATATGAAAAACTGATTAGATACAAGAATCATAGACAGAATAATAAACTGTGTGTGTGTGCGTGTGTGTGTGTGTGTGTGTGTGTGTGTGTGTGTGTGTGTGCGTGTGCATGTGCACGCGTTTGCGCGTGTGTGTGCGCGTGTGTGTGCGTGTGTGTGCGTGTGTGCGTGTGTGCATGTGTGTGTGCGTGTGTGTGTGTGTGTGTGTGTGTGTGTGTGTGTGTGTGTGTGTGTGTGTGTGTGCCTGCCAATGGCATACCAAGAAACTACAACAAATGACAAAATGATACTAGATCAGCTCTCTAACCTTGCACAGTGATGGAGGATTTGTTACTCTGGGGAGAAGTTAGGGTGCCTTGATGAACAGCATAATGACAGATCACAGCAACTTCAGCAGGTGAACTCTGCTGTGATCTCTGCAGCAGCTCAGTCCCTGTAAAACTCTGCTGACAAGACGCCTCACTCGATATGTATCTTGCCCCCGTAGTAGAGAAGTAACACTGAACGTCAGGAGCAGATGATGGAGTCTGACAGCTCAACGTGACCGAGTCGCTCTCTGTGATGACGGTGCGACTCACTGTCAGTCCAGGAGCAGGGACGCCTGGCAATTCAAACATTTGTGTTTTAGAAAACCTAGCCTTGTCTTGTTTAACAGCATAACAACATCTCACATTAATGTCCAGCAGATTCTGATGCAGCTGTGTAACTTAAGTTATTCACAGAAATCCTATTCACAGTCAATGTATTTGAAAATGATCTTAGTATCTTGAATCCTCTGATTCAAAGTAACAGATTTGTGTTCCATGAGTGATGTGAAAAACTGATTGGATACAAGAATCATAGACAGAATAATAAACTGTGTGTGTGTGTGTGTGTGTGTGTTTGTGTGTGTGTGTGTGTGTGTTTGTGTGTGTGTGTGTGTGTGTGTGTGTGTGTGTGTGTGTGTGTGTGTGTGTGTGTGTGTGCGTGTGTGCCTGTGTGCCAAGAGCATACCAAGAAACTATATCAAATGTCAAATGATACTAGATTAGCTCTCTCACCTTGCACAGTGATGAAGGATTTGTTACTCTGTGGAGAAGTTAGGGTGCCTTGATGAACAGCATAATGACACATCACAGCAACTTCAGCAGGTGAACTCTGCTGTGACTTCTGCAGCAGCTCAGTCCCTGTAAAACTCTGCTGACAAGACGCCTCACTCGATATGTATCTTGCCCCCGTAGTAGAGAAGTAACACTGAACGTCAGGAGCAGATGATGGAGTCTGACAGCTCAACGTGACCGAGTCGCTCTCTGTGATGACTCTGGGACTTACTGTCAGTCCAGGAGCAGGAACGCCTGGGAATTTAAACATTTGTGTTTTAGAGAACAATGGTTTGAGTATGACAATAGATGGACTAATGAAACACTGAAGCAGAATATATGAATCTATTTATTCACTAAACGTGCTGTACAAAAGAAGAGACCAACCTTGCACCGTGACTTCAGAATCTGTAGTTGGAAAAGTGTTAGAAGAAATAAAAAACAGTAAATCGCTCACACTGTCCAATTTTGATGTGAAATACCAGGATGGATCACAAAACTAAATAAAAGCTTTTACTCACAGATGAAGATCAATAACAACAGCTGCTCTGCCATAAACCTGAATACAGCCATCGTCCAGAAATCATCTGCCGACTCTCTGACTGTGAGAACTTTGACACTTTGCAGTCACACTGGCTCAGACGCCGCTGACAAACCTCGCCGCCAGGAAACCCACAGCAGACATAGGAAGTGAAAAAGAAACACATGGTCCTCATGAATAATAATGACTAATGAGGTCATAAAATACACTAATGCAACAAAACAGATCAGAGCAATAAACAAATAACTAATTAAACATATGTGTTATCTAATAGGAGGAGAAAGTCATTTGCTAAAGAAAGGTTTATTCACTTTTACACACCTTGGTCATGATATGGAAATGATTCTATTATTGTATATTGTTGTTTATTTTACAATTCTATGAGATATTAGAAATGGCACCTGCAATGGCAGATGGAAGTGAGGCCATGGCGGAGACCGCGGCCGTCCTCAGCTCCACCCACGCAGAGAAACAACAGGGAAAACCTAACGTTAGTATTCTGGAGGACTGAGCACAACGATATTATCCACGCTATCACACAAACGTCCAATTAATAAAAAGTCATAATCCTTCCAAAGAACACATTAACGTATATGTTTAAACCCCCTTTTCTGTCTGTTGTCGGCTCACGTGTGCGCGCTCTGTGCTGCCACCTAGCGTCAGTGTCTAGGTCCGTCTGTGCCTTTAGGAGAGAGATGCTGAAGAAAAGTGTTGGATTTTTGTGCTATTGCTTCCCAAATGTTATCGAGATTACCAGCAGACCCTGGAACTGTCTTCCTCCGTACTTCCCAGTTTTGGAACATGTGTTGCTGTCATTAATCTGTATTCTTAAAGTGAAGTTTTGAAAATATAACCACACCGTGTTATTTGGTGACATTTTGATGTGTGTCACAATGTTTTGTCTTCAGAAATACAGGACACATACTGCACATCATACAAATGTTGATGTAAATGTGTGTGTTTGTTCAGAAGTCTGAAGAAGAAGTTAGTGGAAAACATTGATGGGAAATTGTGAGCAGAGTGCTGGTGAGGCGCTGAGCAACAGAGTGGTGTGTGTGTGGTTAAACAAGAGCCCACCTGCAATATTGGTAATATACTTATTATTATTAATTTATTTATTGATGAGGATCTGCAGGTAAGGGTCATTTGTGTGGACAGCATATACATAGGGTAAGTAAAAATAATAATAAACAAAGGAGAGCAAGTGAGCCTAAATTATAAAGGAAACACATTCTGCCTAAACAATGATTAACACCAGCATGTACAGAGAACAATTACATGAAATATCAATGTGAAAATGTCTTGTTATATGGAAGCATGAGATGAAATGAAAAAACAATTAAGAACTGAATATATATATTAAGATGGAACTGGGAGCATTGAAACGTCATCATGATGTGAACTGAGTTGTTCATATGAGAGATGTTTCTACATAATCAAAAGTCAACGACAGGTTCAAAGATCACAACACTGTAAATGTCACCGCCACCTCCTGGTAAATCCTTTGATGAGCGAGAGAGAGAGAGAGAGAGAGAGAGAGAGAGAGAGAGAGAGAGAGAGAGAGAGAGAGAGAGATTCACTTCATCCAAGACAAAGTCATTATAATCAAACCAAAATGGAAGCTGAGTTGATTGAAACAAAGCCTGAAAATTTTAAAGTTTGAAATTTAATAATCAACTGATGTGGTTTGTAGCACAAATGTTTATTGATTAAATGATTATTGTCGTTGACTTGAATGTGAACATTATTGTGTTGTGTTGCATTATTGTATAACCACTCCTCCATGGTTACAATGATCTACAACAGAAGGGGGAAAGAACTTAGTACACTACATGAACCTGACTGTATGAATAACACTGTGATGTTGTGTGACGTGTGTATTACCAGTGATGTCGGCTTTCCATCTACAAGAACACAAAGGGGGTCAAGATTGTCACAAATGGCGAATCTTCATTAAACAACAACTAATCAGAATACAGTGAAGGTAAATACTAGCTGATATCCTGAGTAATCCAGGAAAGTGCAGGAGATCTTTTTCTCAACACATTCCCTAGTGCCCTCGAGCAAGGCAGTTTAACCCTCGATCCATATAACATCATAATTAGCACATAATTCTTAATCCTGCCTGACTGGCAAAAGTGAACATATGTGACTATGAATGTGACTTAGTGCATTGATGTGAAAGAGTTTGCGTGAGAGTTTTTCAAGACTTCTTACCTCTTGGTCTGTTTTTCTGAAAAATTAAAAAAATCAGTTGTCAGCACAACGAGGAAGAACAGCATTGCTTTGGTGAGTATAGTTTTATATTTTGCTGTACAATAATCTATGAATGGTCCCTATGTGTTTTAGTGAAGCTTTAGTGAACACAGTTCTTACCCGTCCTTATTTGGTGATAGATCAGAGCTGATCCCAGCAAGCTGATGCTCACAGTCATGAGACAAACGGCGGTGAATGCCACCAGCCTCCATGTCTGATTCTCTGTTTAGGAACAGCAAAGATCAGTTTCACTTCTCTAGACGACGAACAGTAAAGAGAGAGGTGATATTTTCACACTGTGCCTCTGCCACCACATTCCCAACACATATGATAACTGGCATAGAGGTCATGAATTTTTAAACCTGAGATACTGTTGAAGTTGGTTAAGGCCGTATTAATGCACACTGCTCCTACAGAAACAAATGTTTCCTAGTTTACTAATGTGGTAAAGAAGTCATCAAAATTGGCAAGATAAATATGATAATAGTAATTGAACTTTGACCAGCTTCCGATTTCCGATTTTATATTCTTTTTCACATTTTGCACTATTATACACCCAATCACAGGCAAAGCTTAAAAAAAGTGTTAACCAAAAGCTTTCAAAATCAAAAGCATATTGATTCAAATCACACACAGTATGTGAAAGTGACCTGAAGCTGGATGACATGGAGTTACAGCAAAGGAGTAAGAACTAGTCATCAGCTGATGACCATGGAGACCTAATAGTTAATATACAAAGTCATCTTAACCATTCAAAACAATATAATCATCATTTTAATGCAGTAATTAGGAGAAAGTCAGAAAACAATAAAGGTTGGAAACATCTTCTGAAAAACATGTTTGACTCTTCAAAAACTTAATTCGACATTTCATTATATTCAATAGGAAGTGAAATATTATACTTTCAAAGTTCTCTTTGATGTTGTTGTGTGATGATCATCAGACCAGGTGAAGAAACAAAACTACATTTCAAAAATATTCAACAAAGCACAACACCTTCCACAAAATCTTCTTATTTTTAGAAGAAATAAAATACAGTAAATAAATCACACTGTCTAATTTTGTTGTGAAATACCGGGATGGATCACAAAAACGAAGTAAAAGCTTTTACTCACAGATGAAGATCAATAACAACAGCTGCTCTGCCATAAACCTGAATATAGCCATCGTCCAGAAATCATCTGCCGACTCTCTGACTGTGAGAACTTTGACACTTTGCAGTCACACTGGCTCAGACGCCGCTGACAAACCTCGCCGCCAGGAAACCCACAGCAGACATCAAATACATAATTGCACCAAAATAAATATGAGCAATATACAAATAAGTACTTAAACAAACCTGTTCTCTAATAGGAGGAGAAAGTCATTTGCTGTAGAAAGGTTTATTCACTTTTACACACCTTGGTCATGATATGGAAATGATTCTACTGTTGTCTATTGTTGTTTATTGTATTATTCTGCGAGATATGAGCAAATGGCACCGCTGAAAATGTGACAAACATTGCTAAACTTTCAAAGTACATTTAAAATATAACTGAGAGATAAGAATCATTGGGATCATGATATGTCCAGTGAAATAAGATGATTACCAAATTGTGTTTTTATCCTTTGTGTTTTGAATTCATTTGTGTAACTTTGAACTATATTCATAACAGTCAGAGTGAAAAGTGACTCACAACCGCACAACAGTATTTTACACTCTATCATACAAACGTCCAATTAATAAAAAGTCATAATCATTCCAAAGAATACATATACGTACATGTTTCAGGGTACCAACACTTTTAGCCACGTCTCTATGAAACAGTTGCATACATTTGCATCAGGCTAAAAGCATCACAGTACAATGTAGTGAAGATGTGAATCTATTAATGAATGTTTGCTTTATTTTGCCCTTAACACCTTTGACCACAACGAGTCACTGAAACTGACAGAGACTGAAGTTTCAGAAGGACAGGAAGAAGCCTGAATCGTGCCATCCCTTCCACCCTGAGGTACAAACACTGACAGCACAGAGACAGCAGACTTACACTCTCGCCTTCTCCTTTAAAGTGTCAACTTGTATCAAAGACACAGATTAAGGATATATGATATGATAAACAAGTGTTTATCACAGAGGCTTCAAAACACACACTCGGTTGTAATGAAACTATAAAGTCCTGGTCAGGATCGCATTCTTCTCACAAGCAAAGCCATGGATTCTCAGTTTGTAACTTGCAGTCGTTCATGACGCAGTGTGTAACTTCCATAACTCTATTACCTATTTGCATAAAAGACTAAAGATGCCTTGTTGGCTGTGATCAAACATGTTCACTGTAAAACCAGATAAAAGAGAGAAGGGTTTGTAACACTGCTAATGCCTTCTAGATGTTAATGTGGTGTAGATTAGAAATGAATTGATCATCAAAAAATGGACATCAGTGTGGACTAACTAACCAACAACCAAGATGCTTGTAAACACATAGAGCACATGGCTGATCAGAAAATCAATTTGCTCACATCATCTGCAACAGGCAGCGCTCTCAGAGGAAATCTTTGACCTTCACACTGAGACTCATATCCATTCATGCAGAAAACTAAAGTGAAATCCATTGAAGTGCTTGGCAACTTATGTCTGTATGTTAACAGTTAAACCACAAAACAAGAGCACAGGTTGAAGTATAAAACAAGTCCTGCGTGTTAAGGACTGAGTGAGATCAGTTATCTTTTTGTTGTAAAGGAGGGAATGAAGGCAAGGGTCGATCCTGCAGAATGTCCAATGCACTTTTGTCATCTGTGAAAAGAAGATACTGTATAGCAGTACATGGATGAAAACAAGTGGCAGGACTGTGATAACCTTTTATTTAAAAGATTTAAAGTTTTTGTTAGCCACCTAAGTCATTCCGAAGTGAAGAATAATGCAGATGATGTAAAACAAAAAACAATGAAATGAAGCAGAAGTGGTTTTATTGTGACACTTCCTCCTGAAGACATTTCAGAGAAACTAAAGATGCATGTTGAAGAATATAAACAGTATGTTGACAGAATGTTTCATAGACATAAAGAGCCATAACTTCCCAAGTTGACCCACTTACTCTTAATCACAAAGTTTGACAAAGCTGATGAATAAAAACAAAGAAGTATTTTCCTTCATTTAGCTCTTTGGGAGCGTGCGCGTGCGTGTGTGTGTGTGTGTGTGTGACTAACTGAAGGAAATTGTACAGAGGAGAAATACATTAATAATTGTATATTACAGCAAAGTAAAATATGTCTGGTGAGAAATGCAAGCTGTGTGTTCAGTGAAGTTGCACAGTGCTGTACACATCATGTGTCTGGGCTGCTGCAGCTGGCTCCTCAGTGATGCTGCAGTACATGTGGTACGTGTCAGGCTAAAAAAAGAAGACGGAAACCAAAAATAAGAGGCAGCAAACTTTACACCACAACAAACCCACTGAATCGTGTTTCTTGTGTTACACTTACATTCTCATATGCAGCTTCATGTCCTTTAAGTTCCACAGAACCTGCAGAGAAACGCAGTTTGCATAAAATAACAGAACTGTGGAGCTGAGACGTGCAACAGCAAATCAGCTCACCTTTAGGAAAGACATCTCCAGGTACAGAGGTGATCATGCTGTAAAGTTCAGTATTACCAGCTGATGGTGTCTGGAATGGAAACATAGAGGCATGAAGAGGAAGAATAAGACACAGATGTAATGATTAAATATCGACATAGTTGTGAATCCACCACAAACGCACTAGATGATGTGAATGTTGCATCTAAAAGATAAATGTTTACCGCTCCTTCATGAATAAGAGCTCTTGTGTGCATAGAATCATCTGCAAAAGAAAGTGAAACATGAGTCAGTACTCTTTAAGATACAAACACACATGCAATAGACACAATGTAATCGTGAATAATATGTGTGTGTGTGCGTTGGCCCATGCGTGTGTGTGTGTGTGTGTGTGTGTGTGTGTGTGTGTGTGTGTGTGTGTGTGTGTGTGTGTGTGTGTGTGTGTGTGTATTACCAGTGGCTAGGTATCAGTGCATTTGTGTAATGTGTGGTGGTTATTAGATGAAGTGGTAGTTTTGGTTTTGGTTTTAGGTTGTGACCTGCCCTCAGCTGCTTAAATTTAAAGAAAAATCAAAAAATCTCTGAAAATCTAAAAGTCTCAGAGGTTTGTATGTAACGTGATTGTTTTACATGTTTGCCATGAAATAAGAATCTTCAGTAATATGAGATTGTACTCTGACATAGAGAAACACATTGTTACAGCTTTACTGAACACAAACACTTCTCACCGCGTCTCCTTTTGATGCACATGAGAGCCGATCCCAGCAAGATGATGCCAGCAAATACTCCGCATCCGGCCACAACAAGCACCCACTTCAATGTCTCCTTCTCTATTTTTGGAGCAGCACAGGTCAGTTCCACTTTTTACGTCATTGACACAAGAAAGAAGTTGCTTTCTACTGACTGTACCTCGACCACAGCATGGCAAGAGATATCAAAACAAAGAATTGAATTGCTTAATGCAGGGTCATGTGTATTTCCTCTGGCACTGTAAAGCAATGCACACAGCTCCAACTCATCACAGGGACAAAATGAGTTCAGGTGTTGACTTAAGAGTGGATTCTGTCTTTCCACTTAACACACTTTTGTACACCTATTCACAGACCAAGCTTGCAAAATTGTCAATCAAAAGCTTTCAAAACCAATAGCATGTTATTTTCAAACATGTGAAAAGTTGCTCACTTGAAGCTGGAGTCCCTGGAGCTGCAGCAGAGGAGTTAGATCTAGTTGTCGGCTGATGACGAGGCAGACCTAATGAATTCAACCATAATGGGACAAAAAACATTCAACACAATACAACAATGAGGGTTTTGATGCAGCAACAAAGATCTGGAGTTTACCTGGAGTTGTGCTGGGGCTGATCTCAGTCTGGATTACTACGTCTGCATGAAGACACAAGAACAGTAAAGGATAGAATCATCATTTCGATGCAGTAATAAGGATCTATAGTTTACCTGGAGTTGTGTAGGTGCTGATCTCAGTCATGACAGCTGCATGAAGACAGAAAACAATAAAGGTTAGAAACGTCTTCTGAAAGACATGTTTGACTCTTCAAACACTGTTATTATGTTACCTGGAGCTCTGGATTGGAGTGATGGAAGGAGAAATAGAACTAAGACTGTTATGTGGTTCAACAATCATGGTGAATAAACAAATCTTCATCAGACATTTCATTATATTCAATTGGAAGCCGGACTTTTACTTTCAAAGTTCTCTGTGATCTTGTCGTCTGATGATCCTTCCAAAGCAGGAACAGAAGTGGCTGCTTCACCAAAACCACCAGCTGTCATCAGACCAGGGGAAGACACAAAATACATTTCAAAAATATTTAACAAAGCACAAAACTTATTTTCTAATATATCACCTGATTAACACACACACGCACGCACGCACGCACGCACGCACGCACGCACGCACGCACGCACGCACGCACGCACGCACGCACGCACGCACGCACGCACGCACGCACGCACACATGCACGCACACACACTGTCTACCTGTGCTCATAGTGGGTGTTTGGATCGTCTGGAGCCTGCTTGACTCTTTTTCCCAGATACCTACAAGAAGATGGATTTGGTTTCTGGTGTGTTCAGATAAACAGGCATGTTTATGTTCAGCACATCACTGACATAAAGACTGCTCATACATGTCTGATCCTAACTTTTGAGCCGTGTGGCTTAGAATCAAAATTCTGATCTCCAGATTCTGCCACATGACTCCAGCCTTCACTCCACATTCCACCATTCAGACGTCTTCACACTCTTTTTGTGCAGTCATCATAAAACATGGTCTCATGTCAGGTTTAAATGTGTAGATAAAGCCTCTTCCTGTAATGGTTGTGTGAGCTCTTCTCTCACAAAACATGACAGCCTATAAACACAGTGGTCAAATATGCAGTAAAAGCTCAATGTGCTTCAAAGCTGCTTGGTTTAAGTGTATGACTTTGGTACAATTCACTGTCTATCAACTCCTCATTGTAACTGAATGTGTTGTGTGCATCCCTGTAGCATGAGTATCAAGTCTTCTGTGACTTACCAGTTAAGCTGTATTCATCACTACGGGCAGACACAGAGTTGGGTTCACTTTCTAAACTGGAATCACAGCTGGCAACCTTTTTTCGAACAGAACGCAGATCTCTTAGCAAATCAGCAATTTGGACATAGAATTGGCAGAACCACTTATTAGATGCTGAAACTTTGTCCCTGATGGTTTGTGTTCCAAATGGAGAACGTGCTTCTCCAATGTAGAAGTTACACACGGTGTGAGGTTTGACAATTCCAGGAAGAGAGCAAGTCATGACAACATGTTCAGCATCATAATGACAGCTCATCTCTGGCTTTTTACCTACAACAGTAATTTGTGGAAACATATAAAACACACAGTAATGTAACTTTATTCACTCAAGTAACCTCATATGCAGATATGCAACATCCAGCAGATTCTAATGCAGCTGTGTTTCAGCTGAGGTTAGTGTGTGACATGAAACACAAAGACTGTGTGTTCAAAATGATCAACACCCACAGAGTAAACTCACCTTTACCTCCCTTTTCTGCACTCCCCTCATTTATGTGTGTGTGTCCTGGTTTTGCTGGTTGTGTGGAAGCTGAAATGACAGCAAATGATCAAATGATAATGGATCAGAATCTCTCAAGTTAGAGTGTCTTGTTTTACAGCATCACAACATTTCACATTAATGTCCAGCAGATTCTGATGCAGCTGTGTAACTTCAGTTTTTCACCGAAATCCTAACCACAGTCAATGTATTTGAAAATGATCCTATTATCTTAAATCCTAGATACAAAATAACAGATTTGTGTTCCATGAGTGATGTGAAAAACTGATTAGATACAAGAATCATAGACAGAATAATAAACTGTGTGTGTGTGTGTGTGTGTGTGTGTGTGTGTGTGTGTGTGTGTGTGTGTGTGTGTGTGTGTGTGTGTGTGTGCGTGTGTGTGCGTGTGTTCGTGTGTGCCAAGAGCATACCAAGAAACTACATCAAAGCTTTTACTCACAGATGAAGATCAATAACAACAGCTGCTCTGCCATAAACCTGAATACAGCCATCGTCCAGAAATCATCTGCCGACTCTCTGACTGTGAGAACTTTGACACTTTGCAGTCACACTGGCTCAGACGCCGCTGACAAACTTGCCGCCAGGAAACCCACAGCAGGCATAGGAAGTGAGAAAGAAATACATGGTCCTCATGAATAATAATGACTAATGAGGTCATAAAATACAGTAATGCACAAAAATAGATCAGAGCAATAAACAATTAACTTATTAAACATGTGTGTTATCTAATAGGAGGAGAAAGTCATTTGCTGTAGGTTTATTCACTTTTACACACCTTGTTCATGATATGGAAATGATTCTATTGTTGTCTATTGTTGTTTATTGTATAATTCTGATATATATTCTGAGATATAAGCAAATGGCACCTCTGAAAATGTGACAAACATTGCCAAACATTTAAAGTACATTTGTAATATAACTGAGAGATTAGAATCGTTGGGATCATGACGACCAGTGAAAGTGGATGATCACCAAAATGTGTTTTTATCCTTTGTGTTTTGAATTCATTTATGTAACTTTGAACTTTATTCACAACAGTCAGAGTGAACAGTCACTTTGGGTTTAGCTCCGCCCCCAACATCCGGAGCAGGAAGTGAGGCCATGGCGGACCCCGCGGCCGTCCTCAGCTCCACTCACACACAGAAACAACAGGGAAACCCTTGCGGCAGTATGGAGGACTGAGCACAACTGTATTAAACACGCTATCATACAAACGTCCAATTAATAAAAAGTCATAATCACCACAAAGAATAAATAAACGTATATGTTTAAACCCCCTTTTCTGTCTGTTGTCGGCTCACGTGTGCGCGCTCTGTGCTGCCACCTAGCGTCAGTGTCTAGGTCGGTCTGTGCCTTTAGGAGAGAGATGCTGAAGAAAAGTGTTTGATTTTTGTGCTATTACTTCCCAAATGTAATCGAGATTACCAGCAGACCCTGGAACTGTCTTCCTCCGTACTTCCCAGTTTTGGAACATGTGTTGCTGTCATTAATCTGTATTCTTAAAGTGAAGTTTTGAAAATATAACCACACTGTGTTATTTGTTGACATTTTGATGTTTGTCACAATGTTTTGTCTTCAGAAATACAGGACACATACTGCACATCAAAATATTGATGTAAATGTCTTTGTTTGTTCATAAGTCTGAAGGAGAAGTTAGTGAAAAACATTAGTGGGAAATTGTGAGCGCAGAATGCTGGTGAGGCGCTGAGCAACAGAGTGGTGTGTGTGTGGTTAAACAAGAGCCCCACTGCAATATTGGTAATATATTTATTATTATTAATTTAATTATTGATGAGGATTTGCAGGTAATGGTCATTTGTGTTGACAGTGTATACATAGGTTAAGCATAACTTCAATATGCTGAAGTAATAATAAACAAAGGAGAGCAAGTGAGCCTAAATTATAAAAGAAACACATTCTGCCTAAACAATGAGAAACAATTAACACCAGCATGTACAGAGAACAATTAAATGAAATATGAATATGAAAATGGATGAGATAAAATAGAAAAAACAATTAAGAACTGAATATATATATATGAAGATGGAACTGGGAGCATTGAAACGTCATCATGATGTGAACAGCATCATCAATATAATCATCTCGTCCATCATTCATGTTTCCTCTACTTCAAACAGCCAAAGCATCAAGTCTTTTTCTCGGGGCAAATACATTTTTAAAAGAGATTCACCTCATAAGTGTATTACAGTAAGTAAAATGCAACATAAGCATTATCTTTCACACTGATTTCAGGCTGCTGCTTTGATCCTCGTGTGCTCGTGGTTTGTGTCAGACTACAAGAAGACAGAGAGCAAATATTACAGGCAATAAACTCTACAACCAAACACACAGACTAAATCCTGTCTCATGTGTGTCATGTATACATCCATACAGAAGTTATCAACCAGGTTTGATGTTTTATTGCTGAAATGTTCATGAGAGATGTTTCTACATAATCTATGAAATACTAAGTACAAGAAGGGAGGCGTCAGTGAAATGCAGCTCACCAATTGGAAAGTCGAAGACAGGTTCAAAGATCACCACACTGTAAATGTCATCGCCACCTGCTGGTAAATCCTTGGACAAGATAGAGGTGAAAGGAAGAGAGAGAGAGAGAGAGAGAGAGAGAGAGAGAGAGAGAGAGAGATTCACTTCATCCAAGACAAAAGTCATTATAATCAAACCAAAATGGAAACTGTGTTGATGGGAAGTTTGACTTTAATAATCAGCTCTGATATGGTTTGTAGCAAACATGTTTGATTATTGTCGGTGACTTGAATGTGAACATTATTGTATTGTGTTGCATTATTGTATTACCGCTCCTCCATGATCATAATAATCTACAACAGAAGGAGAAAATTACTTAGTACACTACATGAACATGACTGTATGAATAACACTGTGATGTTGTGTGACGTGTGTTTTACCAGTGATGTCGGCTTTCCATCTACACAAATACAAAGGGGGTCAAGATTGTCACAAACAGTGAATCTTCGTTAAACAACAACTAATCAGAATACAGTGAAGGTCAATACTAGCTGATATCCTGAGTAATCCAGGAAAGTGCAGGAGATCTTTTTCTCAACACATTCCCTAGTGCCCTCGAGCAAGGCACTTTATCCCTCGATCCATATAACATCATAATTAGCACATAATTCTTAATCCTGCCTGACTGGCAAAAGTGAACATATGTGACTATGAATGTGACTTAGTGCATTAATGTGAAAGAGTTTGCGTGAGAGTTTTTCAAGACTTCTTACCTCATGGTCTGTTTTTCTGAAAAATTAAAAAAATCAGTTGTCAGCACAACGAGGAAGAACAGCATTGCTTTGGTGAGTATAGTTTTATATTTTGCTATACAATAATCTATGAATGGTCCCTATGTGTTTTAGTGAAGCTTTAGTGAACACAGTTCTTACCCGTCCTTATTTGGTGATAGATCAGAGCTGATCCCAGCAAGCTGATGCTCACAGTCATGAGACAAACGGCGGTGAATGCCACCAGCCTCCATGTCTGATTCTCTGTTTAGGAACAGCAAAGATCAGTTTCACTTCTATAGACGATAACAGTAAAGAGAGAGGTGATATTTTCACACTGTGCCTCTGCCACCACATTACCAACACATATGAAAACTGGCATAGAGGTCATGAATTTTTAAACCTGAGATACTGTTGAAGTTGGTTAAGGCCGTATTAATGCACACTGCTCCTACAGAAACTAATGTTTCCTACTTACTAATGTGGTAAAGAAGTCATCAAAATTGGCAAGATAAATATGATCATAATATTTGAACTTAAACTAGTTTCCACTTTCCAGTTTTTTATACTGTTTCACATTGTGCACTGTTTGCACTCTTGTACACCCAATCACAGACAAAGCTTCTTGACCAAAAGCTCTCAAAATCAAAAGCATATTGATTCAAATCACACACAGTATGTTACCTGAAGCTGGATTACATGGAGTTACAGCAAAGGAGTAAGAACTAGTCGTCAGCTGATGACCATGGAGACCTAATAGTTAATATACAAAGTCATCTTAACCATTCAAAACAATATAATCATCATTGTAATGCAGTAATGAGGACAAGTCAGAAAACAATAAAGGTTGGAAACATCTTCTGAAACATGTTTGACTCTTCAAAAACTTAATTCGACATTTCATTATATTCAATAGGCAGCAAAACTTTTACTTTCAAAGTTCTCTGTGATCTTGTTGTGTGATGATCCTTCCAAAGCAGGAACAGAAGTGGCTGCTTCACCAAAACCACCAGCTGTCATCAGACCAGGTGATGAAACAAAACTACATTTCAGGAATATTCAACAAGGCACAAAACTAATTTTCTAATATCACCTGAGCAACACACACATACACACACACACACACACACACACACACACGCACATGCACGCAGGCATACACACACGCACGCACACACAAACGCATAGCACACGCACACGCACACACACGGCTTACCTGTGCTCATAGTGGGTGTTTGGATCGTCTGGAGCCTGCTGGACTCTTTTTCCCAGATACCTACAAGAAGATGGATTTGGTTTCTGGTGTGTTCAGATAAACAGGCATGTTTATGTTCAGCACATCACTGACATAAAGACTGCTCATACATGTCTAAACCTAACTTTTGAGCCGTGTGGCTTAGAATCAAAATTCTGATCTCCAGATTCTGCCACATGACTCCAGCCTTCACTCCACATTCCACCATTCAGACGTCTTCACACTCTTTTTGTGCAGTCATCATAAAACATGGTCTCATGTCAGGTTTAAATGTGTAGATAAAGCCTCTTCCTGTAATGTTTGTGTGAGCTCTTCTCTCACAAAACATGACAGCCTATAAACACAGTGGTCAAATATGCAGTAAAAGCTCAATGTGCTTCAAAGCTGCTTGGTTTAAGTGTATGACTTTGGTACATTTCTCATAAATGAATATACTGTACCAGCTCAGACTGAAAATATGATGTTGCCTCAATTAACACATTAGTCACAATTCCCTTTCTATCAACTCCTCATTGTGACTGAATGTGTTGTGTGCATCCCTGTAGCATGAGTATCAAGTCTTCTGTGACTTACCAGTTAAGCTGCATTCATCACTACGGGCAGACACAGAGTTGGGTTCACTTTCTAAACTGGAATCACAGCTGGCAACTTTTGGTTGAACAGAACGCAGATCTCTGAGCAAATCAGCGATTTGGACATAGAATTGGCAGAACCACTTATAAGATGCTGAAACTTTGTCCCTGATGGTTTGTGTTCCGACTGGAGAACGTGCTTCTCCAATGTAGAAGTTACACACGGTGTGAGGTTTGGCAGATCCAGGAAGAGAGCAAGTCATGACAACATGTTCACCCTCAAAGTGTTGACAGGTCATCTCCGGCTTTTCACCTACAACAGTAATTTGTGGAAACATATAAAACACACAGTAATGTAACTTTATTCACTCAAGTAACCTCATATGCAGATATGCAACATCCAGCAGATTCTAATGCAGCTGTGTTTCAGCTGAGGTTAGTGTGTGACATGAAACACAAAGACTGTGTGTTCAAAATGATCAACACCCACAGAGTAAACTCACCTTTACCTCCCTTTTCTGCACTCCCCTCATTTATGTGTGTGTGTCCGGGTTTTGCTGGTTGTGTGGAAGCTGAAATGACAGCAAATGATCAAATGATGACGGATCAGAATCTCTCAAGTTACAGTGTCTTGTTTAACAGCAACGCAACATTTCACATTAATGTCCAGCAGATTCTGATGCAGCTGTGTAAATTCAGTTTTTCACCGAAATCCTAACAACAGTCAGTGTATTTGAAAATGATCCTATTATCTTGAATCCTAGATACAAAATTACAGATTTGTGTTCCGTGAGTGATGTGAAAAACTGATTAGATACAAGAATCATAGACAGAATAATAAACTGTGTGTGTGTGTGTGTGTGTGTGTGTGTTTGTGTGTGTGTGCGCGCGTGTGTGCGTGTGTGTGTGCGTGCGCAAGTGTGTGTGCGCGTGTGTGTGCGGGCGTGTGTGCGTGTGTGTGTGTGCGTGTGTGTGCGTGTGTGTGTGTGTGTGTGTGTGTGTGTGTGTGGGTGTGTGTGTGCGTGTGTGTGTGTGCGGGTGTGTGTGTGCCAACTGCATGCCAAGAAACTACAACTAATGACAAAATGATACTAGATCAGCTCTCTAACCTTTCACGGTGATGGAGGAGATGTCGCTCCATGGAGAAGTTACAGAGCCTTGTTGTACAGTATAATAACACTTCATATCAACTCCAGCAGGTGAACTCTGCTGTGATCTCTGCAGCAGCTCAGTCCCTGTAAAACTCTGCTGACAAGACGCCTCACTCAATATGTCTCTCGTCCTCACAGTGTAGAAATAACACTGAACGTCACGAGCAGGTGATGGAGTCTGACAGCTCAACGTGACCGAGTCGCTCTCTGTGATGACGGTGCGACTTACTGTCAGTCCAGGAGCAGGGACGCCTGGGAATTCAAACATTTGTGTTTTAGAAAACCTAGCCTTGTCTTGTTTAACAGCATAACAACATCTCACATTAATGTCCAGCAGATTCTGATGCAGCTGTGTAACTTAAGTTATTCACAGAAATCCTATTCACAGTCAATGTATTTGAAAATGATCTTATTATCTTGAATCCTCTGATTCAAAGTAACAGATTTGTGTTCCATGAGTGATGTGAAAAACTGATTGGATACAAGAATCATAGACAGAATAATAAACTCTGTGTGTGTGTGAGTGTGTGTGTGTGTGTGTGTGTGTGTGTGTGTGTGTGTGTGTGTGTGTGTGTGTGTGTGTGTGTGTGTGTGTGTGCGCGTGTGTGCGTGTGTGCCAAGAGCATACCAAGAAACTACATCAAATGTCACAATGATACTAGATTAGCTCTCTCACCTTGCACAGTGATGGAGGATTTGTCGCTCCATGCTGAATTGTTGTAGCCTTGTTGTACAGCATAATAACACACCACATCAACTTCAGCAGGTAGACTTTTTTTTGCAATCAACAGCAGCTGAGTCCCAGGCTGTGTCTGCTTACAGGAGAAGTCAGGGAAAGGTGCAGGCGTCTCATCAATGTAGAAATAACAGCGATCCACAGAAACATATGGAGGCTCACAGGTCAGAGTAACGTGGTCTGTTACTGTGATGATGGTGGAGGACACTGTCAGATTAGGTGCATCTAGAGCTGCAGGTTTAGAGGTAAACATGTATTATAAACTGTACTTCAGATGAATGTGCCTAATGATCAGTTGTAAGCATTGCATTGCTGTGTAACTATACAATATAAACTGAGTGGTGGCATCTTAGTGCCTCATAGGCTTACATGCTGTACAAAAGAAGAGACCAACCTTGCACTGTGACTTTAGAATCTGTAGTTGGAAAAGTGTTAGAAGAAATAAAATACAGTAAATAAATCACACTGTCTAATTTTATTGTGAAATACCGGGTTGGATCACAAAAACGAAGTAAAAGCTTTTACTCACAGATGAAGATCAATAACAACAGCTGCTCTGCCATAAACCTGAATACAGCCATCGTCCAGAAATCATCTGCCGACTCTCTGACTGTGAGAACTTTGACACTTTGCAGTCACACTGGCTCAGACGCCGCCGCAGCCAGGAAATCCACAGCGGACATAGGAAGTGAAAAAGTAACACATGGCCCTCATGAATAATAATGACTAATGAGGTCATAAAATACTCGAACGCACCAAAACAGATCAGAGGAATAAACAAATAACTAATGAAACATATGTGTTATCTAATAGGAGGAGAAATCTGCTGGTCATCTGCTGTGGAAAGAAATGTTTACACACCTTGGTCATGATATGGAAATGATTCTATTGTTGTCTATTGTATAATTCTATGAGATATAAGCAAATGGCACCGCCGAAAATGTGCCAATCCCTGCTGAACATTCAAAGTACATTCATGATATAACTGAGAGATAAGAATCATTGGGATCATGATGTAACAAGTGAAAGAAGATGATCACCAAATTGGGTTTGTATCCTTTGTGTTTTGAATTAAAAAAAAAAGTTAAAAGTCATAATCATTCCAAAGAATACATATACGTACATGTTTCAGGGTACCAACACTTTTAGCCACGTCTCTATGAAACAGTTGCATACATTTGCATCAGGCTAAAAGCATCACAGTACAATGTAGTGAAGATGTGAATCTATTAATGAATGTTTGCTTTATTTTGCCCTTAACACCTTTGACCACAACGAGTCACTGAAATGTGACAGACTGAAGTTTCAGAAGGACAGGAAGAAGCCTGAATCGTGCCATCCCTTCCACCCTGAGGTACAAACACTGCCAGCACAGAGACAGCAAGTCTTGGTTAGGATCACATTCTCTTCACTAGCAAACCCATGGATTCTCAGTTTGTAACTTGCAGTCGTGCATGAGGCAGTGTGTAACTTCCATAACTCCATTACGTGTTTGCATAAAAAACTAAAGATGCCTTGTTGGCTGTGATCAAACATGTTCACTGTACAACCAGATAAAAGAAAGAAGGTAATGCTGCTAATGCCTTCTAGATGTTAATGTAGCGTGGATTAGGAATAAATTGTGTTTTCTGCAGGAAAATGCCATGGAGTGTGGATCGGCATCGCGCCTCTCCAGTCGTCTTGCAGCAGCTCTGCTCCCTCTGATAGCAGCTTTCATCAGCAGGTGACCAGAGCCTCCACACGCCAGCGATCATCCAAAAATGGACATCAGTGTGGACTAACTAACCAACAACCAAGATGCTTGTAAACACATAGAGCACATGGCTGATCAGAAAATCAATTTGCTCACATCATCTGCAACAGGCAGAGCTCTCAGAGGAAATCTTTGACCTTCACACTGAGACTCATATCCATTCATGCAGAAAACTAAAGTGAAATCCATTGAAGTGCTTGGCGACTTGGTGCAGAGCGTAGCAGACCATTCCACTGACAGTTCACCATGTTTTTCTTGAATGTATGTAGAAATGAGCAAAGGAAACATGTATGTTAACAGTTAAACCACAAAACAAGAGCACAGGTTGAAGTATAAAACAAGTCCTGCGTGTTAAGGACTGAGTGAGATCAGTTATCTTTTTGTTGTAAAGGAGGGAATGAAGGCAAGGGTCGATCCTGCAGAATGTCCAATGCACTTTTGTCATGTGTGAAAAGAAGATACTGTATAGCAGTACATGGATGAAAACAAGTGGCAGGACTGTGAAAGCCTTTTATTTAAAAGATTTAAAGTTTTTGTTAGCCACCTAAGTCATTCCGAAGTGAAGAATAATGCATATGATGTAAAACAAAAAACAATGAAATGAAGCAGAAGTGGTTTTATTTTGACACTTCCTCCTGAAGACATTTCAGAGAAACTAAAGATGCATGTTGAAGATTATAAACAGTATGTTGACAGAATGTTTCATAGACATAAAGAGCCATAACTTCCCAAGTTGACCCACTTACTCTTAATCACAAAGTTTGACAAAGCTGATGAATAAAAACAAAGAAGTATTTTCCTTCATTTAGCTCTTTGGGATCAATTCTTTCTAATCAAGTGTGTGTGTGTGTGTGTGTGTGTGTGTGTGTGTGTGTGTGTGTGTGTGTGTGTGTGTGTGTGTGTGTGTGACTAACTGAAGGAAATTGTACAGAGGAGAAATAAATTAATAATTGTATATTACAGCAAAGTAAAATATGTCTGGTGAGAAATGCAAGCTGTGTGTTCAGTGAAGTTGCACAGTGCTGTACACATCATGTGTCTGGGCTGCTGCAGCTGGCTCCTCAGTGATGCTGCAGTACATGTGGTACGTGTCAGGCTAAAAAAAGAAGACGGAAACCAAAAATAAGAGGCAGCAAACTTTACACCACAACAAACCCACTGAATCGTGTTTCTTGTGTTACACTTACATTCTCATATGCAGCTTCATGTCCTTTGAGTTCCACAGAACCTGCAGAGAAACGCAGTTTGCATAAAATAACAGAACTGTGGAGCTGAGACGTGCAACAGCAAATCAGCTCACCTTTAGGAAAGACATCTCCAGGTACAGAGGTGATCATGCTGTAAAGTTCAGTATTACCAGCTGATGATGTCTGGAATGGAAACATAGAGGCATGAAGAGGAAGAATAAGACACAGATGTAATGATTAAATATTGACATAGTTGTGAATCCACCACAAACGCACTAGATGATGTGAATGTTGCATCTAAAAGATAAATGTTTACCGCTCCTTCATGAATAAGAGCTCTTGTGTGCATAGAATCATCTGCAAAAGAAAGTGAAACATGAGTCAGTACTCTTTAAGATACAAACACACATGCAATAGACACAATGTAATCGTGAATAATATGTGTGTGTGTGCGTTGGCCCGTGCGTGTGTGTGTGTGTGTGTGTGTGTGTGTGTGTGTGTGTGTGTGTGTGTGTGCGTGTGTTTGTGTGTTTGTGTGTGTGTGTGTGTTACTAGTGGATAGGTATCAGCACATTTGTGTAATGTGTGATGGTTATTAGATGTAGTGGTAGTTTGAGGTTTTGACCTGGCCTCAGCTGAAAACAAAGGGAAGCTGCCTAAGTTGGCTTAAGTGTTAGCTTTCTGCTACTATCTCTTGTGTTAACGGGTCGGTGCTGACCCGTGTCCTAAATCAGCTGTAAAATATACTAAAAACAATTAGCTATCATCCAATTTGTTGTTGTTAGGGTTCCTTATCCATGAAAATATTGGTTTTAATATTTTTGGTGTGGGCCTCTGGGCCTTTTTTTTGTCAGTATACCCCTCAGTTTCAATTTGGAAAATTGGTAAAATGAACCTCAAGAGAGTCATATACATCAATAAAAGGTTGTTGTGTTACCTGACTAATACTGAGGGGTATTAGAACACATCTCTTAAATAAATATGTTTTTATTTATTTTTTCATTGTAAGAAGATTAACTATGGTAACATTAATTAATTTTAATTTACAGTCATTTAGTTAGACGCTTTTATCCAATGCGACTTCTAACACACACAATTGAAATTTATCTTGCACCCCCTCATATCACACACACACACAAACATTTATGGTGTTCAAGGTTTGTCATAGCAGTGATGACTCTTTTTAGTGACAATGGCATAAATAGCTCAAAACATGTATTGATCTAATTGACCCTAGTCATAGCAAACCTTGTGATTCCAGGGGTCATTTTGGGGGTCATTTTGACATTTGCAGCAGCTGCCCTGCCATGGACATCCTGAGGTACTGAGCTCCAAACGATCTTGCCATTTTTGGACTTGAATCTTTCAGCGGGAGCAGCTTCACCACTGGTGACCTCCTCATCAGACTCATCAGATGTGTCTGTGTCTTCTGGATGATACTCCACATTGTCTTCCTCCTCAGAAACCCGCTCATCCGTATCTCTATGCTGCTCCGTGTCCTCTCCCTCATTTTCACCAAAAATATTATCCAGAACTTGGCTCACTGAAAATATTCTTCTCATTTTTGCATGCTGCAAACTGGAGATGTGCACTCTGCAAGTCAAATGATCACTCAAATGAGTGAATTGACCTCACATGTCTGGACATGCTCGTCTTTGTTTGTTTTGTTTACTGGAAAACATCGCAAAATGAGAATCCCCTAAAGCTCACATGATTGGGAGAGGAGCTGGCTGTCAGTGTGTTGGCTGACAGTGCACTTATGATTTCAGTTTTGGCTCTAATTATTGCTTTATAATCTTATATTTATAACTGGGTCATGACCGACCCTAACAACACAAAGGTCATAATGTCAACCAGAGCATTTTCTAATTTAGTGAAAACATTTTTTCTGTTTTATTTTGTTGAAGTAGAGATAGAGGTTCCTGACAAAGTCAAAAAGCCTTGATGCGATAAACACATTTATGTGATTCTTTTTATGCATTTAAAACTCAAAACGGGTCGGTGCCGACCCTAACACAGGAGGAAGGTTAAGTTAGCTCTGAGGATCTGAAAGTCTGAGGGTTTTGTATGTAACCTGATTGTTAAGTATGGTTTTACATGTTTGCCATGAAATAAGAATCTTCAGTAATATGAGATTGTACTCTGACATAGAGAAACACATTGTTACAGCTTTACTGAACACAAACACTTCTCACCGCGTCTCCTTTTGATGCACATGAGAGCCGATCCCAGCAAGATGATGCCAGCAAATACATTACATTACATTACATTACATTACGAGCATTTGGCAGACGCTTTTATCCAAAGCGACTTACATTACATTACATTACCACCCTTCGCAGAGGGGGGAGCAATTGAGGGTTCGGTGCCTTGCTCAGGGGCACCTCGGCAGGGGCTCGAACCGGCGACCCTCCAGTTCCCAAGCGGAAGCTCTACCCACTGAGCTCTACCCACTGAGCTACTCCGCATCCGGCCACAATAACCGCCCACTTCAATGTTTCCTTCTCTATTTTTGGAGCAGCACAGGTCAGTTCCACTTTTTACGTCATTGACACAAGAAATAAGTTGCTTTCTACTGACTGTACCTCGAGCACAGCATGGCAAGAGATATCAAAACAAAGAATTGAATTGCTTAATGCAGGGTCATGTGTATTTCCTCTGGCACTGTAAAGCAATGCACACAGCTCCAACTCATCACAGGGACAAAATGAGTTCAGATGTTGACTTTAGAGTGGATTCTTTCTTTCCACTTAACACACTTTTGTACACCTATTCACAGACCAAGCTTGCAAAATTGTCAATCAAAAGCTTTCAAAACCAATAGCATGTTATTTTCAAACATGTGAAAAGTTGCGCACTTGAAGCTGGAGTCCCTGGAGCTGCAGCAGAGGAGTTAGATCTAGTTGTCGGCTGATGACGAGGCAGACCTAACGAATTCAAACATAATGCCACTAAAAACATTCAACACAATACAACAATGAGGGTTTTGATGCAGCAACAAAGATCTGGAGTTTACCTGGAGTTGTGCTGGGGCTGATCTCAGTCTGGATTACTACGTCTGCATGAAGACACAAGAACAATAAAGGATAGAATCATCATTTTGATGCAGTAATAAGGATCTATAGTTTACCTGGAGTTGTGTAGGTGCTGATCTCAGTCATGACAGCTGCATGAAGACAGAAAACAATAAAGGTTAGAAACGTCTTCTGAAATACATTTTTGACTCTTCAAACACTGTTATTATGTCACCTGGAGCAGGATTGGGGTGATGGAAGGAGAAATAGAACTACGACTGTTATGTGGTTCAACAATCATGGTGAATAAACAACTCTTCATCAGACATTTCATTATATTCAATAGGAAGCAGAACTTTTACTTTCAAAGTTCTCTGTGATCTTGTTGTCTGATGATCCTTCCAAAGCAGGAACAGAAGTGGCTGCTTCACCAAAACCACCAGCTGTCATCAGACCAGGTGAAGAAACAAAATACATTTCAAAAATATTTAACAAAGCACAAAACTTATTTTCTAATATATCACCTGATCAACACACACACGCACGCACGCACGCACGGACGCACGCACGCACGCACGCACGGACGCACGCACGCACGCACGCACGCACGCACGCACGCACGCACGCACGAACGCACGCACGCACGCACGCACGCACGCACGCATGCACACTGTCTACCTGTGCTCATAGTGGGTGTTTGGATCGTCTGGAGCCTGCTTGACTCTTTTTCCCAGATACCTACAGGAAGATGGATTTGGTTTCTGGTGTGTTCAGATAAACAGGCATGTTTATGTTCAGCACATCACTGACATAAAGACTGCTCATACATGTCTGATCCTAACTTCTGAAGGAATCAAAATTCTGATCTCCAGATTCTGCCACATGACTCCAGCCTTCACTCCACATTCCACCATTCAGACGTCTTCACACTCTTTTTGTGCAGTCATCATAAAACATGGTCTCATGTCAGGTTTAAATGTGTAGATAAAGCCTCTTCCTGTAATGTTTGTGTGAGCTCTTCTCTCACAAAACATGACAGCCTATAAACACAGTGGTCAAATATGCAGTAAAAGCTCAATGTGCTTCAAAGCTGCTTGGTTTAAGTGTATGACTTTGGTACAATTCACTGTCTATCAACTCCTCATTGTGACTGAATGTGTTGTGTGCATCCCTGTAGCATGAGTATCAAGTCTTCTGTGACTTACCAGTTAAGCTGCATTCATCACTACGGGCAGACACAGAGTTGGGTTCACTTTCTAAACTATAATCACAGCTGGCAACTTTTGGTTGAACAGGACGCAGATCTCTCAGAAAATCAGCGATTTGGACATAGAATTGGCAGAACCACTTATAAGATGCTGAAACTTTGTCCCTGATGGTTTGTCTTCTGACTGGAGAACGTGCTTCTCCAACGTAGAAGTTACACACGGTGTGAGGTTTGGCAGATCCAGGAAGAGAGCAAGTCATGACAAATTGTCCACCCTCAAAGTGTTGACAGCTCATCTCTGGCTTTTTACCTACAACAGTAATTCATGAAAACATATAAAACACACAGTAATGTAACTTTATTCACTCAAGTAACCTCATATGCAGATATGCAACATCCAGCAGATTCTAATGCAGCTGTGTTTCAGCTGAGGTTAGTGTGTGACATGAAACACAAAGACTATGTGTTCAAAATGATCAACACCCACAGAGTAAACTCACCTTTACCTCCCTTTTCTGCACTCCCCTCATTTATGTGTGTGTGTCCTGGTTTTGCTGGTTGTGTGGAAGCTGAAATGACAACAAATGATCAAATGATAACGGATCAGAATCTCTCAAGTTACAGTGTCTTGTTTCACAGCATCACAACATTTCACATTAATGTCCAGCAGATTCTGATGCAGCTGTGTAACTTCAGTTATTCACAGAAATCCTAACCACAGTCAGTGTATTTGAAAATGATCCTATTATCTTGAATCCTAGATACAAAATAACAGATTTGTGTTCCGTGAGTGATGTGAAAAACTGATTAGATACAAGAATCATAGACATAAATAAACTGTGTGTGTGTGTGTGTGTGTGTGTGTGTGCGTGTGTGCGTGTGTGCGTGCGTGTGTGTGTGTGTGTGTGTGTGTGTGTGTGTGTGTGTGTGTGTGTGCGTGTGTGTGTGTGTGTGTGCCAACTGCATACCAAGAAACTACAACAAATGACAAAATGATACAAGATCAGCTCTCTAACCTTTCACGGTGATGGAGGATTTGTCGCTCCATGGAGAAGTTACAGAGCCTTGTTGTACAGCATACTGACACATCACAGCAACTCCAGCAGGTGAACTCCGCTGTGATCTCTGCAGCAGCTCAGTCCCTGTAAAACTCTGCTGACAAGACGCCTCACTCAATATGTCTCTTGCCCCCGTAAAAGAGAAATAACACTGAACGTCAGGAGCAGGTGATGGAGTCTGACAGCTCAACGTGACCGAGTCGCTCTCTGTGATGACGGTGCGACTCACTGTCAGTCCAGGAGCAGGGACGCCTGGGAATTCAAACATTTGTGTTTTAGAAAACCTAGCCTTGTCTTGTTTAACAGCATAACAACATCTCACATTAATGTCCAGCAGATTCTGATGCAGCTGTGTAACTTAAGTTATTCACAGAAATCCTATTCACAGTCAATGTATTTGAAAATGATCTTATTATCTTGAATCCTCTGATTCAAAGTAACAGATTTGTGTTCCATGAGTGATGTGAAAAACTGATTGGATACAAGAATCATAGACAGAATAATAAACTGTGTGTGTGTGTGTGTGTGTGTGTGTGTGTGTGTGTGTGTGTGTGTGTGTGTGTGTGTGTGTGTGTGTGTGTGTGTGTGTGTGTGTGTGCGCGTGTGTGCGTGTGTGCCAAGAGCATACCAAGAAACTACATCAAATGTCAAAATGATACTAGATTAGCTCTCTCACCTTGCACAGTGATGGAGGATTTGTCGCTCCATGGTGAAATGTTGTAGCCTTGTTGTACAGCATAATAACACACCACATCAACTTCAGCAGGTAGACTTTTTTTTGCAATCAACAGCAGCTGAGTCCCAGGCTGTGTCTGCTTACAGGAGAAGTCAGGGAAAGGTGCAGGCGTCTCATCAATGTAGAAATAACAGCGATCCACAGAAACATATGGAGGCTCACAGGTCAGAGTAACGTGGTCTGTTACTGTGATGATGGTGGAGGACACTGCCAGATTAGGTGCATCTAGAGCTGCAGGTTTAGAGGTAAACATGTATTATAAACTGTACTTCAGATGAATGTGCCTAATGATCAGTAGTAAGCATTGCATTGCTGTGTAACTATACAATATAAACTGAGTGGTGGCATCTTAGTGCCTCATAGGCTTACATGCTGTACAAAAGAAGAGACCAACCTTGCACCGTGACTTCAGAATCTGTAGTTGGAAAAGTGTTAGAGGAAATAAAAACAATAAATAAATCGCTCACACTGTCTAATGTTATTGTGAAATAAATGAGTATACTGTAACAAACACATTGATAACAGCACAGTGGCGGAGATAAATGATCAATTAGATACATTTTGCTCAAATCAGCCACCAGGATGGATCACAAAACTAAATAAAAGCTTTTACTCACAGATGAAGATCAATAACAACAGCTGCTCTGCCATAAACCTGAATACAGCCATCGTCCAGAAATCATCTGCCGACTCTCTGACTGTGAGAACTTTGACACTTTGCAGTCACACTGGCTCAGACGCTGCTGACAAACCTCGCCGCCAGGAAACCCACAGCAGACATAGGAAGTGAAAAAGAAACACATGGTCCTCATGAATAATAATGACTAATGAGGTCATAAAATACAATAATGCACAAAAATAGATCAGAGCAATCAACAAATAACTAATTAAACATGTGTGTTATCTAATAGGAGGAGAAAGTCATTTGCTGTAGAAAGGTTTATTCACTTTTACACACCTTGTTCATGATATGGAAATGATTCTACTGTTGTCTATTGTTGTTTATTGTATAATTCTGATATATATTCTGAGATATAAGCAAATGGCACCTCCGAAAATGTGACAAACATTGCCAAACATTTAAAGTACATTTGTAATATAACTGAGAGATTAGAATCGTTGGGATCATGACGACCAGTGAAAGTAGATGATCACCAAAATGTGTTTTTATCCTTTGTGTTTTGAATTCATTTATGTAACTTTGAACTTTATTCACAACAGTCAGAGTGAACAGTCACTTTGGGTTTAGCTCCGCCCCCAACATCCGGAGCAGGAAGTGAGGCCATGGCGGACCCCGCGGCCGTCCTCAGCTCCACTCACACACAGAAACAACAGGGAAACCCTTGCGGCAGTATGGAGGACTGAGCACAACGGTATTAAACACGCTATCATACAAACGTCCAATTAATAAAAAGTCATAATCACCACAAAGAATAAATAAACGTATATGTTTAAACCCCCTTTTCTGTCTGTTGTCGGCTCACGTGTGCGCGCTCTGTGCTGCCACCTAGCGTCAGTGTCTAGGTCCGTCTGTGCCTTTAGGAGAGAGATGCTGAAGAAAAGTGTTGGATTTTTGTGCTATTGCTTCCCAAATGTAATCGAGATTACCATCAGACACTGGAACTGTCCCCTTGGTACTTTTCAGTTTTGGAATATGTGTTGTGTTTTTTTTTTTTAAATAAAACCACACTGTGTTATTTGGTGACATTTTGATGTTTGTCACAATGTTTTGTCTTCATAATCACAGGACACAAACTGCACATCAAAATATTGATGTAAATTAGTTTGTTTGTTCAGAAGTCTGAAGAAGAAGTTAGTGAAAAACATTAGTGGGAAATTGTGAGCGCAGAATGCTGGTGAGGCGCTGAGCAACAGAGTGGTGTGTGTGTGGTTAAACAAGAGCCCCACTGCAATATTGGTATAATATTTATTATTATTAATTTAATTATTGATGAGGATTTGCAGGTAATGGTCATTTGTGTGGACAGTGTATACATAGGTTAAGCATAACTTCAATATGCTGAAGTAATAATAAACAAAGGAGAGCAAGTGAGCCTAAATTATAAAAGAAACACATTCTGCCTAAACAATGAGAAACAATTAACACCAGCATGTACAGAGAACAATTACATGAAATCTGAATATGAAAATGCATGAGATGAAATAGAAAAAACAATTAAGAACTGAATATATATATATGAAGATGGAACTGGGAGCATTGAAACGTCATCATGATGTGAACAGCATCATCAATATAATCATCTCGTCCATCATTCATGTTTCCTCTACTTCAAACAGCCAAAGCATCAAGTCTTTTTCTCGGGGCAAATACATTTTTAAAAGAGAATCACCTCATGAGTGTATTACAGTAAGTAAAATGCAACATAAGCATTATCTTTCACACTGATTTCAGGCTGCTGCTTTGATCCTCGTGTGCTCGTGGTTTGTGTCAGACTACAAGAAGACAGAGAGCAAATATTACAGGCAATAAACTCTACAACCCAACACACAGACTAAATCCTGTCTCATGTGTGTCACGTATACATCCATACAGAAGTTATCAACCATGTTTGATGTTTTATTGCTGAAATGTTCATGAGAGATGTTTCTACATAATCTATGAAATACTAAGTACAAGAAGGGAGGCGTCAGTGAAAAGCAGCTCACCAATTGGAAAGTCGAAGACAGGTTCAAAGATCACCACACTGCAAATGTCATCGCCACCTGCTGGTAAATCCTTGGACAAGATTGAGGTGAAAGGAAGAGAGAGAGAGAGAGAGAGAGAGAGAGAGAGAGAGAGAGAGAGAGAGAGAGAGAGAGAGAGAGAGAGAGAGGAGAGAGAGAGAGAGAGAGAGAGAGAGATTCACTTCATCCAAGACAAAGTCATTATAATCAAACCAAAATGGAAACTGTGTTGATGGGAAGTTTGACTTTAATAATCAGCTCTGATATGGTTTGTAGCAAACATGTTTGATTATTGTCGGTGACTTGAATGTGAACATTATTGTATTGTGTTGCATTATTGTATTACCGCTCCTCCATGATCATAATAATCTACAACAGAAGGAGAAAATTACTTAGTACACTACATGAACATGACTGTATGAATAACACTGTGATGTTGTGTGACCTGTGTATTACCAGTGATGTCGGCTTTCCATCTACAGAAATACAAAGGGGGTCAAGATTGTCACAAAGAGTGAATCTTCGTTAAACAACAACTAATCAGAATACAGTGAAGGTCAATACTAGCTGATATCCTGAGTAATCCAGGAAAGTGCAGGAGATCTTTTTCTCAACACATTCCCTAGTGCCCTCGAGCAAGGCACTTTATCCCTCGATCCATATAACATCATAATTAGCACATAATTCTTAATCCTGCCTGACTGGCAAAAGTGAACATATGTGACTATGAATGTGACTTAGTGCATTAATGTGAAAGAGTTTGCGTGAGAGTTTTTCAAGACTTCTTACCTCATGGTCTGTTTTTCTGAAAAATAAAAAAAATCAGTTGTCAGCACAACGAGGAAGAACAGCATTGCTTTGGTGAGTATAGTTTTATATGTTGCTATACAATAATCTATGAATGGTCCCTATGTGTTTTAGTGAAGCTTTAGTGAACACAGTTCTTACCCGTCCTTATTTGGTGATAGATCAGAGCTGATCCCAGCAAGCTGATGCTCACAGTCATGAGACAAACAGCGGTGAATGCCACCAGCCTCCATGTCTGATTCTCTGTTGAGCAACAGCACAGATCAGTTTCACTTCTATAGACGATAACAGTAAAGAGAGAGGTGATATTTTCACACTGTGCCTCTGCCACCACATTACCAACACATATGAAAACTGGCATAGAGGTCATGAATTTTTAAACCTGAGATACTGTTGAAGTTGGTTAAGGCCGTATTAATGCACACTGCTCCTACAGAAACAAATGTTTCCTACTTACCAATGTGGTAAAGAAGTCATCAAAATTGGCAAGATAAATATGATCATAATATTTGAACTTAAACTAGTTTCCACTTTCCAGTTTTTTATACTGTTTCACATTGTGCACTGTTTGCACTCTTGTACACCCAATCACAGACAAAGCTTAGAAAAGTGTTAACCAAAAGCTCTCAAAATCAAAAGCATATTGATTCAAATCACACACAGTATGTTACCTGAAGCTGGATTACATGGAGTTACAGCAAAGGAGTAAGAACTAGTCGTCAGCTGATGACCATGGAGACCTAATAGTTAATATACAAAGTCATCTTAACCATTCAAAACAATATAATCATCATTGTAATGCAGTAATGAGGACAAGTCAGAAAACAATAAAGGTTGGAAACATCTTCTGAAACATGTTTGACTCTTCAAAAACTTAATTCGACATTTCATTATATTCAATAGGCAGCAAAACTTTTACTTTCAAAGTTCTCTGTGATCTTGTTGTGTGATGATCCTTCCAAAGCAGGAACAGAAGTGGCTGCTTCACCAAAACCACCAGCTGTCATCAGACCAGGTGATGAAACAAAACTACATTTCAGGAATATTCAACAAGGCACAAAACTAATTTTCTAATATCACCTGAGCAACACACACATACACACACACACACACACACACACACACGCACATGCACGCAGGCATACACACACGCACGCACACACAAACGCATAGCACACGCACACGCACACACACGGCTTACCTGTGCTCATAGTGGGTGTTTGGATCGTCTGGAGCCTGCTGGACTCTTTTTCCCAGATACCTACAAGAAGATGGATTTGGTTTCTGGTGTGTTCAGATAAACAGGCATGTTTATGTTCAGCACATCACTGACATAAAGACTGCTCATACATGTCTGATCCTAACTTTTGAAGGAATCACAATTCTGATCTCCAGATTCTGCCACATTACTCCAGCCTTCACTCCACATTCCACCATTCAGACGTCTTCACACTCTTTTTGTGCAGTCATCATAAAACATGGTCTCATGTCAGGTTTAAATGTGTAGATAAAGCCTCTTCCTGTAATGTTTGTGTGAGCTCTTCTCTCACAAAACATGACAGCCTATAAACACAGTGGTCAAATACGCAGTAAAAGCTCAATGTGCTTCAAAGCTGCTTGGTTTAAGTGTATGACTTTGGTACATTTCTCATAAATGAATATACTGTACCAGCTCAGACTCCAAATACGATGTTTGCCTTGAATAACACATCAGTCACAATTCACTGTCTATCAACTCCTCATTGTGACTGAATGTGTTGTGTGCATCCCTGTAGCATGAGTATCAAGTCTTCTGTGACTTACCAGTTAAGCTGTATTCATCACTACGGGCAGACAGAGAGTTGGGTTCACTTTCTAAACTGGAATCACTGCTGGCAACTTTTGGTTGAACAGAACGCAGATCTCTGAGCAAATCAGCGATTTGGACATAGAATTGGCAGAACCACTTATAAGATGCTGAAACTTTGTCCCTGATGGTTTGTGTTCCGACTGGAGAACGTGCTTCTCCAATGTAGAAGTTACACACGGTGTGAGGTTTGGCAGATCCAGGAAGAGAGCAAGTCATGACAACATGTTCACCCTCAAAGTGTTGACAGGTCATCTCCGGCTTTTCACCTACAACAGTAATTTGTGGAAACATATAAAACACACAGTAATGAAACTTTATTCACTCAAGTAACCTCATATGCAGATATGCAACATCCAGCAGATTCTAATGCAGCTGTGTTTCAGCTGAGGTTAGTGTGTGACATGAAACACAAAGACTGTGTGTTCAAAATGATCAACACCCACAGAGTAAACTCACCTTTACCTCCCTTTTCTGCACTCCCCTCATTTATGTGTGTGTGTCCTGGTTTTGCTGGTTGTGTGGAAGCTGAAATGACAGCAAATGATCAAATGATAACGGATCAGAATCTCTCAAGTTAGAGTGTCTTGTTTTACAGCATCACAACATTTCACATTAATGTCCAGCAGATTCTGATGCAGCTGTGTAACTTCAGTTTTTCACCGAAATCCTAACCACAGTCAATGTATTTGAAAATGATCCTATTATCTTAAATCCTAGATACAAAATAACAGATTTGTGTTACATGAGTGATGTGAAAAACTGATTAGATACAAGAATCATAGACAGAATAATAAACTGTGTGTGTGTGTGTGTGTGTGTGTGTGTGTGTGTGTGTGTGTGTGTGTGTGTGTGTGTGTGTGTGTGTGTGTGTGTGCGTGTGTGTGTGCGTGTGTTCGTGTGTGCCAAGAGCATACCAAGAAACTACATCAAAGCTTTTACTCACAGATGAAGATCAATAACAACAGCTGTTCTGCCATAAACCTGAATACAGCCATCGTCCAGAAATCATCTGCCGACTCTCTGACTGTGAGAACTTTGACACTTTGCAGTCACACTGGCTCAGACGCCGCTGACAAACCTCACCGCCAGGAAACCCACAGCAGGCATAGGAAGTGAGAAAGAAATACATGGTCCTCATGAATAATAATGACTAATGAGGTCATAAAATACAGTAATGCACAAAAATAGATCAGAGCAATAAACAATTAACTTATTAAACATGTGTGTTATCTAATAGGAGGAGAAAGTCATTTGCTGTAGAAAGGTTTATTCACTTTTACACACCTTGTTCATGATATGGAAATGATTCTATTGTTGTCTATTGTTGTTTATTGTATAATTCTGATATATATTCTGAGATATAAGCAAATGGCACCTCTGAAAATGTGACAAACATTGCCAAACATTTAAAGTACATTTGTAATATAACTGAGAGATTAGAATCGTTGGGATCATGAGGACCAGTGAAAGTGGATGATCTCCAAATTGTGTTTTTATCCTTTGTGTTTTGAATTCATCTTTGTAACTTTGAACTTTATTCACAACAGTCAGAGTGAACAGTGACTTTGGGTTTAGCTCCGCCCCCAACATCCGGAGCAGGAAGTGAGGCCATGGCGGACCCCGGGGCCGTCCTCAGCTCCACTCACACACAGAAACAACAGGGAAACCCTTACGGCAGTATGGAGGACTGAGCACAACTGTATTAAACACGCTATCATACAAACGTCCAATTAATAAAAAGTCATAATCACCACAAAGAACACATAAACGTATATGTTTAAACCCCCTTTTCTGTCTTTTGTCAGCCCATGTGTGCGCGCTCTGTGCTGCCACCTAGCGTCAGTGTCTAGGTCCGTCTGTGCCTTTAGGAGAGAGATGCTGAAGAAAAGTGTTTGATTTTTGTGCTATTGCTTCCCAAATGTAATCGAGATTACCAGCAGACACTCAAACTGTCTTCCTCCGTACTTCCCAGTTTTGGAAATAATTATTGCTGAGGATTTGCAGGTAATGGTCATTTGTGTGGACAGTGTATACATAGGTTAAGCATAACTTCAATATGCTGAAGTAATAATAAACAAAGGAGAGCAAGTGAGCCTAAATTATAAAAGAAACACATTCTGCCTAAACAATGTGAAACAATTAACACCAGCATGTACAGAGAACAATTAAATGAAATATGAATATGAAAATGCATGAGATAAAATAGAAAAAACAATTAAGAATATATATATATATATATATATGAAGATGGAACTGGGAGCATTGAAACGTCATCATGATGTGAACAGCATCATCAATATAATCATCTTGTCCATCATTCATGTTTCCTCTACTTCAAACAGCCAAAGCATCAAGTCTTTTTCTCGGGGCAAATACATTTTTAAAAGAGATTCACCTCATAAGTGTATTACAGTAAGTAAAATGCAACATAAGCATTATCTTTCACACTGATTTCAGGCTGCTGCTTTGATCCTCGTGTGCTCGTGGTTTGTGTCGGACTACAAGAAGACAGAGAGCAAATATTACAGGCAATAAACTCTACAACCCAACACACAGACTAAATCCTGTCTCATGTGTGTCACGTATACATCCATACAGAAGTTATCAACCATGTTTGATGTTTTATTGCTGAAATGTTCATGAGAGATGTTTCTACATAATCTATGAAATACTAAGTACAAGAAGGGAGGCGTCAGTGAAATGCTGCTCACCAATTGGAAAGTCGACGACAGGTTCAAAGATCACCACACTGCAAATGTCATCGCAACCTGCTGGTAAATCCTTTGACAAGATAGAGGTGAAAGGAAGAGAGAGAGAGAGAGAGAGAGAGAGAGAGAGAGAGAGAGAGAGAGAGAGATTCACTTCATCCAAGACAAAGTCATTATCATCAAACCAAAATGGAAACTGTGTTGATGGGAAGTTTGACTTAATAATCAGCTCTGACGTGTGTATTACCAGTGATGTCGGCTTTCCATCTACAGAAATACAAAGGGGGTCAAGATTGTCACAAAGAGTGAATCTTCGTTAAACAACAACTAATCAGAATACAGTGAAGGTAAATAGTAGCTGATATCCTGAGTAATCCAGGAAAGTGCAGGAGATCTTTTTCTCAACAAATTCCCTAGTGCCCTCGAGCAAGGCAGTTTATCCCTTGATCCATATAACATCATAATTAGCACATAATTCTTAATCCTGCCTAACTGGCAAAAGTGAACATATGTGACTATGAATGTGACTTAGTGCATTAATGTGAAAGAGTTTGCGTGAGAGTTTTTCAAGACTTCTTACCTCTTGGTCTGTTTTTCTGAAAAATTAAAAAAATCAGTTGTCAGCACGACGATGAAGAACAGCATTGCTTTGGTGAGTATAGTTTTATATTTTACTATACAATAATCTATGAATGGTGCCTATGTGTTTTAGTGAAGCTTTAGTGAACACAGTTCTTACCCGTCCTTATTTGGTGATAGATCAGAGCTGATCCCAGCAAGCTGATGCTCACAGTCATGAGACAAACGGCGGTGAATGCCACCAGCCTCCATGTCTGATTCTCTGTTTAGGAACAGCAAAGATCAGTTTCACTTCTCTAGACGATAACAGTAAAGAGAGAGGTGATATTTTCAGTCTGTGCCTCTGCCACCACATTACCAACACATATGAAAACTGGCATAGAGGTCATGAATTTTTAAACCTGAGATACTGTTGAAGTTGGTTAAGGCCGTATTAATGCACACTGCTCCTACAGAAACAAATGTTTCCTACTTACTAATGTGGTAAAGAAGTCATCAAAATTGGCAAGATAAATATGATCATAATATTTGAACTTAAACTAGTTTCCACTTTCCAGTTTTTTATACTGTTTCACATTGTGCACTGTTTGCACTCTTGTACACCCAATCACAGACAAAGCTTAGAAAAGTGCTGACCAAAAGCTCTCAAAATCAAAAGCATATTGATTCAAATCACACACAGTATGTTACCTGAAGCTGGATTACATGGAGTTACAGCAAAGGAGTAAGAACTAGTCGTCAGCTGATGACCATGGAGACCTAATAGTTAATATACAAAGTCATCTTAACCATTCAAAACAATATAATCATCATTTTAATGCAGTAATGAGGACAAGTCAGAAAACAATAAAGGTTGGAAACATCTTCTGAAAAACACGTTTGACTCTTCAAAAACTTAATTCGACATTTCATTATATTCAATAGGAAATTAAATATTTACTTTCAAAGTTCTCTGTGATCTTGTTGTGTGATGATCCTTCCAAAGTAGGAACAGAAGTGGCTGCTTCACCAAAACCACCAGCTGTCATCAGACCAGGGGAAGAAACAAAACTACATTTCAAAAATATTCAACAAAGCACAACACCTTCCACAAAATCTTCTTATTTCTTAATATCTTATCACCTGATCAAAAGACACACACACACACACAGACACACACACACACACACACACGCACACACACACACGCGCACACACACACACACACACACACACACACACACGCGCACACACACACATACACGCACACACACACACACACACACACACAGTAAGAAGGATCTATAGTTTCCCTGGAGTTGTGTAGGTGCTGATCTCAGTCATGACAGCTGCATGAAGACAGAAAACAATAAAGGTTGGAAACATCTTCTGAAAAACACGTTTGACTCTTCAAACACTGTTATTATGTCACCTGGAGTTGGATTCTTAAGAGAGATGGAAGGAGAACTATAACTACGACTGTTATGTGGTTCAACAATCATGGTGAATAAACAACTCTTCATCAGACATGTCATTATATTCAGTAGGAAGCAAAACACACACATCCATTTGGTTTGTGGTGTGTTCAGAAACAGACATGTTTATGTTCAGCACATCACTGCATTGAGGCAGCAATCTCATAAAACAAGAAACATCAGAGCCTCTATTCAAACCTGCTACATCAGTAGAGATGTGGCTCATTGATTGGGTCAGGACCTTCGATTTCAATTTGATCAACACCCACTGAGTAAACTCACTGTTTCCTCGCTTTTCTGGACTCCCCTCATTTATGTGTGCGTGTCCTGGTTTTGCTGGTTTTGTGGATAATGAAATGACAACAAATGATAAAATGATAATGGATCAGAATCTCTCACCTTGCACAGTGATGGCTGATCACTGGAGGAGGAATTAGGACTGAACTAAACTGAGATTAACCCTAAAAGAAATGGGACTTATCAATAGATGTCACTTTTCTCATGAATTACTGCATCTCCCTCATATGTGTGTCTCCAGTATGTGCCGCTACTGCAGACACTGTAACTAACAAACTACAACAAATGACAAAATGATACTAGATCAGCTCTCTCACCTTGCAGGGTGATGGAGGAGATGTCTCTCCATGGAGAAGTTACAGAGCCTTGTTGTACAGTATAATAACACTTCATATCAACTTCAGCAGGTGGTCTTTTATTTGCCAAAAACAGCAGCTGAGTCCCAGGCTGTGTCTGCTTACAGGAGGAGTCAGGGAAAGGTGCAGGCGTCCCATCAATGTAGAAATAACAGCGTTCCACAGAAACAAGTGGAGGCTCACAGGACAGAGTAACGTGGTCTGTTACTGTGATGATGGTGGAGGACACTGCCAGATTAGGTGCATCTAGAGCTGCAGGTTTAGAGGTAAACAAGTATTATATACTGTACTTCAGATGTATGTGCCTAATGATCAGTTGTAAGCATTGCATTGCTGTGTAACTATACAATATAAACTGAGTGGTGGCATCTTAGTGCCTCATAGGCTTACATGCTGTACAAAAGAAGAGACCAACCTTGCACTGTGACTTCAGAATCTGTAGTTGGAAAAGTGTTAGAAGAAATAAAATACAGTAAATAAATCACACTGTCTAATTTTGTTGTGAAATACCAGGATGGATCACAAAAACGAAGTAAAAGCTTTTACTCACAGATGAAGATCAATAACAACAGCTGCTCTGCCATAAACCTGAATACAGCCATCGTCCAGAAATCATCTGCCGACTCTCTGACTGTGAGAACTTTGACACTTTGCAGTCACACTGGCTCAGACGCCGCTGACAAACCTCGCCGCCAGGAAACCCACAGCAGACATCAAATACATAATTGCACCAAAATAAATATGAGCAATATACAAATAAGTACTTAAACAAACGTGTTCTCTAATAGGAGGAGAAAGTCATTTGCTGTAGAAAGGTTTATTCACTTTTACACACCTTGGTCATGATATGGAAATGATTCTACTGTTGTCTATTGTTGTTTATTGTATTATTCTGCGAGATATGAGCAAATGGCACCGCCGAAAATGGGACAAACATTGCTAAACTTTCAAAGTACATTTAAAATATAACTGAGAGATAAGAATCATTGGGATCATGATATGTCCAGTGAAATAAGATGATTACCAAATTGTGTTTTTATCCTTTGTGCTTTGAATTCATTTGTGTAACTTTGAACTATATTCATAACAGTCAGAGTGAAAAGTGACTCACAACCGCACAACGGTATTTTACACTCTATCATACAAACGTCCAATTAATAAAAAGTCATAATCATTCCAAAGAATACATATACGTACATGTTTCAGGGTACCAACACTTTTAGCCACGTCTCTATGAAACAGTCGCATACATTTGCATCAGGCTAAAAGCATCACAGTACAATGTAGTGAAGATGTGAATCTATTAATGAATGTTTGCTTTATTTTGCCCTTAACACCTTTGACCACAACGAGTCACTGAAATGTCACAGACTGAAGTTTCAGAAGGACAGGAAGAAGCCTGAATCGTGCCATCCCTTCCACCCTGAGGTACAAACACTGACAGCACAGAGACAGCAGACTTACACTCTCGCCTTCTCCTTTAAAGTGTCAACTTGTATCAAAGACACAGATTAAGGATATATGATATGATAAACAAGTGTTTATCACAGAGGCTTCAAAACACACACTCGGTTGTAATGAAACTATAAAGTCCTGGTCAGGATCACATTCTTCTCACAAGCAAAGCCATGGATTCTCAGTTTGTAACTTGCAGTCGTTCATGACGCAGTGTGTAACTTCCATAACTCTATTACCTATTTGCATAAAAGACTAAAGATGCCTTGTTGGCTGTGATCAAACATGTTCACTGTAAAACCAGATAAAAGAGAGAAGGGTTTGTAACACTGCTAATGCCTTCTAGATGTTAATGTGGTGTAGATTAGAAATGAATTGATCATCCAAAAATGGACATCAGTGTGGACTAACTAACCAACTACCAAGATGCTTGTAAACACATAGAGCACATGGCTGATCAGAAAATCAATTTGCTCACATCATCTGCAACAGGCAGAGCTCTCATAGGAAATCTTTGACCTTCACACTGAGACTCATATCCATTCATGCAGAAAACTAAAGTGAAATCCATTGAAGTGCTTGGCAACTTATGTCTGTATGTTAACAGTTAAACCACAAAACAAGAGCACAGGTTGAAGTATAAAACAAGTCCTGCGTGTTAAGGACTGAGTGAGATCAGTTATCTTTTTGTTGTAAAGGAGGGAATGAAGGCAAGGGTCGATCCTGCAGAATGTCCAATGCACTTTTGTCATGTGTGAAAAGAAGATACTGTATAGCAGTACATGGATGAAAACAAGTGGCAGGACTGTGATAGCCTTTTATTTAAAAGATTTAAAGTTTTCATTCAATTTCAAGTCATTCCGAAGTGAAGAATAATGCAGATGATGTAAAACAAAAAAAATCAATGAAATGAAGCAGAAGTGGTTTTATTGTGACACTTCCTCCTGAAGACATTTCAGAGAAACTAAAGATGCATGTTGAAGATTATAAACAGTATGTTGACAGAATGTTTCATAGACATAACTTCCCAAGTTGACCCACTTACTCTTAATCACAAAGTTTGACAAAGCTGATGAATAAAAACAAAGAAGTATTTTCCTTCATTTAGCTCTTTGGGATCAATTCTTTCTAATCAAGTGTGTGTGTGTGTGTGTGTGTGTGTGTGTGTGTGTGTGTGTGTGTGTGTGTGTGTGTGTGTGTGTGTGTGTGTGTGTGTGTGTGTGTCTAACTGAAGGAAATTGTACAGAGGAGAAATACATTAATAATTGTATATTACAGCAAAGTAAAATATGTCTGGTGAGAAATGCAAGCTGTGTGTTCAGTGAAGTTGCACAGTGCTGTACACAACATGTGTCTGGGCTGCTGCAGCTGGCTCCTCAGTGATGCTGCAGTACATGTGGTACGTGTCAGGCTAAAAAAAGACGGAAACCAAAAATAAGAGGCAGCAAACTTTACACCACAACAAACCCACTGAATCGTGTTCTTGTGTGTCACTTACATCCTCATATGCAGCTTCATGTCCTTTGAGTTCCACAGAACCTGCAGAGAAACGCAGTTTGCATAAAATAACAGAACTGTGGAGCTGAGACGTGCAACAGCAAATCAGCTCACCTTTAGGAAAGACATCTCCAGGTACAGAGCTGATCATGCTGTAGAGTGCAGTATTACCAGCTGATGGTGTCTGGAATGGAAACATAGAGGCATGAAGAGGAAGAATAAGACACAGATGTAATGATTAAATATCGACATAGTTGTGAATCCACCACAAACGCACTAGATGATGTGAATGTTGCATCTAAAAGATAAATGTTTACCTCTCCTTCATGAATAAGAGCTCTTGTGTGCATAGAATCATCTGCAAAAGAAAGTGAAACATAAGTCAGTACTCTTTAAGATACAAACACACATGCAATAGACACAATGTAATCATGAATAATATATATATGTGTGTGTGTGTGTGTGTGTGTGTGTGTGTGTGTGTGTGTGTGTGTGTGTGTGTGTGTGTGTGTGTGTGTGTGTGTGTGTGTGTGTGTGTGTGTGTGTGTGTGTGTGTGTGTGTGACCAGTGGCTAGGTATCAGTGCATTTGTGTAATGTGTGGTGGTTATTAGATGAAGTGGTAGTTTTGGTTTTAGGTTGTGACCTGCCCTCAGCTGCTTACATTTAAAGAAAAATCAAAAAATCTCTGAAAATCTAAAAGTCTCAGAGGTTTGTATGTAACGTGATTGTTTTACATGTTTGCCATGAAATAAGAATCTTCAGTAATATGAGATTGTACTCTGACATAGAGAAACACATTGTTACAGCTTTACTGAACACAAACACTTCTCACCGCGTCTCCTTTTGATGCACATGAGAGCCGATCCCAGCAAGATGATGCCAGCAAATACTCCGCATCCGGCCACAACAAGCACCCACTTCAATGTTTCCTTCTCTATTTTTGGAGCAGCACAGGTCAGTTCCACTTTTTACGTCATTGACGCAAGAAAGAAGTTGCTTTCTACTGACTGTACCTCGACCACAGCATGGCAAGAGATATCAAAACAAAGAATTAAATTGCTTAATGCAGGGTCATGTGTATTTCCTCTGGCACTGTAAAGCAATGCACACAGCTCCAACTCATCACAGGGACAAAATGAGTTCAGATGTTGACTTTAGAGTGGATTCTTTCTTTCCACTTAACACACTTTTGTACACCTATTCACAGACCAAGCTTGCAAAATTGTCAATCAAAAGCTTTCAAAACCAATAGCATGTTATTTTCAAACACGTGAAAAGTTGCTCACTTGAAGCTGGAGTCCCTGGAGCTGCAGCAGAGGAGTTAGATCTAGTTGTCGGCTGATGACGAGGCAGACCTAACGAATTCAAACATAATGCCACTAAAAACATTCAACACAATACAACAATGAGGGTTTTGATGCAGCAACAAAGATCTGGAGTTTACCTGGAGTTGTGCTGGGGCTGATCTCAGTCTGGATTACTACGTCTGCATGAAGACACAAGAACAATAAAGGATAGCACATCACTGACATAAAGACTGCTCATACATGTCTGATCCTAACTTTTGAGCCGTGTGGCTTAGAATCAAAATTCTGATCTCCAGATTCTGCCACATGACTCCAGCCTTCACTCCACATTCCACCATTCAGACGTCTTCACACTCTTTTTGTGCAGTCATCATAAAACATGGTCTCATGTCAGGTTTAAATGTGTAGATAAAGCCTCTTCCTGTAATGTTTGTGTGAGCTCTTCTCTCACAAAACATGACAGCCTATAAACACAGTGGTCAAATATGCAGTAAAAGCTCAATGTGCTTCAAAGCTGCTTGGTTTAAGTGTATGACTTTGGTACATTTCTCATAAATGAATATACTGTACCAGCTCAGACTCCAAATACGATGTTTGCCTTAAATAACACATCAATCACAATTCACTGTCTATCAACTCCTCATTGTGACTGAATGTGTTGTGTGCATCCCTGTAGCATGAGTATCAAGTCTTCTGTGACTTACCAGTTAAGCTGCATTCATCAGCATTCATAAAACTCAAGAGAATCGAAGACTCCCTATCCTCAGGCTGTAAGGAAAGCGAGTTCGAAGGCGGGTCCACTGCCTCCTCCTCAGACGGGAAGTCCTCCCACCGGTCCGGGGCAGTGGAAGGGCCAGCAGCAGGCGTCCTATGGCGAGGGACCCTGTCAATGTTGCTGCAGGAGGGCTGGTCCGGATGTTGCAGGTGAAAGTCTCGGACGAGACCCCGGTCCAGAATGTGTCGAGCAGGAACCCAGGATCTCTCCTCCGAACCGTAGCCCTCCCAGTCGACAAGGTACTGGCAGCCCCTTCCCCGTCGGCGAGAGCGGATGATGCGGCGCACAGCATAGGTGAGTCCCCCGTCAATGAGGCGAGGGGGGGGTGGGGGTTGAGCAGCCGGGACCAGCAGGCTCTCGCTGACCGGCTTGACCTTGGATACATGGAATGTCGGGTGCACCCGCGTAGACCGGGGGAGCTTAAGCCGGACTGCCACAGGGCTGATGACCTTCTCGATGGCGAAGGGCCCGACAAACTTAGGAGCCAGCTTGTTGGATTCCACACGCAGAGGAAGGTCACGGGTGGAGAGCCAAACCTTCTGGCCCACCTGGTACTATGGAGCTTGAGAGCGACGACGGTCTGCTGCTGAGGAGTACCGGTCTGCCGCCTTCAGGAGGGAGGCCCTAGCACGGGCCCAGGTCCGACGGCAGCGGTGGATGAAGGCTTGGACTGAGGGGCAAGAGGCTTCCCCTTCCAGGGCTGGGAAGAGAGGAGGCTGGTAACCGTAGGCACACTGGAAAGGAGACACATGGTGGCGGAGCTGGTCAGGGTGTTGTGGGCATATTCCACCCACAACAGATGCTGGGACCAAGAGGATGGGTTCCTGGATACCATACACCGGAGGGCCGTCTCCATTTCTTGGTTCATCCTCTCAGTCTGGCCGTTGGATTGAGGGTGGTACCCGGATGACAAACTGGCGGTGGCTCCCAAGAGGCTGCAGAACTCCCGCCAGAACACTGAGGAAAACTGGGGCCCTCTGTCCGAGACCACGTCCACAGGAATCCCATGAAGGTGAAAGACATGGTTGAGGAGCAGCTGGGCTGTCTCTTTCGCTGACGGGAGCTTAAATAAGGATACAAAGTGGGCCATCTTCGAGAAGCGGTCCACAATGGTAAGAATGGCCGTCTTCCCATCCGATGGTGGCAGGCCCGTCACAAAGTCCACTGAGATGTGGGACCAGGGGCGATGTGGCACCGGGAGAGGCTGCAGGAGGCCGGATGGGGCTTGGCGCGACGGTTTGTTCTGGTTGCAGGTCTGGCAGGCTCTGACACCAGAAACGTTGGCCACCAGAAACGTTGCAGACGGACATCCCGGGTTCTCTGGATCCCAGGATGGCAGGTCAACCTCGAAGCATGGGCCCACTGGAGTACATCCGACCTCAGAGCCGCAGGCACGAACAAGCAACCTGTTGGGCAGGCACTAGGACCAAGCTGACCCTCTGTGGCAGCTCTCACCCTCTCCTCAATCTCCCAAGTCAGGGAGGCCACAACCCACGGGGACGGAAGGATGGTGTCTGAAGCACTGGCGTCATCTTCCTCCCTCTGGAACTGACGCGACAGAGCGTCAGGTTTGACGTTGCGGGAGCCGGGTCTGTAGGAGAGGGTGAAATTGAACCTGGTGAAGAAGAGGGCCCATCGTGCCTGCCGAGAGTTAAGTCTCTTCGCGGTTCTGATGTACTCCAGGTTCTTGTGGTCCGTCCATACCAGGAAGGGCTGCTTGGTTCCCTCCAGCCAGTGCCGCCACTCTTCCAGGGCCAGTTTAATGTCATTGAGTCCCCGGTAATCAATGCAGGGCCGCAGGGTCTTGTCCTTCTTCGCCACAAAGAAGAATCCTGCCCCGGCAGGAGACCGTGAAGGACGAATAATCCCCGCCGCCACGGAGTCATTTATGTAGGACTCCATGGACTCCCGTTCAGGACCAGACAGGGAGTACAGACGCCCCTTGGGGGGTGAAGTGCCAGCCATCAGGACAATGGAGCAGTCATACGGGCGATGGGGGGGCAATGAAGTCGCCTTAGCCTTGCTGAACACCTCCCGGAAGTCATGGTACTCGGCAGGAACTCTGGACACGTCGGGACAGGAACTGGGGTGCATTGTCTGCTGGGGTACGGAGGCCTCTTTAAGACAGACCTGGTGACAGGAGTTCCTCCAACCGAGGATGGCCCCTGTGGCCCAGTCAATGTGGGGGCTGTGTCGACGGAGCCAAGGGTAGCCTAGGATCAGCGGGATGTTGGAAGATGACAGGAGGTGAAACCGGATGGTCTCGTGGTGGTTACCGGACAGCAGCTTGTGGACAGGAGAAGTCTGGTGATGGACAGTCCCCAGAAGATGGCCATCCAGGGCTTTGGCGGGGATTGGGGTGTTAAGCGGGACCCTCTCTAGTCCCAGTTGTATGGCCAAGCTCTCAGCCATAATGTTGGCATCTGCACCAGAGTCTATGAAAGCGGGCAGGGTGTGTGCTGGTAAAGTTCAACGGTTTTACTGACACTCCGGCAGACAGGCAGACAGCACAGAAACACAGTGACAGGCGGCGCTCGGTCGAGCGGGCAGGCAGGCAGTCGATGCAGCAAAGGTACCAGGAAGGAGCAGGCAGACGGGTAGTCAGGAACAGGCGGGCGGTCAGGATACCTGGGAATTCAGGAGGCAGGCAAAGCAGCGGAATCGGGGACAGGCAAGGTCGGTACCAGGAAGACAGGCAGGAGTATGCTGGAAGGTCTCGCATGGCAAAGAACAATCTGGCAAAGGAGTGAGTGTGGAGCTGGTGAATATATATGCTGGGCTGATTGCATGTGATGAGAAGCAGGTGTGTGCACAGGTGAGTAGAGAAGACTGGCGAGGTGGGTGTGGCTGGCAGTCTGAGTGGGGCGGAGGCAGGATCAAAGGAAAAACACTGAGAGCTGGATGACTGAACTGTGACAATCTTATTATTTTGAATCCATTGATTGTTCCATGTGAAGCGATACAAGAATCACAGACAGAATAATAAACTGTGTGTGTGTGCCAACTCCCAAGAAACTACAACAAATGACAAAATGATACTAGATCAGCTCTCTCACCTTGCACGGTGATGTAGGAGTTGTTGCTCCATGGAGAAGTGCTTTGTTGTTCAACATAACAACACATCAGAGCAACTCCAGCAGGTGAACTCTGCTGTGATATCTGCAGCAGCTCAGTCCCTGTAAAACTCTGCTGACAAGACGCCTCACTCAATATTTTTATATCCCTCGCAGTAGAGAAATAACACTGAATGTCAGGAGCAGATGATGGAGTCTGACAGCTCAACGTGACCAAGTCGCTCTCTGTGATGACTCTGGGACTTACTGTCAGTCCAGGAGCAGGAATGCCTGCATATGAAAACATTTATGTTTTAGAGAACATTGGTTTGAGTATGACGATAGATGGACTATTGAAACACTGAAGCAGAATATATTTATCTGTTTCTTCACTAAATGTCACTTGTGTATTCAAACCTCCACACTGAAGGCCACTGGGTTCACTGATGCAGGTGCTGTATGTCAGATACACTGGGATAGCAGGTCACTTACGCTGTATCATGATGGAGGATTTGTGACTGTGTGGAGATGGAGATCTTCTGTTGTCAGTGTAAAAACAGCTCTCATCAACTTCAGCAGGTGAACTTTTATTTGCGATAAACAGCAGCTGAGTCCCGGGCTGTGTCTGCTTACAGGAGGGGTCAGGGAAAGGTGCAACCATCCCATTAATGTAGAAATAACACTGTTCCACAGAAAAAAGTGGAGGCTCACAGGACAGAGTAACGTTGTCTGTTTCTCTGATGATGGTGGAGGACACTGCCAGATTTGGTGCATCTAGAGCTGCAGGTTTAGAGGTAAACATGTATTATATACTGTACTTCAGATGTATGTGCCTAATGATCAATTGTAAGCATTGCATCGCTGTGTAACTATACAATATAAACTGAGTGGTGGCATCTTAGTGCCTCATAGGCTTACATGCTGTACAAAAGAAGAGACAAACCTTGCTTCAGAATCTGTAGTTGCAAAAGTGTTAGAAGAATGAAAACAATAAATGAATCGCTCACACTGTCCAATTTTGATGTGAAATACCAGGATGGATCACAAAAACGAAGTAAAAGCTTTTACTCACAGATGAAGATCAATAACAACAGCTGCTCTGCCATAAACCTGAATACAGCCATCGTCCAGAAATCATCTGCCGACTCTCTGACTGTGAGAACTTTGACACTTTGCAGTCACACTGGCTTAGACGCCGCTGACAAACCTCACCGCCAGGAAACCCACAGCAGACATAGGAAGTGAAAAAGAAACACATGGTCCTCATGAATAATAATGACTAATGAGGTCATAAAAAACTCGAATGCACCAAAACAGATCAGAGCAATAAACAAATAACTAATTAAACATATGTGTTATCTAATAGGAGGAGAAAGTCATTTGCTAAAGAAAGGTTTATTCACTTTTACACACATTGGTCATGATATGGAAATGATTCTATTATTGTATATTGTTGTTTATTTTATAATTCTATGAGATATTAGAAATGGCACCTGCAATGGCAGATGGAAGTGAGGCCATGGCGGAGACCGCGGCCGTCCTCAGCTCCACCCACGCAGAGAAACAACAGGGAAACCCTCACGTTAGTATTCTGGAGGACGGAGCACAGTGATATTATCCACGCTATCACACAAACGTCCAATTAATGAAAAGTCATAATCATTCCAAAGAACACATATACGTATATGTTTAAACCCCCTTTTCTGTCTGTTGTCGGCTCACGTGTGCGCGCTCTGTGCTGCCACCTAGCGTCAGTGTCTAGGTCCGTCTGTGCCTTTAGGAGAGAGATGCTGAAGAAAAGTGTTGGATTTTTGTGCTATTGCTTCCCAAATGTAATCTAGATTACCAGCAGACACTCAAACTGTCTTCCTCCGTACTTTTCAGTTTTGGAATATGTGTTGTGAATTTTTTTTTTTAAATAAAACCACACTATGTTATTTGGTGACATTTTGATGTTTGTCACAATGTTTTGGCTTCATAATCACAGGACACATACTGCACATCAAAATATTGATGTAAATTAGTTTGTTTGTTCAGAAGTCTGAAGAAGAAGTTAGTGAAAAACATTAGTGGGAAATTGTGAACGCAGAATGCTGGTGAGGCGCTGAGCAACAGAGTGGTGTGTGTGTGGTTAAACAAGAGCCCCACTGCAATATTGGTATAATATTTATTAGTATGAATTTATTTATTGATGAGGATTTGCAGGTAATGGTCATTTGTGTGGACAGTGTATACATAGGTTAAGCATACATTCAATATGCTGAAGTAATAATAAACAAAGGAGAGCAAGTGAGCCTAAATTATAAAGGAAACACATTCTGCCTAAACAATGAGAAACAATTAACACCAGCATGTACAGAGAACAATTACATGAAATCTGAATATGAAAATGCACGAGATGAAATAGAAAAAACAATTAAGAACTGAATATATATATATGAAGATGGAACTGGGAGCATTGAAACGTCATCATGATGTGGACAGCATCATCAATATAATCATCTCGTCCATCATTCATGTTTCCTCTACTTCAAACAGCCAAAGCATCAAGTCTTTTTCTCGGGCAAATACATTTTTAAAAGAGATTCACCTCATAAGTGTATTACAGTAAGTAAAATGCAACATAAGCATTATCTTTCACACTGATTTCAGGCTGCTGCTTTGATCCTCGTGTGCTCGTGGTTTGTGTCAGACTACGAGAAGACAGAGAGCAAATATTACAGGCAATAAACTCTACAACCCAACACACAGACTAAATCCTGTCTCATGTGTGTCACGTATACATCCATACAGAAGTTATCAACCATGTTTGATGTTTTATTGCACAGTGAGCTGAGTTGTTCATATGAGAGATGTTTATGCGTAATCTATGAAATACTAAGTACAAGAAGGGAGGCGTCAGTGAAACGCAGCTCACCAATTGGAAAGTCGACGACAGGTTCAAAGATCACCACACTGCAAATGTCATCGCCACCTGCTGGTAAATTCTTGGACAAGATAGAGGTGAAAGGAAGAGAGAAAGAGAGAGAGAGAGGGGGAGAGAGAGAGAGAGAGAGAGAGAGAGAGAGAGAGAGAGAGAGAGAGATTCACTTCATCCAAGACAAAGTCATCATAATCAAACCAAAATGGAAACTGTGTTGATGGGAAGTTTGACTTTAATAATCAGCTCTGATATGGTTTGTAGCAAACATGTTTGATTATTGTCGGTGACTTGAATGTGAACATGATTGTATTGTGTTGCATTATTGTATTACCGCTCCTCCATGATCATAATAATCTACAACAGAAGGAGAAAATTACTTAGTACACTACATGAACATGACTGTATGAATAACACTGTGATGTTGTGTGACGTGTGTATTACCAGTGATGTCGGCTTTCCATCTACACAAATACAAAGGGGGTCAAGATTGTTACAAAGAGTGAATCTTCGTTAAACAACAACTAATCAGAATACAGTGAAGGTAAATACTAGCTGATATCCTGAGTAATCCAGGAAAGTGCAGGAGATCTTTTTCTCAACACATTCCCTAGTGCCCTCGAGCAAGGCACTTTGATCCATATAACATCATAATTAGCACATAATTCTTAATCCTGCCTGACTGGCAAAAGTGAACATATGTGACTATGAATGTGACTTAGTGCATTAATGTGAAAGAGTTTGCATGAGAGTTTTTCAAGACTTCTTACCTCTTGGTCTGTTTTTCTGAAAAATTAAAAAAATCAGTTGTCAGCACGACGATGAAGAACAGCATTGCTTTGGTGAGTATAGTTTTATATTTTGCTATACAATAATCTATGAATGGTGCCTATGTGTTTTAGTGAAGCTTTAGTGAACACAGTTCTTACCCGTCCTTATTTGGTGATAGATCAGAGCTGATCCCAGCAAGCTGATGCTCACAGTCATGAGACAAACGGCGGTGAATGCCACCAGCCTCCATGTCTGATTCTCTGTTTAGGAACAGCACAGATCAGTTTCACTTCTCTAGACGATAACAGTAAAGAGAGAGGTGATATTTTCACACTGTGCCTCTGCCACCACATTACCAACACATATGAAAACTGGCATAGAGGTCATGAATTTTTAAACCTGAGATACTGTTGAAGTTGGTTAAGGCCGTATTAATGCACACTGCTCCTACAGAAACTAATGGTTCCTAGTTTACTAATGTGGTAAAGAAGTCATCAAAATTGGCAAGATAAATATGATCATAATATTTGAACTTTGACCAGCTTCCACTTTTTTTTATACTTTTTCACATTTTGCACTCTTGTACACCCAATCACAGACAAAGCTTCAAAGTGTTAAACAAAAGCTTTCAAGCTGGATTAAATGGAGTTAAAGCAAAGGAGTAAGAACTAGTCGTCAGCTGATGACCATGGAGACATAATAGTTAATATACAAAGTCATTTTAACCATTCAAAACAATATAATCATCATTGTAATGCAGTAATAAGGAGAAGGTCAGAAAACAATCAAGGTTGGAAACATCTTCTGAAAAACATGTTTGACTCTTCAAAAACTTAATTCGTCATTTCATTATATTCAATAGGAAGTGAAATATTTACTTTCAAAGTTCTCTGTGATCTTGTTGTGTGATGATCCTTCCAAAGCAGGAACAGAAGTGGCTGCTTCACCAAAACCACCAGCTGTCATCAGACCAGGGGAAGAAACAAAACTACATTTCAAAAATATTCAACAAAGCACAACACCTTCCACAAAATCTTCTTATTTCTTAATATCTTATCACCTGATCAAAAGACACACACACACACACACACACACACACACACACACACACACACACACACACACACACACACACACACACACACACACACACACACACACAGTAATAAGGATCTATAGTTTACCTGGAGTTGTGTAGGTGCTGATCTCAGTCATGACAGCTGCATGAAGACAGAAAACAATAAAGGTTGGAAACATCTTCTGAAAAACACGTTTGACTCTTCAAACACTGTTATTATGTCACCTGGAGCTCTGGATTCTTAAGAGAGATGGAAGGAGAACTAGAACTACGACTGTTATGTGGTTCAACAATCATGGTGAATAAACAACTCTTCAACAGACATTTCATTATATTCAGTAGGAAGCAAAACACACACATCCATTTGGTTTGTGGTGTGTTCAGAAACAGACATGTTTATGTTCAGCACATCACTGCATTGAGGCAGCAATCTCATAAAACAAGAAACATCAGAGCCTCTATTCAAACCTGCAACATCAGTAGAGATGTGGCTCATTGATTGGGTCAGGACCTTCGATTTCAATTTGATCAACACCCACTTAGTAAACTCACTGTTTCCTCGCTTTTCTGGACTCCCCTCATTTATGTGTGCGTGTCCTGGTTTTGCTGGTTTTGTGGATAATGAAATGACAACAAATGATAAAATGATAATGGATCAGAATCTCTCACCTTGCACAGTGATGGCTGATCACTGGAGGAGGAATTAGGACTGAACTAAACTGAGATTAACCCTAAAGGAAATGGGACTTGACAATAGATGTCACTTTTCTCATGAATTACTGCATCTCCCTCATATGTGTGTCTCCAGTATGTGCCGCTACTGCAGACACTGTAACTAACAAACTACAACAAATGACAAAATGATACTAGATCAGCTCTCTCACTTTGCAGGGTGATGGAGGAGATGTCGCTCCATGGAGAAGTTACAGAGCCTTGTTGTACAGTATAATAACACTTCATATCAACTACAGCAGGTGAACTCTGCTGTGATCTCTGCAGCAGCTCAGTCCCTGTAAAATTCTGCTGACAAGACGGTGCTCTCCATATGTGTCCCGTCCTCGCTGTGTAGAGATAACACTGAACGTTAGGAGCAGATGATGGAGTCTGACAGCTCAACGTGACCGAGTCGCTCTCTGTGATGACTCTGGGACTTACTGTCAGTCCAGGAGCAATAAGATAAGATAAGATAAGATAAGATGAAATGTTATTATCCCGCGGGAAATTACTGTGCAACAGTTACAGTACAGCATGAAAAAATATATATAGAATATATGAATCTATTTCTTCACTAAATGTCACTTGTGTATTCAAACCTCCACACTGAAGGCCACTGGGTTCACTGATGCAGGTGCTGTATGTCAGATACACTGGGGTAGCAGGTCACTTACGCTGTATCATGATGGAGGATTTGTGACTGTGTGGAGATGGAGACCTTCTGTTGTCAGTGTAAAAACAGCTCATATTAACTTCAGCAGGTGGACTTTTATTTGCCAAAAACAGCAGCTGAGTCCCAGGCTGTGTCTGCTTACAGGAGGGGTCAGGGAAAGGTGCAGGCGTCCCATCAATGTAGAAATAACAGCGTTCCACAGAAACATATGAAGGAGGCTCACAGGACAGAGTAACGTGGTCTGTTACTGTGATGATGGTGGAGGACACTGCCAGATTAGGTGCATCTAGAGCTGCAGGTTTAGAGGTAAACATGTATTATATACTGTACTTCAGATGAATGTGCCTAATGATCAGTAGTAAGCATTGCATTGCTGTGTAACTATACAATATAAACTGAGTGGTGGCATCTTAGTGCCTCATAGGCTTACATGCTGTACAAAAGAAGAGACCAACCTTGCACTGTGACTTCAGAATCTGTAGTTGGAAAAGTGTTAGAGAAATAAAAAACAGTAAATAAATCACACTGTCTAATTTTGTTGTGAAATACCAGGATGGATCACAAAACTCAATAAAAGCTTTTACTCACAGATGAAGATCAATAACAACAGCTGCTCTGCCATAAACCTGAATACAGCCATCGTCCAGAAATCATCTGCCGACTCTCTGACCGTGAGAACTTTGACACTTTGCAGTCACACTGGCTCAGACGCCGCTGACAAACCTCGCCGCCAGGAAACCCACAGCAGACATCAAATACATAATTGCACCAAAATAAATATGAGCAATATACAAATAAGTACTTAAACAAACCTGTTCTCTAATAGGAGGAGAAAGTCATTTGCTGTAGAAAGGTTTATTCACTTTAACACACCTTGGTCATGATATGGAAATGATTCTACTGTTGTCTATTGTTGTTTATTGTATTATTCTGCGAGATATGAGCAAATGGCACCGCTGAAAATGTGACAAACATTGCTAAACTTTCAAAGTACATTTAAAATATAACTGAGGGATAAGAATCATTGGGATCATGATATGTCCAGTGAAATAAGATGATTACCAAATTGTGTTTTTATCCTTTGTGTTTTGAATTCATTTGTGTAACTTTGAACTATATTCATAACAGTCAGAGTGAAAAGTGACTCACAACCGCACAACAGTATTTTACACTCTATCATACAAACGTCCAATTAATAAAAAGTCATAATCATTCCAAAGAATACATATACGTATATGCTTCAGGGTACCAACACTTTTAGCCACGTCTCTATGAAACAGTTGCATACATTTGCATCAGGCTAAAAGCATCACAGTACAATGTAGTGAAGATGTGAATCTATTAATGAATGTTTGCTTTATTTTGCACTTAACACCTTTGACCACAACGAGTCACTGAAACTGACAGAGACTGAAGTTTCAGAAGGACAGGAAGAAGCCTGAATCGTGCCATCCCTTCCACCCTGAGGTACAAACACTGACAGCACAGAGACAGCAAGTCTTGGTTAGGATCACATTCTCTTCACTAGCAAACCCATGGATTCTCAGTTTGTAACTTGCAGCCGTGCATGAGGCAGTGTATCACTTCCATAACTCCATTACGTGTTTGCATAAAAAACTAAAGATGCCTTGTTGGCTGTGATCAAACATGTTCACTGTACAACCAGATAAAAGAAAGAAGGTAATGCTGCTAATGCCTTCTAGATGTTAATGTAGCGTGGATTAGAAATAAATTGTGTTTTCTGCAGGAAAATGCCATGGAGTGTGGATCGGCATCGCGCCTCTCCAGTCGTCTTGCAGCAGCTCTGCTCCCTCTGATAGCAGCTTTCATCAGCAGGTGACCAGAGCCTCCACACGCCAGCGATCATCCAAAAATGGACATCAGTGTGGACTAACTAACCAACAACCAAGATGCTTGTAAACACATAGAGCACATGGCTGATCAGAAAATCAATTTGCTCACATCATCTGCAACAGGCAGCGCTCTCAGAGGAAATCTTTGACCTTCACACTGAGACTCATATCCATTCATGCAGAAAACTAAAGTGAAATCCATTGAAGTGCTTGGCGACTTGGTGCAGAGCGTAGCAGACCATTCCACTGACAGTTCACCATGTTTTTCTTGAATGTATGTAGAAATGAGCAACGGAACCATGTATGTTAACAGTTAAACCACAAAACAAGAGCACAGGTTGAAGTATAAAACAAGTCCTGCGTGTTAAGGACTGAGTGAGATCAGTTATCTTTTTGTTGTAAAGGAGGGAATGAAGGCAAGGGTCGATCTTGCAGAATGTCCAATGCACTTTTGTCATGTGTGAAAAGAAGATACTGTATAGCAGTACATGGATGAAAACAAGTGGCAGGACTGTGATAGCCTTTTATTTAAAAGATTTAAAGTTTTCATTCAATTTTAAGTCATTCCGAAGTGAAAAATAATGCAGATGATGTAAAACAAAAAATCAATGAAATGAAGCAGAAGTGGTTTTATTGTGACACTTCCTCCTGAAGACATTTCAGAGAAACTTAAGATGCATGTTGAAAATTATAAACAGTATGTTGACAGAATGTTTCATGACATAAAGAGCCATAACTTCCCAAGTTTGACAAAGCTGATGAATAAAAACAAAGAAGTATTTTCCTTTAGAGAAATAAATTAATAATTGTATATTACAGCAAAGTAAAATATGTCTGGTGAGAAATGCAAGCTGTGTGTTCAGTGAAGTTGCACAGTGCTGCACACATTCTGTGTCTGGGCTGCTGCAGCTGGCTCCTCAGTGATGCTGCAGTACATGTGGTACGTGTCAGGTTAAAAGAAGAAGACAGGAACCAAAAATAAGAGGCAGCAAACTTCACACCACAACAAACCCACTGAATCGTGTTTCTTGTGTTACACTTACATCCTCATATGCAGCTTCATGTCCTTTAAGTTCCACAGAACCTGCAGAGAAACGTAGTTTGCATCAAATAACCAAACTGTGGAGCTGAGACGTGCAACAGCAAATCAGTTCACCTTTAGGAAAGACATCTCCAGGTACAGAGCTGATCATGCTGTTAAGTTCAGTATTACCAGCTGATAATGTCTGGAGTGGAAACATAGAGGCATGAAGAGGAAGAATAAGACACAGATGTAATGATTAAATATCGACATAGTTGTGAATCCACCACAATGGCGCTGATCACTTAGAATCTAGATGATGTGAATGTTGCATCTAAAAGATAAATGTTACCACTCCTCCATGAATAAGAGCTCTTGTGTGCAAAGAATCACCTGCAAAAGAAAGTGAAACATAAGTCAGTACTCTTTAAGATACAAACATACAGGCGTGTGTGTGTGTTTGTATTACCAGTGGATAGGTATCAGTACATTTGCGTAATGTGTGGTGGTTATTAGATGAAGTGGTAGTTTTTGGTTTCTGTTTTAGGTTGTGACCTGCCCTCGGCTGAAAACAAAGGGAAGCTGCTTAAATTGGCTTAAATTAGCTCTGAGGATCTGAAAGTCTGAGGGTTTTGTATGTAACAAGATTGTTAAGTATGGTTTTACATGTTTGCCATGAAATAAGAATCTTCAGTAATATGAGATTGTACTCTGACATAGAGAAACACATTGTTACATCTTTACTGAACACAAACACTTCTCACCGCGTCTCCTTTTGATGCACATGAGAGCCGATCCCAGCAAGATGATGCCAGCAAATACTCCGCATCCGGCCACAATAACCGCCCACTTCAATGTCTCCTTCTCTGTTTTTGGAGCAGCACAGGTCAGTTCCACTTTTCACGTCATTGATGCAAGTGTAGGGGCATACACAGTTTTGAGGCTTGCAAATATGTGAGGCCTATAATCACATTTTTGAAGCCTGTCCTCACATTGCTGACTGATAAGCCATGCGGTCCTTTGTTCACAAAACAAGAAGACAACCTAGTGTTGTAGTGGATCAACCCCCTTTTCACATCTTGATGTGAAGATGTCATAGACTCAGCTGCCGCGACATTGGTCAAAAGGTTAACCCTTGCTTGTAAGGTCATTTGCGGGGCTGCCCACAAGCTAATTCTCTCCAGCACAAACACACAACCTCCAAGGCCTGCACCTCTGTTTGCTTTCAAAGATTGTCTGACCGTGACTCATCTTGTGGACCAAGCAGCGATTCACTTCGCCCTTTTCCTCCCACACCACAAAGGTAACTTTCCAACTTCTTCAAGCCCAGAACTGAGGAATTGGTGCAAAGCTCACCACAACGAGAATCACAAAACGGACGTGATACTATTATGTAAGGCTTTGATGTTTGGGCAGTTTAAGATTTAAAGTCAGATTTAGATCTAAGTAGATAAATACACTGTATGGAATAATGTTTTCACTATGTTGATTATTTCTGGTTTTCTGTTTTTTAAGTTTCTAACCGTGCTTTCAGCAAAAAACCTGCATGCTGCATGCTTTCTTTCTCTCTCTCTCTCTCTCTCTCTCTCTCTCTCTCTCTCTCTCTTTCTCTCTCTCTCTCCCTCTCTCTCACACACACACACACACACACACACACACACACACACACTCAAGCTTTACTTTACCTGTTTTGATATCCCTTATTACCTAAAGTTCTTGCTATTGTTTATGTTTTCCGGTTTGTTATATTGATAGTAATGACTCTTAGTTATTGTTGTTAGTTCATAAATCCTTTCATTTTATAACAAGAAGTGTCTGAAGTTGTTTGCTCTGAATGTCTATATGATCTTAGCCTCCACACACGCCAAGAATCACCCTTCCAGATTGATTTTGAGCGCAAAACGAATTCCCATTTAATTAATTAATTAATTAGATAATTTTAATTGATAATTAAGATTTATGGTGAATCTTAAAAGCTTAGGTAAATTATCTGCTATCCGTTTTCGCTTTTAAACAAGGGGTGGTTCCCTGAGGACTTCAATTGGTTTAGTTACTATTTTCATTTTAATTTATTTTATTTTGATAGCAATATTTGATAAAGTACTTTTACCAACACAAGAAAGAAGTTGCTTTCTACTGACTGTACCTCGACCACAGCATGGCAAGAGATATCAAAACAAAGAATTAAATTGCTTAATGCAGGGTCATGTGTATTTCCTCTGGCACTTTAAATGATAATAATAAAACTACGACTGTTATGTGGTTCAATAATCATGGATTACCGACATTTCATTATATTCAATAGGAAGCAGAACTTTTACTTTCAAAGTTCTCTGTGATCTTGTTGTCTTATGATCCTTCCAGAGCAGGAACAGAAGTGGCTGCTTCACCAAAACCACCAGCTGTCATCAGACCAGGTGAAGATAAAAAAAAACATTGCAACTAAAAACATTTAACAAAGCACAAAACTAAGTTTCTAATATCACCTGATCAACACACACACACACAGCTCTTCTCTCACAAAACATGACAGCCTATAAACACAGTGGTCAAATATGCAGTAAAAGCTCAATGTGCTTCAAAGCTGCTTGGTTTAAGTGTATGACTTTGGTACAATTCACTGTCTATCAACTCCTCATTGTGACTGAATGTGTTGTGTGCATCCCTGTAGCATGAGTATCAAGTCTTCTGTGACTTACCAGTGAAGCTGTATTCATCACTACGGGCAGACACAGAGTTGGGTTCACTTTCTAAGCTGTTTTCACAGCTGGCAACCTTTTCTTGAACACCCACAGAGTAAACTCACCTTTACCTTTTACAGCATCACAACATTTCACATTAATGTCCAGCAGATTCTGATGCAGCTGTGTAACTTAAGTTATTCACAGAAATCCTATTCACAGTCGATGGATTTGAAAATGATCTTATTATCTTGAATCCTCTGATTCAAAGTAACAGATTTGTGTTCCATGAGTGATGTGAAAAACTGATTGGATACAAGAATCATAGACAGAATAATAAACTCTGTGTGTGTGTGTGTGTGTGTGTGTGTGTGTGTGTGTGTGTGTGTGTGTGTGTGTGTGTGTGTGTGTGTGTGTGTGTGTGTGTGCGCGTGTGCGCGTGTGCGCGTGTGTGCCAAGAGCATACCAAGAAACTACATCAAATGTCAAAATGATACTAGATTAGCTCTCTCACCTTGCACAGTGATGGAGGATTTGTCGCTCCATGCTGAATTGTAGCCTTGTTGTACAGCATAATAACACATCACATCAACTTCAGCAGGTAGACTTTTTTTTGCAATCAACAGCAGCTGAGTCCCAGGCTGTGTCTGCTTACAGGTGGAGTCAGGGAAAGGTGCAGGCGTCTCATCAATGTAGAAATAACAGCGTTCCACAGAAACAAGTGGAGGCTCACAGGACAGAGTAACGTGGTCTGTTACTGTGATGATGGTGGAGGACACTGCCAGATTAGGTGCATCTAGAGCTGCAGGTTTAGAGGTAAACATGTATTATAAACTGTACTTCAGATGAATGTGCCTAATGATCAGTTGTAAGCATTGCATTGTTGTGTAACTATACAATATAAACTGAGTGGTGGCATCTTAGTGCCTCATAGGCTTACATGCTGTACAAAAGAAGAGACCAACCTTGCACTGTGACTTCAGAATCTGTAGTTGGAAAAGTGTTAGAGGAAATAAAATACAGTAAATAAATCACACTGTCTAATTTTGTTGTGAAATACCAGGATGGATCACAAAAACGAAGTAAAAGCTTTTACTCACAGATGAAGATCAATAACAACAGCTGCTCTGCCATAAACATGAATACAGCCATCATCCAGAAATCATCTGCCGACTCTCTGACTGTGAGAACTTTGACACTTTGCAGTCACACTGGCTCAGACGCCGCTGACAAACCTCGCCGCCAGGAAACCCACAGCAGACATCAAATACATAATTGCACCAAAATAAATATGAGCAATATACAAATAAGTACTTAAACAAACGTGTTCTCTAATAGGAGGAGAAAGTCATTTGCTGTAGAAAGGTTTATTCACTTTAACACACCTTGGTCATGATATGGAAATGATTCTACTGTTGTCAATTGTTGTTTATTGTATTATTCCTCGAGATATGAGCAAATGGCACCGCTGAAAATGTGACAAACATTGCTAAACTTTCAAAGTACATTTAAAATATAACTGAGAGATAAGATTCATTGGGATCATGATATGACCAGTGAAATAAGATGATCACCAAAATGTGTTTTTATCCTTTGTGTTTTGAATTCATTTGTGTAACTTTGAACTATATTCATAACAGTCAGAGTGAAAAGTGACTCACAACCGCACAACGGTATTTTACACTCTATCATACAAACGTCCAATTAATAAAAAGTCATAATCATTCCAAAGAATACATATATGTACATGTTTCAGGGTACCAACACTTTTAGCCACGTCTCTATGAAACAGTTGCATACATTTGCATCAGGCTAAAAGCATCACAGTACAATGTAGTGAAGATGTGAATCTATTAATGAATGTTTGCTTTATTTTGCCCTTAACACCTTTGACCACAACGAGTCACTGAAACTGACAGAGACTGAAGTTTCAGAAGGACAGGAAGAAGCCTGAATCGTGCCATCCCTTCCACCCTGAGGTACAAACACTGACAGCACAGAGACAGCAGACTTACACTCTCGCCTTCTCCTTTAAAGTGTCAACTTGTATCAAAGACACAGATTAAGGATATATGATATGATAAACAAGTGTTTATCACAGAGGCTTCAAAACACACCCGGTTGTAATGAAACTATAAAGTCCTGGTCAGGATCGCATTCTTCTCACAAGCAAAGCCATGGATTCTCAGTTTGTAACTTGCAGTCGTTCATGACGCAGTGTGTAACTTCCATAACTCTATTACCTATTTGCATAAAAGACTAAAGATGCCTTGTTGGCTGTGATCAAACATGTTCACTGTAAAACCAGATAAAAGAGAGAAGGGTTTGTAACACTGCTAATGCCTTCTAGATGTTAATGTGGTGTAGATTAGAAATGAATTGATCATCCAAAAATGGACATCAGTGTGGACTAACTAACCAACAACCAAGATGCTTGTAAACACATAGAGCACATGGCTGATCAGCAAATCAATTTGCTCACATCATCTGCAACAGGCAGAGCTCTCAGAGGAAATCTTTGACCTTCACACTGAGACTCATATCCATTCATGCAGAAAACTAAAGTGAAATCCATTGAAGTGCTTGGCGACTTGGTGCAGAGCGTAGCAGACCATTCCACTGACAGTTCACCATGTTTTTCTTGAATGTATGTAGAAATGAGTAAAGGAAACATGTATGTTAACAGTTAAACCACAAAACAGGAGCACAGGTTGAAGTATAAAACAAGTCCTGCGTGTTAAGGACTGAGTGAGATCAGTTATCTTTTTGTTGTAAAGGAGGGAATGAAGGCAAGGGTCGATCCTGCAGAATGTCCAATGCACTTTTGTCATGTGTGAACTGTGATGGCCTTTTATTTAAAAGATTTAAAGTTTTTGTTAGCCACCTAAGTCATTCCGAAGTGAAGAATAATGCAGATGATGTAAAACAAAAAACAATGAAATGAAGCAGAAGTGGTTTTATTGTGACACTTCCTCCTGAAGACATTTCAGAGAAACTAAAGATGCATGTTGAAGAATATAAACAGTTTGTTGACAGAATGTTTCATAGACATAAAGAGCCATAACTTCCCAAGTTGACCCACTTACTCTTAATCACAAAGTTTGACAAAGCTGATGAATAAAAACAAAGAAGTATTTTCCTTCATTTAGCTCTTTGGGAGCGTGCGCGTGCGTGTGTGTGTGTGTGTGTGTGACTAACTGAAGGAAATTGTACAGAGGAGAAATAAATTAATAATTGTATATTACAGCAAAGTAAAATATGTCTGGTGAGAAATGCAAGCTGTGTGTTCAGTGAAGTTGCACAGTGCTGTACACATCATGTGTCTGGGCTGCTGCAGCTGGCTCCTCAGTGATGCTGCAGTACATGTGGTACGTGTCAGGCTAAAAAAAGAAGACGGAAACCAAAAATAAGAGGCAGCAAACTTTACACCACAACAAACCCACTGAATCGTGTTCCTGTGTATCACTTACATCCTCATATGCAGCTTCATGTCCTTTAAGTTCCACAGAACCTGCAGAGAAACGCAGTTTGCATAAAATAACAGAACTGTGGAGCTGAGACGTGCAACAGCAAATCAGCTCACCTTTAGGAAAGACATCTCCAGGTACAGAGGTGATCATGCTGTAAAGTTCAGTATTACCAGCTGATGATGTCTGGAGTGGAAACATAGAGGCATGAAGAGGAAGAATAAGACACAGATGTAATGATTAAATATGGACATAGTTGTGAATCCACCACAATGGCGCTGATCACTTAGAATCTAGATGATGTGAATGTTGCATCTAAAAGATAAATGTTTACCGCTCCTTCATGAATAAGAGCTCTTGTGTGCATAGAATCATCTGCAAAAGAAAGTGAAACATAAGTCAGTACTCTTTAAGATACAAACACACATGCAATAGACACAATGTAATCGTGAATAATATGTGTGTGTGTGTGCGTTGGCCCGTGCGTGCGTGTGCGTGTGTGTGTGTGTCTGTGTGTGTGTCTGTGTGTGTGTCTGTGTGTGTGCCTGTGTGTGTGTATTACCAGTGGCTAGGTATCAGTGCATTTGTGTAATGTGTGGTGGTTATTAGATAAAAAAAATCAAAAAAGCTCTGAAAATCTAAAAGTCTCAGAGGTTTGTATGTAACGTGATTGTTTTACATGTTTGCCATGAAATAAGAATCTTCAGTAATATGAGATTGTACTCTGACATAGAGAAACACATTGTTACAGCTTTCCTGAACACAAACACTTCTCACCGCGTCTCCTTTTGATGCACATGAGAGCCGATCCCAGCAAGATGATGCCAGCAAATACTCCGCATCCGGCCACAATAATCGCCCACTTCAATGTTTCCTTCTCTATTTTTGGAGCAGCACAGGTCAGTTCCACTTATCATGTCTTTGACACAAGAAAGAAGTTGCTTTCTACTGACTGTACCTCGACCACAGCATGGCAAGAGATATCAAAACAAAGAATTAAATTGCTTAATGCAGGGTCATGTGTATTTCCTCTGGCACTGTAAAGCAATGCACACAGCTCCAACTCATCACAGGGACAAAATTAGTTCAGGTGTTGACTTAAGAGTGGATTCTGTCTTTCCACTTAACACACTTTTGTACACCTATTCACAGACCAAGCTTGCAAAATTGTCAATCAAAAGCTTTCAAAACCAATAGCATGTTATTTTCAAACATGTGAAAAGTTGCTCACTTGAAGCTGGAGTCCCTGGAGCTGCAGCAGAGGAGTTAGATCTAGTTGTCGGCTGATGACGAGGCAGACCTAACGAATTCAACCATAATGGGACAAAAAACATTCAACACAATACAACAATGAGGGTTTTGATGCAGCAACAAAGATCTGGAGTTTACCTGGAGATGTGCTGGGGCTGATCTCAGTCTGGATTACTACGTCTGCATGAAGACACAAGAACAGTAAAGGATAGAATCATCATTTCGATGAAGAAATAAGGATCTATAGTTTACCTGGAGTTGTGTAGGTGCTGATCTCAGTCATGACAGCTGCATGAAGACAGAAAACAATAAAGGTTAGAAACGTCTTCTGAAAGACATGTTTGACTATTCATGCACTGTTATTATGTCACCTGGAGCTGGATTCTTAAGAGAGATGGAAGGAGAACTAGAACTAAGACTGTTATGTGGTTCAACAATCATGGTGAATAAACAAATCTTCATCAGACATTTCATTATATTCAATAGGAAGCAGAACTTTTACTTTCAAAGTTCTCTGTGATCTTGTTGTCTGATGATCCTTCCAAAGCAGGAACAGAAGTGGCTGCTTCACCAAAACCACCAGCTGTCATCAGACCAGGTGAAGACACAAAACTACATTTCAGGAATATTCAACAAAGCACAAAACACATCTTCTAATTTCATAATATCTCATCACCTGATCAAAACACACACACACACACACACACACACACACACACACACACACACACACACACACACACACACACACACAGTAATAAGGATCTTTAATTTACCTGGAGTTGTGTAGGTGCTGATCTCAGTCATGACAGCTGCATGAAGTCAGAAAACAAAAAAGGTTGGACACACACACAAACACACACACACACACACACACACACACACACACACACAGACACACACACACACACACACACACACACACACACACACTGTCTACCTGTGCTCATAGTGGGTGTTTGGATCGTCTGGAGCCTGCTTGACTCTTTTTCCCAGATACCTACAAGAAGATGGATTTGGTTTCTGGTGTGTTCAGATAAACAGGCATGTTTATGTTCAGCACATCACTGACATAAAGACTGCTCATACATGTCTGATCCTAACTTTTGAAGGAATCAAAATTCTGATTCTGATTCTGCCACATTACTCCAGCCTTCACTCCACATTCCACCATTCAGACGTCTTCACACTCTTTTTGTGCAGTCATCATAAAACATGGTCTCATGTCAGGTTTAAATGTGTAGATAAAGCCTCTTCCTGTAATGTTTGTGTGAGCTCTTCTCTCACAAAACATGACAGCCTATAAACACAGTGGTCAAATATGCAGTAAAAGCTCAATGTGCTTCAAAGCTGCTTGGTTTAAGTGTATGACTTTGGTACATTTCTCATAAATGAATATACTGTACCAGCTCAGACTCCAAATACGATGTTTGCCTTAAATAACACATCAGTCACAATTCACTGTCTATCAACTCCTCATTGTGACTGAATGTGTTGTGTGCATCCCTGTAGCATGAGTATCAAGTCTTCTGTGACTTACCAGTTAAGCTGCATTCATCACTACGGGCAGACACAGAGTTGGGTTCACTTTCTAAACTATAATCACAGCTGGCAACTTTTGGTTGAACAGAACGCAGATCTCTTAGCAAATCATCGATTTGGACATAGAATTGGCAGAACCACTTATTAGATGCTGAAACTTTGTCCCTGATGGTTTGTGTTCTGACTGGAGAACGTGCTTCTCCAACGTGGAAGTTACACACGGTGTGAGGTTTGGCAGATCCAGGAAGAGAGCAAATCATGACAACATGTTCACCCTCAAAGTGTTGACAGCTCATCTCTGGCTTTTCACCTACAACAGTAATTTGTGGAAACATATAAAACACACAGTAATTTAACTTTATTCACTCAAGTAACCTCATATGCAGATATGCAACATCCAGCAGATTCTAATGCAGCTGTGTTTCAGCTGAGGTTAGTGTGTGACATGAAACACAAAGACTGTGTTCAAAATGATCAACACCTACAGAGTAAACTCACCTTTACCTCCTTTTTCTGCACTCCCCTCATTTATGTGTGTGTGTCCAGGTTTTGCTGGTTGTGTGGAAGCTGAAATGACAGCAAATGATCAAATGAGAGCAGATCAGAATTTCTTGTTTTTCAGCATAACAACATTACACATTAATGTCCAGCAGATTCTGTTGAAGCTGTGTCACTTTAGGTATTCACAGAAATCCTAACCACAGTCAATGTATTTGAAAATGATCCTATTATCTTGAATCCACTGATTCAAAATAATAGATATATGTTCCATGAGTGAAAAATCGATTAGATACAAGAATCATAGACAGAATATTAAACTGGTTGTGTGTGTGTGTGTGTCTGTGTGTGTGTGTGTGTGTGTGTGTGTGTGTGTGTGTGTGTGTGTGCCAACAGCATACCAAGAAACTACAAGAAACTACAACAAATAACAAAATGATACTAGATCAGCTCTCTCACCTTCCACGGTGATGTAGGAGTTGTCACTCCATGGAGAAGTTACAGAACCTTGTTGTACAGCATAATAACAAGTCACAGTAACTCCAGCAGGTGAACTCTGCTGTGATCTCTGCAGCAGCTCAGTCCCTGTAAAACTCTGCTGACAAGACGCCTCACTCAATATGTATCTTGCCCCCGTAGTAGAGAAGTAACACTGAACGTCAGGAGCAGATGATGGAGTCTGACAGCTCAGCGTGACCGAGTCGCTCTCTGTGATGACTCGGGGACTTACTGTCAGTCCAGGAGCAGGAACGCCTGGGAATTTAAACATTTGTGTTTTAGAGAACAATGGTTTGAGTATGACGATAGATGGACTAATGAAACACTGAAGCAGAATATATGAATCTATTTATTCACTAAATGTCACTTGTGTATTCAAACCTCCACACTGAAGGCCACTGGGTTCACTGATGCAGGTGCTGTATGTCAGATACACTGGGGTAGCAGGTCACTTACTGTTTATGGTGATGGAGGATTTGTGACTGTGTGTTGATGGAGACCTTCTGTTGTCAGTGTAAAAACAGCTCACATCAACTTCAGCAGGTGGACTTTTTTTTGCGATAAACAGCAGCTGAGTCCCAGGCTGTGTCTGCTTACAGGAGGGGTCAGGGAAAGGTGCAGGCGTCTCATCAATGTTGAAATAACAGCGTTCCACAGAAACATATGAAGGAGGCTCACAGGACAGAGTAACGTGGTCTGTTACTGTGATGATGGTGGAGGACACTGCCAGATTAGGTGCATCTAGAGCTGCAGGTTTAGAGGTTAACATGTATTATATACTGTACTTCAGATGAATGTGCCTAATGATCAGTTGTAAGCATTGCATTGCTGTGTAACTATACAATATAAACTGAGTGGTGGCATCTTAGTGCCTCATAGGCTTACATGCTGTACAAAAGAAGAGACCAACCTTGCGCTGTGACTTCAGAATCTGTAGTTGGAAAAGTGTTAGAAGAAATAAAAAACAGTAAATCGCTCACACTGTCCAATTTTGATGTGAAATACCAGGATGGATCACAAAACTAAATAAAAGCTTTTACTCACAGATGAAGATCAATAACAACAGCTGCTCTGCCATAAACCTGAATACAGCCATCGTCCAGAAATCATCTGCCGACTCTCTGACTGTGAGAACTTTGACACTTTGCAGTCACACTGGCTTAGACGCCGCTGACAAACCTCGCCGCCAGGAAACCCACAGCAGGCATAGGAAGTGAAAAAGAAACACATGGTCCTCATGAATAATAATGACTAATGAGGTCATAAAATACTCGAATGCACCAAAACAGATCAGAGCAATAAACAATTAACTAATTAAACATATGTGTTATCTAATAGGAGGAGAAAGTCATTTGCTGAAGAAAGGTTTATTCACTTTTACACCTTGGTCATGATATGGAAATAATTCTATTTTTGTCTATTGTTGTTTATTGTATAATTCTGATATATATTCTGAGATATAAGCAAATGGCACCTCCGAAAATGTGACAAACATTGCCAAACATTTAAAGTACATTTGTAATATAACTGAGAGATTAGAATCGTTGTTATCATGACGACCAGTGAAAGTGGATGATCACCAAAATGTGTTTTTATCCTTTGTGTTTTGAATTCATTTATGTAACTTTGAACTTTATTCACAACAGTCAGAGTGAACAGTCACTTTGGGTTTAGCTCCGCCCCCAACATCCGGAGCAGGAAGTGAGGCCATGGCGGACCCCGCGGCCGTCCTCAGCTCCACTCACACACAGAAACAACAGGGAATGCCTTACGGCAGTATGGAGGACTGAGCACAACTGTATTAAACACGCTATCATACAAACGTCCAATTAATAAAAAGTCATAATCACCACAAAGAATAAATAAACGTATATTTTTAAACCCCCTTTTCTGTCTGTTGTCGGCTCACGTGTGCGCGCTCTGTGCTGCCACCTAGCGTCAGTGTCTAGGTCCGTCTGTGCCTTTAGGAGAGAGATGCTGAAGAAAAGTGTTGGATTTTTGTGCTATTACTTCCCAAATGTAATCGAGATTACCAGCAGACCCTGGAACTGTCTTCCTCCGTACTTCCCAGTTTTGGAACATGTGTTGCTGTCATTAATCTGTATTCTTAAAGGGAAGTTTTGAAAATATAACCACACTGTGTTATTTGTTGACATTTTGATGTTTGTCACAATGTTTTGTCTTCAGAAATACAGGACACATACTGCACATCAAAATGTTGATGTAAATGTCTTTGTTTGTTCATAAGTCTGAAGAAGAAGTTAGTGAAAAACATTAGTGGGAAATTGTGAGCGCAGAATGCTGGTGAGGCGCTGAGCAACAGAGTGGTGTGTGTGTGGTTAAACAAGAGCCCCACTGCAATATTGGTAATATATTTATTATTATTCATTTAATTATTGATGAGGATTTGCAGGTAATGGTCATTTGTGTTGGCAGTGTATACATAGGTTAAGCATAACTTCAATATGCTGAAGTAATAATAAACAAAGGAGAGCAAGTGAGCCTAAATTATAAAAGAAACACATTCTGCCTAAACAATGTGAAACAATTAACACCAGCATGTACAGAGAACAATTAAATGAAATATGAATACGAAAATGCATGAGATAAAATAGAAAAAACAATTAAGAACTGAATATATATATATGAAGATGGAACTGGGAGCATTGAAACGTCATCATGATGTGAACAGCATCATCAATATAATCATCTCGTCCATCATTCATGTTTCCTCTACTTCAAACAGCCAAAGCATCAAGTCTTTTTCTCGGGGCAAATACATTTTTAAAAGAGATTCACCTCATAAGTGTATTACAGTAAGTAAAATGCAACATAAGCATTATCTTTCACACTGATTTCAGGCTGCTGCTTTGATCCTCGTGTGCTCGTGGTTTGTGTCAGACTACGAGAAGACAGAGAGCAAATATTACAGGCAATAAAGTCTACAACCCAACACACAGACTAAATCCTGTCTCATGTGTGTCACGTATACATCCATACAGAAGTTATCAACCATGTTTGATGTTTTATTGCACACCTGACATGAGACCATGTTTTATGATGACTGCACAAAAAGAGTGTGAAGACGTCTGAATGGTGGAATGTGGAGTGAAGGCTGGAGTCATGTGGCAGAATCTGGAGATCAGAATTTTGATTCTAAGCCACACGGCTCAAAAGTTAGACATGTATGAGCAGGGGCATACACAGCTTTGAGGCTTGCGAATTTGTGAGGCCTATAATCACATTTTTGAAGCCTGTCCTCACATTGCTGACTGATAAGCCATGCGGTCCTTTGTTCACAAAACAAGAAGACAACCTAGTGTTGTAGTGGATCAACCCCCTTATCACATCTTGTGTCAGACTACGAGAAGACAGAGAGCAAATATTACAGGCAATAAAGTCTACAACCCAACACACAGACTAAATCCTGTCTCATGTGTGTCACGTATACATCCATACAGAAGTTATCAACCATGTTTGATGTTTTATTGCACAGTGAGCTGAGTTGTTCATATGAGAGATGTTTATGCGTAATCTATGAAATACTAAATACAAGAAGGGAGGCGTCAGTGAAAAGCAGCTCACCAATTGGAAAGTAGACGACAGGTTCAAAGATCACCACACTGCAAATGTCATCGCAACCTGCTGGTAAATCCTTTGACAAGATAGAGGTGAAAGGAAAAGGAGAGAGAGACAGAGAGAGAGAGAGAGAGAGAGAGAGAGAGAGAGAGAGAGAGAGAGAGAGAGAGAGAGAGAGAGAGAGAGAGAGAGAGAGAGAGAGAGAGAGAGATTCACTTCATCCAAGACAAAGTCATTATAATCAAACCAAAATGGAAACTGTGTTGATGGGAAGTTTGACTTTAATAATCAGCTCTGATATGGTTTGTAGCAAACATGTTTGATTATTGTCGGTGACTTGAATGTGAACATTATTGTATTGTGTTGCATTATTGTATTACCGCTCCTCCATGATCATAATAATCTACAACAGAAGGAGAAAATTACTTAGTACACTACATGAACATGACTGTATGAATAACACTGTGATGTTGTGTGACGTGTGTATTACCAGTGATGTCGGCTTTCCATCTACAGAAATACAAAGGGGGTCAAGATTGTCACAAAGAGTGAATCTTCGTTAAACAACAACTAATCAGAATACAGTGAAGGTAAATACTAGCTGATATCCTGAGTAATCCAGGAAAGTGCAGGAGATCTTTTTCTCAACACATTCCCTAGTGCCCTCGAGCAAGGCACTTTATCCCTCGATCCATATAACATCATAATTAGCACATAATTCTTAATCCTGCCTGACTGGCAAAAGTGAACATATGTGACTATGAATGTGACTTAGTGCATTAATGTGAAAGAGTTTGCGTGAGAGTTTTTCAAGACTTCTTACCTCATGGTCTGTTTTTCTGAAAAATTAAAAAAATCAGTTGTCAGCACAACGAGGAAGAACAGCATTGCTTTGGTGAGTATAGTTTTATATGTTGCTATACAATAATCTATGAATGGTCCCTATGTGTTTTAGTGAAGCTTTAGTGAACACAGTTCTTACCCGTCCTTATTTGGTGATAGATCAGAGCTGATCCCAGCAAGCTGATGCTCACAGTCATGAGACAAACGGCGGTGAATGCCACCAGCCTCCATGTCTGATTCTCTGTTGAGCAACAGCACAGATCAGTTTCACTTCTATAGACGATAACAGTAAAGAGAGAGGTGATATTTTCACACTGTGCCTCTGCCACCACATTACCAACACATATGAAAACTGGCATAGAGGTCATGAATTTTTAAACCTGAGATACTGTTGAAGTTGGTTAAGGCCGTATTAATGCACACTGCTCCTACAGAAACTAATGGTTCCTAGTTTACTAATGTGGTAAAGAAGTCATCAAAATTGGCAAGATAAATATGATCATAATATTTGAACTTAAACTAGTTTCCACTTTCCAGTTTTTTATACTGTTTCACATTGTGCACTGTTTGCACTCTTGTACACCCAATCACAGACAAAGCTTAAAAAAGTGCTGACCAAAAGCTCTCAAAATCCAAAGCATATTGATTCAAATCACACACAGTATGTTACCTGAAGCTGGATTACATGGAGTTACAGCAAAGGAGTAAGAACTAGTCGTCAGCTGATGACCATGGAGACCTAATAGTTAATATACAAAGTCATCTTAACCATTCAAAACAATATAATCATCATTGTAATGCAGTAATGAGGACAAGTCAGAAAACAATAAAGGTTGGAAACATCTTCTGAAACATGTTTGACTCTTCAAAAACTTAATTCGACATTTCATTATATTCAATAGGCAGCAAAACTTTTACTTTCAAAGTTCTCATTGATCTTGTTGTGTGATGATCCTTCCAAAGCCGGAACAGAAGGGTCTGCTTCAGCAAAACACAAAACCTTCCACAAAATCTTCTAATTTCTTAATATCTTATCACCTGATCCACACACACACACACACACACACACACACACACACACACACACACACACACACACACACACACACACACACAGTAATAAGGATCTATAGTTTACCTGGAGTTGTGTAGGTGCTGATCTCAGTCATGACAGCTGCATGAAGACAGAAAACAATAAAGGTTGGAAACATCTTCTGGAAAACACATTTGACTCTTCAAACACTGTGTAATTATGTGGATTCTTAAGAGAGATGGAAGGAGAACTAGAACTAGAACTGTTATGTGGTTCAACAATCATGGTGAATAAAGAAATCTTCATCAGACATTTCATTATATTCAATAGGAAGCTAAACTTTTACTTTCAAAGTTCTCTGTGATCTTGTTGTCTGATGATCCTTCCAAAGCAGGAACAGAAGTGGCTGCTTCACCAAAACCACCAGCTGTCATCAGACCAGGGGAAGAAACAAAACTACATTTCAGGAATATTCAACAAGGCACAAAACAAATTTTCTAATATCACCTGATCAACACACACATACACACACACACACACACACATACACACGTGCATGCACGCAGGCATACACACTCGCACGCACACACAAACGCATAGCACACACACACGCACACACACGGCTTACCTGTGCTCATAGTGGGTGTTTGGATCGTCTGGAGCCTGCTGGACTCTTTTTCCCAGATACCTACAAGAAGATGGATTTGGTTTCTGGTGTGTTCAGATAAACAGGCATGTTTATGTTCAGCACATCACTGACATAAAGACTGCTCATACATGTCTAACTTTTGAGCCGTGTGGCTTAGAATCAAAATTCTGATCTCCAGATTCTGCCACATGACTCCAGCCTTCACTCCACATTCCACCATTCAGACGTCTTCACACTCTTTTTGTGCAGTCATCATAAAACATGGTCTCATGTCAGGTTTAAATGTGTAGATAAAGCCTCTTCCTGTAATGTTTGTGTGAGCTCTTCTCTCACAAAACATGACAGCCTATAAACACAGTGGTCAAATATGCAGTAAAAGCTCAATGTGCTTCAAAGCTGCTTGGTTTAAGTGTATGACTTTGGTACATTTCTCATAAATGAATATACTGGACCAGCTCAGACTCCAAATACGATGTTTGCCTTAAATAACACATCAGTCACAAATCACTGTCTATCAACTCCTCATTGTGACTGAATGTGTTGTGTGCATCCCTGTAGCATGAGTATCAAGTCTTCTGTGACTTACCAGTTAAGCTGCATTCCTCACTACGGGCAGACACAGAGTTGGGTTCACTTTCTAAACTGTAATCACAGCTGGCAACCTTTTTTTGAACAGAACGCAGATCTCTGAGCAAATCAGCGATTTGGACATAGAATTGGCAGAACCACTTATTAGATGCTGAAACTTTGTCCCTGATGGTTTGTGTTCCGACTGGAGAACGTGCTTCTCCAACGTAGAAGTTACACACGGTGTGAGGTTTGGCAGATCCAGGAAGAGAGCAAGTCATGACAACATGTTCAGCATCATGATGACAGGTCATCTCTGGCTTTTCACCTACAACAGTAATTTGTGGAAACATATAAAACACACAGTAATGTAACTTTATTCACTCAAGTAACCTCATATGCAGATATGCAACATCCAGCAGATTCTAATGCAGCTGTGTTTCAGCTGAGGTTAGTGTGTGACATGAAACACAAAGACTGTGTGTTCAAAATGATCAACACCCACAGAGTAAACTCACCTTTACCTCCTTTTTCTGCACTCCCCTCATTTATGTGTGTGTGTCCAGGTTTTGCTGGTTGTGTGGAAGCTGAAATGACAGCAAATGATCAAATGATAACGGATCAGAATCTCTCAAGTTACAGTGTCTTGTTTAACAGCAACGCAACATTTCACATTAATGTCCAGCAGATTCTGATGCAGCTGTGTAACTTCAGATTTCACCGAAATCCCAACAACAGCCAATGTATTTGAAAATGATCTTATTATCTTGAATCCTAGATACAAAGTAACAGATTTGTGTTACATGTGTGATGTGAAAAACGAATTAGATACAAGAATCATAGACAGAATAATAAACTGTGTGTTTGTGTGTGTGTGTGTGTGTGTGTGTGTGTGTGTGTGTGTGTGTGTGTGTGTGTGTGTGTGTGTGTGTGTGTGTGTGTATGCGTGTGCGCAAGCGCGTGTGCGCAAGCGCGTGTGCGCGTGTGTGTGCGAGCATGTGTGCGTGTGCGTGTGTGCGTGTGTGCCAAGAGCATACCAAGAAACTACATCAAATGTCAAAATGATACTAGATCAGCTCTCTCACCTTGCACAGTGATGGAGGATTTGTCGCTCCATGGTGAGTTGTTGTAGCCTTGTTGTACAGTGTAATAACACATCACATCAACTTCAGCAGGTAGACTTTTTTTTGCGATCAACAGCAGCTGAGTCCCAGGCTGTGTCTGCTTACAGGAGGAGTCAGGGAAAGGTGCAGGCGTCTCATCAATGTAGAAATAACAGCGATCCACAGAAACATATGAAGGAGGCTCACAGGTCAGAGTAACGTGGTCTGTTACTGTGATGATGGTGGAGGACACTGCCAGATTAGGTGCATCTAGAGCTGCAGGTTTAGAGGTAAACATGTATTATATACTGTACTTCAGATGTATGTGCCTAAAGATCAGTTGTAAGCATTGCATTGCTGTGTAACTATACAATATAAACTGAGTGGTGGCATCTTAGTGCCTCATAGGCTTACGTGCTGTACAAAAGAAGAGACCAACCTTGCACTGTGACTTCAGAATCTTTAGTTGGAAAAGTGTTAGAAGAATGAAAACAATAAATGAATCGCTCACACTGTCCAATTTTGATGTGAAATACCAGGATGGATCACAAAAACGAAATAAAAGCTTTTACTCACAGATGAAGATCAATAACAACAGCTGCTCTGCCATAAACCTGAATACAGCCATCGTCCAGAAATCATCTGCCGACTCTCTGACTGTGAGAACTTTGACACTTTGCAGTCACACTGGCTCAGACGCCGCCGCAGCCAGGAAATCCACAGCGGACATAGGAAGTGAAAAAGTAACACATGGTCCTCATGAATAATAATGACTAATGAGGTCATAAAATACTCGAATGCACCAAAACAGATCAGAGGAATAAACAAATAACTAATGAAACATATGTGTTATCTAATAGGAGGAGAAATCTGCTGGTCATCTGCTGTGGAAAGAAATGTTTACACACCTTGGTCATGATATGGAAATGATTCTATTGTTGTCTATTGTATAATTCTATGAGATATAAGCAAATGGCACCGCCGAAAATGTGCCAATCCCTGCTGAACATTCAAAGTACATTTATGATATAACTGAGAGATAAGAATCATTGGGATCATGATGTAACAAGTGAAAGAAGATGATCACCAAATTGGGTTTTTATCCTTTGTGTTTTGAATTAAAAAAAAAATTTAAAAAGTCATAATCATTCCAAAGAATACATATACGTACATGTTTCAGGGTACCAACACTTTTAGCCACGTCTCTATGAAACAGTTGCATACATTTGCATCAGGCTGAAAGCATCACAGTACAATGTAGTGAAGATGTGAATCTATTAATGAATGTTTGCTTTATTTTGCCCTTAACACCTTTGAACACAATGAGTCACTGAAATGTCACAGACTGAAGTTTCAGAAGGACAGGAAGAAGCCTGAATCGTGCCATCCCTTCACCCTGAGGTACAAACACTGACAGCACAGAGACAGCAAGTCTTGGTTAGGATCACATTCTCTTCACTAGCAAACCCATGGATTCTCAGTTTGTAACTTGCAGCCGTGCATGAGGCAGTGTGTAACTTCCATAACTCCATTACGTGTTTGCATAAAAGACTAAAGAAGCCTTGTTGGCTGTGATCAAACATGTTCACTGTACAACCAGATAAAAGAAAGAAGGTAATGCTGCTAATGCCTTCTAGATGTTAATGTAGCGTGGATTAGAAATAAATTATGTTTTCTGCAGGAAAATGTCATGGAGTGTGGATCGGCATCGCGCCTCTCCAGTCGTCTTGCAGCAGCTCTGCTCCCTCTGATAGCAGCTTTCATCAGCAGGTGACCAGAGCCTCCACACGCCAGCGATCATCCAAAAATGGACATCAGTGTGGACTAACTAACTAACAACCAAGATGCTTGTAAACACATAGAGCACATGGCTGATCAGAAAATCAATTTGCTCACATCATCTGCAACAGGCAGAGCTCTCAGAGGAAATCTTTGACCTTCACACTGAGACTCATATCCATTCATGCAGAAAACTAAAGTGAAATCCATTGAAGTGCTTGGCGACTTGGTGCAGAGCGTAGCAGACCATTCCACTGACAGTTCACCATGTTTTTCTTGAATGTATGTAGAAATGAGTAAAGGAAACATGTATGTTAACAGTTAAACCACAAAACAGGAGCACAGGTTGAAGTATAAAACAAGTCCTGCGTGTTAAGGACTGAGTGAGATCAGTTATCTTTTTGTTGTAAAGGAGGGAATGAAGGCAAGGGTCGATCCTGCAGAATGTCCAATGCACTTTTGTCATGTGTGAAAAGAAGATACTGTATAGCAGTACATGGATGAAAACAAGTGGCAGGACTGTGATAGCCTTTTATTTAAAAGATTTAAAGTTTTTGTTAGCCACCTAAGTCATTCCGAAGTGAAGAATAATGCAGATGATGTAAAACAAAAAACAATGAAATGAAGCAGAAGTGGTTTTATTGTGACACTTCCTCCTGAAGACATTTGAGAGAAACTAAAGATGCATGTTGAAGAATATAAACAGTTTGTTGACAGAATGTTTCATAGACATAAAGAGCCATAACTTCCCAAGTTGACCCACTTACTCTTAATCACAAAGTTTGACAAAGCTGATGAATAAAAACAAAGAAGTATTTTCCTTCATTTAGCTCTTTGGGAGCATGCGCGCGTGTGTGTGTGTGTGTGTGTGTGTGACTAACTGAAGGAAATTGTACAGAGGACAAATACATTAATAATTGTATATTACAGCAAAGTAAAATATGTCTGGTGAGAAATGCAAGCTGTGTGTTCAGTGAAGTTGCACAGTGCTGTACACATCATGTGTCTGGGCTGCTGCAGCTGGCTCCTCAGTGATGCTGCAGTACATGTGGTACGTGTCAGGCTAAAAAAAGAAGACGGAAACCAAAAATAAGAGGCAGCAAACTTTACACCACAACAAACCCACTGAATCGTGTTCTTGTGTTACACTTACATCCTCATATGCAGCTTCATGTCCTTTAAGTTCCACAGAACCTGCAGAGAAACGCAGTTTGCATAAAATAACAGAACTGTGGAGCTGAGACGTGCAACAGCAAATCAGCTCACCTTTAGGAAAGACATCTCCAGGTACAGAGCTGATCATGCTGTTAAGTTCAGTATTACCAGCTGATGATGTCTGGAGTGGAAACATAGAGGCATGAAGAGGAAGAATAAGACACAGATGTTATGATTAAATATCGACATAGTTGTGAATCCACCACAAACGCACTAGATGATGTGAATGTTGCATCTAAAAGATAAATGTTACCACTCCTCCATGAATAAGAGCTCTTGTGTGCAAAGAATCACCTGCAAAAGAAAGTGAAACATAAGTCAGTACTCTTTAAGATACAAACATACAGGCGTGTGTGTGTGTTTGTATTACCAGTGGATAGGTATTAGTACATTTGCGTAATGTGTGGTGGTTATTAGATGAAGTGGTAGTTTTTGGTTTCTGTTTTAGGTTGTGACCTGCCCTCGGCTGAAAACAAAGGGAAGCTGCTTAAGTTGGCTTAAATTAGCTCTGAGGGTCTGAAAGTCTGAGGGTTTTGTATGTAACGTGATTGTTAAGTATGGTTTTACATGTTTGCCATGAAATAAGAATCTTCAGTAATATGAGATTGTACTCTGACATGGAGAAACACATTGTTACAGCTTTACTGAACACAAACACTTCTCACCGCGTCTCCTTTTGATGCACATGAGAGCCGATCCCAGCAAGATGATGCCAGCAAATACTCCGCATCTGGCCACAATAACCGCCCACTTCAATGTCTCCTTCTCTGTTCTCTGAGCAGCACAGGTCAGTTCCACTTTTCACGTCATTGATGCAAGTGTAGGGGCATACACAGTTTTGAGGCTTGCAAATATGTGAGGCCTATAATCACATTTTTGAAGCCTGTCCACACATTGCTGACTGATAAGCCATGCGGTCCTTTGTTCACAAAACAAGAAGACAACCTAGTGTTGTAGTGGATCAACCCCCTTTTCACATCTTGATGTGAAGATGTCATAGACTCAGCTGCCGCGACATTGGTCAAAAGGTTAACCCTTGCTTATAAGGTCATTTGCGGGGCTGCCCACAAGCTAATTCTCTCCAGCACAAACACACAACCTCCAAGGCCTGCACCTCTGTTTGCTTTCAAAGATTGTCTGACCGTGACTCATCTTGTGGACCAAGCAGCGATTCACTTCGCCCTTTTCCTCCCACACCACAAAGGTAACTTTCCAACTTCTTCAAGCCCAGAACTGAGGAATTGGTGCAAAGCTCACCACAACGAGAATCACAAAACGGACGTGATACTATTATGTAAGGCTTTGATGTTTGGGCAGTTTAAGATTTAAAGTCAGATTTAGATCTAAGTAGATAAATACACTGTATGGAATAATGTTTTCACTATGTTGATTATTTCTGGTTTTCTGTTTTTTAAGTTTCTAACCGTGCTTTCAGCAAAAAACCTGCATGCTGCATGCTTTCTTTCTCTCTCTCTCTCTCTCTCTCTCTCTCTCTCTCTCTCTCTCTCTTTCTCTCTCTCTCTCCCTCTCTCTCACACACACACACACACACACACACACTCAAGCTTTACTTTACCTGTTTTGATATCCCTTATTACCTAAAGTTCTTGCTATTGTTTATGTTTTCCGGTTTGTTATATTGATAGTAATGACTCTTAGTTATTGTTGTTAGTTCATAAATCCTTTCATTTTAGTGTCTGAAGTTGTTTGCTCTGAATGTCTATATGATCTTAGCCTCCACACACGCCAAGAATCACCCTTCCAGATTGATTTTGAGCGCAAAACGAATTCCCATTTAATTAATTAATTAATTAATTAATTAGATAATTTTAATTGATAATTAAGATTTATGGTGAATCTTAAAAGCTTAGGTAAATAATCTGCTATCCGTTTTCGCTTTTAAACAAGGGGTGGTTCCCTGAGGACTTCAATTGGTTTAGTTACTATTTTCATTTTAATTTATTTTATTTTGATAGCAATATTTGATAAAGTACTTTTACCAACACAAGAAAGAAGTTGCTTTCTACTGACTGTACCTCGACCACAGCATGGCAAGAGATATCAAAACAAAGAATTAAATTGCTTAATGCAGGGTAATGTGTATTTCCTTTGGCACTTTAAATGATAATAATAAAACTATGACTGTTATGTGGTTCAATAATCATGGATTACAGACATTTCATTATATTCAATAGGAAGCAGAACTTTTACTTTCAAAGTTCCCTGTGATCTTGTTGTCTTATGATCCTTCCAGAGCAGGAACAGAAGTGGCTGCTTCACCAAAACCACCAGCTGTCATCAGACCAGGTGGAGATAAAAAAAAAAACCATTGCAACTAAAAACATTTAACAAAGCACAAAACAAAGTTTCTAATATCACCTGATCAACACACACACACACAGCTCTTCTCTCACAAAACATGACAGCCTATAAACACAGTGGTCAAATATGCAGTAAAAGCTCAATGTGCTTCAAAGCTGCTTGGTTTAAGTGTATTATTTATAAATGTAGCATGAGTATCAAGTCTTCTGTGACTTACCAGTGAAGCTGTATTCATCACTACGGGCAGACACAGAGTTGGGTTCACTTTCTAAGCTGTATTCACAGCTGGCAACCTTTTCTTGAACACCCACAGAGTAAACTCACCTTTACCTTTTCCAGCATCACAACATTTCACATTAATGTCCAGCAGATTCTGATGCAGCTGTGTAACTTAAGTTATTCACAGAAATCCTATTCACAGTCGATGGATTTGAAAATGATCTTATTATCTTGAATCCTCTGATTCAAAGTAACAGATTTGTGTTCCATGAGTGTTGTGAAAAACTGATTGGATACAAGAATCATAGACAGAATAATAAACTCTGTGTGTGTGTGTGTGTGTGTGTGTGTGTGTGTGTGTGTGTGTGTGTGTGTGTGTGTGTGTGTGTGTGTGTGTGTGCGCGCGTGTGCGCGTGTGCGCGTGTGTGCCAAGAGCATACCAAGAAACTACATCAAATGTCAAAATGATACTAGATTAGCTCTCTCACCTTGCACAGTGATGGAGGATTTGTCGCTCCATGGTGAATTGATGTAGCCTTGTTGTACAGCATAATAACACATCACATCAACTTCAGCAGGTAGACTTTTTTTTGCAATCAACAGCAGCTGAGTCCCAGGCTGTGTCTGCTTACAGGTGGAGTCAGGGAAAGGTGCAGGCGTCCCATCAATCTAGAAATAACAGCGATCCACAGAAACATATGAAGGAGGCTCACAGGTCAGAGTAACGTGGTCTGTTACTGTGATGATGGTGGAGGACACTGCCAGATTAGGTGCATCTAGAGCTGCAGGTTTAGAGGTAAACATGTATTATATACTGTACTTCAGATGTATGTGCCTAATGATAGATTGTAAGCATTGCATTGCTGTGTAACTATACAATATAAACTGAGTGGTGGCATCTTAGTGCCTCATAGGCTTACATGCTGTACAAAAGAAGAGACCAACCTTGCACCGTGACTTCAGAATCTGTAGTTGGAAAAGTGTTAGAGGAAATAAAAACAATAAATAAATCGCTCACACTGTCTAATGTTATTGTGAAATAAATGAGTATACTGTAACAAACACATTGATAACAGCACAGTGGCGGAGATAAATGATCAATTAGATACATTTTGCTCAAATCAGCCACCAGGATGGATCACAAAACTAAATAAAAGCTTTTACTCACAGATGAAGATCAATAACAACAGCTTCTCTGCCATAAACCTGAATACAGCCATCGTCCAGAAATCATCTGCCGACTCTCTGACTGTGAGAACTTTGACACTTTGCAGTCACACTGGCTCAGACGCCGCTGACAAACCTCACCGCCAGGAAACCCACAGCAGACATAGGAAGTGAGAAAGTAACACATGGTCCTCATGAATCATAATGACTAATGAGGTCATAAAATACTCGAATGCACCAAAACAGATCAGAGCAATAAACAATTAACTAATTAAACATATGTGTTATCTAATAGGAGGAGAAAGTCATTTGCTGTAGAAAGGTTTATTCACTTTTACACACCTTGTTCATGATATGGGAATGATTCTACTGTTGTCTATTGTTGTTTATTGTATAATTCTGATATATATTCTGAGATATAAGCAAATGGCACCTCCGAAAATCTGACAAACATTGCCAAACATTTAAAGTACATTTGTAATATAACTGAGAGATTAGAATCGTTGTTATCATGACGACCAGTGAAAGTGGATGATCACCAAATTGTGTTTTTATCCTTTGTGTTTTGAAGTCATTTTTGTAACTTTGAACTTTATTCACAACAGTCAGAGTGAACTGTGACTTTGGGTTTAGCTCCGCCCCCAACATCCGGAGCAGGAAGTGAGGCCATGGCGGACCCCGCGGCCGTGCTCAGCTCCACTCACACACAGAAACAACAGGGAAACCCTTACGGCAGTATGGAGGACTGAGCACAACTGTATTAAACACGCTATCATACAAACGTCCAATTAATAAAAAGTCATAATCACCACAAAGAACACATAAACGTATATGTTTAAACCCCCTTTTCTGTCTTTTGTCAGCTCATGTGTGCGCGCTCTGTGCTGCCACCTTGCGTCAGTGTCTAGGTCCGTCTGTGCCTTTAGGAGAGAGATGCTGAAGAAAAGTGTTTGATTTTTGTGCTATTGCTTCCCAAATGTAATCGAGATTACCATCAGACACTCAAACTGTCTTCCTCCGTACTTCCCAGTTTTGGAAATAATTATTGCTGAGGATTTGCAGGTAATGGTCATTTGTGTGGACAGTGTATACATAGGTTAAGCATAACTTCAATATGCTGAAGTAATAATAAACAAAGGAGAGCAAGTGAGCCTAAATTATAAAAGAAACACATTCTGCCTAAACAATGTGAAACAATTAACACCAGCATGTACAGAGAACAATTAAATGAAATATGAATATGAAAATGCATGAGATAAAATAGAAAAAACAATTAAGAATATATATATATATATATATATGAAGATGGAACTGGGAGCATTGAAACGTCATCATGATGTGAACAGCATCATCAATATAATCATCTCGTCCATCATTCATGTTTCCTCTACTTCAAACAGCCAAAGCAGCAAGTCTTTTTCTCGGGGCAAATACATTTTTAAAAGAGATTCACCTCATAAGTGTATTACAGTAAGTAAAATGCAACATAAGCATTATCTTTCACACTGATTTCAGGCTGCTGCTTTGATCCTCGTGTGCTCGTGGTTTGTGTCAGACTACAAGAAGACAGAGAGCAAATATTACAGGCAATAAACTCTACAACCCAACACACAGACTAAATCCTGTCTCATGTGTGTCACGTATACATCCATACAGAAGTTATCAACCAGGTTTGATGTTTTATTGCTGAAATGTTCATGAGAGATGTTTCTACATAATCTATGAAATACTAAGTACAAGAAGGGAGGCGTCAGTGAAAAGCAGCTCACCAATTGGAAAGTCGACGACAGGTTCAAAGATCACCACACTGCAAATGTCATCGCCACCTGCTGGTAAATCCTTTGACAAGATAGAGGTGAAAGGAAGAGAGAGAGAGAGAGAGAGAGAGAGAGAGAGAGAGAGAGAGAGAGAGAGAGAGAGAGAGAGAGAGAGAGAGAGAGAGAGATTCACTTCATCCAAGACAAAGTCATTATAATCAAACCAAAATGGAAACTGTGTTGATGGGAAGTTGGACTTTAATAATCAGCTCTGATATGGTTTGTAGAAAAAAATGTTTGATTATTGTCGGTGACTTGAATGTGAACATTATTGTATTGTGTTGCATTTTTGTATTACCGCTCCTCCATGATCATAATAATCTACAACAGAAGGAGAAAATTACTTAGTACACTACATGAACCTGACTTTATGAATAACACTGTGATGTTGTGTGACGTGTGTATTACCAGTGATGTCGGCTTTCCATCTACAGAAATACAAAGGGGGTCAAGATTGTCACAAACAGTGAATCTTCGTTAAACAACAACTAATCAGAATACAGTGAAGGTAAATACTAGCTGATATCCTGAGTAATCCAGGAAAGTGCAGGAGATCTTTTTCTCATCACATTCCCTAGTGCCCTCGAGCAAGGCACTTTATCCCTCGATCCATATAACGTCATAATTAGCACATAATTCTTAATCCTGCCTAACTGGCAAAAGTGAACATATGTGACTATGAATGTGACTTAGTGCATTAATGTGAAAGAGTTAGCGTGAGAGTTTTTCAAGACTTCTTACCTCTTGGTCTATTTTTCTGAAAAATTAAAAAAATCAGTTGTCAGCACAACGAGGAAGAACAGCATTGCTTTGGTGAGTATAGTTTTATATTTTGCTATACAATAATCTATGAATGGTCCCTATGTGTTTTAGTGAAGCTTTAGTGAACACAGTTCTTACCCGTCCTTATTTGGTGATAGATCAGAGCTGATCCCAGCAAGCTGATGCTCACAGTCATGAGACAAACGGCGGTGAATGCCACCAGCCTCCATGTCTGATTCTCTGTTGAGCAACAGCACAGATCAGTTTCACTTCTCTAGACGATAACAGTAAAGAGAGAGGTGATATTTTCACACTGTGCCTCTGCCACCACATTACCAACACATATGAAAACTGGCATAGAGGTCATGAATTTTTAAACCTGAGATACTGTTGAAGTTGGTTAAGGCCGTATTAATGCACACTGCTCCTACAGAAACTAATGTTTCCTAGTTTACTAATGTGGTAAAGAAGTCATCAAAATTGGCAAGATAAATAAATATGATCATAATATTTGAACTTTGACCAGCTTCCACTTTTTTTTATACTTTTTCACATTTTGCACTCTTGTACACCCAATCACAGACAAAGCTTCAAAGTGTTAAACAAAAGCTTTCAAGCTGGATTAAATGGAGTTACAGCAAAGGAGTAAGAACTAGTCTTTAGCTGATGACCATGGAGACATAATAGTTAATATACAAAGTCATTTTAACCATTCAAAACAATATAATCATCATTGTAATGCAGTAATAAGGAGAAGGTCAGAAAACAATCAAGGTTGGAAACATCTTCTGAAAAACATGTTTGACTCTTCAAAAACTTAATTTGACATTTCATTATATTCAATAGGAAGTGAAACTTTTACTTTCAAAGTTCTCTGTGATCTTGTTGTGTGATGATCCTTCCAAAGCAGGAACAGAAGTGGCTGCTTCACCAAAACCACCAGCTGTCATCAGACCAGGGGAAGAAACAAAACTACATTTCAAAAATATTCAACAAAGCACAACACCTTCCACAAAATCTTCTTATTTCTTAATATCTTATCACCTGATCAAAAGACACACGCGCACACACACACACACACACACACACACACACACACACACACACACACACACACACACACACGCACACGCACACGCACACGCACACACACACACACACACACACACACACACACACACGCACACACACGCACACACACACACACACACAGTAATAAGGATCTATAGTTTACCTGGAGTTGTGTAGGTGCTGATCTCAGTCATGACAGCTGCATGAAGACAGAAAACAATAAAGGTTGGAAACATCTTCTGAAAAACACGTTTGACTCTTCAAACACTGTTATTATGTCACCTGGAGCTGGATTCTTAAGAGAGATGGAAGGAGAACTAAAACTACGACTGTTATGTGGTTCAACAATCATGGTGAATAAACAACTCTTCATCAGACATTTCATTATATTCAGTAGGAAGCAAAACACACACATCGATTTGGTTTCTGGTGTGTTCAGATAAACAGACATGTTTATGTTCAGCACATCACTGCATTGAGGCAGCAATCTCATAAAAGAAGAAACATCAGAGCCTCTATTCAAACCTGCAACATCAGCAGAGATGTGGCTCATTGATTGGGTCAGGAACTTCGATTTCAATTTGATCAACACCCACTGAGTAAACTCACTGTTTCCTCGCTTTTCTGGACTCCCCTCATTTATGTGTGCGTGTCCTGGTTTTGCTGGTTTTGTGGATAATGAAATGACAACAAATGATAAAATGATAATGGATCAGAATCTCTCACCTTGCACAGTGATGGCTGATCACTGGAGGAGGAATTAGGACTGAACTAAACTGAGATTAACCCTAAAGGAAATGGGACTTATCAATAGATGTCACTTTTCTCATAAATTACTGCATCTCCCTCATATGTGTGTCTCCAGTATGTGCCGCTACTGCAGACACTGTAACTAACAAACTACAACAAATGACAAAATGATACTAGATCAGCTCTCTCACCTTGCAGGGTGATGGAGGAGATGTCTCTCCATGGAGAAGTTACAGAGCCTTGTTGTACAGTATAATAACACTTCATATCAACTACAGCAGGTGAACTCTGCTGTGATCTCTGCAGCAGCTCAGTCCTTGTAAAACTCTGCTGACAAGACGGTGCTCTCCATATGTGTCCCGTCCTCGCTGTGTAGAGATAACACTGAACGTTAGGAGCAGATGATGGAGTCTCACAGCTCAACGTGACCGAGTCGCTCTCTGTGATGACTCTGGGACTTACTGTCAGTCCAGGAGCAGAAAGATAAGATAAGATAAGATAAGATAAGATAAGATAAGATAAGATAAGATAAGATTAGATGAAATGTTATTATTCCGAGGGAAATTACTGTGCAACAGTTACAGTACAGCATGAAAAAATATATGTAGAATATATGAATCTATTTATTCACTAAATGTCACTTGTGTATTCAAACCTCCACACTGAAGGCCACGGAAAGATGCAGGCGTCCCATCAATGTTGAAATAACAGCGTTCCACAGAAACAAGTGGAGGCTCACAGGTCAGAGTAACGTGGTCTGTTACTGTGATGATGGTGGAGGACACTGCCAGATTAGGTGCATCTAGAGCTGCAGGTTTAGAGGTAAACATGTATTATAAACTGTACTTCAGATGAATGTGCCTAATGATCAGTTGTAAGCATTGCATTGCTGTGTAACTATACAATATAAACTGAGTGGTGGCATCTTAGTGCCTCATAGGCTTACATGCTGTACAAAAGAAGAGACCAACCTTGCACTGTGACTTCAGAATCTGTAGTTGGAAAAGTGTTAGAAGAAATAAAATACAGTAAATAAATCACACTGTCTAATTTTGTTGTGAAATACCAGGATGGATCACAAAAACGAAGTAAAAGCTTTTACTCACAGATGAAGATCAACAACAACAGCTGCTCTGCCATAAACCTGAATACAGCCATCGTCCAGAAATCATCTGCCGACTCTCTGACTGTGAGAACTTTGACACTTTGCAGTCACACTGGCTCAGACGCCGCTGACAAACCTCGCCGCCAGGAAACCCACAGCAGACATCAAATACATAATTGCACCAAAATAAATATGAGCAATATACAAATAAGTTCTTAAACAAACGTGTTCTCTAGTAGGAGGAGAAAGTCATTTGCTGTAGAAAGGTTTATTCACTTTTACACACCTTGGTCATGATATGGAAATGATTCTACTGTTGTCTATTGTTGTTTATTGTATTATTCCGCGAGATATGAGCAAATGGCACCGCTGAAAATGTGAGAAACATTGCTAAACATTCAAAGTACATTTAAAATATAACTGAGAGATAAGAATCATTGGGATCATGATATGTCCAGTGAAATAAGATGATTACCAAATTGTGTTTTTATCCTTTGTGTTTTGAATTCATTTGTGTAACTTTGAACTATATTCATAACAGTCAGAGTGAAAAGTGACTCACAACCGCACAACGGTATTTTACACTCTATCATACAAACGTCCAATTAATAAAAAGTCATAATCATTCCAAAGAATACATATGCGTACATGTTTCAGGGTACCAACACTTTTAGCCACGTCTCTATGAAACAGTTGCATACATTTGCATCAGGCTAAAAGCATCACAGTACAATGTAGTGAAGATGTGAATCTATTAATGAATGTTTGCTTTATTTTGCCCTTAACACCTTTGAACACAACGAGTCACTGAAACTGACAGAGACTGAAGTTTCAGAAGGACAGGAAGAAGCCTGAATCGTGCCATCCCTTCCACCCTGAGGTACAAACACTGACAGCACAGAGACAGCAAGTCTTGGTTAGGATCACATTCTCTTCACTAGCAAACCCATGGATTCTCAGTTTGTAACTTGCAGCCGTGCATGAGGCAGTGTGTAACTTCCATAACTCCATTACGTGTTTGCATAAAAAACTAAAGATGCCTTGTTGGCTGTGATCAAACATGTTCACTGTACAACCAGATAAAAGAAAGAAGGTAATGCTGCTAATGCCTTCTAGATGTTAATGTAGCGTGGATTAGAAATAAATTGTGTTTTCTGCAGGAAAATGCCATGGAGTGTGGATCGGCATCGCGCCTCTCCAGTCGTCTTGCAGCAGCTCTGCTCCCTCTGATAGCAGCTTTCATCAGCAGGTGACCAGAGCCTCCACACGCCAGCGATCATCCAAAAATGGACATCAGTGTGGACTAACTAACTAACAACCAAGATGCTTGTAAACACATAGACTGATGGCTTAGACACATGGCTGATCAGAAAATCAATTTGCTCACATCATCTGCAACAGGCAGAGCTCTCAGAGGAAATCTTTGACCTTCACACTGAGACTCATATCCATTCATGCAGAAAACTAAAGTGAAATCCATTGAAGTGCTTGGCGACTTGGTGCAGAGCGTAGCAGACCATTCCACTGATAGTTCACCATGTTTTTCTTGAATGTATGTAGAAATAAGCAAAGGAACCATGTATGTTAACAGTTAAACCACAAAACAAGAGCACAGGTTGAAGTATAAAACAAGTCCTGCGTGTTAAGGACTGAGTGAGATCAGTTATCTTTTTGTTGTAAAGAGGGAATGAAGGCAAGGGTCGATCCTGCAGAATGTCCAATGCACTTTTGTCATGTGTGAAAAGAAGATACTGTATAGCAGTACATGGATGAAAACAAGTGGCAGGACTGTGATAGCCTTTTATTTAAAAGATTTAAAGTTTTTGTTAGCCACCTAAGTCATTCCGAAGTGAAGAATAATGCAGATGATGTAAAACAAAAAACAATGAAATGAAGCAGAAGTGGTTTTATTGTGACACTTCCTCCTGAAGACATTTCAGAGAAACTAAAGATGCATGTTGAAGAATATAAACAGTATGTTGACAGAATGTTTCATAGACATAAAGAGCCATAACTTCCCAAGTTGACCCACTTACTCTTAATCACAAAGTTTGACAAAGCTGATGAATAAAAACAAAGAAGTATTTTCCTTCATTTAGCTCTTTGGGAGCGTGCGCGTGCGTGTGTGTGTGTGTGTGTGTGTGACTAACTGAAGGAAATTGTACAGAGGACAAATACATTAATAATTGTATATTACAGCAAAGTAAAATATGTCTGGTGAGAAATGCAAGCTGTGTGTTCAGTGAAGTTGCACAGTGCTGTACACATCATGTGTCTGGGCTGCTGCAGCTGGCTCCTCAGTGATGCTGCAGTACATGTGGTACGTGTCAGGCTAAAAAAAGAAGACGGAAACCAAAAATAAGAGGCAGCAAACTTTACACCACAACAAACCCACTGAATCGTGTTTCTTGTGTTACACTTACATTCTCATATGCAGCTTCATGTCCTTTAAGTTCCACAGAACCTGCAGAGAAACGCAGTTTGCATCAAATAACCGAACTGTGGAGCTGAGACGTGCAACAGCAAATCAGCTCACCTTTAGGAAAGACATCTCCAGGTACAGAGGTGATTATGCTGTTAAGTTCAGTATTACCAGCTGATGATGTCTGGAGTGGAAACATAGAGGCATGAAGAGGAAGAATAAGACACAGATGTAATGATTAAATATCGACATAGTTGTGAATCCACCACAAACGCACTAGATGATGTGAATGTTGCATCTAAAAGATAAATGTTTACCGCTCCTTCATGAATAAGAGCTCTTGTGTGCATAGAATCATCTGCAAAAGAAAGTCAAAACATAAGTCAGTACTCTTTAAGATACAAACACACATGCAATAGACACAATGTAATCGTGAATAATATGTGTGTGTGTGCGTTGGCCCGTGCGTGTGTGTGTGTGTGTGTGTCTGTGTGTGTGTGTGTGTGTGTGTGTGTATAACCAGTGGCCAGGTATCAGTGCATTTGTGTAATGTGTGGTGGTTATCAGATAAAAAAAATCAAAAAAGCTCTGAAAATCTAAAAGTCTCAGAGGTTTGTATGTAACGTGATTGTTTTACATGTTTGCCATGAAATAAGAATCTTCAGTAATATGAGATTGTACTCTGACATGGAGAAACACATTGTTACAGCTTTACTGAACACAAACACTTCTCACCGCGTCTCCTTTTGATGCACATGAGAGCCGATCCCAGCAAGATGATGCCAGCAAATACTCCGCATCCGGCCACAACAAGTACCCACTTCAATGTTTCCTTCTCTATTTTTGGAGCAGCACAGGTCAGTTCCACTTTTTACGTCATTGACACAAGAAAGAAGTTGCTTTCTACTGACTGTACCTCGACCACAGCATGGCAAGAGATATCAAAACAAAGAATTAAATTGCTTAATGCAGGGTCATGTGTATTTCCTCTGGCACTGTAAAGCAATGCACACAGCTCCAACTCATCACAGGGACAAAATGAGTTCAGGTGTTGACTTAAGAGTGGATTCTGTCTTTCCACTTAACACACTTTTGTACACCTATTCACAGACCAAGCTTGCAAAATTGTCAATCAAAAGCTTTCAAAACCAATAGCATGTTATTTTCAAACATGTGAAAAGTTGCTCACTTGAAGCTGGAGTCCCTGGAGCTGCAGCAGAGGAGTTAGATCTAGTTGTCGGCTGATGACGAGGCAGACCTAACGAATTCAAACATAATGCCACTAAAAACATTCAACACAATACAACAATAAGGGTTTTGATGCAGCAACAAAGATCTGGAGTTTACCTGGAGTTGTGCTGGGGCTGATCTCAGTCATGACAGCTGCATGAAGACAGAAAACAATAAAGGTTAGAAACGTCTTCTGAAAGACTTGTTTGACTATTCATGCACTGTTATTATGTCACCTGGAGCTCTGGATTCTTAAGAGAGATGGAAAGAGAAATAGAACTAGAACTGTTATGTGGTTCAACAATCATGGTGAATAAACAAATCTTCATCAGACATTTCATTATATTCAATAGGAAGCAGAACTTTCAAAGTTCTCTGTGATCTTGTTGTCTGATGATCCTTCCAAAGCAGGAACAGAAGTGGCTGCTTCACCAAAACCACCAGCTGTCATCAGACCAGGTGAAGACACAAAACTACATTTCAGGAATATTCAACAAGGCACAAAACACATCTTCTAATTTCATAATATCTCATCACCTGATCAAAACACACACACACACACACACACACACACACACACACACACACACACACACACACACACACACACACACACACACACAGACACACACACACACACACACACACACACACACACACACACACACACACACACACACTGTCTACCTGTGCTCATAGTGGGTGTTTGGATCGTCTGGAGCCTGCTTGACTCTTTTTCCCAGATACCTACAAGAAGATGGATTCGGTTTCTGGTGTGTTCAGATAAACAGGCATGTTTATGTTCAGCACATCACTGACATAAAGACTGCTCATACATGTCTGATCCTAACTTTTGAAGGAATCAAAATTCTGATCTCCAGATTCTGCCACATTACTCCAGCCTTCACTCCACATTCCACCATTCAGACGTCTTCACACTCTTTTTGTGCAGTCATCATAAAACATGGTCTCATGTCAGGTTTAAATGTGTAGATAAAGCCTCTTCCTGTAATGTTTGTGTGAGCTCTTCTCTCACAAAACATGACAGCCTATAAACACAGTGGTCAAATATGCAGTAAAAGCTCAATGTGCTTCAAAGCTGCTTGGTTTAAGTGTATGACTTTGGTACATTTCTCATAAATGAATATACTGTACCAGCTCAGACTCCAAATACGATGTTTGCCTTAAATAACACATCAGTCACAATTCCCTTTCTATCAACTCCTCATAGTGACTGAATGTGTTGTGTACATCCCTGTAGCATGAGTATCAAGTCTTCTGTGACTTACCAGTTAAGCTGCATTCATCACTACGGGCAGACACAGAGTTGGGTTCACTTTCTAAACTGGAATCACAGCTGGCAACCTTTTGTTGAACAGAACGTAGATCTCTTAGCAAATCAGCGATTTGGACATAGAATTGGCAGAACCACTTATTAGATGCTGAAACTTTGTCCCTGATGGTTTGTGTTCCGACTGGAGAACGTGCTTCTCCAACGTAGAAGTTACACACGGTGTGAGGTTTGGCAGATCCAGGAAGAGAGCAAATCATGACAACATGTTCACCCTCAAAGTGTTGACAGCTCATCTCTGGCTTTTCACCTACAACAGTAATTTGTGGAAACATATAAAACACACAGTAATGTAACTTTATTCACTCAAGTAACCTCATATGCAGATATGCAACATCCAGCAGATTCTAATGCAGCTGTGTTTCAGCTGAGGTTAGTGTGTGACATGAAACACAAAGACTGTGTGTTCAAAATGATCAACACCCACAGAGTAAACTCACCTTTACCTCCTTTTTCTGCACTCCCCTCATTTATGTGTGTGTGTTCAGGTTTTGCTGGTTGTGTGGAAGCTGAAATGACAGCAAATGATCAAATGAGAGCAGATCAGAATTTCTTGTTTTTCAGCATAACAACATTACACATTAATGTCCAGCAGATTCTGTTGAAGCTGTGTCACTTTAGGTATTCACAGAAATCCTAACCACAGTCAATGTATTTGAAAATGATCGTATTATCTTGAATCCACTGATTCAAAATAATAGATATATGTTCCATGAGTGAAAAATCGATTAGATACAAGAATCATAGACAGAATATTAAACTGTGTGTGTGTGTGTGTGTGTGTGTGTGTGTGTGTGTGTGTGTGTGTGTGTGTGTGCCAACAGCATACCAAGAAACTACAAGAAACTACAACAAATAACAAAATGATACTAGATCAGCTCTCTCACCTTCCACGGTGATGTAGGAGTTGTCACTCCATGGAGAAGTTACAGAACCTTGTTGTACAGCATAATAACAAGTCACAGCAACTTCAGCAGGTGAACTCTGCTGTGATCTCTGCAGCAGCTCAGTCCCTGTAAAACTCTGCTGACAAGACGCCTCACTCAATATATTTATCTCCCTCGCAGTAGAGAAATAACACTGAACATCAGGAGCAGATGATGGAGTCTGACAGCTCAGCGTGACCAAGTCGCTCTCTGTGATGACTCTGGGACTTACTGTCAGTCCAGGAGCAGGAACGCCTGGGAATTTAAACATTTGTGTTTTAGAGAACAATGGTTTGAGTATGACGATAGATGGACTAATGAAACACTGAAGCAGAATATATGAATCTATTTCTTCACTAAATGTCACTTGTGTATTCAAACCTCCACACTGAAGGCCACTGGGTTCACTGATGCAGGTGCTGTATGTCAGATACACTGGGGTAGCAGGTCACTTACTGTTTATGGTGATGGAGGATTTGTGACTGTGTGTTGATGGAGACCTTATGTTGTCAGTGTAAAAACAGCTCACATCAACTTCAGCAGGTAGACTTTTTTTTGCGATCAACAGCAGCTGAGTCCCAGGCTGTGTCTGCTTACAGGAGGGGTCAGGGAAAAGTGCAGCCGTCCCATCAATGTAGAAATAACAGCGTTCCACAGAAACATATGAAGGAGGCTCACAGGACAGAGTAACGTGGTCTGTTTCTGTGATGATGGTGGAGGACACTGCCAGATTAGGTGCATCTAGAGCTGCAGGTTTAGAGGTAAACATGTATTATATACTGTACTTCAGATGAATGTGCCTAATGATCAGTTGTAAGCATTGCATTGCTGTGTAACTATACAATATAAACTGAGTGGTTGCATCTTAGTGCCTCATAGGCTTACATGCTGTACAAAAGAAGAGACCAACCTTGCACTGTGACTTCAGAATCTCTAGTTGGAAAAGTGTTAGAAGAAATAAAATACAGTAAATAAATCACACTGTCTAATTTTGTTGTGAAATACCAGGATGGATCACAAAAACGAAGTAAAAGCTTTTACTCACAGATGAAGATCAATAACAACAGCTGCTCTGCCATAAACCTGAATACAGCCATCGTCCAGAAATCATCTGCCGACTCTCTGACTGTGAGAACTTTGACACTTTGCAGTCACACTGGCTCAGACGCCGCTGACAAACCTCGCCGCCAGGAAACCCACAGCAGACATCAAATACATAATTGCACCAAAATAAATATGAGCAATATACAAATAAGTACTTAAACAAACGTGTTCTCTAATAGGAGGAGAAAGTCATTTGCTGTAGAAAGGTTTATTCACTTTAACACACCTTGGTCATGATATGGAAATGATTCTACTGTTGTCAATTGTTGTTTATTGTATTATTCTGCGAGATATGAGCAAATGGCACCGCTGAAAATGTGACAAACATTGCTAAACTTTCAAAGTACATTTAAAATATAACTGAGAGATAAGAATCATTGGGATCATGATGTGTCCAGTGAAATAAGATGATTACCAAATTGTGTTTTTATCCTTTGTGTTTTGAATTCATTTGTGTAACTTTGAACTATATTCATAACAGTCAGAGTGAAAAGTGACTCACAACCGCACAACGGTATTTTACACTCTATCATACAAACGTCCAATTAATAAAAAGTCATAATCATTCCAAAGAATACATATACGTACATGCTTCAGGGTACCAACACTTTTAGCCACGTCTCTATGAAACAGTTGCATACATTTGCATCAGGCTAAAAGCATCACAGTACAATGTAGTGAAGATGTGAATCTATTAATGAATGTTTGCTTTATTTTGCACTTAACACCTTTGACCACAACGAGTCACTGAAACTGACAGAGACTGAAGTTTCAGAAGGACAGGAAGAAGCCTGAATCGTGCCATCCCTTCCACCCTGAGGTACAAACACTGACAGCACAGAGACAGCAGACTTACACTCTCGCCTTCTCCTTTAAAGTGTCAACTTGTATCAAAGACACAGATTAAGGATATATGATATGATAAACAAGTGTTTATCACAGAGGCTTCAAAACACACACTCGGTTGTAATGAAACTATAAAGTCCTGGTCAGGATCGCATTCTTCTCACAAGCAAAGCCATGGATTCTCAGGTTGTAACTTGCAGTCGTTCATGACGCAGTGTGTAACTTCCATAACTCTATTACCTATTTGCATAAAAGACTAAAGATGCCTTGTTGGCTGTGATCAAACATGTTCACTGTAAAACCAGATAAAAGAGAGAAGGGTTTTTAACACTGCTAATGCCTTCTAGATGTTAATGTGGTGTAGATTAGAAATGAATTGATCATCCAAAAATGGACATCAGTGTGGACTAACTAACCAACAACCAAGATGCTTGTAAACACATAGAGCACATGGCTGATCAGAAAATCAATTTGCTCACATCATCTGCAACAGGCAGAGCTCTCAGAGGAAATCTTTGACCTTCACACTGAGACTCATATCCATTCATGCAGAAAACTAAAGTGAAATCCATTGAAGTGCTTGGCGACTTGGTGCAGAGCGTAGCAGACCATTCCACTGACAGTTCACCATGTTTTTCTTGAATGTATGTAGAAATGAGTAAAGGAAACATGTATGTTAACAGTTAAACCACAAAACAAGAGCACAGGTTGAAGTATAAAACAAGTCCTGCGTGTTAAGGACTGAGTGAGATCAGTTATCTTTTTGTTGTAAAGGAGGGAATGAAGGCAAGGGTCGATCCTGCAGAATGTCCAATGCACTTTTGTCATGTGTGAACTGTGATGGCCTTTTATTTAAAAGATTTAAAGTTTTTGTTAGCCACCTAAGTCATTCCGAAGTGAAGAATAATGCAGATGATGTAAAACAAAAAAAATATAAACAGTATGTTGACAGAATGTTTCATAGACATAAAGAGCCATAACTTCCCAAGTTGACCCACTTACTCTTAATCACAAAGTTTGACAAAGCTGATGAATAAAAACAAAGAAGTATTTTCCTTCATTTAGCTCTTTGGGATCAATTATTTCTAATCAAGTGTGTGTGTGTGTGTGTGTGCGTGTGTGTGTGTGTGTGTGTGACAAACTGAAGGAAATTGTACAGAGGAGAAATACATTAATAATTGTATATTACAGCAAAGTAAAATATGTCTGGTGAGAAATGCAAGCTGTGTGTTCAGTGAAGTTGCACAGTGCTGCACACATTCTGTGTCTGGGCTGCTGCAGCTGGCTCCTCAGTGATGCTGCAGTACATGTGGTACGTGTCAGGCTAAAAAAAGAAGACGGAAACCAAAAATAAGAGGCAGCAAACTTTACACCACAACAAACCCACTGAATCGTGTTCTTGTGTGTCACTTACATTCTCATATGCAGCTTCATGTCCTTTAAGTTCCACAGAACCTGGAGAGAAACGCAGTTTGCATCAAATAACAGAACTGTGGAGCTGAGACGTGCAACAGCAAATCAGCTCACCTTTAGGAAAGACATCTCCAGGTACAGAGGTGATCATGCTGTAAAGTTCAGTATTACCAGCTGATGGTGTCTGGAATGGAAACATAGAGGCATGAAGAGGAAGAATAAGACACAGATGTAATGATTAAATATCAACATAGTTGTGAATCCACCACAAACGCACTAGATGGTTTGAATGTTGCATCTAAAAGATAAATGTTTACCGCTCCTTCATGAATAAGAGCTCTTGTGTGCATAGAATCATCTGCAAAAGAAAGTGAAACATAAGTCAGTACTCTTTAAGATACAAACACACATGCAATAGACACAATGTAATCGTGAATAATATGTGTGTGTGTGCGTTGGCCCGTGCGTGCGTGTGCGTGTGTGTGTGTGTCTGTGTGTGTGTCTGTGTGTGTGTCTGTGTGTGTGCCTGTGTGTGTGTATTACCAGTGGCTAGGTATCAGTGCATTTGTGTAATGTGTGGTGGTTATTAAATAAAAAAAATCAAAAAAGCTCTGAAAATCTAAAAGTCTCAGAGGTTTGTATGTAACGTGATTGTTTTACATGTTTGCCATGAAATAAGAATCTTCAGTAATATGAGATTGTACTCTGACATGGAGAAACACATTGTTACAGCTTTACTGAACACAAACACTTCTCACCGCGTCTCCTTTTGATGCACATGAGAGCCGATCCCAGCAAGATGATGCCAGCAAATACTCCGCATCCGGCTACAATAACCGCCCACTTCAATGTTTCCTTCTCTGTTTTTGGAGCAGCACAGGTCAGTTCCACTTATCACGTCATTTACACAAGAAAGAAGTTGCTTTCTACTGACTGTACCTCGACCACAGCATGGAAAGAGATATCAAAACAAAGAATTAAATTGCTTAATGCAGGGTCATGTGTATTTCCTCTGGCACTGTAAAGCAATGCACACAGCTCCATCACAGGGAAAGAAACAAAACTACTTCTCAAAAATAGTCAACAAAGCACAAAACATATCTTCTAATTTCTTAATATCTGATCACCTGATCAAAACACACACATATGCACACACACACACACACACACACACACACACACACACACACACACACACACCCACACACACACTGACACACACACACACACACACACACACACACACACACACACACACACTCGCACATGCACGCAGGCATACACATGAGCTCTTCTCTCACAAAACATGACAGCCTATAAACACAGTGGTCAAATATGCAGTAAAAGCTCAATGTGCTTCAAAGCTGCTTGGTTTAAGTGTATGACTTTGGTACATTTCTCATAAATGAATATACTGTACCAGCTCAGACTGAAAATATGATGTTTGCCTCAATTAACACATTAGTCACAATTCCCTTTCTATCAACTCCTCATTGTGACTGAATGTGTTGTGTGCATCCCTGTAGCATGAGTATCAAGTCTTCTGTGACTTACCAGTTAAGCTGCATTCATCACTACGGGCAGACACAGAGTTGGGTTCACTTTCTAAACTGGAATCACAGCTGGCAACTTTTGGTTGAACAGAACGCAGATCTCTCAGCAAATCAGCGATTTGGACATAGAATTGGCAGAACCACTTATTAGATGCTGAAACTTTGTCCCTGATGGTTTGTGTTCTGACTGGAGAACGTGCTTCTCCAATGTAGAAGTTACACACGGTGTGAGGTTTGGCAGATCCAGGAAGAGAGCAAGTCATGACAACATGTTCACCCTCAAAGTGTTGACAGCTCATCTCTGGCTTTTCACCTACAACAGTAATTTGTGGAAACATATAAAACACACAGTAATGTAACTTTATTCACTCAAGTAACCTCATATGCAGATATGCAACATCCAGCAGATTCTAATGCAGCTGTGTTTCAGCTGAGGTAAGTGTGTGACATGAAACACAAAGACTGTGTGTTCAAAATGATCAACACCCACAGAGTAAACTCACCTTTACCTCCCTTTTCTGCACTCCCCTCATTTATGTGTGTGTGTCCAGGTTTTGCTGGTTGTGTGGAAGCTAAAATGACAGCAAATGATCAAATGATAACGGATCAGAATCTCTCAAGTTACAGTGTCTTGTTTAACAGCATCACAACATTTCACATTAATGTCCAGCAGATTCTGATGCAGCTGTGTAACTTCAGTTTTTCACCGAAATCCTAACCACAGTCAATGTATTTGAAAATGATCTTAGTATCTTGAATCCTCTGATTCAAAGTAACAGATTTGTGTTCCATGAGTGATGTGAAAAACTGATTGGATACAAGAATCATAGACAGAATAATAAACTCTGTGTGTGTGTGTGTGTGTGTGTGTGTGTGTGTGTGTGTGTGTGTGTGTGTGTGTGTGTGTGTGTGTGTGTGTGTGTGTGTGTGTGTGTGTGTGTGTGTGCGCGTGTGTGCGTGTGTGTGTGCCAAGAGCATACCAAGAAACTACATCAAATGTCAAAATGATACTAGATTAGCTCTCTCACCTTGCACAGTGATGGCGGATTTGTCGCTCCATGGTGAATTGATGTAGCCTTGTTGTACAGCATAATAACACATCACATCAACTTCAGCAGGTAGACTTTTTTTTGCAATCAACAGCAGCTGAGTCCCAGGCTGTGTCTGCTTACAGGAGAAGTCAGGGAAAGGTGCAGGCGTCCCATCAATGTAGAAATAACAGTGATCCACAGAAACATATGAAGGAGGCTCACAGGTCAGAGTAACGTGGTCTGTTACTGTGATGATGGTGGAGGACACTGCCAGATTAGGTGCATCTAGAGCTGCAGGTTTAGAGGTAAACATGTATTATATACTGTACTTCAGATGTATGTGCCTTAAGATCAGTTGTAAGCATTGCATTGCTGTGTAACTATACAATATAAACTGAGTGGTGGCATCTTAGTGCCTCATAGGCTTACATGCTGTACAAAAGAAGAGACCAACCTTGCACCGTGACTTCAGAATCTGTAGTTGGAAAAGTGTTAGAGGAAATAAAAACAATAAATAAATCGCTCACACCGTCTAATGTTATTGTGAAATAAATGAGTATACTGTAACAAACACATTGATAACAGCACAGTGGTGAAGATAAATGATCAATTAGATACATTTTGCTCAAATCAGCCACCAGGATGGATCACAAAACTAAATAAAAGCTTTTACTCACAGATGAAGATCAATAACAACAGCTGCTCTGCCATAAACCTGAATACAGCCATCGTCCAGAAATCATCTGCCGACTCTCTGACTGTGAGAACTTTGACACTTTGCAGTCACACTGGCTCAGACGCCGCTGACAAACCTCGCCGCCAGGAAACCCACAGCAGACATAGGAAGTGAGAAAGAAATACATGGTCCTCATGAATAATAATGACTAATGAGGTCATAAAATACAGTAATGCACAAAAATAGATCAGAGCAATCAACAAATAACTAATTAAACATGTGTGTTATCTAATAGGAGGAGAAAGTCATTTGCTGTAGAAAGGTTTATTCACTTTTACACCTTGGTCATGATATGGAAATAATTCTTTTTTTGTCTATTGCTGTTTATTGTATAATTCTGATATATATTCTGAGATATAAGCAAATGGCACCGCAAATGTGACAAACATTGCCAAACATTTAAAGTACATTTGTAATATAACTGAGAGATTAGAATCGTTGTTATCATGACGACCAGTGAAAGTGGATGATCACCAAATTGTGTTTTTATCCTTTGTGTTTTGAATTCATTTTTGTAACTTTGAGCTTCATTCATAGCAGTCAGAGTGAAGTCACTTTGGGTTTAGCTCCGCCCCCAACATCCGGAGCAGGAAGTGAGGTCATGGCGGACCCCGCGGCCGTCCTCAGCTCCACTCACACACAGAAACAACAGGGAAACCCTTACGGCAGTATGGAGGACTGAGCACAACTGTATTAAACACGCTATCATACAAACGTCCAATTAATAAAAAGTCATAATCACCACAAAGAACACATAAACGTATATTTTTAAACCCCTTTTCTGTCTGTTGTCGGCTCACGTGTGCGCGCTCTGTGCTGCCACCTAGCGTCAGTGTCTAGGTCCGTCTGTGTCTTTAGGAGAGAGATGCTGAAGAAAAGTGTTTGATTTTTGTGCTATTGCTTCCCAAATGTAATCTAGATTACCAGCAGACACTGGAACTGTCTTCCTCCGTACTTTTCAGTTTTGGAATATGTGTTGTGAATTTTTTTTTTAATTTGTATGCATTTCACTCCCCCCCTACTAATTCTCAGTTCAAATCTTAAGTGCCGCCTTTTTGGAAGTTGATTCACCAATCGATTACAGTTAAACTACATTGTCATCAATGAATTATAATGCTATGGGAACGCCCCACTTAGCACGATATAGGCGAAATGTCCGGTGACTTCGGGGTTCTCTTCCTCCATCGCATGTAGGAGAAGGTTCCCAGCAGCTGTCCATCGTTACTACAATAAACTCATCTGAAGACTTCAATTCATCTTTTCCTCCTGATTCACCACCAACTCAAAGAACGCACAGAAGAACATTAGATCGATTACGTATATGTTTAAAACCCCTTTTCTGTCTGTTGTCGGCTCACGTGTGCGCGCTCTGTGCTGCCACCTAGCGTCAGTGTCTAGGTCCGTCTGTGCCTTTAGGAGAGAGATGCTGAGGAAAAGTGTTGGATTTTTGTGCTATTACTTCCCAAATGTAATCGAGATTACCAGCAGACCCTGGAACTGTCGTCCTCTGTACTTCCCAGTTTTGGAATATGTGTTGCTGTCATAAATCTGTATTCTTAAAGTGAAGTTTTGAAAATATAACCACACCGTGTTATTTGGTGACATTTTGATGTGTGTCACAATGTTTTGTCTTCAGAAATACAGGACACATACTGCACATCATACAAATGTTGTCAATGTAAATGTGTGTGTTTGTTCAGAAGTCTGAAGAAGAAGTTAGTGGAAAACACTGGTAGGAAATTGTGAGCAGAGTGCTGGTGAGGCGCTGAGCAACAGAGTGGTGTGTGTGTGGTTAAACAAGAGCCCCACCGCAATATTGGTAATATACTTATTATTATTAATTAATTTATTGATGAGGATCTGCAGGTAAGGGTCATTAGTGTGGACAGCATATACATAGGGTAAGTAAAAATAATAATAAACAAAGGAGAGCAAGTGAGCCTAAATTATAAAGGAAACACATTCTGCCTAAACAATGATTAACACCAGCATGTACAGAGAACAATTACATGAAATATCAATATGAAAATGTCTTGTTAAATGGAAGCATGAGATGAAATGAAAAAACAATTAAGAACTGAATATATATATTAAGATGGAACTGGGAGCATTGAAACGTCATCATGATGTGAACTGAGTTGTTCATATGAGAGATGTTTCTACATTATCAAAAGTCAACGACAGGTTCAAAGATCACAACACTGTAAATGTCACCGCCACCTCCTGGTAAATCCTTTGATGAGCGAGAGAGAGAGAGAGAGAGAGAGAGAGAGAGAGAGAGAGAGAGAGAGAGAGAGAGAGAGAGAGAGAGATTCACTTCATCCAAGACAAAGTCATTATAATCAAACCAAAATGGAAGCTGAGTTGATTGAAACAAAGCCTGAAAATTTTAAAATTTGAAATTCAATAATCAACTGATGTGGTTTGTAGCACAAATGTTTATTGATTAAATGATTATTGTCGTTGACTTGAATGTGAACATTATTGTGTTGTGTTGCATTTTTGTATTACCGCTCCTCCATGGTTACAATGATCTACAACAGAAGGGGAAAAGAACTTAGTACACTACATGAACCTGACTGTATGAATAACACTGTGATGTTGTGTGACGTGTGTATTACCAGTGATGTCGGCTTTCCATCTACAAGAACACAAAGGGGGTCAAGATTGTCACAAATGGCGAATCTTCATTAAACAACAACTAATCAGAATACAGTGAATGTAAATACTAGCTGATATCCTGAGTAATCCAGGAAAGTGCAGGAGATCTTTTTCTCAACACATTTCCTAGTGCCCTCGAGCAAGGCAGTTTAACCCTCCATCCATATAACATCATAATTAGCACATAATTCTTAATCCTGCCTGACTGGCAAAAGTGAACATATGTGACTATGAATGTGACTTAGTGCATTAATGTGAAAGAGTTAGCATGAGAGTTTTCAAGACTTCTTACCTCTTGGTCTGTTTTTCTGAAAAATTAAAAAAATCAGTTGTCAGCACAATGATGAAGAACAGCATTGCTTTGGTGAGTATAGTTTTATATTTTGCTATACAATAATCTATGAATGGTCCCTATGTGTTTTAGTGAAGCTTTAGTGAACACAGTTCTTACCCGTCCTTATTTGGTGATAGATCAGAGCTGATCCCAGCAAGCTGATGCTCACAGTCATGAGACAAACGGCGGTGAATGTCACCAGCCTCCATGTCTGATTCTCTGTTGAGCAACAGCAAAGATCAGTTTCACTTCTATAGACGATAACAGTAAAGAGAGAGGTGATATTTTCACACTGTGCCTCTGCCACCACATTACCAACACATATGAAAACTGGCATAGAGGTCATGAATTTTTAAACCTGAGATACTGTTGAAGTTGGTTAAGGCCGTATTAATGCACACTGCTCCTACAGAAACTAATGTTTCCTACTTACTAATGTGGTAAAGAAGTCATCAAAATTGGCAAGATAAATATGATAATAGTAATTGAACTTTGACCAGTTTCCGATTTCAAATTTTATATTCTTTTTCACATTTTGCACTGTTATTCACCCAATCACAGGCAAAGCTTAAAAAAGTGTTAACCAAAAGCTTTCAAAATCAAAAGCATATTGATTTAAATCACACACAATATGTGAAAGTGACCTGAAGCTGGATTAAATGGAGTTACAGCAAAGGAGTAAGAACTAGTCGTCAGCTGATGACCATGGAGACCTAATAGTTAATATACAAAGTCATCTTAACCATTCAAAACAATATAATCATCATTGTAATGCAGTAATAAGGAGAAGGTCAGAAAACAATCAAGGTTGGAAACATCTTCTGAAAAACATGTTTGACTCTTCAAAAACTTAATTCGACATTTCATTATATTCAATAGGCAGCAAAACTTTTACTTTCAAAGTTCTCTGTGATCTTGTTGTGTGATGATCCTTCCAAAGCAGGAACAGAAGTGGCTGCTTCAGCAAAACACAAAACCTTCCACAAAATCTTCTAATTTCTTAATATCTTATCACCTGATCCAGACACACACACACACACACACACACACACACACACACACAGACACACACACACACACACACATACACACACACTCACACACACACAGTAATAAGGATCTATAGTTTACCTGGAGTTGTGTAGGTGCTGATCTCACTCATGACAGCTGCATGAAGACAGAAAACAATAAAGGTTAGAAACGTCTTCTGAAAGACATGTTTGACTCTTCAAACACTGTTATTATGTCACCTGGAGCTGGATTCTTAAGAGAGATGGAAAGAGAAATAGAACTAAGACTGTTATGTGGTTCAACAATCATGGTGAATAAACAAATCTTCATCAGACATTTCATTATATTCAATAGGAAGCAGAACTTTTACTTTCAAAGTTCTCTGTGATCTTGTTGTGTGATGATCCTTCCATAGCAGGAACAGAAGTGGCTGCTTCACCAAAACCACCAGCTGTCATCAGACCAGGTGAAGACACAAAATACATTTCAAAAAAATTCAACAAAGCACAAAACACATCTTCTAATTTCATAATATCTCATCACCTGATCAAAACACACACACACACACACACACACACACACACACACACACACACACACAGTAATAAGGATCTTTAATTTACCTGGAGTTGTGTAGGTACTGATCTCAGTCATGACAGCTGCATGAAGTCAACAATAAAGGTTGGACACACACACACACACACACACACACACACACACACACACACACACACACACAAACACACACACACACACACACACACAAACACACACACACACACACACACACACACACACACTGTCTACCTGTGCTCATAGTGGGTGTTTGGATCGTCTGGAGCCTGCTGGACTCTTTTTCCCAGATACCTACAAGAAGATGGATTTGGTTTCTGGTGTGTTCAGATAAACAGGCATGTTTATGTTCAGCACATCACTGACATAAAGACTGCTCATACATGTCTGATCCTAACTTTTGAAGGAATCAAAATTCTGATCTCCAGATTCTGCCACATGACTCCAGCCTTCACTCCACATTCCACCATTCAGACGTCTTCACACTCTTTTTGTGCAGTCATCATAAAACATGGTCTCATGTCAGGTTTAAATGTGTAGATAAAGCCTCTTCCTGTAATGTTTGTGTGAGCTCTTCTCTCACAAAACATGACAGCCTATAAACACAGTGGTCAAATATGCAGTAAAAGCTCAATGTGCTTCAAAGCTGCTTGGTTTAAGTGTATGACTTTGGTACATTTCTCATAAATGAATATACTGTACCAGCTCAGACTCCAAATACGATGTTTGCCTTGAATAACACATCAGTCACAATTCACTGTCTATCAACTCCTCATTGTGACTGAATGTGTTGTGTGCATCCCTGTAGCATGAGTATCAAGTCTTCTGTGACTTACCAGTTAAGCTGCATTCATCACTACGGGCAGACACAGAGTTGGGTTCACTTTCTAAACTGTAATCACAGCTGGCAACTTTTGGTTGAACAGAACGCAGATCTCTCAGCAAATCAGCGATTTGGACATAGAATTGGCAGAACCACTTATTAGATGCTGAAACTTTGTCCCTGATGGTTTGTGTTCCGACTGGAGAACGTGCTTCTCCAACGTAGAAGTTACACACGGTGTGAGGTTTGGCAGATCCAGGAAGAGAGCAAATCATGACAACATGTTCACCCTCAAAGTGTTGACAGCTCATCTCTGGCTTTTCACCTACAACAGTAATTTGTGGAAACATATAAAACACACAGTAATGTAACTTTATTCACTCAAGTAACCTCATATGCAGATATGCAACATCCAGCAGATTCTAATGCAGCTGTGTTTCAGCTGAGGTTAGTGTGTGACATGAAACACAAAGACTGTGTGTTCAAAATGATCAACACCCACAGAGTAAACTCACCTTTACCTCCCTTTTCTGCACTCCCCTCATTTATGTGTGTGTGTCCGGGTTTTGCTGGTTGTGTGGAAGCTGAAATGACAGCAAATGATCAAATGATAACGGATCAGAATCTCTCAAGTTACAGTGTCTTGTTTAACAGCAACGCAACATTTCACATTAATGTCCAGCAGATTCTGATGCAGCTGTGTAACTTCAGTTTTTCACCGAAATCCCAACAACAGTCAATGTATTTGAAAATGATCTTATTATCTTGAATCCTAGATACGAAATAACAGATTTGTGTTACATGAGTGATGTGAAAAACTGATTAGAGACAAGAATCATAAACTGTGTGTGTGTGTGTGTGTGTGTGTGCGCGTGTGTGTGTGCGCGTGTGCGCACGCGAGTGTGCGTGTGTGTGTGCGCGCGTGTGTGCGTGCGCAAGTGTGTGTGCGCGTGTGTGTGCGGGCGTGTGTGCGTGTGTGTGTGTGTGTGTGTGTGTGTGCGTGTGTGTGTGCGCGTGTGTGTGTGTGTGTGTGTGTGTGTGTGTGTGTGTGTGTGTGCGGGTGTGTGTGTGCCAACTGCATACCAAGAAACTACAACAAATGACAAAATGATACTAGATCAGCTCTCTCACCTTGCACGGTGATGGAGGAGATGTCGCTCCATGGAGAAGTTACAGAGCCTTGTTGTACAGCATAATGACACATCACAGCAACTCCAGCAGGTGAACTCTGCTGTGATCTCTGCAGCAGCTCAGTCCCTGTAAAACTCTGCTGACAAGACGCCTCACTCAATATGTCTCTCGTCCTCGCAGTGTAGAAGTAACACTGAACGTCAGGAGCAGGTGATGGAGTCTGACAGCTCAACGTGACCGAGTCGCTCTCTGTGATGACGGTGCGACTTACTGTCAGTCCAGGAGCAGGGACGCCTCGGAATACAATCATTTGTGTTTTAGAAAACCTAGCCCTGTCTTGTTTAACAGCATAACAACATTTCACATTAATGTCCAGCAGATTCTGATGCAGCTGTGTAACTTAAGTTATTCACAGAAATCCTATTCACAGTCAATGTATTTGAAAATGATCTTATTATCTTGAATCCTCTGATTCAAAGTAACAGATTTGTGTTACATGAGTGATGTGAAAAACTGATTGGATACAAGAATCATAGACAGAATAATAAACTCTGTGTGTGTGTGTGTGTGTGTGTGTGTGTGTGTGTGTGTGTGTGTGTGTGTGTGTGTGTGTGTGTGTGTGTGTGTGTGTGTGTGTGCGCGTGTGTGCGCGTGTGTGCGTGTGTGCCAAGAGCATACCAAGAAACTACATCAAATGTCAAAATGATACTAGATTAGCTCTCTCACCTTGCACAGTGATGGCGGATTTGTCGCTCCATGGTGAATTGATGTAGCCTTGTTGTACAGCATAATAACACATCACATCAACTTCAGCAGGTAGACTTTTTTTTGCGATCAACAGCAGCTGAGTCCCAGGCTGTGTCTGCTTACAGGAGGGGTCAGGGAAAGGTGCAGGCGTCCCATCAATGTAGAAATAACAGCGTTCCACAGAAACAGGTGGAGGCTCACAGGTCAGAGTAACGTGGTCTGTTTCTCTGATGATGGTGGAGGACACTGCCAGATTAGGTGCATCTAGAGCTGCAGGTTTAGAGGTAAACATGTATTATATACTGTACTTCAGATGTTTGTGCCTAATGATCAGTTGTAAGCATTGCATTGCTGTGTAACTATACAATATAAACTGAGTGGTGGCATCTTAGTGCCTCATAGGCTTACATGCTGTACAAAAGAAGTGACCAACCTTGCACTGTGACTTCAGAGTCTGTAGTTGGAAAAGTGTTAGAAGAAATAAAATACAGTAAATAAATCACACTGTCTAATTTTGTTGTGAAATACCAGGATGGATCACAAAAACTAAATAAAAGCTTTTACTCACAGATGAAGATCAATAACAACAGCTGCTCTGCCATAAACCTGAATACAGCCATCGTCCAGAAATCATCTGCCGACTCTCTGACTGTGAGAACTTTGACACTTTGCAGTCACACTGGCTTAGACGCCGCTGACAAACCTCGCCGCAAGTAGAACCCACAGCAGGCATAGGAAGTGAAAAAGAAACACATGGTCCTCATGAATAATAATGACTTATGAGGTCATAAAATACACTAATGCAACAAAATAGATCAGAGCAATAAACAAATAACTAATTAAACATATGTGTTATCTAATAGGAGGAGAAAGTCATTTGCTGAAGAAAGGTTTATTCACTTTTACACACCTTGGTCATGATATGGAAATGATTCTATTGTTGTCTGTTGTTGTTTATTTTATAATTCTATGAGATATTAGAAATGGCACCTGCAATGGCAGATGGAAGTGAGGCCATGGCGGAGACCGCGGCCGTCCTCAGCTCCACTCACACACAGAAACAACGGGGAAACCCTTACAGCAGTATGGAGGACTGAGCACAACTGTATTAAACACGCTATCATACAAACATCCAATTAATAAAAAGTCATAATCACCACAAAGAATACATAAACGTATATGTTTAAACCCCCTTTTCTGTCTGTTGTCGGCTCACGTGTGCGCGCTCTGTGCTGCCACCTAGCGTCAGTGTCTAGGTCCGTCTGTGCCTTTAGGAGAGAGATGCTGAAGAAAAGTGTTGGATTTTTGTGCTATTGCTTCCCAAATGTAATCGAGATTACCAGCAGACACTCAAACTGTCTTCCTCCGTACTTTTCAGTTTTGGAATATGTGTTGTGAATTTTTTTTTATTAATAAAACCACACTATGTTATTTGGTGACATTTTGATGTTTGTCACAATGTTTTGTCTTCATAATCACAGGACACAAACTGCACATCAAAATATTGATGTAAATTAGTTTGTTTGTTCAGAAGTCTAAAGAAGAAGTTAGTGAAAAACATTAGTGGGAAATTGTGAGCGCAGAATGCTGGTGAGGCGCTGAGCAACAGAGTGGTGTGTGTGTGTGGTTAAACAAGAGCCCCACTGCAATATTGGTATAATATTTATTAGTATGAATTTTTATTATTGATGAGGATTTTCAGGTAATGGTCATTTGTGTGGACAGTGTATACATAGGTTAAGCATACATTCAATATGCTGAAGTAATAATAATAAACAAAGGAGAGCAAGTGAGCCTAAATTATAAAGGAAACACATTCTGGCTTAACAATGATAAAACAATAACAGATTCTGGCTTAACACCAGCATGTACAGAGAACAATTAAATGAAATATGAATATGAAAATGCACGAGATGAAATAGAAAAAACAATTACGAACTGAAAATATATATGAAGATGGAACTGGGAGCATTGAAACGTCATCATGATGTGAACAGCATCATCAATATAATCATCTCTGGCAATAAACTCTACAATAAACTCTACAGCCCAACACACAGAATAAATCCTGTCATGTGTGTCACGTATACATCCATAATCTATGAAATACTAAGTACAAGAAGGGAGGCGTCAGTGAAATGCAGCTCGCCAATTGGAAAGTCCATGACAGGTTCAAAGATCACCACACTGCAAATGTCATCGCCACCTGCTGGTAAATTCTTGGACAAGATAGAGGTGAAAGGAAGAGAGAGAGAGAGAGAGAGAGGGGGAGAGAGAGAGAGAGAAGAGAGAGAGAGAAAGAGAGAGAGAGAGTGCAGAGTCACTGACAAAGTCATTATAACCAAACCAAAATGGAAACTGAGTTGATGGGAACAAAGCCTGAAAAATGTTAAGTTTGACTTCAATAATCAACTCTGATATGGTTTGCAGAAAAAATGTTTGATTATTGTCGGTGACTTGAATGTGAACATTATTGTATTGTGTTGCATTATTGTATTACCGCTCCTCCATGATCATAATAATCTACAACAGAAGGGGGAAATAATTTAGTACACTACATGAATATGACTGTATGAATAACACTGTGATGTTGTGTGACGTGTGTATTACCAGTGATGTCGGCTTTTGATCTACAAGAATACAAAGTTTGTCACAAAGGGCGAATCTTCGTTAAACAACAACTAATCAGAATACAGTGAAGGTAAATACTAGCTGATATCCTGAGTAATCCAGGAAAGTGCAGGAGATCTTTTTCTCAACACATTCCCTAGTGCCCTCGAGCAAGGCACTTTGATCCATATAACATCATAATGACAACAAATGATAAAATGATAATGGATCAGAATCTCTCACCTTGCACAGTGATGGCTGATCACTGGAGGAGGAATTAGGACTGAACTAAACTGAGATTAACCCTAAAGGAAATGGGACTTGACAATAGATGTCACTTTTCTCATGAATTACTGCATCTCCCTCATATGTGTGTCTCCAGTATGTGCCGCTACTGCAGACACTGTAACTAACAAACTACAACAAATGACAAAATGATACTAGATCAGCTCTCTCACCTTGCAGGGTGATGGAGGAGATGTCTCTCCATGGAGAAGTTACAGAGCCTTGTTGTACAGTATAATAACACTTCATATCAACTACAGCAGGTGAACTCTGCTGTGATCTCTGCAGCAGCTCAGTCCCTGTAAAACTCTGCTGACAAGACGGTGCTCTCCATATGTGTCTCGTCCTCGCTGTGTAGAGATAACACTGAACGTTAGGAGCAGATGATGGAGTCTGACAGCTCAACGTGACCGAGTCGCTCTCTGTGATGACTCTGGGACTTACTGTCAGTCCAGGAGCAGGAAGAGGAGGAACGCCTGGGAAATTTAACCATTTGTGTTTTAGAGAACAATGGTTTGAGTATGACGATAGATGGACTAATGAAACACTGAAGCAGAATATATTTATCTATTTATTCACTAAATGTCACTTGTGTATTCAAACCTCCACACTGAAGGCCACTGGGTTCACTGATGCAGGTGCTGTATGTCAGATACACTGGGGTAGCAGGTCACTTGCGTTGTATCATGATGGAGGATTTGTGACTGTGTGGAGATGGAGATCTTCTGTTGTCAGTGTAAAAACAGCTCACATCAACTTCAGCAGGTGGACTTTTATTTGCGATAACAGCAGCTGAGTCCCAGGCTGTGTCTGCTTACAGGAGGGGTCAGGGAAAGGTGCAGGCGTCCCATCAATGTAGAAATAACAGCGTTCCACAGAAACAAGTGGAGGCTCACAGGTCAGAGTAACGTGGTCTGTTTCTCTGATGATGGTGGAGGACACTGCCAGATTAGGTGCATCTAGAGCTGCAGGTTTAGAGGTAAACATGTATTAACGTCAGGCTGTATTGCTGCATAGTCATACACAATATGGTAACAGTACACCTTTCATGAGCAGGCTGTAAAAAAACAGGGACTGACCTTGTGTTTTCATTTCTGCACCTGTTTTTGAAAAAAACAACACAATTCAGGAACATATTCAACAACCTACTTTATTATTTCTACTTTGGCTTTAACTGCAATTTAAAAATGAAATTTTGTACTGCACACTGTAATAAGACAGTAAACAGTAGACCGGGTTGATGTTATGTAAGGTAAATAGAATTTTGTTACATTTTTAAGTTGAAAATGTCATTTGACAGTACATGATAGACCCGAAAGACAAAGAATAGAGTACAAGTTTTTACTCACAGATGAAGATGATTAACACCAGCCGCCCAGTCAGAAATCCGACCCTGGCCATTGTCCACAACTCGTCCACTGAGACTGTCTCACTTAACTGACACACTGCCACAAATACCATTTGCAGAAGTTGCTCAGGAAGTTTCAACCCAGATAGACCCTATATAAACATCGAACAAAAAGTTCAGAAATTTGTGTAGATTATTGTGTAGATTATTTCTCTGTTGTAACAATGCTTCTTGGCAATACATTTTATACCGTTGGAAAGCCTGTTTAGTTCCCTTTTAAATGGTGCCCCATTTGTAAGGAACATGCATTTGTGGGATGAGCAGCACAGCTGAGTATGTGGGTTGCTCTCTGAAAAAATTGCCAAATCTTCTCTGCCAATGCCAAACAGTTTATTCTGCTGTTGCTATTGACTCTTGTTTGGTGTTGTTTGGTGGATTGGATGATTGAAGTCTATCAGTAACAAGGAAGAAACAAGACATGTTGGCAATTTTACAATTTATTCATTTAACAAACAGTCAGGAGCATAAGTAGGGTGTGGAAGAACCATACACAGCCACAACAGCCTGGCACCTCATCCTCATGCTGGTCACCAGCCTGGTCACACACTGCTGATATCGAGACGGTGAGGTGACGTCATTGAGCACAGGTGGTTTGAATTGACATGATTGCGCCTGATGTTAACGCACCTAGCCTGATTTGACCGGAGCGGGCTCATTTAAAACAGGACACCGGGACGGAGAGGCCAGGAAGGAAAGCAGCCGAAGCGGGATTACACATTTGTTAGAGTCCGTTTCGTGGTTGTTTCACTAGGTTTTCGGTCATGCCTCCCAAAAAGACAGCAGCGGTCGCCGTCGATTCGCCTGTGTCATCGTCCAGCGACACACCGCCAGAGGAAGACAAAAAGGCACCGGCGAAAAAAGCAGGTTTGTGCGCAACGCAAACTCAAGGTGTTTCCTCAATTGACTTTAAACTCTATGTCTCCAAAATGTGTTTATCTGCTTCATTCAGCTGTTTCGGCGGCGCGTAAAGTGGCAACTCATCCCACCACGGCCATTATGGTGAATGAAGCGCTCACAGAGCTGGATTCAAAGAAGGGGGTCTCGTCACAAGCGATACAGAGCTACATAAAGCAGAAATACCCCTCTGTGGACCTGCTGAGGCTGAAGACCTTGGCGCGTAGAACTCTGATAAAAGGGCTGGAGAGCGGCGTGTTGGTGAGGCCGGCGAACTCATCTGTCACCACCACGGGCGCACACGGGAGGTTTCGGGTAAGATGAAGAGTCTTGTCTTGTTTTGATGATGCTGGGTTAACGTGGTGATTAACGGGCTTTCGTGGTTTCCTGCAAGCTCGCACCCAACAAGAAACCCAAAGAAGCAAAGGCCAAAACTGAGAACACGGATCCTAACGCGCAAAAACCTTCCAAGGCAGCTAAGAGTGCAGCCAAGGCCAAAAAAGCAGGTAAATGTTTTCGAACAAACGATTGACTTTTTTTTTTTAATTATATGTATTCCATTTACGTATTTACAAATTTACCTCTTCAAAGATGCCAGTAAGACAAAGGAGACGAGCGACAGTGCAGAGGTGAGTGCAGCTTTATTCTGCACACTGACCTATTAATTGGGAAGCGTAAACTGACAACTGTTGACTTGTTTTAGGAATCCAAGCCTCCCAAAAAGGCGAAGACAGCCAAAGGGGCTGCTGCACCAAAGGTGGCACCGGCAAAGAAGCCAAAGGCTAAAAAGGCAGCAAAAGCTGATGCTGATGAGGGAGCCCCCGACTCCATTGAGGCAAAGGAAGAAAAGGTCGAGGAGGTCAAAGCTCCGAGAAAACGAGGGAAGAAGGCCGCCCCTTGAGTTATCTGTGTTTTAATACTTTTTCAATGCTTTTTTTTGTATTACAATAAAATATTAACTTTTAGATACTTCGTTTTGTAGTTTGAATTGAAAAAGTGTTGGTGGGACCACGGTATGTGTGTAAGAAGTGTCCCCCAGGAGGCCAAATCAAAGTTAGGAGTGAATGTAAAATACCTGGACATAGAAGCAGTGTTGTATAAACCATACGTGCCCTTGCTGGAGGAGTGTTAGATTCTTGCAGCCCCTAGACAGCTGTCAATGAACAGCAATGTTACCATGGTCTGAGATCCCCAGAAGGGTGAACACAAAGTCCTGGTGTATTCTCATGGATTGCTTTCAAGATTGTGCTCATGGATATTTAACATTTTGGGTCCAGGTTTCAGCTAAAATACACACTTGGATTATGGTGGCTGTGTCTTTAATGTCGGACATGAACTCAATGCCAGTGTTGGTATCCAATGCTCATTAACCAACTTCTAAACTAAATTGGCCTTGATCAATAAAACCTCAGTTTTATTAGCAAATCAGTGTCATTCTGTCAAACATGAGGCATATTGCACATTTACAATGCAGGTTAGTTTCATTTCAGTCATTTGTATGGACTCAATGAGTGACACAGGTTACACTTTCAATCTCACATTTTAAAACGGCAACTTTATTTGTCTTTAGAATATAAAAAAAAAAACTAAAGTTACTATTTCATTGTCACTAATAGAAACAGTACGGAAGCACTGAGTCTTTGAGCATTGTGAACGCTCTTCAAGTATGTTCATTCAGTTGATCCTTATTATTCTGCAGTACAAAAGCCATCAGGATAATGGGAGCCAACTGGCCCAGAGGGAAGGCTGGCACCTCCAAACCAGATGTTCTTGATATTGATATCCTGGTTGTGGCAGAACCAGTGTTACTGACTTCACACATCCAAAAGAAACAAGCACAGAACCTGCAACTCTTTGATCCACTGACAAGTTTGATTCCAGAGCAATGTAGCTGATGTGCAGGCACCCCATTCTTCAGTGTATAGTGAGCAGGAAGAGGAAGAGTTGTTCAAATAAGCTGACATTTGAAAAGATTGAGCAAAGAAAGAAAGTGTAGATGTAGATGGAAAAAAACCAGAGTGGCATAGTAGCAAAGGAGGATCTTATGAAAAGAGAGAAAACCAGAATAACTCAAATCAGCAAAACACTTGGCTCAATACAATTAAAACCTCAGTACAGAAAATTCACCAACTGACTGCGGTGACAATAAAACAATACCACTTAAATCTAAAATAATAAAACTGAATTACAATTTCTTCTGTGGGGAAACAATGCAAGTCCTCCACATGTAAACAAATTCACTCAGAAGAGAGAAATCAAGTGTGCAGTTCTCTCAAACCCTCCTTCCACTATGCACCCTGCACCCGTATGTGCTCGTGCCACAAATGCGCCGCGATAGCACGTCAACACCACATGTCCCGACCTCCTCTCTGCTTCCCTCTGCAGTGCTGTTCTCAAAATGCATTTCAGAAAGCTGTAAAGTGACGAACCTCTGAGGCGATCCTCCTGAACGTTTGAGAAGACACTGAAGGGGAAGGAAAAAGGTTGGACGGTTGAGATTCAACTCCCTGCGTGGGTCAATGTCCTGCCTTTACACATCAGCCTCAAACTCTTGGTACCTTCATGAATTAACTAAGCTCCTCCAAACCTGTCATCTCCGGTGCAAAAGGAAGTGATCCAGGTACTCTGAAATCGCCTCCCAGTGCCTCCAGAGGAAGGCGAGGAGGATGATGAGGAGCAGCGTAGAAAGTGTGCGGCTGCGTGTCTTCATCAAGGGGACTACACAGTTGGCCACCGTGGACACAAATACCAGAAGTACTGCCATGACGGCTAGCAGCACATTGATGAGTTTGCCAAGAAGTGTTCGTGCCGTGGCGTTCTCCAAGCCCTCCAGCTGCACCACCTGCTGCTGTTGCTGCTGCAGCTCCATCTTAGAGATGCGCGTCTGACACGCTTCCAACGCCTCCTACAGGTTAGAGAAAGAACACAGGCCATGAGTGGGCTGACTGCGAATCAGAAGCAGCAAATGGAGTTGCACACAGATGAGGATTGGGTTCATTTCAGCTGAGCGTACCTGAATGTCTCTTGCCCTTTCATACGACTGGTAAGCAATCTTCTCCTCCATGCTGGCTAACTCCTGTTTCAAGTTCAGAATTTCATTTTGGTGTAGTTCTGTCAGGTCATTGAGTTGCTCTTCTAAACGTTCACACCTGCAAAACAGTAATATGACAGTAAATCACACAGAAAACATTATTCAGTCTCTATTCTGTGATACTTTAGAGGCCTACTCGACCTGTATCGCTCCTCTTGCAGGGCCTCCATGATCATTCTGTAGTCACTCTGATAGTGGGCTTTTAAGCTTTCAAACGACTCCTCAAGTCGACCTTGGTTGTCCCGGAGCTCCTGGATCTCATGTAGTAAAGCATCAAAGCCTGAACCCTGTGGGTAATCAAGAGTATTGCCCTTGGAACTAGGGGGGCCTCCAGGGGCCCCGGTGGTGCTGTTGGCCCCCGCAGAGCCAGAAGTAGCACTAGAACAGTCATCCTCGCTGCCGTACTTGGGGCTGGACTGCAAATGTCCCGCCCCGAGGGTTCTCGTCGCCGCCGGGCCGACACCCTCGTCACCCTGTGTTTCGTCTAAAGAGTCTTTCAGACCTGCGATGTTGTCGGCGCTGCCAAATTTGTTGCGGATCAGAGAGGCGATCTCCCTCGGCTTGGACACCACGGCGCCGGCTGCAGAGTGAGTGGCCTGAGAGAAGCTGGAGAGGCCACCTGTTACCTGGAGAGGGCAGAAACAAGTCAATACTCAGCTATGCACTTATGGAATATGGGGGCTAAGATGAGATGGCTATGGCATGTTCACACCCACGATAGGGACAAAGTGGTTTGCTGCTATTAGAGGAGTGTGTGTGTGTGTGTGTGTGTGTGTGTGTGTGTGTGTGTGTGTGTGTGTGTGTGATATAAGTAAACTGACCATTTAACTGAGGCATTCTGCTTCTGGAACAAGCAACTATAGCAGTATAAACATAATATAAGCGCCATTTGCTTTCTTTACCCCTTTACATTGACTATATCAGCTGTGTTTGGATGGTATAGCTTTTTTACAGCCTTTGTACTGAATAAAACATGTTGGCAAGTAGCTTTTGATTTGTCTCACCAACATGGAAACACACACCTTGGCGCCAACGTCTTTCAGCCCCTGATGCATGTCTCGGAAAACATCTTTTGGCTGGCGAGGGATACCGTTGTGTTCGACCTCGCGGAGCTTCCGGTGGTAGTGCTCCAGCTTCCTTTGCAGCTGCTGGATGGTCTGGGCCGACTTTTGGTTCTTCTTCTCGAACACTTGTTTGATGCGCGCACTCTGCTGTTTGTCCGCGTTGTTGGCGAGTTTCAGATACTCGGCCACGTTGTCGTCGCGCGCCGTCTGCTCTATCTTGATTTGTTCGGTCAGCTTGAGGATCTTCTGCTGTAGCTGAGCGATGGCCTGCTTGGTTCGGTGTGGGTCCGGCGTGCTGTCGACTACATCCATGCCGTATCCATCTGCGCCATAGGAGAGGGCATTGGGTGACACAGCGAGCCCTGATCCATCATAACGATCCAGCTGGTCAAAAGGAGTGAATAGAGATGAAACAGTGGAGACATGAAGGATGATGGATGATAAAACCAAATTTGGTACTTTGTCATTAAATAACTGTGTCCTCTACTACTGTTATCAAACTTGTCTGCATGTTTTAGCTTCTTCTATATGCCTCAGTTCAGGTGCTATGAGCCTACACATGATGGCCACATGGTGGTGCTGTCTGAAACTAAATTAAAAGGACACTGCCTGTCATTGAAGTTTGCTTTGAGTTACACTAATAAATTGTGTCTTTTCCCTTCTTATGACTTCCCTGATTACCTTACCATGTTTTGTATTTACAGATTCACGATTCTGTCCTGTTCCAAATAAACATGTGACACGTACTTAACTGTGCACACATTTGGCTATTTACCTGCCATTGTCCATGTGCAATAAGCAGACACCTATGAACATGTGCCGTAAGATAAACATGGCTGGAAGTTTGTGTTTGTTTAGCCCTGCAAGCCTCCTCTGACCTGAAGTATACTCAGAGACAGCAAAAGCTAAATTTAGAAAGGCTTAGAGCACATAGTGGCCGACCACTCAAAGTCGATCTGTGACCTTCCACCACTCACAGCTCATCTACTCAACCACCAGTTCATCCAAGCACATCAAACCCTTTTAATACAGTTTCCAAATTCACTTAGCGCTGGCATTCTTCCACATATACCCTGACTTTCCTCACGAGTTTGCAATCATATACTTCCATTTGAATGTGAGTGTTTCCTATCCTGATATCAAGCTTGTGTCTTTGCTGTTATGTTCTTCCTTCCTGTCCTCAACAACTCACTGGTTTACTTCTCACTCATGGTCAAGTCACAGGCCGTTCTAAACACTCACTTTGTCTGGCTCCTCAGTGGAGTGGTAACCAGAGGTCAGCAGCATGTCAGCTAGGGCCGGGCAGCTGGGTGTATCAGTAGTGGAGGAGGAGCGCGGGCGTCCGGCCTGCAGCAGGGCCTCATGAGTGCTGCGCCGGTGGATCTGGGGGCTACCTTTCTGGGGAGGATCCCCGGCGTTCCCCGCCTTACTGCGGCGGCTCTGCAGGCTGGTCCCTCGTTTCATCATTGGGGGAGCACCTCGGATCTGTTGCAGAACGCGGCTCAGAGCTGCAGGAGGAGCGGAAGCGGCAGAGTTGTCAGAATCCACAGGGAGGGCCGAGGGGAGAGGAGCCTCCCCTGCGTCTGGCCCTACATCGGTGGGCTCTGAGGGAGAGGCGCCCGTGAAGGACAGGGCGGAGTCGTGCGGGGAAACGGAGGAGCGTCGGCGCTGTGGCTGGAACAACTGCTTCAGACCATGGCCCAACGCTCCCATGTTCTCCAGGGCATTGTGGGTGATTTTGGACAAGCCGTGCTCCGACTCCGACGCCCTCCTGCAGAACTCGTGCTCCACTCGGCCTCCTGTGTCCGGCTCCTCTGGAATCTGTTCACTACTACCCTGATCCATCAGAGACCTCCAGTTTCACAGTGAGGTTCTACTTGGAGGTGTGGGGGAGTAGCTACGCCCCGTGGACACCACCCCTCTGAGAGGCTGGTGGAGAGCCGGGAAGCAGAGGGGATGGTGCTCAGTTGGGCCTTTTGAGCGTACATGCATCTGTGGCTTGCTTCAATGTCATGCTTTCTACCACCAAAGGAACATAAAAATGGATTATGACATGCAGCAATGAATGATGAACATAATAAGCAGCGTAACGTTTAACACCACGAAACATATGGCGGGGTCGCCACTGAGACACGAGCAGAGATCGTTTTATGCGGTTCATCGTCAGTTGGAACCATTCTCAATCGACAGCTTGTCTTTCAGTGACCACCCGCAAGAGCAAAAACACAAATTGCACAAAATAAACAAAAATCTAGAACAATTTCTGGAATGTTCTCAGTCGGTTAGATTACAATTTGAAGATCAGCAAAAGTCCGACGGTGCAATAACATCACCAAGTACATTTCAGAAAGTATTCATACAGTAATATGGGAATTGATAAGAAACACAATTGCGCGTGTGGATGATGAAAACAGAGAGAAACTACTGAGTGTGGAAAAAAGTGAAGGTGAAACAGAAATCGTAACTGGAAAGTAAATGTCGACATTGAATTCTCTTTGTTCCCAATGAAGGAGTTTCAATGATCCATCGCTGCGACTTCTTGCGAGGCTAAATACTGTACATCATGTCAGGGGCCCAGTGTTTGGATGTCAGGTGATAGAATATATGAAAGGCGTTTCCTTTACCACAGTGTAATATGAGAGACGGAGAGACAGAGAGAGAGGGGGAGAGGGAGAGGGAGAGACAGAGAGACAGAGAGAGTGAGGGGAGAGAGAGGGAGAGAGAGAGCACTTACCATCAGCCCAGCCTTTCCTCTCTCCTCGTCTGATTCACTACTCAGGATTTGCTAAATGAGGCGGAAAAGTTAACACAAATCAGAACAGTTTGCCGCACACAGAGGAAAAGGCTCACAGCTCTCTCTCAGACTGAGCTGCACAGGCAAAGACAAAAGCAGACAGCAACACAAACCTTTAACCCTGTAAAGAACCTGCTAGTAATGGACGTCTACTGTTCGAGACGATAGACGCTGACTATAACAAAGAATTCACGACCTAATGGACCACACCTTTGGTTAAAATCTTGAGAGCCAGTAGTCCGTCAATGCATGATGAGCCATTACAGCCTGAACAAACACAGACCTTTGGAGCAATAATAGCATAATGGCAATTGTGCAACAGCCTAGATGACTAACATTTACTTGACATCCGCTCTAGACGTTGGCTCGTGTCAGCAGGATACTTCAACATGCTTGCCAACGTGAGAAGTAGATCTCAATGTAGTAATGGCGGCAAGCGTCCGACCTGAGAAGAGGCCCGGTCTATAGGACGACAAATGCACACACCTTTAATAACGTCATGTGACTAAACGCACAGCAGCTATAAGGGGAAGTCTGTGCTGCCACTGTGTTTCTGACAACATCTGCTTGAAATGCCATTTCCAAATGACAGACACAGATCTTGTTCCTGGCCATGGATCTGTTCATTTTGTGTTCAGACTTCAAAGTTTGAGCATTGGGCAAACCCATTCTCATGCCAGCAACCTCAACTGTTTAACTGGTTCTGTTGTGTTTCTGCATGCTTGAATCCAACTCTCTCGTGCAGAGTAAAGGATGATTAACAAAACAGTGGCTGTGTTTGCTGCAGCAGAACAAAAAGCTGAAGGTTTGATTTGATTGTACAGCACGTGTTACGAAAGGAAAACGACATCTATAAATACACACTACAGTGCATTATCAATTGCAAGGTCCTTTGTATCAATGTATGACTGAACCGCAGAAATCTGCCTTAACAATGGAGCCGCCAGCCAGCCAGCCATGGTGTGTTACACCATGTGATACATCACTGAGCTGCAAAGACAATAACTTCAGCCAAATGTGTCGAGTCTGTCTACACTGCAGGGGCATTATTCAGCAGACAAATAGAAAACTGACTCCAATGGTCTGCAGAGCTGCAAAGTATCACTTATCAGGCCAGCAGCACAGTCTAGCGACAAAAACAATACATGAAACGCTCCATCACAGATTCAGTCTGACTTATTACCTGCCGCTGCTGCTGCTGTCAGATTAGCAGGGGTGAATAGAAGCACTTTGGCTGTTACATTTTAAACGCATTCTTTTTCATTTACGGCCACTACTCATCTTTGAATTATAATCATACAGCATCCCCGTTCCTCTATAAGGGCGAGGCTGAGAGGTTAACCTGTGTAAAGTGCAAACTCCAGGTTGCATTGTCTCAAACAAGTTCAACCTTTGTATCATCGTAAACGCTGCCTGCGACCTAAACACCTTGTGTGCGTGTGTGTTTGTGTGTGTGTGTGTGTGTGTGTGTGTGTGTGGTGTTGTCTAAACATATGGTACTGACAGAACAGCCATGTAAGCCGGTAGTTGTTCCTCTTGCTCGATACCTCACATCTGCTGCACACAAGCACTTAGTCTTTTTCTTATGTAGGTTTCAGTAATTAAGGACAATAACGTTGGGACGATCAATCACAAACCGAGATCTATATATGGGAACATCTGCCTGAGAAATGGATCTAATCAGGGTGCTATTTACTTGCACACAATATTTTGAAAGTCATGAAATTTGGGGGATTTCAGGGCCCCATAGGATCTCTGTGAGCAAAACCACTAAGTGTCTCTTTACAGATTTGTGCCATTTCAACTCTTTCATATCATCATCTTATTACATACTTGTATAACCTTACTTGCTGTTGAGAGCACTGTGAACTGCAAAGCTAACCCGTCCAACATTACACTTCCTTTGTAGATATCGCAGACCTCATCATAAAGCAGCTCTACAGCGGTTGACCTTTGACAGAACCATGCCAGTGGGAGGAATAAGTAGTAGCGCTCCGTGCACAAGCAGAGCTGTATCCTTCATCTGCAGCAAAACTACAGCGGAGTCTGAGGGCAAAGTGTTCTCTATGTGAAGTAGGTCAGCTAACATTGGCCTATCACACTCTGTACCGCTTTGTGTGCATGCGGCTTTCCAAGGTCTCCCCCCCGGGCTTGAGAAAGTGTCTGTGTGTGTGTGTGTCTACTGGCATTTAGGGGTTTGGCTCGAGCTCAAGAAGCAGTTCTGCATCCACAGCGTCTTCCCGGACAAACGGACCCAATTATAATATGGCGGCAGCTACTTGACACAGCACCTGGTGTCCCTGGGTCCGTGCTACAACGCAGGCTTACTTTACTTCCCAGCAGCATTCTCACATCTGCTCGCTTTTGCTTTCAGGAAGAGTCTACCTACAGATAAGCATACCTTCACTTGTAGTCATTAGGAGATGATTTGAGGAGCCATTGTCACAGGAAAAGGTTTAATAATCCAAAGGAGTTTTCAACAGCTCTTGGTAATTCCTCCAAATGATTATCTGGTGGATTACTTCTTTCACTTCAGTCAGCTGGTTCCATTGATATTTAGAAATATAACGTGCTGCAAAGACAAAACAGTGAGTGTGAGTAACGATGATGTCATACCATGCTGGAGAAACCGCTGCACAAGTTATCAGCTACATAGAAAAACAATATTCATTTCCATCAGTTGGGGTGGGGTTTGATCAAAACATGTTCTCATTGTGTGTTTTCTTAAAATGACATCATGTCCTACTTTCAAATGAATCAAAGCACAGGCTCTGGTGTTCCCTGTAATAAAGTCTATGACAGTGTTTAGCACTCGGGGTTAATAACAGTCCTTAGAGTGATGGCTCCACCCAGGTAAAGGTATTTTATTCACCAGTTTTACCATTAAACTGCGAGATAAAAACACAGTTCAACCACGGGCCTTAGAGGCGTTTTACCTTAATTATTACACAATGTTAATTAAGGGCACGAAATGACGACTTGGGAATAACTGCAGGGCATGAAACACTTCTTATTTAATCAAATGCTTGCTTAGTTACCTTAGATCTACAGTCAAGATAAAGACAATTGACGGTAAACACTGCCATTCTGTGTCTAAATGGAGATGATGACAGAAGCAGCACAGGTGTAAGTGCTGCTCATGGCCCTGTTCCATGTAGGTGTGACGGTGAGGCATGCCAGGGAGTCAGCATGGATCAATACCGAGACCCTGACACTGGCACACCTAAATGGAACGCGGCCAGTATTAATGTTATGACTTGGTTGATTGAAAAGTCATATTTGTCTGACGCGGGAGCTGTTTATAACCGCATAAATACGCCAGCTCACAACATCTACAGTCAAGACATTGGAAACCTCTGACGATCTGACGACATTAATCATCTTGTAACAGTAACGTTAGCTCGCTTGCTAATTTGCCAGAATAGAATTATGTTAAATCGACCCGTTAACAAGTCGCGATGCCTTCACTGCCATGATAACCTTGTAGTAATGGTCACAGCAGTTGTCGGTAATCGGCAAGATTGAGAAGAATGTGTACATAAACAGTGTTACAATTCGGAATAAGTTAGCAATACTGCAAATAGCCTGAGCCCAAAGGTTTAACGTAAGGGATAAGAAGAGGATGGATTTAGCAGCTCGGAGCTAGCTAGTGTCCACAGCCCTGACCTTTATCATGTTTGAACGAGAGATTTATCACAGGATAACGCCGATATATCACATCGTTTTATCCCATGGTGCTGCTGACCGTTGCGTTAGATAAGAGGTGACTACATGGCCCAGTTTTGATGGCTCGTCAGGAGCTGTTAGCAGTCCGAGCTAACGTGGAGTGCAAGGGGGGTGTTTACTTTACTTTACGGCGCACACCGGCCATGCAGCGAATGGAGCGAGCGATCTTAGAGTCGATAACAGAGTCCAGAGGTTTGCATGAGTGTGTGGGACTCAAGATTAGAAATTAACAAACTGCTAAAGCTGACAAAGTTATAAATAACAAACCACATGAGTTCATTCATATCTTTTAAAGTGATTCAAACTTTAAACAAATACCGAAACACACGCCTTTATTGATCCATATGGAAAGGAAACAGTATTACATTGCATTTGCTTTGGTGTCATTCAGAAACTGTGACCCAGAAGTCAAACATAAGGTTCTGGTTAATCTGGTAAGGTGCATGGAAATCAACTAATGGGTCCTAATGGCTTCTGATCAATGGTTTTGATCAGTGTTGAACAAGACTTTCTTAAACAATCCAGGTCTCAGTACTACTACGTACTAAGTGTTGTGGAACAATTATTTTAAAGCATTGCAAGCTGCAGTTTACTACTTGTGTATTATATTCTGTTATATTGTTATTTACTATCTGACCACCAAATTGACATTCTAATAATCTTTAGACCTCTAAGAGATAAACAAGCTACATTCTATACAGCCCTTGAATCTAACGCAATAGGCTCTCAAATCTGAGTTAATAAATTACTTTTTTGTTTATTTTAGGATTGCATCTTTAGTCAAATAGTTCACACTTTGTAATGCTAAGATTGTATGATTAAGAATACCTCTTATTTACAACTTTGTGTATGATCTAGAACAAAGTACATTTCTTTATATCTAATTCGTATTATGCTTGTATATATTATTGTATAAATAGATACAACTCGAAATATAGAAGCTAGGAGGATAACAATCAAACATATATATACATACTTTTAAATAAGGAATGTTAATAATGTTATTTTGTTATGATCACCTGCCATCACACACATAAATGAGCAAATGTGTCACATATGTTGCTTTTGAGGAAGACGGTTTATGTATAAAACTTGAAATGTTTAATCAAATAAATCAGTTAACACCTTGTAGGTGTGTACTTGTACCTAATCTTACAATTCGTTATAGAGTTGTTTATTAACGAGGTCAAAGTCTAACGCATCTGAACGCTTCCAATGAATACAATATAATAAAATCAGCAAACGCCGGGCTAACGTGGCTAATATGACACGTAGAGGGCCTGGTGGGAATTAAGCTGGGTGTTGCCTCTGAAGTTACACCTTCACACATTTAGTCACGTAACATTAGAAATAATTCTCCGGTCTTAATCGCTTAAACGTAAATACAGCTAACATCGCCCGGCCCGGCTGTCCTGGGAGGCAAAACAGGCGCTTACTCGCCTCCTGGCCACACAGCCTGTCAGTTAGCTGGCTGGCTAGTGTGCTAACTGAAACACACATACACACACACGCACACGCACACATACACGCACTCACACACACATACATACACACCGCTCCAGCTCCAGCTCCAGCTTCAGCCATGGTGAGATACGCGCACCCCGGGCTCACCGCCACACAGCAGCGGCGGGGCAACAAACTAACAAACCGGAACCACCCACGAGCCTCGCACAGCGCGGATAACAGTGCACGGAAACGCATTTCATTCATTTACTAATCGGTAGAAAGTGTATTTTATCAGAATTGAACTTACATGGGTGCTGAGAGGATTGTGTTGATGACCGTTCATTTCTCCCGATGGTGGAACACTCCCACTATGACGACAAATAGCGTGCGCTAACGTCACCAGATGAGTGCCAGACACTGAACGCAACATGCCTCGTATGATCCATGCCGGTGACTCATGTCGTTAGAATGATTTACAACCTTTCAGATTGCAACCCGCCATTAAACAAAAAGAGGAATAAGAGTGTAATCAATCTGTTGCCGCTTAATTTATGATACCAGCACAAATAAATCAAGCAAATAGAACGGCCATGTAATAACTCTGATCTCTGACAATGTTATTTTCAGTTTGTGATGGTCATTTTTAGGGTTGTTGTTATTTATGGTTCGGCATTGGATTGCATCAGATTCAAAGAGTGATCTAATATTACTCTCTGATACAGTCTCAACTAACACGGGGCATTATAAATTTCACAAAGATCAGATTTATTGCAAGGTTTTTCATATTGACCTGCATCAAGTTGCACAAGTGTAACTAACCTTACAGTTACAGAGATGTTTCTAATATTCATTTATGTATATACAGTATAAATGTGTGGATGGATCATGTATTAGAACAATTAAAATATAATGCAGCCTAATAAAAAAACAGATCCAAATCAACAAAACAGGTGAAGTGATAGTTGTTGAGATGGAGTGTGTATGGATACACGTGATGTGATTTTGGCTGCTAGATTACAAGTTTAGTGTTGTGAATAGCTTGAGGTTGACGTGCAGGAAGCAGTGGGTGTTTATTAGGTATATGGAGGGATATGGAGGAGGTGCTGGAAATGATGGCTGCTGGGGAAGCTGAGATACCCAGTCATGCTCAGTGGGCACAGGTGAGGTTACCAAAGAACCAGTGGAGACTGCAGCATCTGACGAAAATGAGGTAATACTGGGGGTGGACTTGAGCAGTGCTTTTATTAGAAGACTGTGTTGATGATACAGATTTTGAAAACATTGGATGCTGAGGGAGCTGTGTTGAGCTGTGGATACTGTGGTGTTAACATTAATGTCAGGTGCTTGGTGGTTTTCATTGTTGGGGCCTATGTCCTCTATGTGGCTTTTGTCTTCATCTTCACCATCATCTTCATCTTCATCGTCTGTACAAGCTACGGGCCTCCACTGTCTTGAGATGTAGTTCTTGCAGTGATACTGTAGTGGGGTATTAAGCTTTAAGCTCAGTGTCGGCCAACAGCAGAGAGTAAATACTTTTCATCCTGGAAGTAAACACACTGAGTACAGCAAAATCAAGTGCAGGTCAACTTCTATCTCTATCCACAAGAGGGCCCACTGTGGCTTAGTCTCCTCACAATGTGTTGTGATAGCTGCCAGAGACTGATGGTACTTCTACATCTTGAAACTCTTCAAAAAAATGAGACTGAATTGATTTTTAGAGTCATTGTCGGCCTTTTAAACCACCATCTTTTACTTGACTTTCATTAGCAGGAATATCAATCATCCATCAATACATCTTTAGACAATAGACAAGAATCAGAGGGTGGGCGGTTCAGACATAAGTCGTAGCACATACACAGCATTACGTGGCCCAGCAAAGAGTGAAGTGAGACAACATCCCCTTCTTCCATTCTTAGACAAAGTCCAGAAGCACAATGGCCAATGAAAATGTGCTTTCTTTTGGGAAGAATGTTTACACAGATTGTGATCAATGTTTATACACATTGATTTCATTGCTGAGGCCAAGAAATGTCAAGCACTGCAAGTCATTTAAAGAGATAAGAGAGTGGAAATATGGCTTAGAAAAACACTTTGCCCTTTAGGTAATATCACAGCCCAGATGAGAGCACATACAGTATCTAGAAGCTGCTGTATGTGCTGACAGAGAAACCACAGTTGGAGGGCATCAACAACAACGGTGCAGAAGTTGTTGGACAAACTGCACTGTGGTTGCTGTTGCCTAAAATTGTCATGATCACCGCGTGAACTCATCATACATGCAATGAACCAACCACAGCCAATTTGGTGACTGAAAGCTGTCCGATCTGATTATCATCATGAAGGAAACAGAACAGTACATTACCTGTGTGCTACATGTATTCACTGTCAACATCTGTGCTTTTGTCTGTGCAGACTGTCCCGTAACCCACCTTCACACCAGCTCTACCTATTACCGTTAACCCCTACCTCCCCTGATCCTCCTTCCCCCACCTCTTAACACAATGTTTCTGGCAAGTTTGGAAGCGACGGGAGGAATGGTGCGCATTGTGTTAATTTACATATACAGTACATGTACATACATACACAATCATCCCATTCCCCAATATGTTCTCAAAGCAGTCTCTCAACTGTGACATCATTCATGATTCACAAAGTACTGTGTATCAATGATGTCATTAACACCTGTGACATCATTCTTGATGTCATTAACAACTGTGAAATCATTCACAATTCCCACAGTTGTAATGACATCATTGACACATGCACACCCATTTCCCACAGATATAATGACATCATCGATACATGCGCACTACTCTGTGAATCGGGAATGCTGTCACAGCACACGTCATATTTTTCTTCACAGGATAGTCAGGAAGAAAATGTGGGAGGCTGGGGTTTGGGGGTGATGGGTAGAGCTGGGGTGGAATATCAGGGTGAAGATGTTACAGGAGGGGTCAACAAGATTTAAGGATGTCATTGAGGGTGAGGAGGGTTGGGATTAGGGGAGAGTAATGCCCTAGTAATTTGTTGATGCCAAAAGAGAAGAGATAAAATGTGACCCCATTGATACAGTAATAATGCAACCATATTAATGTTACAAATCTAAAATCATTACCACACAAACTTCATTGCAGCTCATAAAAAGTGATTTTACTACAGTAAACAATGAAAAACAACCACTCAAATAAATTAAATCCATTTCTCCAGAAGCTAATATGATAGCTTTACATATCCATTTGTCATAGTCGTGATTAAGCAGTCAACCACTTTACGGAAGCAATCCCAAAAATACTCACTTATTTAAAGTGTATATCCTAATTGGTACCCATAGAAAATAATCCCTTCCCCTTTGCCTCGTATCTTTCTGCACACTTTACAAATGAAGGAAGTTTGGCCACAACGATTACACATGAAAATACATCAGCCACATCCTGTGAAAGTCAAACCACAATGAGAGATTAACAGAAAGAGTTTTGCTTTCCCTCTTACCCGATTACAAAATATGCAGCTTGTTACACATTAGACAGGATCACTGGACCAGATACTAATTCCTTTCAAGTAAACATCCACCAAAGTCCACCAAAACAGAATCTCATTTTTAGGCAGTTCTTATCTATATCCATATAACAGAATTGCACCATTCCATGTCATACAGATGATTTACAATTAAAATTGTTCGTGATTCTACAGACACAAGGGACTGCTTACAGGTCTGTGGATTCTTCATCAGACCTGTCTTCCTGATGCATAACTGCTGATGTCCTTGTAATAAATATCTCAGTAGCTGGGGATTGGATCATGTGAGGTGACTGTGTTGGCTCCTTGAAGCTGTCTGTAGATTCAATGACAGATTCTGTCCTCAAGGTCCATCTATTAACAACATAATCTGGCACCACTGATGCTGCGCCAGCATCTCCATCAGTGGAGTCTTTGCCCACAGAGTGAGAGGATGAGGGAGGTGAAGGGGTGAATAGACCTCCTGATACAAAGTGTCCATTATGAAGGGTTTTGATAATGCTGTGTCTGAAGTTGACAGGAGATGGGGGCTGCATGTCGAATTCTACCAGGGGCAGAATACACTTGCGCTCAGTGGCTTTTTGCCACAGTAGCACAGTCTGAGAATCAAGGCCGTTGATGCTTACAGGATCAAAGTTATGTTTAGATGTAAAAACAACATCGTGGTCATGACAAGAAAACATTGTGTTGGTGCTTCCTGGTTTAGACAGGCTGTACTTTGCCCAATTATTTGGCATTAAGTTGTCTGTAGTTCTCTTTGATTTCCTTAGTGGACCTAGTAGTGTGCTCCAAAAGTGTGTTTCCTCCATCCCCTTTGCTACGTCACCTCTGCCCTGCCCATGCGCACGCTTTAAACAATGTCTAGGGGGTTTCCAGAAAATCCAGGATCCCACTACAAGTTCACTGAATCCCCAAGATATCTCAAGAATTCTCGCCCAAAACTGACTGAGCCACCAGCCCCAACTAAAGTGCCTCCAGTTCCCCAGTAGCCCATAAAGCCAGAGGAGACTATAAATCTGAAGACTGCAACAGACAACCCCAAGGAAGGCACACACTGCTGTTACCTGCTTTGAGCGATTCTCAAGCCTCTGTGAAGCACCCCGCTGTGGTACAGAGGACCCAAGGAAACAGTGTAGGGGGGAAAGAGACTGGACAAGGATTCCAATGCAGAAAGGCAGTCCCCAGCAGAGTGAGAGGATTTGTAACAAAAGAGGGAGAGCAGGGGGCACATTTGATGAGAGCAGGTCTGCTACCAATAATGGAGCACAGTGTAGTACAGCCAATCCACCCACCACCCATGGGTGTCGCAGCTTTGAGGGGAAAAGTATGAGTTTTGACCCTCTGAGAGTGACCAGAGAGAGCGTGACCTGAGCCCACAGAAGGAGCAGCAGGGGAAGATTATGGAGAGCAGCCAGAGCAGCACGAGACAGGATCTGACGAGTGCCATAAGGATCGAGGAGAAGGAGCACAGCACGCAGCGTTCCGCTCATCATCAGGAGCCCATTTGTCAAGGTTAGGGCATCACAGAGGGGGTGTAGTAGAGTGCGCGCTCCGAACATTCCCAGAGCAGCCGTGACCGCCATTAATATGAAAAGGCTGGCAGAGCCAAACACATGCAGCTCCCAGGCGAAAGCCAGTGTGCGACTCATATCATCCCAGAGGAGCGTGGTGCCACTGACGTTTGTAAGAACAGCACAATTACTGAGGCCGAGCACACAGGGACTTCCAGGTCCGGCCAACTCCTGGTTTGTCATGGAGTCTAACATGTCAGGGGGCTTAGGACTGTGCCCATCTGAGAGAGAGAGAGAGAGAGAAAGGGAGAGAGAGAGAGAGAGAGAGAGAGAGTACAAAAGAAAGGACTGTATTTTTCCTGCAGCAGAAGTCAATATTTTACCTAAATTACATTCTGATTTGTAATTTCCAAAAATATTTCTGTTGTAATAGTAATGAATTGTAATGTTAAGCTAATAAAGGGATTCAATATTACACTGAATCTTGATGACTCAGTTGATGTACTAAGCCCTAACTGACTACATTCCTTATGTTTAGCACTAATTATACTTAAAGTATCCTTAAAGAAAATGGCTCAAGAATCAGATCAAAGGCAAATGGTGAATTACATTTAATTTTACAAGAGGTTTTGAGTTTAAGTCCAAATTCAAAACTGTTGTGTTTTCTACCACACTATGTTTACTCACCAGTCAAAGTGTCATCATTTAAATGTTTTTCATCTGTGGTTTGACTGTCCTCTGAGAAAGTTTCCTCTGAATGCATGTGTTTACTAAAGTTAAAGTCTGAGTTTTTTATAATTGTGGTACCAGCTTTGTCACGACCCCTTAAAAGGGGAGCAGTTGGTACAGGAGTTGCAGCCGATGTGTTTCCCTCTAGAACGGTGGTCCTAGTTGTGACTTTCCGGGGTGTCAGTAAGGAGGTCAGGAAGGGTGGAGTAGATGAGCGCCTTGATAAATTTCTATTCTCAACATCTCCACCGGATAGATAGACTTTAGAGATGTGATCAGTCTTCTGAGTACTGTCAACGTTATATCCACTGCTTTCCACAGAATCCCTGCTGCTCTGTGAATGGAAGATTATGTCACTATCCAGGCCATCCATGGCATTGTTGTTTCTGTCAGCGTTCCGAATCATCTGGGCTAAATCAAAAGTCCCCAGTGAACGTGAAATTTGAATGATATTTCCATGTGAAGACAAAAAAACAGCAAGGACAGTAAAGAGCAAAGATAAAAGCCTCATTTTGTGAGTCATAAGTAGAAACCCCAAGACCTGCAGAATAACAAACAGGACAGAGAGAGGAAACGGTGAAATGTGTTTCTATATTTCTGTTGAAACCATTTGAAACACGCACAACAGTTGGATGGACTGATTGCCATTTACCATTTATACGACTATAGTACATGAATTCATATTGAACCCTAATCCAGTATCTACACAAATATTGACAACTTCATATGTGAATGACTTGTCTCAGCAAGAAATACCACACAACTTGTACTGTAAGTTTACATCACAAGCTAGTTAGATCTTCGTCTGATATTTGCAATTTACAGATAAAAGCACAGCAAAAAGAATTATCAAATTGTACCACAAAGGAAATAATGTGTTTTTCAACTTAACATCTATGTTCCCTGGGATTGGATTCTCAAACATAATGGTTGTAAACAATGCACTTGTAACTTCCTAAACATTATGTTCATAGTTGTGTGGGAAGGCAATGCATCAACAACAGTACTTTCTGATTACTAAGCATTATTTCTCATTAACCCCCAAAGCACCCTGCCCCATATATAAATCAAATATTTAAATACTGGATAATTAATTTCAAATGTACCTCTCAGTCCTCGTGCGCAGCTTCCTTTTTGCCAATCAGGGGTGGCAGTATTATCTGTTTTCTGACTCGGCTCACAGTGATCACTGCAGTGAGGGTTGAAGTCATTGGATTTACTGGTATAGTCACGGCCGTGGCTTTAAGTTGACGTCTAACACCTATTAACGGGTCAGTTGGTTGGCAGCCTCCCATCTCAGTGTTGCCTGCTAAATCAAGCCCCTAACTATCAGGAGCCACTCCTGAAAGAAAACTCCTTTAACACTTGCCAGGTTGTTGTCTTCAGATAAACAATTGACCATTAAAGTTCCCAAGCCTTGCCCGCCTCTTTCCTCCGCAGCTGTGTTTGGGTAATCCTCTCTCTACAGGATTACATTAAGATTCTTACTGGAGCACGAAGACAGTTAATGGTATAAACCCATCCTGACATAGGCACAGTAGTATACATACACTCTCAGTGTCATGCTAACCTGTGGGCTTAAACATGATACGTCATTAGGGACTGTGAGCGTTTTTGGCACATATAAAAAGGAATAAGACATTTTTATTATCACAACAGAAACAGATAAACTGCGAGAAGATTGATAGATTGAATTTAAGATATTAATGTGTTTTGTTAACAAACAAAAAACCCTTACAATTGTTTTTTTTAAACCCTGTTATTTATTTATTTATCCATCCATTCACCTTCTATCACCACCAGAGAGCCCTTGCAGAATCAGTCAGTCTGAGTGTGGGAATTAACTCTTTCCCATCCAGTGTGTATAAGACATAGAGTATGCACACAGCAGATCTGTTTAAGTCCACCTTAAGAGAGCCGAGAGGCAGCGTGTTGTGGGGAGAACAGGGGGAGGCCCTCAGCGGCACATGCCTGGCTCTTTAAGGCAGACTGGGGAAGTTAGATTCTGTTAAAGGCACATGCATTTAAAAGGTCAGCGGGCATCAGCTGGCATGACAACTGAGCAACATCACACTGATAAACATTACAAATTGATTTGTAAAAGTCTGCACAATGATTCTGTGTCATATTTTATATCAGATTGATTTTAAAACCCGGCACTGGTTTGTTCTGGCCTGATGTAGTGATGTTGTTGTTGACTCCTCTCAATTATGACATGTAAACAAAGCCCAAACAACCACTCGTGTAAAAATCTAGACGAAAACAATTATATTGAAAGAAAAATAAAGTTTCAGTATGTAGTTCATTAGCAGAATTAAATCATCCTATAATCTGACATTATCTAATTAGTTTAAATCGATTTACTGCCCTTTCCTGGTGAATAAATGGATAATAAAAGGGTTACGGTGGGCTAACTGCGTGTATGAATGCATGTATGAATCTGGTGATTTTTGCAATTATTTACATTTATCTGAGTTGTTTGCATTTATCTATCCATCTATCAGAGTTCCAGCAGGCATTACTTGATATCTTATTATGATCTGGCCAAGTTAACCACACAAACCACGAGTCATTCTGGTGAAGATGTAATTATACTGTGAGACAGCAATAAACAGCACATGCAGGTTCTCCTTGCGTAAATGTTTTAGATATCCGCATAATTCCCGTCTGTGGGTCATTGGATGAATTGTTTGTAGCAGTCAGACTCGGCGGGACCATTTGGCAGAGCAGCCCGACGAGGAATCGCCGAGTTCTCAGACCCACTTCCGTCATTTTAAACCCAGTCTGTATAAATATATTGAATATTATCGCCCGGGTGTTCAAGCGTGTAGCGATGCGTGTTTGGGACACAGATCGGAGCTTTGTAGGAGCTGTGAAAGTTGTTTTTCCAGTCGGAGGCAGCGCATGAATCTTTACACCGAAATAAGAAGACGTCATAGACCTCGCCTCCCCACTGCTGCTGCTGCTCTTACATTTTTATTGCAATCTAATCACAGCATTGTTTTCGGTATTAACACCGCTGCAATGTGCGCTATGTAGCGAAGTAAAGGACACGCGGATGGTAGCTGTTAGACGTTTATCGGCTTTTTAGTTTTAAACACCGTGCCTTGGCGGAAAGGAGAGGATTTCGTTTTATTTAAGGTAGCGTGAGAGGATCCACACACAGCCGTCGAGCTAGCTAGCGAGCTAACGTTAGCGCTGCTATTAGCTAGCGTAATTTACAGCAATGAATGGATTGTTTTTAGCGCTGATAGTTTGCACCAGAACGAGTTACAGAACTGGACCGCATTAGCTCCGTTTCTGATTGACGCTATGCTATGCTTCAGTCAATGTTTGCTATCCAACTTATTAGTTATCCAGATGCTAACCGTGCTAACACTATCACGCTAGCGTGCTAAGGCTCATAACGTATACAGTAAAGGTAGCTAGCTGATGCTGTCACGTTTAAACAGGCGACTGAGCGTGAACTCGCTTGTAATTATTTTGAAAATGTGTGTGTTATGCCACTTTGGTGTCAGTAAAAAAGTTTAAATGGTGGTGCAGTCGTTGTTATACAAAAGAAAACGAACATGCAGACTTTTGTCCTCATTTACACACTGTAACCCTAAATCCCCATTGTTTTAAGGCAATTCCAATGAAAATAATCGTCCCTTCTTTATTGAAAAATAAGATCTACAGTAGGAACTCCACGGACATGTAAGCAGTTCTCCTGTGTCATCATTGTAGGTGGGGGTGACCATGAACGAGCAGGAGAGCGGGGTGGTCTCCTTTGACGAGTATGTGCGGCAGAAGGCCCGCACTGTGCCTCAGCACAGGATGAAGGAGTTCCTGGAGTCCCTCGCCAAGGGCCCAGAGGTGCTGCAGGAGTTCAGCCAGCAGGGAGGAGGAGTACCCACCACCACAGCCATGGTGTACCACCAGCAAGGCACCAACTGTGTGTACACCGACAGCACAGAGGTGGCTGGGTCCCTCTTAGAGCTGGCTTGTCCGGTAAGAGCCTACTTGTAGTCAAATCTCCTTTTCTTTACTCCGAAAATATTGTCTCCAGTTGCTGTGGTGAACAATAATTGGTATATTTTCATACGTGTGCATGCTTTTGTTTGACAGGTACAGGTGACCTCAGCGGAGATTTCACCTCAGCTGTCTATTCAAGGGTCTGATCAGCAGCTTCAAGTGCAGGTTAGAGCCCAGACATCACACCAGCATGCCAGTGTTATTGACTTGTAGAAAGATAAAAGTCAACTACACAGAATCATTGTTTTGCACACCATTTTACCCTTCTGCTTAGTATGTTTCAGCTGAGTTTATTGACTGTTAAATATTTCCAAAATCCAACAATGGTAGTTTGTTTTTGAGTGACCCTATCTGCTGGTCTCACCACTTCAGCCTACATTCAATTTCTCCAATATTATCATGGCACAAAAAAGAGAAGTTGAGTTTGTTTATTGTGCTTGAAGACATTAGTCGGCTTATTAAAGTAGAATTGTGTCCAACTGCGCAGGTCAGATGTGACTGCAAATCTCCAGATCCAGTTATTATTCTTTGTCAAGAGGAACATAAATGAGAAGGAAACATGGAGCTTGTGTTGATAGTTTAAATACAGTATGTTATAGGTGTTGTACAGCTCTGCTCTGTCACTTCCTGCTGCTGGCCAAAGATGATGCGTGTGGTTTCGACCATAATGACATAATACAGTTTATCATTTTGTATTACCTGCTTTCAGGATGTGGCTGCTCATGAAGATCTCAATCAAATATTAAGTCTCTTACATTCTATAAATTCTATGATGACTGATTTCTAATATTAAGTATTATTCTGATCAGTGGAGTACCTTGGTTACGTTCATTTATTCATTCATTCATTCAACCATGGACTCCTGTACTCGAGCTTAACCTGTCTGTGACCCCACTGGTTGCTAGGAGGTTTGGCAGCTGATGGCAGATTTAACCAGGATCAGTCACTCACCTCATCCATTGTTACACTTTTGAACTGTATCCTGACACTGTATCCTTACACGTGTAAACATGACTGAACATGAGATGAGCCTAGTATCAGAATGCCATACTGTTTTTGAACATACAGTCGACTGTTGGAATTGTCACAAAGCAGAATTCACAAACCCTTTCAGCAAACAGTCAGATATGTAATTCTTTGGTGTGATGCTGACAGGCTTCCTACTCTCCCTCTGCTCTAGGTTCAGATTCAGGGACAGCAGAACCAAACAATTAGCCAGGTGCTCCAGGTGGCCTCACCCTCTCAGCACGACCTGCAGGGAATTACAGGAGCCCAGCTTGTCCAGCATGGAGATCTCACAGAGGAGCAACAACAGCAGGTTCTGCACTGACAAAGTCAACAGTATCACGTGCATAAATGTGATGCGTCACTGTTGGTTTGAGCACTATCTTGCCTGTATTTCACAGTTACAGGCACAGTTGGTTGCAGCTGTAGCTGGAGGACAACAAATCCAGTTGTCAAGTGGCCAACACATACAACTACAAGGAGCCCAGCAAATTCAGTTGCCGGGGGGCCAACACATTCAACTCCAAGCTGGCCAACAGATCCAACTACAGGGCGGCCAACAGATCCAGCTACAGGGCGGCCAACAGATCCAGCTACAGGGCGGCCAACAGATCCATCTGCAGGGCGGCCAACAGATCCAGCTGCAAGGCGGTCAACAGATCCAGCTGCAGGGTGGCCAACAGATCCAGCTGCCAGGTGGCCAACAGATCCAGCTGCAGGGCGGCCAACAGATCCAGCTGCCGGGTGGCCAACAGATCCAGCTGCAAGGTGGCCAACAGATCCAGCTGCCGGGTGGCCAACAGATCCAGCTGCCGGGTGGCCAACAGATCCAGCTGCAAGGTGGCCAACACATTCAGCTGCCAGGTGGCCAACAGATCCAAATTCAGACCGTAGAGGCCATGTCTCCTTCCCAGCTACAAGACTCTCATAGGGAGACGGAGAGAAGGTCGGGCTGTGCGTCTACTGTTCTCCAACCTGCCAAAAAGCGCAAGGTGGATGTCCCCCTAGCTGTGTCTTATGCCACTCAACAGGGACAACAGGTGGCCACAGTCCTGACTATCCCTCAAGGCCAGCAACAAAGCTACGTGTCCCTCCGACCAGATCTGCTCACTGTTGACAGCACTCAGTTGTACAGCACCACAGGCACAATCACGGGTCCCACCGGTGAGACCTGGACCATCCCAGTTTACTCTACTCCTCAACAGCAGGGTGTAGCTCATATTGCCATACCACAGGAGGCGTACAGCACAGTGCAAGTCACTACTACCAATGGTAAGGACAAAATGGCCTCTTCTGGATCTGTAGAGTTGCAAGCATCCTCGACTGGGACACAGGAAGAAGTCGTGCAGACCCTTTTCCCTGCACAGTTCATGAACGGGAACATTCACATTCCTGTGGCAGTGCAGACCGTTGGAGGGACATATAATACCACACAGTCGGTCCAGATATGGGACCCAAATCAACACCACGGCCAAGTAGAAGAGGGGCAAGAAGAGCAGCTCCACCTGCAGGTCAGAGTGCACTTTAACTTCCAGCCATATGGTAAACACCGGAATTTTTAACTCCACTATTCTGTGATCGTTGTGATTATTGTAGAACCATCCTGGTTTCATTGCCTGTTTGGGATGGAATTATCAATATGGAAGCTCTGTTTTCTTTTTCAAGAGATTACAATTTCTGTCTTAACTCTTAAAATATGATCACATTTAATTCCCAGGAAGCAGTAACTTAGACATTTTCTTTCATCTTGGACTTTTCAAGGGTCAAGTAGAGACAGAAGGTCAAGCTGAGCCCCCGTCCGAGCTGCTCATCCCCGCCTGTCTAAAGCCAGAAGAGGGCCTGGAGGTCTGGCGCCTTTGGGCCGAGCGAAAAAACACGGAGCTAAGCAAGCAGGAGAAGACAAAACTGGCACCCATCGGACGTAAGTCTGTCCCACAGACACTTGAACATCCCGATTTGAAGCTCTTATAAGGAAGTACTTGTCTGCCAGACCACCATTTAGACACAACTAACAACTCTGCTCGCCGCTTCTCTTCTGTGGTCATATTCAGGTCGACAGCCTCTGCGCTTTCAGGAGGACTTGGTGTCCTGTGCGGTAGCTGAGCTAAACCTGGGCCTTTCCCTCATGACACAGGAGGCCCGAGGATCAGACGACGAACAATTTGCATCCGATGTTCTGTATTACGTCTTTCTGTGTATACAAAAGGTTGGTGTCACCCACCCATCAAACACTGACTTCCACACTGCTGCAAACAAAGTACAGAGCCAAAGTGCTAACCAAAAGCTACTTTATGTCTAACCTCTTCATCTCTTTTGACAGTATCTCTTTGAACATGAACGCGTGGACGACATTTTCTCCGACCCGTATTACACACGTTTCTGTCAGTGTTTACACAAACTCCTGGACGGCTGGAAACCCAGTATCCATCCATTAGGTAAGACACTCGACAATCAACATCTTTATGGGTTTTTTTGTATTGTAGGAATTCAAGCTGATACACATCTTCTCCTTAGGTTATATCATTCCAAGTCATGTGACAGAGGAGATGCTGTGGGAGTGTAAACAGCTCGGGGCACATTCCCCAGCCACCCTGCTCACAACCCTCATGTATTTCAACACCAAGTGAGTTAGTAGCTTTTACTGCAGAATAACCAGAATCTGCGCCGTCATCGCACATATGCTCCATACATGTAATCATATGTAAATACTGGTTAATCATTTCTCTTTCCCACAGGTATTTCCGTCTGATAACAGCTGAACAACACATGAAAGTAGCCTTCTCTAAAGTGCTCAGACACGCCAGGAAGAACCCCTGCAACGCCAAGGACAAAACAACCAGTATCCGCCTTCTCAAAGCGCAAGGTCCCAGTAGCTCTATACAGACACGGCCTCAATACACTCCACTTCACGTTGAGGTCATTCATTGACCCCCAAAAATGTAGCTGACATTACTCGTGACTTCTTTTTCAGTGACTGATGACGGCTTTGAAGAACAGGTGGAGGATCCAGAGAATCCGCTCCGTTGTCCCATTAAACTCTACGACTTTTATCTCTTCAAATGGTGGGTTTGTTTATATTTGTAACTGCATCGTTCATGACTAAATGTACGTACATATCCTCACAAGCTGATCTCCCTTTTCCCTCTCCCAGCCCTCAAAGCATTAAAGGACGCAACGACGCGTACTACATGACTCCAGAGCCGGTCGTGGCACCAAACAGCCCGATGTGGTATTCATCTCAGCCCCTCACAAGTCAGCAGGTTGAGCTCATGCTGGCTCGCATCATCGTGGTGCGGGAGATCCAGGAGGTCATCAACACCGGAGGGGAGAACATGCACTGAGCCCGTGAAGAAGCTTTTCCCACGGGCTCATTGTGGACTCAAGATCAATACGTGTGCCTGCACAAACATCTCAACAAAAAAAAAAGAAAAAGCGAAGAGTCACCAAGGCCTTGTGTTCTCTCTCCTTCTGATTTTGTGCTTTGGGATGATGGATGGAACTGTTGCTTGATCACATTTTGTAAGCTGTTGCCTTCATACCTTTTGAACTGGGAATTGTGAGAGATTTAGGCTGGAATCTCTCCACCAGGATCGATCGTCGTCGATCTCTTGGGGCTGCAGCATCCTCAGTTGAGCAGTGTCTTTTAAATTGGCCGGTAAGATTTAGTCTCAAACATCATTCAAAGATATTTAACCCTTCATTTTGTAAGTCCACATAACCAAATCTTCTGTAAAGTCCCACAAGGACACATTGGACCTGAACAGACTACAACAGGGGCCACTACTCAGAACTTTTTTTGTATAGTGCATTTTGGATCCTCTGTATGTATGGATGCGTTCAAACCTGGAAAAAAAAAAACTTGTGCCTGTGTTTTCAAAAATGAGATAATTTATGCTTGTGAATCTTTTGAGTGCCTTTGACATCGAGTTGAACCTCAAATATTCACATGGTCAAGTGCTGTACTGGAGTCATTCAGAAAGATTGCAAAAACTTCTCAGGTTGAATCACCCTTAAAAGATTTTGTTAAATTTATGCCTGTATGCATAGGTCATTAAAACAAGACATATAGAACAACTTTGCAACCGTTTAGTCAACATAGAATCAATCATTGTAGGGTTAAGAGTCATGTTAGGCAATCTAAAGATGAACTGCATCCAGCTCACTGTGTTTGTGGCAGTTACTAAGTATTTGGTCTGGGCCAATGGAAAAACACCCGAGTCAGCCAACAGCCTGCCATGAAATGTGCACATTTAACCACATGTAATGACAAGTGTACAAACCTTTAATGGAATGTAACTATACAGATGGTAATGCAACTCCAGTCCATTTATTATTAAAGTATGTTGTATAGAACTGTACACCGACATAGGAGCAATCACATCTGTCATTTTACACACACACACTTCTTCTTTGTTTTTGCTTGAATCTTACATTCCAGGCCTACAAATGACCTCATCTGGACAATCTTCTCCATTTAATTTAAATGGGTTTTAGTGTCTTTGTCTCCAGGTATCAGTCTGAAGTCCTTCAAAATTAACCGGATCCAAAGAATTCCTAAGTGACCGCTAAAAGGGAAGGCGGTGGTCATTCAGGATCTTTTTCGTTCGGCAAAGTTAAAAGCAGTCGACTCAGTGATTGGCTGAAGTATTTGGGCAGAGGACAGGACACTCTGAAGTCTGCTTGAGATTTCCCCTGCAGTGTCAGCTGGCGAGCGTGCAAATGAAGTGGAAGATGGCGGCTCTTGCTCTGTTCCAGTCCGAGCTTTCTTAACACGTGGTCCGGTAGTTTCTGTGGATCAGAACGTGTCATGTGAGATATTTCTTATAAGATGTACAACACCGATTCAAAAAAGGAAGAGGCCCTCCAAGCTCATGCAACAGAAACTTAAATTATAGTATATATGAATATTTAAGCAATGCGAAGGCTCCGACTTCTAAGGTTCAAAGGTTATGGACCGCAACACAACTTATGTGTTTTCGACGTGACAAATGGCCCATGATAGAAAAATGCGGCGGTGATGTTGGGTGGTCAAGTTTTACTATCACCGTAACGGCTAACATTTATGCACTGTTGTGAGGCACCGATTTTGGAACACAGTTAACTTTACAGGACACAAGGGATCTATGATGGTTTATGGGATGTTCTACTGGAAGTCATGTCACTGGGTCCATTAAACTCTGCAGCTCTGTAAACCTGCCTGTCATAATACAAGAACTCTTCAACAATGGTTAAGGCAATGTTCAAGACAACTGTTATCCCCTGATATCAACCTACTTAAACACTGTGGGGCAGAACGCATGTGTGACACTTAGAACATTACACACAAACACTATTTTACCTGTGGTGCCAATTTGCTCCAGTTGGAGTATTTGTGGTCTCCAAGAATGGGGCAAGACAGGGCTAACGCCATATGGACCCTCATCTGGTGCTTCACTCCTGTACATTGGAAACAGTGATCGATGAGTTTCAAAGGCCAAAGACACAGATTATCAAAGACCTTAGGTCTCTTTACCTGTAATTGGCTGAAGCTCCACAAGGCTGCAACCACTGCTGCTGTCCAGGACTCTGTACTTGGTCGCTGCTGGATGGGCCTGCCGCTGGGCACGGACTTTGGTTAAACCGTCTCCTGTATCATTCATTCTGTAGACGGGACTAAGAGCCATCTGAAAAAGACAGGAGGTGCTTGAAAACTTCACATTTCTGTAGAGGAATATTTTCTCAATGAGTGTTTTAAAGATTACTCTATTCATTTACTTAAAAAACACACACACACACACCAAGTTCTAAAAGTTCTGCCAAAATAAAAGATCACATTTTTAACATGAAAAAAACAAGCAAACAAACATCACACTAATTGTTACAACATCACCAAAGAAGAAAAGGCACCTTGTAATGAGGCCGGGGCCCTGGGACCTCTTTCTCCACGATGGGAATATCGATCACTCCTTGGGATGGTACAGGTACACCCACTGTGATGACCCTTAAAGGAACAGTATGTTAATACATGACGGATTGTGATCTGCGGTGCATTCAATGTCTAATATGATGAAAGATTTAAGGTTTCGCAAGAGAACAAAGTCCATATTCTACCACAATATACTGAATCTTACCAGTATGTTGTTTGCACTTGGTTGTTTTTGCAGAGGTTCAGTATTTGCTCAACTGCTTCTTCATGCCTTGCCAGCAGCAAAGTTCCTGTTGTCTCCTTCTCAAGTCCCAGACAGGGGAACAGCTGAGATTCAGACCTGCTCTTCATCCCATCCATCAGTTTGCAGAGGACAGGAAGCACAGAGGAGATGGATGTAGCCCCAGAATCATCTAAAAGCAGGAGCAAAATGTTCACAATTATAAGACTATAAACATTCTGAAATGAAGAAATGCCTATTCCTGAAATTGTTGTCCAGACAAAACAAGCATTCTGAAGGCATTGGGCTCTGGTACTAAAAACAATACTTAAATCTGATTTGAAGTGCAAATTACCACAATAATAGGCTGTATTATTATAATGAATCATTTATTTATTGGTGCAATTGGACACAAAATGAGAGGTAACATTAGACAGACATATAACAGATGAGATCTTACATAGAAATTCCACGGAAAACATCAAATTGAGAGTAAAAGAAAGGATGAGCAGGAATATGCAGAGCTCCTGGAATCTTGACATATGATCTAATAATATAAAATACAATATCCAGCTGTAACGCATTCACCTTTGACGGGGACCCCGTACGGTTTGTTGATAACCACATAGTCCCGGTTCTGGTACAGCGTGGATCTGTGGAGGTGTTTGGCCAGCACGTTAGGATGAACGTTCTGGAGCTGCAGAGTGAAGCGTTTCAGATCCGTCACCCTCTTTTGCTGTGCGGACATCGCTGGTTCGGACGCCTTTCCCTGCGTCTTCTCCTGTTTGGACGCCTTTCCCTGCATCTTCTCCTGTTCGGACGCCTTTCCCTGCATCTTCTCCTGTTGGATCTTCCGGGCCAGGTCGATGGCCCTCAGGCGAGGTTTCTGTCCCGGTTCCGAGGCTGATTCGGGCTTGGTCCCGGTAACGTTAGCATGCCTCCGGCTTAGAGGCGGCGCTGCCACCGGGCACTGACAGCGATTTGTTAATATTCTACCTGACGAGAACCGCGTGTTGAAGCCCAGGGGCCAGTCAGCGGGACGAACAATTCTCCTACACACGTTCATTTTGGCTCAATGTGGAGATAAACCTGCTAGTTTCAGAGAAAACATGTGTTTACACATGCCGCCACAATTTCCGGTAAAACACAAGGTCAGCCCTTTCAGAATAAAAGCCACAGAGGCGTATACATTCACACACAAAAACAGATTCACCTTTACGGGTTGTTTTGGCCTGTTCTTAGTTTGTGATCCTGTCATAAAATATTTAACACGACGCAATTCTAATCACAGATTATTTTGTGTTTCAGGGCGAGAGGTACAGGAAAACTTCTGTATTTTAAGATTTGTTTTTCATTTGTCAAAAAATATAGAATACATTCAACAACCAAAACAAGTTCAAAAATGGCCGATACGGATATATGTATAAAACAAGCGAACGAATAACGTTTAACAAAAATCTAGCTCTAATCGTTTTAATAGCTGTCGTATTTTATTGGCGCATACAGCAACAAGTTCCCCGTGGTGCGTCGTCATTTCCTCGTGTGGAGTGAACGTTTCCTGTAACGGCACTGCCCGGCGTAGAGAAGCCACTCAATACGCATTTGCCTTAAAGAGACACCGCCCACCTGGCACACCGAGAGAGAGAAAGGGAATGATCGTTTGTACTCGAAATCGGTACAAATCGCTACATATGCGGGCTTGTAATTTTCCCGAAAAACAATGGTTGGTAAAAATTTGGTTAAAGTCAGGCGAGTACAAGAGGCGAATGTACGGCGAACCGCGAATGTTTGATTAAACACTGGACATAAATGAACGTGGCTTCAGTAAACCAAGCGTTGAGCTGAAGAGAAGAACCACGTCTTTATATTTGAACGCCGAGTCCATTGTTGTAGTTTGTTTTTATTAAACATTTTAGTGTGCAGCCATGAAAATCACCGACAGCATCATACGGAGTTTCAGGGTTGCCAGAACATATCGCGAGAACTCCCAGAAAGTCAACTGTGTAGATTACAGCCCGAATGGAGAGAGCGCAATATCCAGCAGCGACGACGACTGTATTGTTTTATATGACGTCACGGAGGGAAAGTAAGTTTCAGTTAGAATGCCTCAAAAATATTATTAATGCCAAATTGCCTGTAACATTTACGGGGACAATTGTACAAACTGGTGTTAATACATTTTGGCTTTGGAGAGGAAGCCAAATTAATGAGAAATAAGCGAAAATACTATTACAATTACTGCTAAATGCCATTTTAAAGCGAACTGTTGAGGTCAGGTTTATACAAATGTTATGTTAATCTTTTGTAGTAGTTTAGCCAGTTAAGAAATTGTATTGATATCAGATGCATCAGCTGTGTATTGTCTTTGTCACTTAACGTTTCAGTTCCCGTTTCAGGTATTTAACCAAAACCTCATTGACCACATGCTGCATCATGTTTGACAAATACTACACCTAAATGTAAACAATCAGCTGAAGCCTAGCCTGATCTTTATGAACCAACCTTTTGATGTATATTAAAGCTTTTGAATATATGCAACATTTTTCCCATTCTGTATGTAGCCTAGTTGTTAATCCTTGCTTGCCTGGCCTGGGTCCTGAGTGGCAGACCAACATGTTCTACCTATTTGATCAGATTGATAAAACAACATTCTCTTTCCTAAGACATGAGCGGACCCTGTTCAGTAAGAAGTACGGAGCTGACCTCATCCGCTACACGAACAAGGATGCAAGTACTGTTATCTACAGCTCCAACAAACTAGATGGTAAATAACACAACTGTTAACAGAGTGCTGACATCCAATGCTGCACCAAACAAACCTTACTCACAAAAAACCAAGCAATGATTGATCTTTTTGTATGCTGTTAAAATCAGGCTTTTGTGTCTCACAGATACCATTCGATACCTGTCACTCACTGACAATAAGTACATCCGCTATTTCCCAGGTCATACGGCAAGGTGAGTGTGTGTGAAGTGTTTCTGAACTCCTAAAAACTAAACGCAGAGACAGTCAGCAGCAGTGTAGTGGAGCAAGACGTATCTTAGATACATTTTAGATACATTTCCTGCACCTCTGACAAAAACACTGCAAGCGTTTTACTCTCTGTTCACTGATTGGGGAAAAATAAAACCTTATCAAGCAGACATTCTACATTCAGCGTGTTCTTTAAGTACTTCCGTCTGTCTCATGGTTGTATTTCCGTGTTATGTTCCACATGTTTTGTTATCTGCAGGCATCATTAAAGATTCATCCTTTCTGGTGTTGACTTATCTGAAATGATTGTTTCGTATCTTAAATGTGTTCTGTGTTTGTGTGGCTTTTCTCAGGGTCATTGCTCTCTCCATGTCACCAGTGGATGAGACATTTATCTCAGGTTCGCTAGATAAGACCATCCGGATCTGGGATCTGCGCGCTCCAAACTGTCAAGTGAGTGTCGGGTGATCGCCTGCAAAATGACGCGTGTGTCTTCTTCTTCAGGCAATCAGCCAAATGTATAATTACTGCTGCTGCTCATCAGATCTCAGTGCCCTAACTATTCAGTGTCAAAGCAAGTAAGCAGTCCATGACCCTGTGCGAGTTTATCCTGTGACCACTGGGTGTCACCACACCTGCTTTGGGAACCGATGCCACACTTTAATCTGCTTTAAATGTAAACCTGGACCAGCTAATAGCCGGAATTGTATAAAGAAAGAATGAAATATGCTAAATGAAAATGTCTATCAGAGAAAATCAAGCAGCTGAAAATGTGTGTGTGTGTGTGTGTGTGTGTGTGTGTGTGTGTGTGTGTGTGTGTGTGTGTGTGTGTGTGTGTGTGTGTTTGTGTTTCAGGGCCTGACTAATCCTCTGGGGAAACCTGTGTGTGCCTTTGACCCTGATGGGCTGATATTTGCTGCTGGTGTGGAATCGCAGGCCATTAAATTATATGACCTTCGTGCTTTTGACAAGGTAAGATATACCCCGACTCACCTGCTGTGTGTGTGTGTAGCAGCACACTTTATACTTTGCGTGACATTTCAAAATACATTCTATGCTCAGGGTCCCTTCGCCTCCTTTGAGACGAGGTTCAATCGTTTATGTGACTGGACTGGACTCAAATTCAGTAACGATGGGAAACAGATTCTCATCGCCACCAACGGGGGAGCTATTCGCCTCATCAACGCTTTCAATGGCTCTGTGCTTCACAGCTTTTCAGTAAGAGACGTACTGAAATTACGCTCTTGCATTGTCAAGAACACCTTGAATTACTCCGAAAACAGATTTCAAATATCTGAAGATGTTCTCTGTCTCTGCTCATTTTTAGGGCTACAACAACAGTAAAGGCATCTACCTGGAGGCCTGCTTCACTCCAGACTCACAGTTTGTCATGATCGGTGAGTCCAAACGCCTCCGCACTGCCTCAGTCTCTTCTCGCAGACCTTTGTGGTTATTGAACCTGTGGGTCGCTCCGTAGGCTCAGAGGATGGGAGGATCCACGTTTGGAGCACCGAGAGCGGGATGAAGGTGGCCGTGCTGGATGGGAAACACCCGGGACCCATCAACACCGTGCAGTTTAACCCCAAATACATGACGTTTGCGAGCGCCTGCACCAACATGGTGAGCTGTCCAAAGTCTTGCATGCTGTCGCCTCTGCTGGAGAAACCAGACTGTGATCTGACTTTGTTTTGCTTTTTCCTCTCCACAGACATTTTGGCTCCCGTGCATCACTGACTAACAGAGGAGCGGAAGTGGAGACACGTCCCCATCATGCTAAGAGGACACGTGAATGTTCTGACATGGGATATTCTCATTTTTGTCATAATTGCTCACTGGTTTTAGACTTAAGAAAGATTTTAAATTGCTGTCACCTATTTCTTTAATAGTACGGTTTTTTTTAAATATAAAGTGTACATAATGTTTTTAAATTATTTTATTATTGTCCTCATGTACTGTTAGTAACTTATAGATATTTTCATCTGTAAAATTCTTTGAAAAAATAATAAACTGTTTTACATCAAAACTATATTTTAACTTAACTTGTTTCCATAATCACCCATTAAATAAGACTTAATGATGTGGACATATTTTGCAAAGTAAATGCAGATCTTTCTCTATGTTCTAAAACGTTTCAGGCTTAATATTAACTACAGGATGCAAGTGGCTCTGTGTACATAAATAACTGGAAACATTTACTGAAAAACACAGTAATTGTTCTTGAATTTATAATTCGGTCTTAAAAACAACAATTGTAGGATTTGTCCATTTGATGAATGAACGTCTGCGTGTCTTCTTGTAGTGGGGGTGGGGTGGGGGTATCTATTGAATAATGTATAGATGCTTGGGTTGTGTACTCACCACTGAGTGAATAATGGATGAGCCCATCACAGGTAACCTCACAGGTACACACTTATCTTTCTCTCACCCACCTCTGCGCGCATGCATGCGTGCGTGCGTGCATTGAAGGCGCCTTGTGTGTGTGTGTGTGTGTGTGTGTGAGAGGACAGTGAGTTGTAATAGTGTTTGTTAATGTCATGTGTTTCCAGTTATCTTTTTACTTTTTGTCTTTCACTTTCAATCACCCTCCTCTTGTGTACACATCTGTATATATATTATATATGAAGTTTTATTTTGTTTTGGTTTTAGATGCATAATAACAGATGAGTTTTGGAACGCTGCACCTGGGGGGATGACGTCCATCCCTCACACAGTTCTGATCCTCACATCTATAACACACTGCAGCCTCCCAGTGGAGCTGCTGGTACCTCGCTGGTGTCACCTGATGGATAACATGTGTCTCCAGCACACACAAGTACATGGAATCCATCATTCCAACCCAAGGAGCAGTGTTGAGGTGTATGAGTCAGATTCTTGCTGGGTGTCACATTTCTGTGACCAGGTGGCTGGAATTTGAGATGATGCAGTTGCGTCTGCGTGAGCGGATAGGGCACTCTGCGTGAATGACTTATAAAATGTCATTACAGGTGGCATACTGAAACACACTGTACACACAACCCAGCACACATCACCCCAAGACTTGAGCGGTGGATTGCTTCAATGTGTGTTTTGTCTCCTTGTGCCCTCAGCCCCCATGTGACTTGAGGGGGGTGGGGATGCTGCCCCTCCGAGAGCGTTCAAGTCGTGGCCATCGATACTCAAAGAATTTTAGATCAGTGGTTAGGGTGGCATATCCACTGACAGGCACGTTATTACTCATCAGCCACAGTTCCGCAGATCATATTTCAAGTGTTAGGAATCTCCCAAGTCGCCCTTGAGGCGTTTATGTCACAGGTGCGCGTGGGTCCGTCTGTCTGCCATCAGTGGAGAGGTAGAGCTGCCTGCTGAGCAAGAGGAGCCAGGACACAGTGATCTGGACCTAGTCTTTCTCGTACCAGAGGAGTTTTTGAAGCAGAGCGACTGACTGCCAAAGATGTCCCACCAAACTGGAATAGATGGTGAGTTAATTTTTAAAGAATATGCCCATGTTTGTCTCGTGGCATGACGTTTGTGCTTTAATCGAGCTTTCTTCAAATCTGTTTGTGTGCTATTTCTTGATTCGTCTCTTAAGTCTTTATTGTGTCACTGCACTGTCACAAACCTTCACAATGCCGCTGATGATAATTCTTTGATGTTTCATGTTGTCGTCCCATAACAAAAAGTAGAGATTCAGTGTCACCCTGAGGTCATCACGACATTAATCTGGAGCATCGCTGACTTGACATTCCTGCTTTGTGTCTCGGTGTAATTCACGGTAGACCGTAAAAGCAACACGGCTATGAAATCAGCTGATTCGGTTCCATGTTCAGTTATTGACACCAGAGATGATTAACGTGTAGAAACATTTGCAGGTGCTATAAGCTCAATATACATGTGTTGTGGCATTTGCGTAATTGGAGCATAGGGGGAAGGGTTGGCGGAAGCATACCTCTCTCACCTTTCTCACCTGATCTTACATCATTTATGAGACCGCTGTGTTTGGTAACCATGGCGAGAGAGGAAGAGGGAGTCGAAGAAATACCTAAATCGAATTTTCACTACCAATCTGCCATTCATGGAATGAAAAACAAGAAACTATGAAGCTGTTTTATCCCTCAACCCGATTATTTCATGCAGCCGCCGTGTGTTTGAGTAACTTTAGGTGACACCGTGACGATCTGGCAGTGGATCAAATTTTCTCCCTGAAGTGGAGTCTCAAGTTCTTACTTACCCAACTCTGTCTCACTTGATTTCAACCCCCCTCCCATCTTCAGTTTTGACTTGTCTGCCTTATATCTGGTTACTTTAGCAACATTTGAGCTGAAAGACTTTCTGGCCCGTGCGAGAGGAGGTGCCATCCGAATAATGAAGATTGTCATCATAAATGGTAACCAGCAGCTGATCGTCTCCTTTTAAAAGTTTTGAACAGAAGGAAGCCTTTATCTTTATTGATAAAGGTGTTTGTCCTCAGAGGAACTGGTGCTGGAGTCATACAGAGAGCCTGCACAGAGCTGGGACAAGGACTACGACCACTTCCTGCTCCCTCTGCTCATGCCTCAGGAGCCATGCTACATCCTCTACCGCCTAGACTCCCAGAATGCACATGGATATGAGTGGATCTTCATTGCTTGGTCACCTGATCAATCACCAGTATGTCTGTTCTCACATTTATCAGCCAGAAAGAAACTAAAAGATTGAAACAGGAGGTCCAAAGCATTAATAGGTCATTTCTGTTTATAAAAAGCACTACAAAACAGATCGTGTTATTCATTTCCTCTGTAGGTTTAAAAGAAATTTAGGATATTGTATATGCTAAATATAGGTATTTTACTGAATTCAATACAATTAAATAAGAAAATTCCTTTGCATCTGTTTTAATACAGCAGTACAACACATGTCATCCATTCTTCAAAAGATGACAGATGGTTACTCAAAGTACATACAGCAAAGCACAAACTGTCTGTCTGTCTGCCTGTCTGTCTGTCCTGCACCCACTAGGTGAGGCAGAAGATGATGTATGCAGCCACCCGAGCCACACTGAAGAAGGAGTTTGGAGGAGCTCACATCAAAGATGAAATGTTTGGCACAGTAGAGGTCAGTGAAGATCTGCTCTGGATTTGAATGGTCAGTGTTTCTTCAGAGCTCGGAACTCATCCCATCCCGTGTGTGTGTGTGTGTGTGTGTGTGTGTGTGTGTGTGTGTGTGTGTGTGTGTGTGTGTGTGTGTGTGTGTGTGTGTGTGTGTGCGTGCAGGATGATCTGTGCTTCCAGGGGTACCTGCGCCACATGTCCTCCTGCTCCTCCCCGGCGCCCCTCACAGCAGCCGAGCAGGAATTACAACGAATTAAAGTCACAGAGGTAAAGTGACAGGGAAATGTGGTAAAAGTATGATACTGTAAATCTAAAAGAACATTTTAAGTAAGGCTTTTTGTGTGTATTGATAGATATGATCAATATGGGTTCATTGCTGGGGATAAAGTACTTCTAACTGTAACTAAACACACCTTGTGTAATGTTCATGTTTGATTCAAAGAAACTAACGACACAAGCCATAAGAGAGGACACAGAGCCACACTGACAGATTATGTAAACTAACTGAAAACGAATCATTTGATTTCCGAGTTAAGATTAACGTTAGATAATGTACGTATATGATAAAACAGATCTTTAAATCTCTTCATTAGTATACGTTACTTACATTTGAAAATAGCTTTGCCGCTCACCTCGGCCTCATTGGTCCTCCACATTGGATACAAAGTTTCACTAAAGCACTGCTGCATTGCATTGTGGGATTGCACCGCTGACGACAGATACGTATGATGAACTAAGGATGTATGCATGTATTATCAGGGCAGTCGCATTCCTGAACTTGTAACCTGGTTTCCATGACAACCACCAACACAAGAGGAGCCATCCGAAATGCCTCTCAGCTTCATTTCATTGATCAGCCAACACATAGAGAGAATCAGAGAGCAACACTCCTCTACCAACAACAGGCAGCTAGCATTTCAACCGACAACCTCGCACAACTTTACCATTGTTAGAGTGCAGATGGACACACAGCTTGAGTGTGAGGGAGAGGTGGAGGAGTCGCATCAGACGGAGGCAACCAAAGCAGATGTGCCCAGGCGACGACTCGCCAGGGCACCAGAGACGCTGATGTCTGCCTGTCAGTGTCCCCCTGGGCCTTTTCTGAGGGAAGGTCCTGGCAGCCTGCTGGTGACAGAACCTTATGACGGCTTTATGGATGAAGGCTCTGGACACTGAGCCGAGAGCTGCTGCAGGATGTGAAGGGTAGTCCTCCACCATATTCATCAACAAGATAGATGCCACTGCACCCATGCTGCTGCAGCTGGACAACACGCCCCTGCTTGTACGGCCACATAAGCTGGACAAGACAACGGAGGTTACCGAGTTCCTCACTGAGCAACCTGAGTTACTTGAAGGATACCTGGGAGAACATCTGTAATCTTTTGGAGAATCAACTAAAAACTGCCTGTCCTCCCAGCATCACAAGCATCAGCAGCCAGAGGTGAAGAGCAAGGAGTGGGTCTCAACTACAACAGCCAGAATCCAAATGGAGGAGAAGAAAGGATCTGGTAGAATCAGGAGAGAGAACTCACAGTGCTCAAGGAGAAAGGAGATCCAGCTCCTTAGGAGGATAAACTGACCCTTCAGGGAGAAATGGAAAAGGCATCAAGGAAGCTCACTAACCAGAGGCTCCACAAGCTTTGGACGCCCGGTCAGCAGACACTCTGTCTGATACCATGCAGACGTTTGGACGTTTATATACTGTTTAGATATCTACAAACATCCAGCTTAAGTGAACTGTTAAAAATAGTAACAAATGAAGTTGTGTCTGTATAGTTTATGTATCAATATATAATAATGTTGTTTCTGTGGAGAATTGTTAAGCTGGATGTAAAAACTCAGCTGGAATATTGGAGACTTAACAATGTGTTTGTGTTTGGTTCTGTAGGTATGAATTATTAGTAGTATATAGACGGCTTTCAATAACTTGTAATAATTCAATTTTTTGTAATTTAAATGTTACAAGTTAAAGGTTAAATTCAGTAAATGTTATTCTTCTTGGTCTTTATCTGAACTTAAACAAAGGAGTTTACCCTGTTTTTTCAAGTTGATACACACACACACACACACACACACACACACACACACATACAGAGATGTTGTGTTTACCTTGTAAACTTTCATGTAAACATAATTTGGCTGAAAACACCGACAGCAGCTACAGACCAATAAAGTATACCTGAAGGCAACATTATAGAAGTTATTTAAATGAAGCATTTTGTGCAATTCCAGTTTCTGAGTAGGTTCTAATGTAAACACTGGAGTTATACAAATGGTGTGTGGTTATGACTAGTCCACACAATGTTGTAGGTATAGCACATAAGGTAGGGCAGAATGGGTGTCATGTTGTCAAAATGTGTGTGAAAAAACACCTTTATAGAACTTAAGGGAGTTTTAAAGGAGAAACTGGGCTGGAATGTCTCCCATCGGTCTCACATTGTGAACCTTTTCCACAACAAAAATGCAACATAAGAAATGACCACATGGTGTCAGTGTTGTGTCCTATTGTTGTCCAAAACATGTTAAACTGCCACCATCAGGCTGACCGGTACCAAAATGTAATGGGTTCTTTACTGGATCATGTCCAACCTGCCCACCAAGATTTGTTGCTATGACATTTTGAGACTTCCTGCTAATAGATAAACAAACAGACACACACACAAATGTAACATGCTTGAGCTACTTGTAACTGTTAATGTTATGTTGAATGTATAGTCTCCCCAAATGGAACTAAAAGTACCTGTAACGTAAACATTGTACTTAGATGTATAAGTGCAGTACCTGAATACTGAGTTACCTCTGTCTTTGTTTAATATGGTTAATATAATGTAAGTGTGTTTCTCTCTTTTCCCTGCTTTCCTGCAGGATAAAGTTGTTTGGGTACGTTGTTCTTAATAAGATTGTGTGTGCATGTGTTTGTGTGTGTGTGATTGAGAGAGAGAGAGAGAGAGAGGGAGAGGGAGAGAGAGAGAGAGAGAGAGAGAGAGATTTCAAAACTGTCTCTCTTGTCCACAGGATGAACGTAGACGGCTTGCGACTCCACGAGCGAGGGTTTGTGACATTCATCACTCACCAGCACGTGTTTTTGTCCACATAGAATTTATAAGTTAGTCTATTAGTTTTCTTGATGACCCCACTTTTGTCCACTCTGCAGGTCACAATGGAGTTTGGCATAGACAAAAGGGCGCAGACTCTCCAGGGTCTTGCGTTCCCTTTACAAGAGGAGGCCAAACGAGCTCTGCAGCAACTCAGGCAGAAACGCATCAACTATATACAGCTGGTGAGCAAGGCGTAAAACACGACACTTATTCCCAGAAAAAGATCTAATCTTGCTTAGTATGGCTCTGTGGCTTAATGTGTGAGTGTGTGTGTGTTCAAGAATGAGCTCTTCATGTCCCTGGACCGTGAACAACTCCTTATGTGAATTTGTGTGTGTGTGTGTGTTTCAGAGGCTGGATGTAGACAAAGAGACTATTGAGCTGGTTCACACCAATCCGACAGAGACTCATGAGCTTCCATACAGGATTCCCACAGATTCACCACGATATCACTTCTTCGTCTTCAAACATTCCCACCAGGGCCAGCTGCAGGAAGCTCTCGGTCAGTACTTAACCTCACTGGAAGTGTGGATACAGTTATGTAACTTAATTGTTAGTGGAATTGTGTTGAAGTATTACAAGGAAGCCAACAGTTTAGCGTTTCTAAACAAAGATTTGGAATGGGAGCAGCACTCAGTCGGAGAGGGAATGATTTATAGGCTCTATTATAAATATTCTGTATTGAAATGGTCCCAGGTTTCTCACTTTAGCTTTCTATTCTCCATATGACCATACAGGGAAATACAATGATGATGAATTGAAAACATATTAAATGTATTTCTATCAAAAACAAATACATACATGATAGTAAGTAAAGTAAGTTGACACAGTTTGTTTTTGACTTACTCAAAAGAATTTGTATCTAATATGGGATTTGGACACAGCTGACACACACACAAGAAACATATAACCAAGTAGTTTTCAAAGTAGATCGGTTTAGTTTCTATGTTTTCAATAGGTTTGGAATTAAACAATATCGATTTCAAGTGACGAATGTTCTCCTTAATTAAGAAGTCACTTAAGTTGTAGTAGTCTTTTCCAATGTAAAGGTTAGAGTAAATTATTCAGAATAGTGTCATGGAACATGTGGTGATCATCCGGTGGAAAGACACACATGTGTAATGAATTGCCGCAATTTCCAGAGAACTACTGTAGATATCTGATCAGCCTGCCTGTCATCACAAGGACAGATCAACAGATGCACTAACAAAGTTAACATCAATAAGGCACTCATTTCATATGTTCCTCTCACAATGCAATCAGTGTGTAAAGGGTTTAAAAAGAAGCAACAATAATTCCATCTGATTGAATGACGTGTCAGGCGATGAAGATGAATGCTTGTCTCTTCCAGTGTTCATATACTCCATGCCCGGGTACACCTGCAGCATCAAGGAGCGGATGTTGTACTCCAGCTGTAAGAACAGGCTACTGGAAGAGGTGGAGAGAGATTACCAGCTGGAGGTCAACAAAAAGGTGCAGGTCACCTTAATCCATCCACACGTAGGATGACACTTACAGAGCTCAGCAGGAACAAGGTCATCACCTCACCCTTATGTATTGCTTTTTGTGTGTTTGTGAATGTGTTTTTAGATGGAGATTGACAGCGGCGACGGCCTGACAGAAGACTTTCTGTATGAGGAAGTCCACCCGATGGAGCACACCCTGAAACAGGCCTTTGCCAAGCCCCGCGGCCCGGGCGGGAAGAGGGGCAACAAACGCCTCATCAAGGGCGCAGGGGAGAACGGGGAAGACAGTTAGATGTGATACACACACACACTTAGATGTTACATTACGATCATTTGACATGAAACAAACTTCAACAAACCCAAACGACAACCCACCGTATCTCCGAATTGACTTGGTATTTGATTGTTTATCTTCTAGCCATTTTTAAAATGAATCCACCATAAAGCAGAATTCATGTGTATTTTTCAATGGCGTTTGATGTATGAACATAAGCACTGATAGAACAACGACAGCCAAGACTCTTAAAACATGTCAGGAGCTGCTGTAACACTGTCTGTTTACATACATCTGCTTATTCTAAGGCAGATAAATCCTTTGTATAAACTGATATCCCTCCTTTAGAAAGATTGGTTCGTCGTGTTGGCACATATTTAGGTTAGTAACAGGTCATTCCAATGAAATCATATTTAGCTGTAGGAGAAGACATTAAGAAGTCATGATAATACAGCAATATGTTAAGGGGGATGAACCATGTTGTTGCTGCTGCTGCTGCTGCTGCTGCTGTAGTTATGATCTGTAGAGTCCATTTGATTTAATGTTGATCACTGAATTGAATAGTTTTAGAAATAGTTTGCTTTGCAGGATTTGGAGAAAATGGCTATGCATTTCCTGTTTTATGGTGGATTATCCCTTATATTGCTTAGGTATACGCCTATGCTGTGCCCATGGTTTACTCTTTATCACATGTAAATGAATCTGCTCCACTTATACAGTTGCCTTTGCCTTCTTAGTCACCCGAGCAAGGTTTGACTCCATAGCAGAAGGCTATTGTTTTACATGGTCCTATAATAAAATATTTTCTTTACCTCCTTGTGTTTATGGTATGCTAACGTCATACAGGCCAGCTGAGATCATGTGTTTCCCCCAGTCATTTTGGGTTATAATTGCATGGTAGATTTCAAGTGGTTTGAATGACTGCATGCTGGAACAGAGGGGTTTGGTGATGATGGGATACATTAGATTTGGTTATTGTAATGCATGAATTGCACAGAATGATATTTAAAGTAAAACAATTTGCCCACTGGGACACTTGAACAAAGCATGATACATGAAATTTGCAATTTACTGGAGGTCACATTCCCCGCAAACTGTGTAGCCTGGATTGGGATGAATTAGTGATAGATGTTAATGTATTCCACTGCTGCACTGTTTCCTGAATGGGGTCTCTGCTTGTGAAAGCAAAATGTCTAAAGAAGACAGTGGAGGGGAGGCAGTAGTCGAGTGGGTAGAGCTTCCGCTTAAGACCCGGAGGGTTGCCGGTTCGAGTCCCTGCCGAGGTGCCCCTGAGCAAGGCACCGAACCCTCAATTGCTCCCCCCTCTGCGAAGGGTGGTAATATAATGTAATGTAATGTAAGTCGCTTTGGATAAAAGCGTCTGCCAAATGATCGTAATGTAATGTAATGTAAAGACGTAGAAACCATAGAAAAGTGAGAAAATAGTTTGTATGAATGTGGAAACAACATTAAGTTTGGATTTGAACTCACCATTAAATCCTGTACATTTCCACTGAGGTCCCTAAGTGGTTGCAGCAAGACAGGCAGGGAAATCCAAATGATAATCAGTTAAGTTGTCCATTTAAAAAGACAAGTTGTATTTGTATTTTTTTTTCTATTCCAACGCATTCCGTGTATATGATTATTACATATGAACACTAATCCTAGTATTTATTCAATATATACAGTAGATTATGGAACATGGGACGTAGCTTGGGGGCTTTGTGTGTGTGTGTGTGTGTGTGTGTGTGTGTGTGTGTGTGTGTGTGTGTGTGTGTGTGTGTGTGTGCGTGCGTGCGTGCGTGCGTGCGTGCGTGCGTGTGTGTGTTGACAGTGCTTGTCACTGCGGGCGCTGTGAAACACTTAGCCGTTCTTGGAAAACACGTTTCTAGAATTTCCAGTCCACACTGATCAGTGAACGCAGCAGAGGCATTTCCGTCCGCTCACTCACACATCTGAGCTGACTGAGTGCTAACAGATAGACACGTTCTCCTGATTTTTACGTCACGACAACACCTCATTTCAAGTTCAGTTGTCGATACTTTTAACTCATCACATTTACTGCGGGAAATTGTATCTGTCGCTGGATTAATTCCCTGGTTGATCTAACTGGTCGGAGTTTGCCCTATCAATGGTAAGTCGATATCATGCCTTGGATGAATGTTGGTGAATAGCTCATTGGTGTTAACGACGAACAATGCAAAAATTGGGTTATAGTGCATCTATTAGTTTGTTTCTAATTTATTGGAATAATATAAAACATTATGATTTGATCTTACAGTCCAACCTTAAATGGTTATTATTATTATTATTATTATTATTATTATTATTATTATTATTTGGGTGTTTTTTGGGTGTCAGGATCAGGTTTGTCTTAATAGAAAATAAGTATGTTTGACACAGCTCAATAATTCTGAAATAACTACCCTGTAATGCTGCATCAACTAAGTCATCAATTTGTCAAAGTTGAACCAGATATACCCTAACCCTAAGCAGTATGCATATAGTTTTGACATTTTAGAAACCCTTTTTTGTACACCAAGAGGGGGAGAAAAAGAGATAAAGTGAAGAAATATTGATGAGACCTAGGACATGTGATACACATGTGGATAAGATGCATGAGGAGACAAAGAAAGGGTGACTTGAGCTGTACCAGAGCGATACTAGTGAAACCACATTGTCACGTGTGTGTAACACATTGTGATATGCAGATTACCTTTTCTTTTTTTGTTGTATATTTTTATTGAAGCAAGCATTTGACATGACTGTGTGCATACAGTTATGGGACCTTTTGGAAATTGTTTTCTGTACAGAAATAGGGGGGAAAGAGAGAGAGAAAAGAAAGACGGTTGTATATTATTATATATATATAATAATATAATACATATATTATAATTATATTATTATTCTTTGTTTAACTTTGTTTAACTTTGTTTAACTTTGTTTAACTTTTCTTCGGAGGGAGGCAGAGAGCCAGAGGGAGAGAGCGAAAGGTAGACATTAGACCCTGAGGTAAAATAGGCAATATAATGTTCAAGTAAATTGAAATAGAAACAGCAGAAAGCCACAGCTGCCAGAGGTTGTGAGAACATGGCACAGTAGTGTTGACACAGAGTCCAGGATGACATCATTGATGTTTATGATCTCATAGGTAGTTTTTCACAGAATGATGTCAAATAGCAGATTATATGCAGATTATGTTTTCACATAAAGGGAGAGAGAAGCACATACAGAGAAAAAGATGAGAACGAGGCTGTGTAATGCTCACGTTAATTAAGACAATGGGATGACAAACAGAGCAAAGGCAACTAACCAAAGCCAGCAAAGGTTATGTAGAAATGACATAATGATGAAAGATGTTTCAGGTGACATCAGTGTTGCTATTTATGAGATGATTTCATAGGTACAGTTTTTACAGGATGACATCACTAGAACAGTGCACTTCCAGATGGCAGGCTTACTTGTGGTTCCTAGAATGTCCAAGAGTAGAACTGGAGGCAGAGCCTTCAGTTATCAGCTTCCTCTCTTGTGGAACCATCTTCCAGATTCGGTCTGGGGGGGCAGACACCCTCTGCTGGGGTCTTCCCATGATGTACTGAGCTTCTCTCTCTCTTCTCTGAGGTGCCTCAAGAAAACGTTTGTTATAATATTTGAATATAGTTGTATTGAAATGAATTGAATACCACTGTGCATGCAGCTTCGGAATGCATTACGGGCTGTGGAGAGAGGAAAAAAAGAGTTAGATTGGGCCCCTAGGTCCAGGATGCTGTGATAAATTTCAGAAACGGCTCCTCTTAGCGGTGTCCTGAACCAGTTATTATCATCATTTTATGTTTCAGTATCAACATCTCTGTTGTCCTGGCAGGGCGACGGTCAGAAATGGTTGCCCAGAGAATGGCTGTTTCCCATCATGAGGACAGAAATGGTCCCTGCAGTCCACCTCCATCTCCACCAGTCTGGGAGTCTACTGAAGAGTGGAACTGCATTACCACCAACATCCAGTATCTGCATACCTCAGGTACACCAGCAAAAAAATCATGGAAGTTTACTAGTCAGGCATCCAAGCTGACCCTATTTTTGTAACAACACCACATTTGCACAACGAAATTCACCTTAAATGAATTTGATCTGTTTAACTGCAGGCTGGTACTGGGGTCACATGTCCGCAGGCGAGTCTCGGGATGCTCTTCTTATGAAATCCGAGGGCACATTCCTGGTGCGGGACAGCAGCCATCCTCAGTACATGCTGACCCTCTCAGTGAAGACCAGCCGTGGACCTACAAGTGTGCGCATACAGTACAGCAGGGGCTCTTTCGGGCTGGATTGCATCGCACCCGGCGTGCTTCTCCTGCCGTCCTTCCCCAATGTTATCAGCTTGATACATCACTACACCAACTCAGACAATGCGGCACAGGGCCATGCAGCCAGCGTGGACAACATTCAGCTCAAAGCACAGCATGACCCTGTTCAGGACAGCAGAGTGTTTCTGAAGCTTGTGCGCCCACTGCAACAACCAGAGACATTTCACTCTTTGCAGCACCTGACACGTCTTACCATCAACAGACACACTAACAGCCCCGACCAGCTGCCCCTCCCAAGGCCTCTACTGCACTATCTGCAGGACTATCCTTTCCAAATATGAGGGTGTCCAGTCCTCAAGAGACAGAGACCTGGGTCAGGGTCACACTCTATGACCACACACACTGAACCTGAGTTGATTCTAAGACATGGCTCTGGTGCAAGATATTAAATAGAACATAAATCACTCACTGCAAATGGTTAAACTGGATTTGTTTTTTAATCCTACTGCCCAGCATTACTGCAGCTCTGTAAAAAACTATTTTTTGTGTCAGTATGTCTGTTTTACTTATTGCAAATTATTGTTTCTGAAACGCTGTTTTTTATATTTGGTTTTTTTATGTTCAGTTTGTCATATTGACTCAATGGAGCCCAAATTTCCACTAATAAAATGGTAAATATACTGTAGTAACTTTTTTGTGTTAACAAGGATAACTTGCTACAAAGTTTTTGTGTTGAAATGTGTTTTTCTTCTTTTTCTCTGAGGCTTTGAGCTGAGCAATGTTTATTCAGTCTTCCGGGAGATCGTGAACCTGATGAATTATGGCTTAGCTCCGCCAACAGTCCTCTCATGTAAAAACCTGCAACTTCTACGCACCATTATGGTCATTACACAAATCCTATATTTACTAACATACAATATACAATGTTACATACAATGTTACATATACAGATATTTCAGATTTTCAGATTTTAAAGAATAATAATTGTCATGAAGTCTGAAAAGTCCTAAGCTCTCCGTGTCTGTGTTTTATTTCACGACGTCAGAGGAAATGACAATATAACAAAGAATAACAATGGTTGAGGCTGTGCTGATCAGATTCACAGTGTTAATATGAGCGTGAAAAGAAAAAGGTTAGGATTTTGCTAGTCAACATGAAGAGTATAGAAATATATATGTTTAAAAGACACATCATCTTGAAAATCAATCTCCAGTGCAAAATGTTCTCAGCTTCTTGTGTGGACAAAAGGTCTTCTGAGAAGTCAATCAGTCAGCACATGTGTCTTTCTCTAAACCACTGGCCACTTGAACAGATGGATGAATGTGAGCTATTAGTCACAGTATTACTATTTCCACGGAAGCATGCATCAACTGGTTTTCCACGAGGGAGATCTGAGCCTCTTATCAGGATTAGAGCCCTCATTAATACACTGCACCAACTGAGAACACACTGTCCCCAAACTGTCAGCCCCCCACCCCCCCAGAATACTTGGTGTTTATTTCATTTTTACTTTTTATTTTGTTTGGGGATTGAGCTTCTCTGCAGTTTGTAAAAATAGTAGCAACTACTACTGGTTCAATTATAATGATAAACTCATCATCATCATCATTATCATCACCTTTATTCACATTTTTATGACACTGATGTAGTTTTAGACAAGAGAACACACGTAAAAACATACAAATGCTTAGATATAGAAAAAAATGCAATCAAATTCCAATTTCATTATACTGAGGGCAGACAGTAAAAGCAGTCATAGTAAGTGCATATTGTTGATTAATGAACGCATAATTGCCTCAATATTGTCGTGTATTGTTGTGTACAGTAGACATACAGAGCAAACTTCTGAATTTAATACTGAAAAAAACGCAGACAGTAAATTAATATTATTATTATGCGCAGCTCCATCTTTGTACTGTATTGTGTATTGTTATCTCGTCCCCACCCCCTCACTTCCCCATGCTAATGCTAATGCTACAGCAGCAGAGAGGAGCAAAGACGGAGGCCAACAAAGCTCTACCTGGAATTCATTTGGGATAGTTTTTAACCAATTACCGGGTAAGTGTGTGGTTTTAGGAGTAAATCGTGGGAATGGTGTCGTGTCGTTTCTTACTATTCCCTATAATATAATTACATATTTTTGTTAACCTACATTTTCTTCCGACGTTCTGATTACGCTAGCTAGCTGTTAGCTAACCTACCAATAAAGTGCCGTTCACTTCCGTTTTGCTAAGCTAGTCCTTCTTAACTAGCTAGCTAGCGTTAACCGGCATTAACCGATGTTTGCTCGACATGTTAGCAGTTAATTATGTACGGCGATGTTCAAGCGGCGGTGTTATCGTCTCAGTTTAGTTAACGTTGTCCCAAAATTAAGTAAAGCGATCGCACCGACAGCATATCCGGCTAACCAGCGAGCTAGCCGCAGTAGCTAGCGGCAAGTCTATTGTAAACAGAACCTCCCGACGTAAATCTGGGCTAGGAAACGCCACGTAGATTCAGGATTAAATGTTGGCAAAAAAAGAAACCTCTACCATCGCACAATCATATCAATTCAAATACATTTAATTATTTCTGTTATGCTGACGTGAGTATGTGAGAAAGACTGAGCGGAAATGTATCATCATGGAAGAAGAAGTTGGCTTGAATTTTAACATGTACGTCAAAGAGGACTTAGGGAACTCTACTGCATCATGGTTCCGATTTATGCAACAAGTAACATTGACGTACTCATATATCCTAATCGCCGCTGAGGTCGAGATGCATACTGATGTCGCCATTAAAGGCTCATTATAATGTCGTTCACATTGGATCCATTTCGGTGTAGTGTCACCATCATCCCGGCTGATCGTTCCCCCCAGTGCGTGTCTTTGATTACACAACGCCTCAGTCCAATAAAACAAGCCTCCACCTTGTTTTAGACAAACGGGCCTCTGTCATAACTTGTCTCTTGTCTCTCTTACAGCTATGGCAGCGATCAGGAAAAAGCTGGTCATAGTGGGAGATGGAGCCTGTGGGAAGACCTGTCTGCTCATTGTGTTCAGTAAAGACCAGTTTCCAGAGGTCTACGTGCCCACAGTCTTTGAGAACTATGTCGCCGACATTGAGGTGGATGGCAAACAGGTATGGATTAAAGGCGCTGTACGAGCATTGTTTGTTTGTTTGTTGTGCCACGTCTTCACTGTAACAGCTGATGGTTTCCTTATCTGATGTTGTAAGAGTAAACAGTGCATATCCGGCATATAAGTTGGGCTCAGGTGCAAGATGGATTCAGCGTAATACAGGAGAGTTAACAGGGTAGTCTACATGAATCAACATCAAAATGCTGTTAAAATACTTTGCCGTGTTTGTCTTTCCACAACCTTTAACTGATGGTGATGCAAAGATTATAAGTCTCTGAAACAATTGATACCAATGTTATAAGACAAAATAAACTGCATGTTTTTATCAGCTGTGAGAGTGTAAAGAATAAGGCCTAGGAATGCAGGCATCATGTCAGTGTAATGTCCGAGCTGTACGCTGGAAGATGTGAAGCTGATTTGTGAACTCTTGTGACAGGTTGAGCTGGCACTCTGGGACACAGCAGGCCAAGAAGATTACGACCGACTGCGTCCGCTCTCTTATCCTGACACCGATGTGATTCTCATGTGCTTCTCCATTGACAGCCCTGACAGTCTTGGTAAGGAAAATATCCAATCGCAGATCACATAGATATTGAACAACACTTCTTTCCACCTGATCTGTCTACGTTGCATCTGAGGCTGACGTTTGTTCCTCCACTTGTTCAGAGAATATCCCTGAGAAGTGGACTCCTGAGGTCAAGCACTTCTGCCCCAACGTTCCCATTATACTGGTGGGAAACAAAAAGGATCTGCGCAATGATGAGCACACTCGTAGAGAACTTGCCAAAATGAAGCAGGTAATATTGTGGCAAATATATATATATGTTGTGTATTATATATAATAATTATATATAGAGTCTCTCTAGTGAAGGCGCGTCTGCTGAAACTTGTCCTGCTCTCCCTCATAGGAACCTGTGAAACTAGAGGACGGTCGGGACATGGCCAACAGGATCAGTGCCTTCGGATACATGGAGTGCTCTGCAAAAACAAAGGATGGCGTGAGGGAAGTCTTCGAGATGGCCACCAGGGCTGCGCTACAGGCCCGGCGGGGGAAGAAGAGCAATAAATGTCTCCTACTGTAAGCGGAGGCACGAGGACTGCTTCCTGCAGGGGGAGAGAGCGATCGAGAGAGAGCGCGAGCGTTTAGGTGAAACCGACCCCCAAACACAGGCACACAAAGACTGTTCTCCCCAGTTTTTACTAAAAGGTGTCATGCTTTTACTTTTTTGTCTTAAGCAAAAGTAGTCAGGTTCTGTCAGTATTCCATTTTGAGATTATGAAAAATGCTTCTTTTGTACTTTAACATGAGTAAATCTGCCATACTGAAACCTCCTTTATCTTGTACTATGTAATGAAAGTGGTCAGCTAGGGGACCTGTTGTCATACCTGCCAACCACAGTTTAAGTGCTGGAGCCCTGCCTGCTGATCTGAGGAATTTCCACAGCCAACTAGGGTGAAGTACCTACACACTGTGACCCCGTAGTCCTTTAACTATTTCAAACAGACGCACACGTGAAGTCTAAATTTGTTTGTGTGCTCCATATAGAAATCCTATGTGCATTATGATCACGTGCGCTACGACAAGACTGGAAACTCATTTTGTTAAAACACAAATGGAATCTTCATGTTTTGTGTAATAAATTACTTTGTAAGAATCTTGATAAATTTCATCAGTTTCTTGATGAACACTGGATGAAGCATAACTATCTCTGAGTGATATAGAAACAAAATAAGGCTGTGGAAGCTTGCTTTATTCAATTCTTTCAAAATGACACGAGAAGCTGACAAACCTACAATTCTTTGGCGTTCCAAACGGCGACACAAATGCAAACAAAGTACACAACACAAAGACAACTTGTGTGAATAAGGTGACACAAAAACGATCACGTGGATCAGGGAACACATCTGTAAAACAAGACTGGCGAGTCATACACTTAAGTCAACTATACTAACTTCTGCTCATTGTGAACAACAGTAAGCTGTGTTTACGTTTAGGTAGAAGGAACACTTGAGAGGTCACACCCTCCTGACATCTGAGCTGTGAAGGCAAGGACGGCTACGGTTTGTCAATGAGAACAAGTGTGACTGCAATTTGGACAATGGAACAAACGTCACCCATGATACAATAACAATATAAATGCAGATGGATGTTGACCAAAACCTGTTCTACATGTCAAGAGACGCAACTCGAGAAAACCTGTTCCGGCTCAGCTCTGAAAGCTGGAAGGAGTGCATATGAGCTTAAAGTCACTGGTTCTTCTTTGAGGGCACTTGTGAGCGAGCGATAAGCACTGGAACCAGAGCTAACGCTACCAAACCCGCTGCCACAAAGGGTCGGTAGAAGAGCCAGCCGACTCCGATGGTGAGGAGGGAGAGCGAGCAGGCGATGCAGATGGCGAAGAGACCGAGTCCAATAGACACAAGCTCTCTGAGAACGGGGACCCAGTCCACTGCGTACACAAACCAGTGAGGAATATGAGTGTGTAATCAAGCAAAGTTGGGAATAAAGGGAAATGAGTATGTTTACCTAAGGTGTAGATGATGCGCATCATCAACTGAATGCCAAGGAACATGAGCATCCAGCCTGCAGCCCTCAGGCCCCAGGTCATCATCTGGTTGTCGTGGTGTTTCAGCTCAAAAACCTCCTGCAGACAAAAAAAAGGCACATCTGCACCATTGACCAGAACTGCACGGAAAGGACGTACCATCCAAATGAGGGAGAAAATATGAACTGAATATGATGCAGACAGACCTCTGCAGACAGTTCCTTAAGGTACAGGATCTCCAGATATTCTCCCGACTTGGTTCTGAAGGGTTTCAGGTTCTCTCCAGCCTGCTTGGCCACCACAGTGACCTGAAATATGAATTATTTCACCAACAATTTAAGAGGAAAGCAGCGGAGATACAAATCATTTGAGCATTCACGTTAAAACATTAACCACACTGGGGGTCACTCACAGTTTGGGCGGGGCCGAGTTGGGGCGACTCCCCGCTGAGTCCAGCATAGGAGAAACTCACACGCACATCCCCAACCTAAGGATTAAACCCAAACAAACAAAGCGGCATATGTAAGAAGGCAAAGGACAGGTGACAGGCGCTGGTGTATCTGAGTTAAGTCCACACTGTGACGCTTACCTCGGGTCTGCGCGGGTTTGAGGTGTGATAGAAATAATCGCCATCGATGGTGAGAAAGGAGTCCAGGTCAGCGGTGGTAAAATGCTTCAGGCTCAGAGTCTGAAAGTTGTCAATCTGCTCTACTAATCCTAAGGATAATTAAACAGTCCTTTGGTGAATAAAAATGTAAAATCAGACACATGAGGACAATAATCTAGTTTGTTTAGATCACATATATACCTTCAGACAGGACGAAAGAGTCGACTCTGATCACAGGAGCCACGACGGTCACACTCTCAACCGCCATGGCACTGTGTAGATTCAAAGATAATATTACAGACAGATGCATACATTCTTTTCACGTGTAAATCTGTACTCCTGGGAATAAAAGAACAATAGTCAAAGCATCTGAGCACCTCGGGTTGATGTGACCGATTTCCTGATCATAATGTCGACTGTTGATCAACTCCGACTTCCACTCTGTATCTGAGGACAGAGAATCACTCTACTTTAAGTCACTGTGAGAGCACAAGAGAGTCAAACCCAGTCCAGGCTCGATGACACTCACTGTAGCTGTATGTCGTCTCACTCTTCTTCTCGCCATTCTCTTCGTAGTCCCTGAAATGAATTACAAAATGAAGTACTCCCCTCAGTCTTATATCACTCAGCCTGTCAACATGCACATTAAAGAGTATACTCCCATTAAGTTGGTAAATTGATTCATGTCCTGTATGTCTGTGAAAGTTCTCAGTCATCCAGGTCATGATATCCAAGTAAAGTTCACCTCGACCTTTCAAATGAGAGGTGACACATCTTCAAGCCTTTACCAGCCGAAGGCACGTCATGTATATGTATATAACCATAATGTGATTGAAATAACAGACAATAACAGACCTTGATTGCGCAATTGGAAATCGATTTGTTTCTTCAATAGGCAGAATGTGTGTGTGTGTGTGTGTGTGTGTGTGTGTGTGTGTGTGTGTGTGTGTGTGTGTGTGTGAGAAGGTAGTAAATGTTTCCAGCATACACCCTCAGTCCTGACCCCACCCCTCTGACTCACCGGCTCTCCTGGTACTCCACCCACTGGTACATCTCCACCTGCCTCTTCAGCTTGGCCGCATGCACCTCAACTCTGTAGTTGGGGTCATGCAAATGCTAAAAGGAGAATACAAAATGGTCGGCATAAAAATAAAACAAAACAACAAGCTTAAAACTAAAAATTTATGAGAGAATCTACAGAAGGAGATAAAGGATATTTGTATCAATATTAGCTGAAGAAAATTAACCTTCATCCAGTATTACATCAACTCTGTCTCATGACCAACAGGGGTCAGACATGACCACCAAGTAAAATGAAGGGAAACAAAGCTTCAACCCATATTTACTGAAGGGACCAAACTAAGAACACGTCTGACTTACATTTACAGCACAAGTAGGAAATTGAAAAACACATTTAATTCAATAACAGTCTACATATTCTTGGGTGACTCATGGGTATTGTTTTGCCCACCTGCTTGGTTACTTCTACAAACTCAATTTCTACAGGAGTCATATACAAGCCCAATAGAAATGTCTTCTTTTTATGTCTTAAATAAAAGTGTGGCTAAATGTGTTTGGAAACAAAGATATGGTTGAAGATATGCTTCAGGAAGGATCAGGCAGATCCATGTAAGATTCATCTACAGTGTTTACACTTGTGAATGGAGGTGATACTGGATAGCAGTCAGCTGGTACCTGTGAGGTGTACAGCGGTGCAGAGAGGTGAACTAAGCGGTTGTTGTTCTGCTCGTCGAGGCTGGAGCCACGATGCAAGGTCACCACCTGAGAAAGACCCTCATCAAGGGAGGATGCTGTTCTCAGAGCCCGCCCCTGAGGATCAGAGACGCATAACATCAAGCAGAAGAGACACCAAACACACCTTCAGTATCAACAACCTAGACTGAGGCTTCTTTAACGCAGCCTCAGTGTTTGCTCCCACACCTTACCTCATTGGTGAAGAGAACATAAAATGAGAGGAAAAACAGTGCGACACCGACCACTGTTCCTCCTGCAGTGTCACTCAGTCGCTCCAGGAACCCTGGGTTGGGGCGACTCCGTACACGCGTGTGACGATTTGGGTCTTTTTCTGAAAACTAAAAAGAAAACAAAGGAAATTCAGCCCAGTCTACTATTCACTGAACTGACTTTATTCAATCTTCTCAAACATTCAGTGCTGCTTTTGGCAGTTAATCACTCCAAACAAATATCTATTATAAAATAAAACAGACCAGTGACTGATTACCAGAACACAGAACAGTTCCTTTTTGTTTTTGTATTTTACATCCCAGGTGGGCCAGGACGAAAACAAATAGCAAAAAAATAAATTAACAGATTTATTTATTGCAGATTATGCCCAAAGTTTGCAATTGTAGCCTCTGATCAGAGAATTTACTTTTAAAGACATTTCTATGATGATAACGTAACTAAGCCAAGTCATTTCCAAACACACCTGAAACAACACAGTGCAGGAAAATGACACAAACGATACAAAGGTGTCGCTGCAACGTGGAACCCAACTTTGTACAGATTATTTATGTTGGACAACCTTTTCCTCAAACTTATTCACCCTCTCAATTTATTTGCTCTTGTCCTTACATACCTTTCCAGTCAAGTAATGGATGAACTAATCAGGTTACACCCTCTACCCCGTTTCTTTCACTTCCAAAGTTAGGAAGGGAACAACATTTTTAAGGAAGTGAAACTGATGTAAATTAGGAAGGACACGTCTTATCAGTAACTTAATGAATTATGATGGCATATCAGTAATAAAATGACTGAACAAACCGTGAAGAATAGCACGGATAAAGAGAGGGAGAGACCAAGTCGTTAGTTAACTACACACACCGGAAGCTACGACAAATATAACTAAAATTAAAGCTTCTTTCGGTGTAACTTACTGTCGGCGCTGAAGACATTTCTGAAACTGTTTCACCGCCTCAGTCAGGCAGTAGAGTTGGAGATGATCGTGACCCGAGGAAGCCACACACTGTCAGCGGCCACACAGAGTACACAGCAACTTTACCCCGCTGACGACCTGGAGGTAGTAGCGTTCACCCGCGGCATTGTGGGTAGTGTAGTTTTTCTACCACGGCCTATGATGCGATTTGGACTACATTACATTACATTACAGTCATTTAGCAGACGCTTTTATCCAAAGCGACTTGCAATAAGTGCGTTCAACAAAGGTAGGCAGCTAGCCTACTAGCCGACCTTGCTGGATGATATCATCCTGTAAACACTGTATCCCTATGACATTATTGCAATTTCAATCTACTTGTATTCTACCTCAGGGTCCACGTATAAAGTTTAACAACAACAATAGCATTAATGATACAACCTACATTCTTTCTCTCTATCTCCCTCTCTACTCTTCACCCTCTTTCAGTATAAAAATGATCTCCAAAATATCCTACAATTGTTTGCGCAATGTCATGTTTAATGTTTGCTACGATAAAAACAAATCGCAAAAAAAACAACAAGGTAAGTACACCAGAGCAAAGGTCTGCCTGCAACCTTTATGCACAACTGAGACTGATATTAACTTACTAATTGTATATATATGTATTACTATTACTATTACTATTACTGTACTATACTGTGGCACTTTTAATAAATAATTTTGAATGAACCAAACTCTTAGTTAACTCTTGTTGTGCCTTACACATTAAACACACAGTGACCACCACCATTTGTCTAAACCAAACTTAAGAGGATTATTGTAAAGATGAATAAGCAATGACTGTCACTCATCATTATCATATCTGATGATCTGTGCGCGTGTGTGTCTGTATGAGGTTGAGACACAATGGAAGACGTGGAGGAGTATGATGTTATTGTGCTCGGAACGGGACTCAAGGTAACAAAACGTATATTTCCTCATATTGTATATTATATCTCACATCTCCTTAGAATATGTAACTTTGAACAATTAAATGTAGAGGTGGAAACCTTGAAAAACATTTTCCATATACAAAAGTCTGTGTAAAAGAGCTTCACTGCTGATATTTTGTTGCTTTTATGTAGCTTACTCCCATTACTGATACTATATTTGTATCTATATGTGCTAAGAAATGAGCAATCCCTCAGGGTAATTGTCTTTGCTATCATCATCACCAACAATTATTCACAAAAGTTGATATATAATGACAAATGGGTTGAATTTCATCATTAAAGTTCCTAAATATTTGCAAATATTCTGAAGGAGCTGCAGCATTCTATTGTTCGCAAGCTTAATTAGCTCCTGTTGGCCGTTTGGGGGATTTAGAATCATTAATCTCTGTGCGTCCTTGTGTTCACTGAGACTGTTACCTCCTAACTGCCCGTCTGTCTCTCTCTCAGGAATGTATTCTCTCCGGTTTAATGTCATTAAACGGGAAAAAGGTTCTCCACATTGACAGGAATCCTTACTATGGCGGGCAGAGCGCATCCATTTCTCCCCTGGAGGAGGTATGTTCACATACACGCATGCAGAAACATACAAAGACATCCACATTCCCATCTGTTTATGTCACGTTTTCTACATTTACAGCTGTACAAAAGGTTTGAGAGTCCAGGCCCTTCTGAATGTATGGGCCGTGGAAAAGACTGGAATGTTGACCTCATTCCCAAATGCTTCCTCAGCAATGGTAAGATGCCGTGTTATTGATCTGATGATGTGATTCGCACCCCGTGATGTACAGTACATGATTGTCAGCCCCCTCCTGTTGTGTGTTTGCATCAGGTCCCCTGGTGAAAATACTGGTGCATACCGACGTTACTCGCTATATCGACTTCAAACTCATTGAAGGCAGCTACGTGTACAAAGCAGGGAAAGTCCACAAAGTCCCTGCCACAGAGACTGAGGCCCACACTTCAGGTGAGACATGAATCTGCTGCTCTTTCATTTTGTGTACCTTTTCTATATATATATTATCCAATCTCACACACACACACCATACTGTATATTTTAGATCTAATGGGGATGTTTGACAAGCGAAGGTTCAGGAAGCTGCTCCTCTTCGTCCTGAGCTTCGACGAGCATAACCCTCGGACCTGGCACGACATGGACCCCTGCAGAACCACCACACGGGACCTGTTCTGCCGCTTCGACCTGGGATTGGACGTCATGGAGTTCACAGGTCACGCCATTGCCTTACACAGCAATGAGAGGTCAGTAACAGAAACTTATACGAACCAAATACGACTCCACACTTATCTGATCTGACTGATTTTGTCCCGGTGTCGCCGTAGTTACCTGGACCATCCCTGTGTGGAGACCATCAGACGGATCAGGCTGTACTGTGAGTCTCTGGGCCAACACACCAGCCCATACATCTACCCTGTCTATGGGCTGGGTGAGCTGCCGCAAGGATTTGCCAGGTTACACTGAGCAATATATCAATAGATGTGATTCTCATCTTTAATAACATCTCACTATTCTCGTAACTTAATGATTTAGTAACGAGAACATGCTCCTTTGTGTCTCATCTGTGTGTTTCAGGCTGAGTGCAGAGTACGGAGGAACCTACCTGCTTAACAGAGCAGTGGACCAGATTGTGATGGACAACGACAAAGTGACAGGCGTGAAATCTGAGGGAAAGGTCAGCGTGTTCTGGTGGAAGCATCTAAATATTATAACCAGGTCGTGAGCATGAACACGTCCTCTTCTCTCGTCCTCTTTTACAGCTGTTCCACTGTAAACAGTTAATCTGTGATCCCAGCTACGTTCCCAACCGAGTGAGGAAGGTGGGCCGCATCATCAGGGTCATCTGTTTGTTGAATCACCCAGTTAAACACACACACGAGGCCAAGTCCTGTCAGATCATCATCCCCCAAGGACAACTCCAGAGGAAATCAGGTGTGAAAAACAAACTGAACTTTTCATCATCATCATGCTTAAATGAAGACTTACATAATAGTCAAGTTATCAGAAACGTGTATGCATTCTTTTTGTTGTTTGTTTTGCAGACATTTACATATCGGTAGTGTCCAATAGTCACAGCGTGGCCTCAGAAGGGATGTACATCGCCACCGTGAGCACGGCTGTAGAAACCAGGGAACCAGAGAAAGAGGTGCAGCCGGGCCTCGACCTCCTCGAGCCCATCATGCAAAAGTACGCTTCACTTGTTCAACTGCAGCCGTGTTAATTTTTCGATCACTGTGCCAGTTACTGAAGCTCATTTACCCTCTGTGGCTGTACTTTGCATACAGATTTGTTTCCGTCAGCCACCTGCTTGCTCCAAATGATGATGGCAAAAAGAGTCAGGTAATAAAGGTTACACACACAAACACACACACACACCAGATCAGGCGATACACAGCAGCTTCAGACTGTCCTCTCTGATTCTCCCCGTCTCCTCTGTCCTCCTCAGATATTCGTGTCCCGTTCGTATGACGCAACAAACCACTTTGAGGCCGAATGCGAGGACATCAAAGATCTGTACCGGAACATCACCGGGGCAGAGCTGAACTTCGGCGGCTCAAACAGACACCGGTCGTACACCTCCGACGATGATGACGACTGAGGAAGGCCACAGTGATTATGATGATGTAATGAATGCTTTTCCCATGAGCAGCTCTAAAGCAGGGGGTGTGATGTAGTGTGTAGAGTGGGTGATGTTTTTGTTGAATATTCATTTTGGACTAATTTTGTAACGTATTTCCTATTTCTACTGTGTGAAATCATTTAAGATCAACCTGAAGAAGTTAACTGTTCCATACTGCAGCGTTTGTTTTGCAATGAAACAGCAGAACCTCATTAAAACTACTGTGGTGTGCAGCTCATCGTCTCCTCATTTGTCATTTGTCATCTAACCTCATATTCAAAAACACAATGGACTATTTTACTTCACCCATCAACTCCATCAATACTATAGAGATTTCAATCAGTGAGCCACAAGTCTGAACGTCGTCGTGCACACTGAGACTGATGATGAGCTTATGTGTGAGAAGGACAAAGCCACAGCCATTACATCACACACAGCCCAGCACAGAGAGATTAAAGGGATTAATCCAAATTAAGGTCAGTCACACCCCTTCAGTACAGAACTGTCACATATTTACTATTTAACATCCAGATCCACCGGATAAAAGACATTTATGCTTTGTGGCATGTAGAGAGGCTCTGACATATTACACACAACATGCATCAGTTACAAGAAGACATTTATACTTTATTATGACATGTTTTCATTTAGTTTCCTACAGTTTATATACACACACACACACACACTAACTCTAACAGACACACATTTTAAAGCAGTGGCAGTCAGTGTTTCCATATTGAGCCCCATTTAGAATCAATTGCTGACTGCTTGAAATGGAGGCAGGAAATACAACATTGACAGAACATAGGCAATGTGCTGAATCCGTCCGAATCCTCGTTATGTCTGCGTTACTTCCAGTGCCGTGCTGACGGGCGGAGGGATCAAACCAGCAGCTACCAGTCTTCTTTCACTCGTCAGAAAGTTGAAGGTTGCACATGCGTTTGGCTTGAAAAGAGCAGAGAGGAACACAAAGACAGACAGGTGGAAATTAGAGCGGCCTGGTCGATCAGAAGGTCAGAAGGTTGTTCAGTCTTGATTTAGGTCAGAGCTATCGTGCTGCTGTCTGACTTTATGTTTCCATCCAATTAGGTTTAGACAAATTTGAAGTTACTGAAAATGCTTGATGGATCAGCAAATCTTGGAGCAATTTTTCTAAAATGCAAAGAAAAACTTCATATTTGTTAGATAAATGAAATGTGGTGAAACTGAAGAAAGACAATAAATAAAAAATGTAAACACAGGAAACATGGATCAGTGGACCAACGCCAAACACCAGCAGAATGCCGACATTTACCGGGAACTTACGGCCGCTATGTTGAGCAAAGGATACAACAAACGGACTCTTTTAAGGCAGAAATGGACGCAGCATTACTTGGCAGAAAAGCTATTGTCTTGTTTCATCTCTGTCTTCCAATGCTAACGCGGATAACTCACGGGCACTCCAACAAATATAGTTCAATCACTGTTTCATGGTGTTTCCAGAGTTTTACTTGCTTGTGCACGGCTGATAGAGTTGTGTAAATTTAATTTCCTTTTATAATGTTTTCAATATTCAACACCTGGATGGAAACAAAGCTACTTACTGTGTCTTGAACTTCCACAGCGATGCCTTTACTCTTGAGAAGTGCCAAGACCGCAGGATTAAGTCGCTCTACCCGAGCACCTGTGCCCAGCACAAGAATCTCTACAAAGACAACAAACACACATGAAGAAATGCTTTGTTTTCCAAAACACAAACATGTTTAGTTAACCGACCTATTCGTGGTTCAAGCAGGTGAAAGAGTGAGATGCTCTCTTCTGTGATGTCTTTAAAACTGCCAACCTGTACAGCAACAAAGAGATGTGATTGACAGATGAAGACCTGTGAAGAGGAACAGAGAAAGTAAGAAATTCCTTTTCCTTCAACTCACTTTCCACTGCAGGATAGCAGGGGGCAGCACAGCACACGGCCCAAACACTCTGTTCTCATCTATGGTGAATCCTCTGCTGCTGTAGCTGTGGATCATGGGGCCGTCGCCCGGCTCCCTCTTTAAGAGCGACACTGTGGTCCGCTGGTAGAGCTCATCATCACTGGGACCCAGTCTGTGAGCACGAGACAGAAACGGGCTGGAAGGAAAGAGTGGGAGACTTTGTTGCAATTAGGACGGTATTAAGTTTATATGGCTGATTACTTTAGTACAAAATTTTCTATCACACTGAAGAGATTGTTTGTGGCCTGAGGACTAAATGCATAAAGACGTCTCTGTAAATCGATGCAAATTTAACACGAGCCAGGCTGCACTGCAGAGAATAAGCCATATGGCAGAGTTTTGATGCCAAAGATCTGGAGCCAAGCTGCTGAAACAGCTGACAGTCCAGGACGTTTGGCCTGATTCAGCACAAAACTGGTTGTCAATAAAAGAATCACATTTCTGCTTGTCAGGGTAAATGTGATCATGTTTCCCCAAACTTTATTCATAATATTACAAAAGCCTAAGCACATCCAGCAGGACTGAGCCTTCGTTCACAGAATGTATCAATTATAGTGACTTTGACTTTAAGGTTCACATAACTACATCCTCTTGACACTTTGACAAGGACTTCAGTGTCGTCCAAGAAAAGCCCAGAAACATAGTCAGCCACAGGTCAAACTTCATCTTTAATGGCTCCGACGCTTTCAATGACGCGGGCATCATACCTGGAGAACGCGGGCGCAGCTCTGGAGGCGAAGGGGAAACCCTGCGTGGCTCTCTGGAGGAGGAATCGGACACACACCGCACTCGCCATGTTGACAGGTCAGTCGTGTGCAGGACGGAAGGATTTGTGTGTGACACCGGTCGCTCGCTTCCGGTGTTGTGTAAGGCAAAATCGAACGAACCAGATGTCAGCCTTAAACCTTTTTTGTTTTGTCATTGTGATAGAATCATGTCTCTGTGCGTTTTGTACACCACAGTAATTGAATAATGAACATAATTGGTACAATTTGACGGTGAGCTTGGCTTGTTATAAGGCAAACAACAAAGAATATACGTAAAATCACGGCTGCTACGTGATGCTGATGAATACACATTAACCAACATAAATTCAAATGAAACATAATCAAATGTTAAGCTGGAGTATGTATTATGTTAAATTATGCATATCATCAGTGGATTAACTATATGCTTCGAGTGAATAAAAAATAATGAAAAGTGCACAAAACTATAAACCAATGCTCTCTGTTATCGATTGAGCAGCCTGGTGGGCGTGTTGCGTGAGCAGCAGCGCCCCCTGTGGTGTATGTGACAGGTCAGATGATCGGGCTGCATTGTAAATAGACGGCAGTGAGCCACCATGGCCATGCCTTCGTAGAGCCATTTAAACAGCCTCCCCCTCCTCCTCCTCCTCCTCCTACTCAGCAGATCTTTCATCTGTCACACTCGCTTTCTTCACACTGCGGCTCTCTCGCTGTTTTGTTTGGATCGAAGTGTACCGAAGCATGTACCGGTCTCTGTACGCCTTCCGATCCTCCGAGGCCAACTCGCTGCACTTCGCGGCCGGAGAGAGCTTCCTAATCCTGGAGAGGAGTAACAGACACTGGTGGCTCGGCTCCCGCTGCAGCTCGGGGGAAACCGGCTTCATCCCCGCTTCCTACATCGAGAAAATACAGGTAAAACACCGCTGACAGACGTGGTCTTTTCAGTTTTATTCAACGAAAGGAAGTGGTGGGCATGTCGGCTGATTTGATGGACGCGTAGAGGCATCTGCAGTGCAGGCCACAGTGAAGCTAGCAGATGATCACTGTGAGGCACAAACGCATGCAAATCGGTGTTTACTGCAAAGCTGCGGTTTGCTGTGAGATCAGTGTTGCGTGTTGCTGTGTACGAAAGGCAACTGTCTGCTCTCATTGAAATCACATTCACATGCAATCATACAAGCTGTACACACACGTTCTTTATGTAACAGATGTAAATATAGAAAGCACCGTAGTCATTGGACTAATGCAGTATACTCATGTTTCTATTACAGACAGACTGTACAGAGCTGTGTGGATGTTTATCCATGTATGTGTATCTAAGTATGTATTTAATAACTACTAGATATAGTTGTATGTATGTTTATTCATGTGTGTATGTATTTAATAACCACTGTTTATCTAACTGCGTTATACACAATGGCCATGTGTTGCTTCGCTTCACTTGGCCTGTAAACATGATGCTGTTATGGTTTTCTGCACTGCCGCTGCTCACTGTGACAGAGCTGAGCCGTAGGAGGCAGGATCGAATACAAGAGAATACAGGACAGGACAGGATAGCATATGATAAGGTACAGGATAGAAGAGGACAGGATACAGGATAGGATAGGACTTAGGATAGGAGGGGACAAGATAGGATATAATAAGGGACAGGACACAGGATATGATAGGACAGGTCAGGCTGAAGGATATAAGAAGAGGATACTTTTCATTCAACCTTCTACTTTTTATAGTTTACCACTACAGTTTCACCTATGTTTTTCTCATCGTCACACACCCTTGTGTTTTCTGTAGTGTTCAGGCGGCTTCTCTAAATCCAGACTAAAGGTGAACTAGTCACAGCATGTATTTTCTAAACTCCCAGACCGACTGACGGGCTGTGTTGGAATGCTCTGCCTCCTGTTGTTAATGTCAGTGGTTTTTGGAGGTTTATTAAGCCTGAGAGTGTGAGGCTCTGCTGAGTGTGTGCCACTAAAAGGTTGTTGTTGTTGTTAGATAACTGTCCTAGTTTGTCCCTGCCTGAAGCCCCCCCGTGTCCCTAAGCAACAAATGTGCTCCAGTTTTGCTTAAAGGTGAATAATTAAGCATGCTACCACATTAATCAATATTTCATGTTTATCTCCATCTCTACCCCCTCTGTCTTCGCTCAGGCTCCAGAGCAGGATGAGGTCTTGCAGTCTATCGACAGAGCAATCGAAGGCATCCACAATGTGGCCTTAAAGAACGGAGGCAAATTCAACCTGGAACAGCGGGACGTCTTACAGTGAGTGCAGACATTTTACGCATTAAGAACTTCACTGATAATGGCTGTGCTGCATTGTAAATAATGAATCCTTCTGTTGTAGAAAGTTGATCCATCACAGAAAGGAGACCCTCGCACGGCGAGGTTCACCTTCCCCCAGTATCAAACAAGGCCTTCCGTCTTCTAGCAGTGAAATATCTCTCAGTCAAACCCCTCCACCACCCAATGGCCTTAATCGAGAGTATGGACGGCAGGCGAGTGTGCCGTTATCAGGAAGTCTGGATAATATGCAAGGACAGCAAGGATTTTATCAGGTAACAGTTTTGTACACAAACCTTCACACTGTGCACCAAAGCCACCCAAACGTGGTCAGTTTCACTTCTTCTTCCCTCTTTCAGGTGCCTCCTCAGCCGCGGCGTTCGGCTCCAGTCACCCCGCCACCCCCTGAGAAACAGAGAAGCATCCGCCGTCCAGGTTAGATCATTTATATCTTTATTTCTAAACCATCACAACATCACACACAGCGTCGCAGCACTGCAGTGTTTTGCCTGCTGCGTTTTGCTGTGTCTACCTGCTGCAGCTCCATAACAAACACACTCTATTCTTAGTCAGTTATTCCGGTTCACTCTCTCCTCTGTAACTGGAGCTCTGCCCTCTCTCTCTCTCTCTCTCTCTCTCTCTCTCTCTCTCTCTCTCTCTCACACCCTCCCTTCTCCTGATCCCCTCTGCAGAGCCGGAGATTCCCTCCCGGGTGTCCTCTCTCCCGCCGTCCCCTGCCCCCTCCCTCTCCATCAGCACCGCCTCCTTAGACTCTGGCTCCTCCCACTCACCGGTCTCCTCCGACGTCAGCCTGCCAAGCGTTTCAAGCACCCCTCCTCCCCCCGTGCCATCTAGAGTGAAGCCCTCCGCGCCTCCTCCAGACACCCCGCCGTCCGAGTCCCCGCCTCAGCCGCCGCCGGCGAGGAAGAGCCCCGCCCCTCAGCCTCCCCAGCCCACTCTCCCCACCCTTCCTGTACTGTCCATAACCGAGGACCCACCCGAGACCGAATGGCCCGTCGCCCCTCCGTCTGTCGCCGAAGGCAGCCCGACCCCTGGCAGCCCGACCACCCCCGAGCCAGTTCCCATGACGACCGGGGCCGAGCTGATCGAGCTGGTGCGGAAGAACACGGGGTTGAGTTACGAGCTTTCCCGGGTGGCTGTGGCGGTGGTGGTGGGTCACCTGCAGACCACCTTACCTCAGGCCTCCTCTGCTCTGGAGCAAGTTCTCCTCTCGCTGGTGGAGAGCAAGGTCAGGTTTTATTTAGTTCATCGTGTGTTGTGGTTTAAAGTTACACCTCCTCCTGCATTTTAGAAGATATTTCCCACAGTGCTTCGCAACGCAGGGGACAGCACTTTTTATTTGCTTTTCTTGCTGTTTTTGATATTCAAGCCTTGTGTTGCCAAACAGGGGTCGAATAAAACTGCCGTACTCAGCAAAAACACATCAAAACACAAGGCTGCCATCATGAGTTTGTGAGGTGACATGTTCGGACAAGCAGTGTGTTTTACTGAAAAGCTACTTTGTCTTCCCTCTGGTGTCTGTGACATAATTGATAGATAGCAGAGTTTAGTGACAAACAGCTGTCGGTGAGAACCTTTGCCACATACTAACACCATGACGCACAGCCTGAAATATTCTCTAATCCAATGAGAAGCCTTATGTTTCCTTTTGCTATTAGGCAAAATGAAATAAAGACCCAAAGATACAGACAGGAACCTTTTTTAATGCATTAAACATGAATTATTAGTGTAACTATAGTTTCTGCTGACACATTCAGCAGACGAGCTTCCTCCTTACTTGTATTTCTGGTTGCAGCTGAGGTGTGTCCTGACGTCTCATTGTGCTCGCAGGTTCGGAGCGCGGCGCTGCCACAGGGGCAGGTGTGTCACGACGAACAGCGGCTGGAAGTGATCTTCGGCGATCTCGCCCGCCACAGGGACGACTCCCAGCAGCGTAGTTGGGCTCTTCACGAGGATCACTCTCTGATCGCCTGTTATCTAGAAGAGCTGCTGAAGATACTGGTACTAACATAAGCATTGTTACCGTGTCAAAAACACAACTCAATAACATTCCTAACTCCATATTCCATATTTATCATCATATTATTATCAACCTGTTCTCCTCGCTCAGCCTGCTGTCCTATAATTTCTTTACTTCGGATCAGGGTTTGGATTTGTAAATAAGTTGTAAGTGGAATTGATAATCTTATGAGTGCAGAACAGAATAGGACAGGAAATTATTACATGAAATGTCATTGTTAAAGAGATGTTTGTTAAGAGATGTTGATGTTTCCTCAGACTGATGCAGATCCAGAGGTGTGTAAGCGGATGTGCAAGGTCAACCACTTTGAGCCTCTGCTGTCTCTGGTCTCATACTATCAGATGGTAAGAAGTCATAACAGCTGTGGGTTCTATGGTACCACGAGTACATCTTTAACATGGTCAGTGTGCATGATAGTGATGTGGTGTGTCTTTGGCTCATTGTCGCCCATGTGACCACGCACGCAGGAGCATCGCGTGACTCTGCGGCTGCTCCTGCTGAAGGTGTTCGGGGCGATGTGCAGCCTGGACGCTGCTCTCATCTCCACCCTCCTTAACTCCATCCTCCCCATGGAGCTGGCCAGGGACCTGCAGAACGACAAACAAGGTGAAACATCTCACTTTCACCGTGTCTACAATTCTGTTTCCTTCTTTTTCATGAATAATCCACATTTTTTCATTCATTTATCCGTCTTTCTCTCCTCAGAGCACCAGAAGATGTGTTACACAGCCTTGGTACTTACAATGATCTTCTCCATGGGTGAACAGGTGCCATATCATCACTATGGTACGAGCTGACTTCCTGATATTACGCAATAAGCAATGGCTCGATGTGTTTAGAAGGTTTACGTGCCTAGTGCGTGTTGAAGTGACGACATCATCCCGACCCTGTCTGCTTTCAGAACACTTGAATGCTGAGTTTGTTCAGTTTTTGTTGGGCGTTGTGGAGGACGGCCTGCCCTCTGACCCCAGCGAGCAGCTGCCCGACCTCTATCTCAACCTTCTGCTGGGATTTAATCTGCACCTCACGGGTAAGTGCAGCCTTCAAATGTAGTTTTAGGAGCTTTTATTCTTGTTATTATTATTTATTTTGTGATGCACGTCTGCTGTGTCTCGTGTTTATCTCCCAGCTCCCAGCAGCAATGTGATCATGCAGGAACTGAGGAAGCAAAATGTCAAGAATCTATCAGAGAAAGTGCTGCTGCTTCTCAACAGAGGCGGTAAAAAATGATTGTTTATCATATTCCTTTTTTTCAAGCTTTCTCTTTCTCTAAGGAGTCATGTCATGGTTCCCTCTCTGCTCCTCCCTCTGTAGATGACCCTGTGTGTATGTTCAAACACACCCCACCCGCTCCGCACTCAATCCTCAAGTTTCTGCAGGACGTCCTCGCCAGCCCAGAGACCGCTGACATCTTCTACAGTACCGACATGATGGTGATGATCGACATCGCCGTGCGACAAATATCTGACCTGTCACCCGGAGACAAGGTGAGAGACCCGAACATACAAGCACCACCACCACTCTCACTTCATCTTCAGCCTCACGTGACCCCTCACTTTCCTCTCCTCTCCCTCCCGCTCACGTGTTGAAGCTGCGGATGGAGTACCTCTCCCTCATGCACTCCATTATGCGCTCGACGGATTACTTGGAGCACCGGCACCGCCTGTCCGACCTGCAGGGGGCGCTGCAGAGCATTCTCAGGGAGGAGGACGACCCGGGGGAGGAAGAAGGGAGCGCTACGGCCAAACAGATGGATAAGCTAATTGTACAGGAGATCTACAAGGAGTTCCCGCAGATCGGAGAGAACAAGGACTAACAGAACAAGTGCTGTGTTCCCACGCTGTAGTCTGCTCCCATCCACTGCAGGGAGGAGAGAGAGAGGGGCTGGCAGAGAGAGAGAGAGGAGAGAGTCGTTGCCAGTGTTCTCTTGGAAGTGTAGTCCAGGTCTACATCTTGTGATCCTGACGTTTTCTCTCCTTAACTGATTTATCTGATGAGAGAGTGTGAGGAGTTCCTGTTCGGTGAAGGTAAATTGTGATGGGAGATTAAACTTGGCCAAAACAGAAGCCAACTTACCCTACATCTGATCTCGTATGCAGCAGGTACTCATATCTGATGTGAAGATTTAACTGCAACCGCTGTGCTTCATCCTAATCTTTAACCAAAATAATGAACCGTAACCAAATTAATTATCAGAGCAAATGTGAAGTTCATGTTAGGAATATGAGTGCCACAGCTCCTCAACGTGCTTCCCTGTTAGTGGGACCAAACTACTGTGTGTCACTGAGAGAGAGAGAGAGACAGAGAGAGAGAGAGAGAAAGAGAGAGAGCAATCCTGCTAAAACTGGCTTCCTTACAGCACTCATCCCTTCATGCATTATGAGTAAAGTCACAGAGAACTGTTGTCGTGATAAAAGCTCATACTGACACTATAAGCTCAGTAACTAAGCTGCTACATATGGAATCTCCCTCCTCCTCCTGCGGCGCCGTCTCCATCTGACTCTTGTGTCGTAGTGTTATTCTCACAAGCTAACGTGGGTTGTTCCAACAAGATTTAACCTTAAACCTGGATTTGTTTATGTTTTATTTTGAAATTTCAAGTTATGGCAAAACCAGATTTCATTTCAAACCTTCCTCCTTCAGTCCCCGTCTAAAATTTGATGAAATCGGCCCTGTTGCTGCAAACCTAAACTCAGAATGATGTTCCTGTTATGATGGCGTTCCTCAGGGTAGAATAAGGGAAAGATAATATTTCCCTAGCTTCTAACCCATGAAGCCTGAGCAGTCTGTCAGATCAAGCACCCTGTCACTGTATGAGGCTTCACCCTAATGACGGATCTTCATCTTTCTTCGACGACATCGTCCGTAGCCCCCGGCAACATATAATCCGCATTTTTCTTTCATCCTACATGATTTAAGCTGATTTGTGTGTGTTTGCTCTTTAACCTCCAGCAGGCATTTTAAATTAAATAAATTTTGGTTGAACCCTTTTAATCTAAATTCTGATAAACTACGATAAACCCTAATTTTAGGTTTAAGTAATCCTTGTTGGGTCAGCCCACCCTAACATGATGATTCTGTACTGTCATATGCAAAATTCCTAAAACACCAGAAGTCATTAACTGTTGGACGGATGTGTGTGTCTGTTGGACTCCTGTGTGTTTGTCCATATGCTGCACTGACACTAACTAACTTTGCTGCAATAAGGCTTTATACAGACTTATAATGGTGTTGTAAAATAGTCAGACTTGGCTGATGCAAAATGTGGCTTTCTTGAGGGGAAACATTTTCCACTTATTTCCTGATATCATGCTTTATTTTTTCATTTTTGGTCATCGGCTGACGCTCCTACCTGTAAATCATGCATCAATTGTCTCTTTGTAGTGTGACACTTTAACACCAAAATGTATTTTCCCTTGTTTACCCCCCATAATCTAGTGATTGATGGTGACACTATCCTCCACTTTAACTGTTTTTAGAAGGCAGATACTCGCCAAATGTGATGCCAGTTTTAGTCCCTCACCATTGTATCATTCATACATATGTGTCATTGTTGTTTGTTTACAGTGTTTGTGAAAGAGATAAATGTTTCCTTTTCAGCATGAGCATTGTCTGAAAAACTTACTTTGGTCCCCTTAAGCTGCAGCTATGTTATAATGAACTAATAAATCTATATTTTAACAATGGATGTGGTTGGAATGGTTGGTGAGAGTATATTTTGTTAGTTTCCAACATAATAAAAAATGACATGAGAGATAAACAAACAAATAAATCATGAAAGACAACAAAAGATGCCTCAGTGTTCATTTGTATCAACCAAAGCTTTGGCTGTTATTCACGTGTTCTAGAGTTCAGACAATGGTGACCCACCAACAAAATCTTACTACTATAACTGGAGAGTGCGTGTGTATGTACTGTATTTACATGTACTGTATGTATGTCAACACAAAAAGAAGAACATTGTTTAGGGCATTTGCATTTTTCTTTCATTTTTTATTTGCATCAACAAATTATAGAAGAGGAAAACATGAATAATGCCACAGTTGTTAATGGACTGTACTTGTATAGCGCTTTCCTCCACAGCACTTTACAATGACATCACCCTCACCCATTCATACACTGATGGCAGGGGAAAACTAGGAGGAACAGTTAGGGGTTCAGTGTCTTGCTCAACAACACTTGGACTGCAATTGGCCTTGTAACCTTCTGATCCATAAAAGGGGGGCGCGAAAGAAAAAGTTTGAGAACCACTGCTCTAGTGAATGCTTAAATGTAAGTTCCTATATTTAGCAGCAGTGTTGGGGACTAGGGAATTGCATATAATTAAACTAGTAGTTTCACTACATTTTCAAGCACATCAACATCATTAATATTTGCATTGTAATTCAAGTAGTTAAAATAACTTTCATTTTTGTGTAATTAACCACTGAAACCATTTCAGGCAAGTGGAAAGGAATGACATTTAAGGGGAGGCAGCAGATGGGGTGTCAGTGTGTCGGCTATACCACAGCTTCAGATCTGGCTGCAGTTTAAAATTTGTGAAAAATGGTGCAATCCAGGCCAGATTCCTTTGGTCCTGCACAGGGATCTTGGTTATCTCATAGAATAATTAGTTTGTTGCATAGAAGAAGCTATACAAAAGATAACTTACAACAGAGCAAGACCAATAAATAGATGTAGCTTTACTCACAGAGGCGACTGGCAGGCTGGTGTTTATAGCAGGGGTTCTTGCAGAGGATGGAGCAGGGCTGGTGGTCCTCACAGAGGCCATGGAAGGGATCCTCACAGAGGATGGAGAAGGACTGGAGATCCTCCTAGCCATTAAATTGGCACACCAAAGTGTGTTTAAGTCATCTGAAAGGAGACAAAAGATAATTTAATGCAACAAATACGCAATTCATAGAAAACTCACATTATTATAGATGTCATTATTAAATAGTTCACTTTAACAGTGTGGAGGCCATTGACCCCCCAAAGAGGTTCCACAGGCCTGTATGGGGCATTTCTCAATCTGAAACAATCAGAATCAGCATTTGGCCATGGAGTCACTCAGTGTTAAGTCCTTCATCTGACTGATATTATCTGCACCATCGTATTGCCCATTTCTCATCAAATAACCTGCATACTATTGACTATAATAAGTAACAAGTACTTATTTTGATACTTGACCTTGTGATAGAGATCATGCCTCTTCCACTGCTTTGGGGCTGGTGCTCTTAGTGTTTAGTGCTCATCTATAGATAACATGGGAATAGCAATAGTTACACGTATGTATTGTAGTAGTGCGTAGTTAAGGGTGCAGTAATACAATACTGAGGCAAACTACACTGATAACATGCTTTATTGCAATCAGATACAGTAATGGAATGAATATATCTACAGCCATTAACAGCTGTCATCCTAACCTCGGCCTCAGGTGGACTTTTACATTAAATTAAGAGTCCAGTAAACAAACCCATGACAGCTCTTGTCAACAAATAAACAGTGAATGTGAACAAGCCTATAACAACACACTGTGACACTGCAGCATATAAACACACTGAATGTAACGATACCAATATCAAATCATAATATGTTACGTAGTATAATCATGATGGCTTTTATAGCAACTGTAAGATTAATGTCGATTAGCGGAGACGATCTTTTCACAACTACTTATTTCAATTCTAGTGAATACTAGTTAGTAGGACGACAAAATCAAAAATATGTCATCGTTACTTACTTTGATGCGTTTTGTTGTAGTTCTTTAACTTGAAGCATACCGTTATATCCCTGTTCCGCAGCGAAAAGCAGCGCCTTATCATTCCGCGGCCGCGATTGGACGACGGCCAATGTCATCCCGCGGCGTGATTGGCTACTGACACGTGGGCAATGCGTACACCGCGGTCTGATTGGCCTACGTCCCTATCTGACGCTGGACGCTGAGAGCTCACGTCCCTAAGCCAGGTGGCTGCAGTGTAGGCCTCCACCCACTACATGACGCCATACACACTCCTGACTGTCCTTGAAGAGACTGAGCTCACGCGAACAGCCGGCATGTGGCTACTTCCGGGTCAGTGGATGTAAACAGTAGGACGTTCCGCTTCGGGATTAGAAAACATGACTAAACTGGAGCTGCTAAATGTGTTTCTGAACGACAGGCTGACCGCGGCCGCCGACGACATTTTCCGCGCTGTTAAAGACGCGGTGGCGGAGTACCAAAGCGAAATCCTGCGCTCCAAGGAGGAGAACGAGCGCCTCAAACGGCTCCTTAATGTGGCCGTCCAGCGCCTCTTGCTGCTGCAGCCAGGTACACACACACTCCAATAGCTCATTATTTACTGGCTGTCTGTCCTATGTGGGCCTTGTGCTCTTGTTTTGTTGATAAAACATCACGCCAACGTGTATTTAGAAATATGACTTTCATATCTAAGTCACGGGAGAGGAAGTGTTCTAGCTAGCGCTCCGGTGTATGGGATGAACCAGTGGCCATGTTAACTAGTGACTTTAGCCCGAACCTGTTGGTGGATGGTTTTGGCCACAGCTGATTTTGAACATTTACTTTGCAACACTTTCATTGTTGCCCCCGAGTTGAATTTCAGCAACTACAATGTTCGCAATTCTGTATACGAACATGTCCCTATGTACTCTTTATTTTCAGCGTTATAGTTAATTAATGTTATGTATGTATAAGAATACATAACACAATTTAGCAACGTATACACGTGACATCATCGTTGTAATTCTGCTAGTTTAGGTGCCATCACTCTGACATCATTGTTGTTATTGTGGTTAGTTAGATGCGTCACCTGGATAGTTTGTTGGCAGTATCGTTTATTTGAAAGCGACATAGATTTGTAGACATTAGACTTTGTAGTTTTTCAGTGTTTTCAAATGAAACAATGTTACGGAATGTTATCTGGTCCCACGCGTGACAAGAAGTGGCACATCAAAATTGAAGACGCAGACAATATCAATCAAACTGTACTTACTTGTGAAGCCAATATCAGTGTGATTGATACATGATATTAGGAATGTACAATTAAAAACACGATTTCTACAATTTCATAAAAACAGATGTATCTATTTTCTTCCTTTTTGGAATCTTCTTCATTCTGCACTCTGCTCGTATGTTGTGCTTGTAAAGGAGGATTAGACATAGAGAATGCCCTACATTATACATTTTTCATAAATGATCAAAAATATCCCTTTGTAATTTTAATGTGTTCAAAAAATAAGTGAGCATTCATGGCAAGATTTGCAAAATTAATGTTCTTTTCCGTGTCTCCTGTGCCTATACATAACCACATGCAGTTAACATGGCCACTAATAAATGACATCGCCACCCTGTCTCTCAATGCAGTTCCTTGTAACTGTATAAATAAATGAAAGCTGGACGCACCAAACAAAATGTACAAACCACAGCCCACAATTGTTGATAAAAGTGCTTTAAAGTGAGATAGCTCATTCTTAGTGTGTAGAATATCTCAAGTGTGCCCAATAAATAATGAATGTGTCTGAGGATGAGCAGATCAACTCCAGCACCTATTCTAAAGGTAGAGTACTGCATGTTTGCTTGGTTAGTTGAACCAGCGTGACTGTCATGTCTGTGATCTTTCAGAGCCTCATTCCGTCCAGCTCCAAGAAGATGATCATCCCTGTGATCCTGAGTGGACAGCCAGTGTGGAGCTGCTGCCACAAATAAAAGAAGAACCAAACTCGATTAACATTTTAACGGATCCGGAAGAAGGAGAGGATTCATTGGAAGAAAACTGTAGACGATCGGAGCTCACGCAGAGGTCACATCCTCCGCCGACCCAGACTGTGAGTAACAGAGAAGGTGTTTCCCCACCTCCACTTACATCCCAGGAGATCAAGACGGAGAGTGAAGGAGAAGAGGATAGGAATCACCAGCCGAGCAACAGCCTAGCGTCCTCACTAAGTGTTGATTCAAAGCACAGGGCAGCTCAGAGGGATTTTCACGCCAGCACAACTCAAAGCGAGAGGATTCAGCAAGGATCAGAGGGACAAGAAGCAAAAGTATCAATCCGCTCAGACGTAAAGCAAAGTTCTCTCTTACTACAGAGTATGAGGCTGCCTCCTCCTCGCTCCTCTCACTCGGGCCAGAACATTCAGAAGTGGCACAGCTGTAAAGAGTGCGGCAAGGCCTTCAGTTTCGCCTGTCAGCTGGAGGTCCACATGCGGTGGCACACCAAGGAGAAGCCGTACAGCTGCGCAGTGTGCAAGAAGAGCTTCACCACAGTCAGCATGCTGAAGAGGCATCACCGAATCCACACCGGCGAGAAGCCGTTCCGCTGTCACGTGTGCGGGAAATGCTTCAACCAGTCGGCTCACCTCAACACGCACTTCAGGCTCCACACCAGAGAGCGAGCCTGCTGGAGTCGAGCCATGCACTCCAAGTGAATCAGGCCCAGAAAAGCTGGACCAACACGAGAAAGCAACCGTGACTCTCTGTAAAAGTGTCTCAGCGTTTGAACTTGTCAGCTTTCAGGTGGTGTCCAGTGATAATGTCCCATTGTGTGTCTTATTTGTTGTGCAATAAACTTTGATGTGTACTTTTTTTTTTTGAATGGTCGTTTGTTGTTGTTGTTGTTTTGCAAAAAAGAGGAAAGTTCTGTTTTGTCTCTTAGGTATTAATGTACTCAGCAGTTCTGTTCCAGTAGGGTGATTCAGTGCTTGCTTACACACCTGAAATGTGTTTCATGATAGTGGACTGGATTGTAGTTGCTCACAGTGACTTACATAATGTGGTTAAGCTGCACACTACACATCTTAAGCTGTGTCTCTGCATCCTCAGACCTCTGCAGTATAACTAGTGAGTACAATGTGCCACTTGGAAGGCCAATTATCTAATTATCATAGATATAGAAGTGACAAATGTCTTTATTATCTTGAAATTGCAATGCCATGTTATTCATTATATGAATAGTGTTTTGGTTTGTTCACAGTTGCTCATGTTTTCTTTATTTTTAAGACTCAAACCCAATACTTTTGCCCCAAAGTCAATACAAATGAAAACTAAATGAAATTGGATTGGGGCAGATGTTTGTGCCAGTCAGTACAGAATGTGACTTGAGTAAAACATCTTTCAGCATTGGTAATTGTACAAAAGATGATAGTTGAATTTAATCGAATTGAGTTGATTAATATGCTCTGATTCTTTTAGGATAACCTAGTGATCCCATCGAGTTCATCCAGTCATGATTGATGGACGGTACGCTTCCTCATCTCCTCCATTGCTGTACAGCGCCGCCCAGTGGACAATCATACCCAGATGCCATATTTGTCTCCTAATTCTGCTGATTTAAACAATTATTTATCCCAAAATAGCCTCAAATAACATTGCCAAAGAAAATCAAGAATAACTCAACTCTTTATCTCAATGGATGGCCCCGGATTCAAAACTGAAACTTTTCTACACCCCTCTGGCAGTAGCTGCATTGGAATTAGTTGGAAATATAACAAAGCAAATCCATTTCTGCAGGGTTTTTTGTAAGGAGAGGACCCCATGTAGCCATATGGGGGTTCCAGTCTTCATAACAAAGTTTTCTGAAATATATCAGAATATCAGTTCTTTATGTCTGCATGGCCCAATTAGCACCAAGTGAGCCCCCCCCCCCCCCCCCAAATCCATATTATAGTTGATGTGAAGTAACATTTTGATTATCCAGTCAGCCTCTGGTCAGCAGCTGAGTCAACATGAGCTGACTTCATTTTTATATTTGTCAGGATGCTGCAATAATTTCACAATTCACAAAACATAACCTATATATATGTGTGCGTGTGTGTGTGTGTGAGGGAAAAGACGTCCTCTACATCAACCATTTTTCGGTGAGCTCAAGCCAGCACAGCAAAAAATATCCAGAAACTGCAAAACTAAACCGATCATGTGTGAATCAGCTCACAATGCAGACGACAGCAGCATAATCACCTCACAGTACTCAAACACTGATCCTTGCTGTGGTTTAGACGATTTTAGATTTTATTTTGAGATATCTGACCATTCACTTTCCAGATGTTTAGATTCTTATGATTTGGACGCCTCAGCTTAAAGAACATTGGGCTTTAGGCAACAAATCCTGAAACAGCCACTCAAATATAAGATCCAGTGGATGGGGGAAAAGGCTACCAATGCTGTTGATGCAGCCATGGCAACAAACTGCCAAAACGATTCATTATGATGAGAAAAAATTTACAAAAATTCAACAAACCTGAGGATTATGAGTGTTTTAAACTCATCAGAATAGATGGTGATATATATATACAGTATATGAACTAAAGGATGGACTTTATATTCTGTTGTGCTATCTATCTATCTGTCTATCTGTCTGTCTATCTATCTATCTGTCTATCTGTCTATCTATCTATCTATCTGTCTATCTATCTATCTATCTGTCTGTCTGTCTGTCTGTCTGTCTGTCTGTCTGTCTGTCTGTCTGTCTGTCTGTCTATCTATCTATCTATCTATCTATCTATCTATCTATCTATCTATCTATCTATCTATCTATCTATCTATCTATCTATCTATCTATCTATCTATCTATCTATCTATCTATCTATCTGTCTGTCTGTCTGTCTGTCTGTCTGTCTGTCTGTCTGTCTGTCTGTCTGTCTGTCTGTCTGTCTGTCTGTCTGTCTGTCTATCTATCTAGTTAAGAGTTATTTGTTATTTGTTAGTCTCCCCAACTCACACACTTGCCCCATCGACCATGGTTGAGAGAGAGTTAGAGGGAGTGGGAGAGAGGGAGAGAGAGAGAGAGAGAGAGAGAGAGAGAGAGAGAGAGAGAGAGAGAGAGAGAGAGAGGTAGAGCAAGAGCAAGAGAGAGAGAGGGAGAGAGAGAGAGCATTGACTGCATTGACAGGAAGCGAAGTGGGAGCTCCGGTAGGAGGAGGTGATAGTTTAGTGATGCTGCTGCAGAGCTGACGGTGCCCGGTGCAGCAGCGGGGAGAGCAGCGGCGGACCGGTGCAGGTAAGCGGACACTTTTCCTCCTCCTTCCTTCGGCTTTCTAAATATAGCCGCGTCCACAGTGACGCATCGGGCAGGGTCCCGGTCGTGGCTGGGCCGGACCGGGTAGGTGCTAAGATCCGCCCGGGCATATGTAGAATAAAATGACAGGAGGAAGGAACGCTGCTGCAGCTCCTCCGTCCGGGAGGCTCGCTGTGGCTTTACGCACCCGCCTCTCTGCAGTGTTTCCCGGGCATCCGGCGGTCCAGGGCCCCCGCCTCTTGCTCTCTGCGCAGCTTTCTGGATGATGCTGCGGTTTTGGTGGATTTTTTGCTGCTCTGCGCAAATCACAAACACCGAGTCCAAAGTCAAGTGAATAGATGACCGAGCCCCGGCATCCTCTCTGACCGTATCTGCAGAGGCCCGTGTGTGTGTGCGCGTGTGTGTGTGTGAAGTGTCATTGCAGAGGACGGCAGAATGGGGACATTTTAAGGGCTGACAAGTTGAGCTTGTTTGCTTGCAGGCCCCGGGGCCTATAGAAGCGGGCAGACCCAGAAGGGTGAGGCTGTGTACGGGGTGAGTCAGGTGTGGTTACAGCACTGACACTGGATCACAGTCCTGGATCTGTGTGTGCGTGTGTGTGGGTGGGTGGGTGGGTGGCCAGGCCAAGCAAAAAGCACAGCATTTATGGTGGATCATGTCACGTCACCATATGGATGACACACACATAGCAAAAGTCAGTTTAACATTCGTTTTGGGCAGGGATCTGTGTTTACTCACTGATGACTTTAAACATGACCTTGTTGTATTAATGATAGGCTGCTTTCATCCAGTATATATTCCTGTAGTCTTTCCTTACAGCCCCACAGTGTGTGTGTGTGTGTGCTCAGCAGTGAGCTGAAGGGTGCTGTCCTGTCATTGCTGAGGAATCAGGGCCAATAACAATATCAACAACGTGTCGTAATCAATAGACTGAGCATCACCAGCCCTCGAGGTATTTTGTCTCCTATCCACAGGGATATCTCTGATTTATTTGTTTGTTATATCTTTGCAAACACATTTGTTTTGTCCCAACAATGTTCAAACCCTATGAACTTTATTTTAGATTCCAGCGAGAATCCCAATAGTTCTAGAAATGACATCATCTGTTTCATAACGTGTATAAAATAATTCATGGCATCTTCAGTATTTCTATTTGATGTAAGCATGTAGACGTAAAGAATTGGCGTCTGGGGGAGTTCTGCTTTCTAAATTTACTGGAACATACGTAAGTGGAAATTTAAGGGAGAAATGAAAAGTTTAAGAGGTTCAACTTTGATTTTAAATGGTGGTGAATGTGCAGATGTTGTATCATTGGTATTATATCATCCCACTATCCTATTGCATTAACCCATGCTGATGGTTAACCCTGTGACCTCACTGCAAGAAGGTTGTGGGTTTGGATCTGTGTGTGGTTTGCATGCTCTTTCCACATCAATGGTTCTGGGGTCTGGCCTGTATGAGCTTTGCTGTAATGTAGCCTGTTTCTTATTGACTTCTCTTGTGTAATGAGAGCCTAATGCATGTACTCAGCTATACCAAGGTGTGTGTATGGGTCTGTTCCTGTTCCCGCTCCACTTTAAAGCCGGCAAAGGCTTCTTGAGATGCAGTGTGAGCTGCAGTCAATACATGATACCATTAGCTGATGTCCTTTATTTAGTATAAATATTGTATTAAAATAGTGCTTAACATTGTCCAATCAAAGACGATGATACCTAATATGGCAATTCTGCTGCTGGACGCCACGTACTGTTGATTACGTCAGCTCTCTGGGTTGATAGTTGCCGATCAGCTGCTGCTGTGATGCGATAGACAGGGCCACCTTTTTGGTAATTCTGTACAGATTAGTCAGAGTTAGAAAGCTTTGTTGTCTTCTGAAATGACTTTTTAGCCATGTAGTCACTCTTCATGTGTTTACTGTCCGTTTACTACTAAAGAGCGATAATGTCAGTGCAGCACTGAGGTGTTGCCTCTCGTGAGCCTACCAGACCTCATATCTCCTGACTTTGCAATAGCTTCACATGTCCTCTAGATCAGTGATGACGCGCAGGCTTGGTGGCGTCGCAGCCAGATGACACTGGTCTGATGTTACCCAGCTGAGAGAGACAGGTGGCTGCCTCCTGTCTGTCCCACTCAGATTCACTGTGTACTCAAAGACACCATGCGTCATCGGATTTGAATCGTTTTCATATTTTGTAGTTATTGCTTAATTAAAATGAAAGTTTTAAATCGCAGCATGCAGAGCTGTGTGTGCATCATGCATCAGTCGGAAGTGAAGCTTAGCATTTGTGTGGATGTGTGTTGACTCAACAGCTTATTGGTGTTACATAAGAACATGAGAGGATAACATCTGGACACACAGACACAGACACACACACACACACACACACACACACACACACACACACACACACACACACACACACACACACACACACACAGTAGGTAATCACCAGGTCAGAGTTATCAAAGTGATTTCATCATAGTGAGTCTGACATTGTAAAGTGTAACAATATCTGACAGACGACTGACAGATATTCTTGACAGCAAACAGCAAAACAACAAGTATCTTATCTATTTCTGCGCACATGATGCTGAAAAGTGGTCTCTCATTGCTCCTTGGCTGAGCAGAAACAATGCAAGCTGTTTGCCAGAGAGCCACCACCACTTTTGACACAGTAGCTAAAAGTAAAAAAAGACTTTGAGTGTTTCGGACTATCTGATCCCTGTAGTTTATATTCTACAACCAAGCCCCTTGCAATCTTTGCTTGGCTGTAGTTTCACTTGTTTGTCTAGTTGACAGAGTTCATGTTAGTTGGCAAAGGTTGTTATTGTAGGCCAAACACTGCAAGTTCATGTTTTGAAGTCTCCTACAGTTCCTCACGCGGTTCCTGCACGCTGAATGTGAATCTGGTTACACGTTCAGAGCCCTGTATGGATGAGAGTAGTGTTAATCAAGCAAGCTATCTTGGGTTTACATTTGCTCCAAAGCTGAATGTGGGCTGTGGTGCCCAGGGAGCCACAGATCTAGATCTTGCAGAGCGCGCCCTGCTTCACAATGGAATATGTTTTTCCACTATGAATTAAAGATGTCAGGGCAGTCAGCACAGCCTCCATGTTACTGTGACCTGGAGACAAGCTTTGTTCGGTGGGCTCTGGTAGACTTGTGTCATCTGTCAGCAGTGTTTTAAACAAAAAATGAAGACATGGGTGCTGTACTGGATTCCAAAAGATGTACTAGGGCACATGCTTTAAAATGCACCAAACCCATATCCAGATGCAGGATAGGCTCTACATGTGCCTTTGCTGAGAAATTGGACCCTTGGGTGTCAGGTGTCAGCAGTGTGACTGCCAGATGGAGGACTTCCTCTGATAACTGATAGGAGAGGAAGCAGAGAGGCGTGTGAACCCTGTGGACACCCGCTCACCAACATGTTGAATGCACCTGAGGCCAGATGCTCAGTGGTGTTGTTGGTGGTGTTTTGCCTGTATGGTGATAACTGTCACACAAATTGTGTTCCTATTCGTTATCAGACTCACAATCTGACCCTGAACCCTTGTGAGTGACACAAAACTGTCCTGATTATCAACTCTTATTTTCATTTCCTATTTCATCATCATGTGGAAGTCTTGAGTTTTGAGTTTTGAGTTTTAAGTTTACTAAGCTGCATGTTGATATAGCAGTGTGTATATGATTACAGCCTCTGAGGTAAGCAGCTGGGTTGACCTTAAATACAGATTTTTGTTTTATTTTGCAATTATTTACCCATGATTATCTGAATCTTTGACATTTTCATATAATAGCTGTGAGATGCTTGAACAGTTGTACTTATATTATTGTGAAATCCTTTCAACCATTTGATAAAACAGCGCTGCAGTTCTCACCTGGGGCCAGCAGATGTCAATATTGTACCACACAAGGCTTTTTTCTGCCACACAGTCACACAGTACTTGTGCGTGCGTGCGTGCGTGCGTGTACGGCGTGTGTGTACGATGTGTGTGTAAAGCTTGTTTATGAAGTATCTTTTGACATTTGAAAATCATGTGTTTTGATGGGGTTATCTTTTGCATGTGTGTACATACACACACATGCCCAGTTCATGCTGTTGCAGAGGAAATATTACATAATGTAGGACACACTGATTTAATCAAAACCGACCAACGTATAGACATAGAATATCCACATAAATATTAATATCAGAGCTTAAAATGCTTCATTAAACCCTTCACAGCACATAAACATATCAGCAGCTGCAGGACTTATGGCTGCTTTCCCAGCGATCCTCTCTCCTGGCTCTCATTCATTTAGTGTAGCTGGGATGTACCCAGGCCAGGTGGTTTTTGGGAAGGATAAGGCGGCACCCTGTGATAGATCAATTAAATCTGCATTAGAGAATCCTGCTGGCCTCAACACGACAACACCTGACTCTCTCTCTCTGTGTGTGAGTGTGTTTGTTTTGCTTACTCACCTGGCCTGTGATTTCTCCAGCCTGCTCCTGTGGATGAATGGTGGGTTGTTAATATTCTTGCTGGCATCGTGTAGTTTGAAGCGCGGGTCACCATCCATTCTAGGAGGTAAACAGGAAGTTAGTGATGATACACATTAGAGGAGTCCTGAACAGGCAAGAAAACAAAACATCCCAATTCCTAAAATAACTCCAACATTCCCACTACCTTCCATATTTCACTGGTAATGTTGTCTCGACCTTATATGTTTTTATTTTTACATTTTACACTTTAAAGAGGCATTTTTGGAGTACACCTCTTTTTTTCACAGTCTGACCCAGAGTTGGAGAAGAGGATGGATCTCAGTTTCATCTCCTCTTGTCCAGTACACAGACAGGTCCAGGACATTTGACCCTTACTTAGCTTTAAGAGTAAAAATAAGTACAACACAGAAAGAAAGAACAATTTTCCTACATGCAGTCTACTTATACTATTGATTGAGAATGGCACATTTATTGATCAGTTTTTCTGTCTCTTTCTGGGTCAAATTCAGAAACCTATTGAAGGTAAATACTGTAAAGATCGTAACCAGCACCGGTAACCTCATAAACAATGCAAGGAAATGCAACTTATTGGGGACGAGTGCACATCTTCTGTATCGATCTACCTGCTTTAGCGAAATTTGATAGCTTGATAGATCTAAAAACAGGCTGATCAATTCTGAACGACTTTTGTTCAATGTGCTGACAGATATGTTTCTTTCCTCCACATCCAGGAGATGAAACCTGACAATTTAACTCTCCATAAATGACCCCTTTATTTCTGTCTGTGACTCAAATACACACAGTACACACCCTGTTCTTTTCCACCTGCTTGGATTACATCATCCCTTCAGTGGGAAGCTTCTCTCTTTCCTCCCTCTTTCCCTCTGTGTTTCCTCTCAGGTTACACACTTGCCTTGAACCGTCCATCGCCTTTTGCTTTTTAGCGACTTCTATTTTTAAATGGCACAGAGGAGCTGCTGTTTCCTCAGAGCGAGACAAAAGAGAGCGAGAGAGAGAAAGAGAGAGAAGACACAAAGGATGGAAAACAATGGAGGGAGAGAAAAGGGGGAGAGAGTCCGAAAGCGTGATGGGGGAGTGAAAATAGGAGGAAAAAAAAGAAAAACAAGTGTTGGGATTGAAGGCCAATGGCACAGCGCTGTCTTGGCAGGCTGCCAGGTAGGGAGGAGAGATGGAGGATGCAGAGAACAGAGGGAGGGAGGGAGGGAAAGAGTCCTGGAGTCTGGTACTGCTCCAGGCCCCACGTCTCCACTGAGACCACCAATAGAAAACAGGGAGGATTGTTTGACTGATAGCATTCCACTGCTGTCTTTTCCCTGTGAAATATAACCGGATCGTTGTTTCCTTAAAATAACAGTTTAAGGAATAAAATGAATATCAGCCCGTGTTCACTGTAGTTCTTCCGCTACAGTATGTAAAGGAACAGTCAGGTACAAAAACTTCTATCTGTATCAGTTGTAACAATTTCCCAAGAAGAAGAAAGTTTCCCATAGATGGAAATTGTCAGATTTCATCAAACATGAAATTAACTGGACATCCTCCATTTTAGGCTGCACAAATAGAACTTTTATCTTATAATTAACTTATTCTTGTTTGTTATCTGCAATATAGATGCGCCCATAAACAGCTGATGTAATAGTAGGATGGATGTAACTCAGTCATCGCCACCATATCACAGGAAGACCACACTGATACGGACCAGATGTGATTGATAACAGCACCATATGCCTGTCTAACCCCCCTGGAGGAGAGACAGACAGGAGCAGTAAGCAAAGACAAAGGTCAGATGCTTCTCTCTCGCTCTCTCTCTCTCTCAGTCGATGCAGGCTGGAGCTATTTTACGACCAGCTTTGCCACAGGCTGCTTTCCAAATGTAAGAAACTCCATCATTGAGAATAAAAACGCACAGCGCCGCAGAGACAAAGTGCCTGATTGGATGGAAGCCTCTATTCAGACAAATCTTATCAGAACAATGTCAATTCTGGGCCTGTTTTGTTTCTTGGCTCTCCGTTTGTTCAGTATTTCGCTTATGTTTGCTCTCTTTTTGTCTAAAATATTCGTTTTCCTGGATTTTGTCCTTATCTCTGTCTTAATTTAAGCAGTCTCTCCATTCCATTTATACCTTCCATTACAATCATGGGCTTAATTGTCTGTTTTTGGAGTGTCGCTTCTATGTTCTGTGTGTATGTGTGTGTGTGTGTGTGTGTGTGTGTGTGTGCGCGCGCGTGTGTGTGTGTGTGTGTGTGTGTGTGTGTGTGTGTGTGTGTGTGTGTGTGTGTGTGTGTGTGTGTGTGTGTGTGTGTGTGTTTGTGCCCTGCAGCTCTGTAACAGTAGGCCATGCATATGCATCAGGGACAGAGTTGACACGTGGCCTTTTCAGCTGTGATAAGGACAAAAACTTGTGTCTAAGTTTCCACATAACGTGAGGTGTATGCAAAACAAAACCTTTCATTTGTTGTTTACCGGAACTTTCTTTCGGGTTTGTTTGGTCACTTGAGACGCTACTTTTCATTTCCATACAGACAGACTCAGGCGCACTATTCAGAAATGCACTTTTTACTTCTGTGTGTGTTTGTGTGTGTGTGTGTGTGTCAGTCAGCATTGCCTGCGGACTGCTGCTGGCTATGCAGAGGAAGCAGATGCTGGTGTTGCAGGGAGGAAAGGAGGCCATTAAATAAAACCCTATGCGGTTAATCATTAACTGGCTTCGTCCACATTCATCTCCTTCTGTTGAGTGCAGCAAATCTGTTCCACTTTGCCCACTGCAGGGTCAATAAAACACTATTCTACTCTTCCCTTTATGGCATTAACTTTAGTTTAGTTGATTCAGGGTTTTGGTTTTGTCCAAACATGTTTCTGAATCTTGTACATGTTAATGTGTGTGTGTTTGTGTGTGTGTGTGTGTGTGTGTATACTTGTATCTTTGACCCACGTTTGCGTTTCAGCTCAAGTGTGCCGTTGACAATCACGGTTCCCAGAGGATGAATCGTAATGATCATGCGATCTCTTGACCTTTTTTCTCTAGCTTCACCCCCGCAGGCCAGAATATCATTTTCTTCTTCCCAATCTAATGACAAGGTTAGAGCTGTCACTATTAATCTGATAAAAAAGAATAAGAATAGATTAAGTCGAAACGTGATTCTCTACATTAATTACATCAATTTTTGTTTGACTTTTTTTAAAAACTAAGATTTCATTCAGCCAGCAGCTTTACATCGTGACAATGCAGCATTTTCTGATCTACACCTTAATTTCCAATATAATTTATGATTATTTATAAAGATAATCATTAGTCTGGATTGGGGATCTCTCCTTCTTGTCCCTCTTACATTGTGTTCACATAAACAAATGACAACTAAAATTGATAATCGAAATCAGCTGTCCAAGACCAGGATGTCATTTAACTTAATGAGCACTGTTTATGCTCCCCAGAGGATACACCGGTCTCCCTATGCCCCGTCTTTGAGCTGACAAACACACTGTCTGAAGCTTCTCTCTTTATCATTGTTTACATTTTGGTGACACACAGCGATGCGATCTTAGACGTAATACAGTAATGCAATAAATCTGGACGCAAATTCGTCTTCGGCCTCTGAATCACGGCTCAGCTTTAGAAACGAAGCGGTCTGAGCCGTCGGACGTGGTTATGACTTTTCATGTGAACCGTGGGCTCCGTTACAATCTACCTGTGTGTGTTTGTGTAACTAAAGCTGGATGCCTAAAGGGCCATTCCCACCCTGTGTATCCCATCTGTCACCATTTCGCGCTGCTGATTGACTGCGGCTGGCAGGCAGGTGAGGAATGTCGGCGACAAAAGGCTTTTCTCTCTGTGTTTACGAGGCCGAACCACCTAAACCTGTTAACAAAGGCCAGCCTCCCTTCAAGCTGCGTTAACCCTGTGGGGCTTTCCCACTGCTGTCAGTGCTCCATTGATCAGTTTAACCCATAGCTGGATCAATAACACTGTAACTGGCCCGTCACCCGATATGATTGGATTTGACACCTTAGAGTTGCAAGTGGGATGGGCCGGTTTGGGTTGTGTCGTACATTTGTTCACAGACACACACACACACACACACACACACAGACACACACACACACACACACACACACACACACACACACACACACACACACACACACACACACACACACACACACACACAGTTTCGGTGTTAACCTGGATTTCCCCCTGTCTGTTTCCTCATACAGATTGTGTGGAACTGGAATCTCTAAATTTGCCCATATGGGTAAATGTGTGTATGTGTATATGTGTATCAGAACATAAAACCGATAATGTCACACTTTGTGCAACATTGTCTGAGATCGATGTTGATTAGCACAATTATCCCGACCACACACACATACAGACATGCGAACATGCATTTCACACACGCACAGACCATTAGCGGCAGTGTTAATGGCCTCTGATGGGATGAGGTCAGAGGTTATCCCTTTCTCCATTAGGGAGGCACGTGTTTGCATTGTGTGTGTGTGTGTGTGTGTGTGTGTGTGTGTGTGTGTGTGTGTGTGTGTGTGTGTGTGTGTGTGTGTGTGTGTGTGTGTGTGCGCGCGCCTTTGCCTATAAGCCTACAATGTCTTGAAGAAGAGCAGACCACCACCAGCTGTAACATTAAGTATGCTGTGATTAATAAGTATGATCTGGAGAATCACACACACACACACACACACACACACACACACACACACACACACACACACACACACACACACACACACAGACGAAAATTAGACAGAGACTAATAATACATACAGCAGATGTTGTGACTGTTTTGCAGCCTGTGTCGCTGTAAAGGAGCTGTGCGAATAATTTCAAATATGCAACACAGTATGTTTAAGCTTTTCTATTGTCAAATCAAATGAAAAACACAAACAATGTGTACCGTTTTATTCCTCTTCCCACCATCTTCATTTAAAGATACACCGCCCTGTGGTTAACTGTTGAAGATGAGATCAGTTAGGCTTTAAGCCACGCGATCACTTTAGCGTTGACAAAATATCTGAGAAAAGCTTGTTTGGGGAGGAAAAGCACATTAAACAACCCAAAGGTTGTTTTAGAGGAGCCATAATGGAGCTTTAACTGCTCTGAAAACACCAAACAGGCACATGGATAATGGACAGAGCCAATGTATGTCTGCTGTATAATATCAACAGACTGTGCATGCCTAAATTCAATCAAACTCTTGTTAGATGCATTAACACAACATCCACAGTCTCTGCAGGCCTGAACCGCCTTCCTCTGTGTTTCTGTGTGTGTGTGTGTGTGTTGATACACCACTGTACACATACAGCAAGCTCACAATACACACACACATACAATGCAACAACGCATCACATCCACTACACCCGACCTCTGCCCTTTCTGTCTGCACAATGCAGCAATTTGAAAGAACGTTTAACGTGTGTGTGTTTGTGTGTATGCGCGTGTGTGTTTGTAGCAGACAGAGACAAGTGTGACAGCCTCCACATGGAACAATGAGCGATGATTGAAACTCACGCTGTTTCCACGCTGAAGCAGATACTCGCCGTCTACTGTGAGGCTCTGATCAGATTCAGAATATTCATCGTTCACGCTGAAACAACACATCAGAGGGAGAAACGATTTTGTTTGTACAACAAAGACATGTGCGTTACAATCATTATCTGGTGAGGAGAACGGGTTAGAGGAGGATCTGCTTGGTCGGGCCTTCGTTGTGTCGCCTTTTGGGCGATGCTACGTGTGCTGGAAGAGGGAGACAGCTGATTTCATTTGGTTGCGCATATGAAAGCTAAATGCTAAGCTAAATGCTAAGCTAACAGTAAGTTTGTGTCCTGGTCTTATCGGACATAAAGGCAGAGAGAAATACATGTTTAATGTTTCAGCACATTAAGCACCAGAATCACATTGAAATTGTCATAAAATGAAGGTTGGCATCAGACCACAGAGTGGGGTCATAGAGTGCGTGTGTGTGTGTGTGTGTGTGTGCATTTAAACGTACAGTGTGTAACCTGAGGCCTGCAAACCCGACAGTGGGGACTAATGGATGCGGCATGCTAACACCAAATATCTCCAAAATGTTCCAACTTACAAAAAAAACAATGTCAATGACCTAATTCAGACATAAAAGCTTTTTCCCCAGCTATTGGAGGTTTTTTGGCAGCGTAGGAGACATTTTGAGTGTTTCCATTACCTGTGTTTCAATTGGTCACTTCCAAATTACACAAAATGCAGGTCAGTGTGGAATCCCCACTAGTGAGAGGGAGAGACAGAGAGAGAAAATAGGAAAGAGGATGGAGCGTTGTACACACACACACACATACACATACACACACACACACTGCAATTACGTGCCCCCCCCATCTCTCTATGCAGTCTGTCACCATTTACCATAACTCCCCTTGTTTCCTTTCAGCACCTCAGCAGATGGGCAGTGGTGGTCCCGCTCTTCCGTCACCCTTCTCCTCTCTCCCTCTCTCTCTCCCTTTCTCTCTCCCTCTCTCTTGGTGCGATGTAATCTTTTGATATTTCAACTGGCCCGGGGTCTACACGCTCCCCCCCTCCCATACCCTCAGGGCTCCAACTCCGCTTTTGTTCCCATTGTCTCCCCTCCTGAAAGTGGGTTAAGAAAGACGGCCCGCAGAGGACAGAAGGGATGAAGGGATGAAGGGATGAAGGGTCGAGGGAGAGATGGGTAGGTGGGCGACGGCAGTGCGACGGAGATAAAGAAAAAAGAGCGAGAGAGGAAGGATGATCGCGGCAAGACGGATTATATTAATACAAGACAGGGAGATGATGAAATGATTAGGAGCGGGGCGGGGGTGGGGAGGTGGGGGGGGGGGGGGGCGGTCTGTTGTTGGTGGAAGAGAAGTGAACAGATTGGGGGAGAGATGAGATATGGAAACCAGAAGGAGGTTAATGGAAAGATGGTTGGTGAAAAATGAAGGCGAGGGGTCATATGTGGCACGCAGGAACATCGGCAGGGTTGGAGTGCAGAGAGAGAGAGAGAGAGAGAGAGGGGGGGAGAGGGAGAGAGAGAGAGAGAGAGTCAAACATGTAAAATGAGGAATTTAGTGTTCCTTGATAGTTATTAAGACATTTTTACTATAATAATGCCTTTTGTAACTGAAGAGCTTTAAGTTTTGACAGATACACTTGCTTTATGATTGAAGTCATGTGGTACAGAAGTGACAGAAAAAGTCACATATGGACCTGCAGATGGGTCCCCGGCTCTCCTCCAGGCAGAATTTGCACCTCGGGTCCGAAAAACTTCATACCGACCTGGCAGGGGGTCCGATTCTGGTTTGCTGTGGCTGTAGCCTCAGTGACTTGTCACACTCGACCAAGGGAGTCGACTAAATGGCTCTTCATTGAAAACTGAGACTGGCTTTTGCTTTAAGCGTGCTGTGTATCTCCAGTAATTCCTCACTGGAAATAGGAAATCCCTTTTAAAGGAGATGTCATCACCGCAGCAGAGGAATCTCTGGTTGTGGGAAGTTCCCTGTTTCCGGCTCTTTCACAGTCTGTTCTTTACTCTTTAGAACGCTTTGGTGCTGACGCTGTTGGTTACATGGTGTTCAGGATGAGACATCAGGGAGTTCAGGCCCAACCCAGATCCAGACTGTACAAAGCACAAACTGCCAGATTCAATAAGGCTCCATCTGTGGAGCGAATATACACTGGCACAATATTAAAGATGAATGAGACGCAAATACAAGCTTAATTTTATTATTGTCTCGCATCCGATGGGTTGTACTATGTTTTTAAAAGGGGTTGAAATGTGCTGCATGATTCAGAAAGTCACGTACACACACACACACACACTCATGCGTGCGCTCGTCTGCACTCCTAATTAGCTCTGTGTGTGTGTGTTGAGGCTGAATGCCTTTTCACTGCAGGCCTGATTCGTCTGCTTGATTCTCCCTTTTGTTTAGCTTTGACGCCCCCGCCAACGTGTGAGAGTGTGTGAGTGCAGCTCCATGTGTTTAGTGTCTTTCACTCAGTAAAATATGCCTTTTATCCAAACCAAATGACACGTCTGTCTGTCTTTGATCTGAAGTCTAAATTGCCAGTTATTAGACTCAATATCATTTCTGGTTTTAAAAAATGACATTGATTCATCTAATAGTATTCCGCGTTTTGTCTCCTTCCTTGCAGCTGTTCTGCGACTCATTTCGGTGCTGACTTTAGAAAAAAAAGGCTTTAACTGCTATCCATGCCGCTTTGTCCTCAAATGTGGAGGGTGACGGTGATCCATAGCCACTCAAACGCCATTTAGTGTCTCAGTGTTAAAGGAAATACAATTAACAACCTCGTGTCTCATATATCCTCCATGTCAGAGGATAGACGCTTTTCTATTTGGCCTGTAATCTATAAGAACATAGAGATCTCCCAATGATTGTTGTTGACCATATTCTTATTGTTGTTGTTATAGCGCCACCCTCAGGGTCAATTGATGTTTCTTTTTTGTGATGTCCAGCAATTTTATTAAGAGTAGATTGTTTCATTCACAAGCCATGCCCACTCCAATTTAGCAGCCAATCCTATCAAACCAGTAATTAATATGAAAAAAAAATAAGATTCAGGTTTGTCCGGCTTGATCCACACATTCGGCATTTAAGAATTTGTGACAATTGATCCAGAATTTATCCAAACACTTGAAATTTACTAGTTAGCCAGAAATATAGTCAGTCACTAATGGGCGTGGCCTATATGGAGGGACACATGGATAGATGCAAGGAATCTAGGATCCAATTCAGAAATTATAGACCAAATCATAAGAGTGGTTATTACAGCGTCACCATCAGGCTTACTAGTATCTCATAACTACTCATAACATTTCGAATAATCCTTCAGACAGAAAACACGTGTGAAAATGGTAAGACACCTTAAATGTTGAGATTTTCTATTTTGTCTCAAATGTGGATTGCTGTCTGGAGTATCTTTCATTTACTAAAATTACATGAATTTCATCTTCCTCATTTTCAGTTCTACACAACATGACATCTTATCTGAGCTGATCCCCTCCCCACTCTTCATCATCACTAAGCTCTACAAGGGGGCCAAACAATAATTTCACTATTAATTAAGACCCTAATCCCAATTTAAACCCTGTGTGTAATCACTGAAGTGCCCCATACACGGTGAAGAGGCCATCGAGCTAATTCATAATGGGGCTGACTCATTCACAGCTAAACTGGACTATCAGTGGTGATGTATTGTCAGTCACTGGGGGACTGCAGTGTGTGTGTGTGTGTGTCTGTGTGTGTCTATGTGTGTGATTGAGCCTCCTCTTGGTTGTATTCATGTACTCCTCATTATGTATTCATATGTGCACAGGGAGTGTATCAGTGCGGAGTGACAGACGTTCAGTCTAGCCTCAGGCAGCGAGCTGTCGCTGCTGTCTGTGTCAGTGCACGCTGGGTCACATGATTAAAGTGTAATCCTCCTGTTTCTCTCACTTATTGCTTCTCCATCTTGGTTGCTAAGTGGTGATTCTGTTTTCCACCATCTGAGGCTGCATTCTGAAACAAGTCGCTTTTGTGTGTGTGTGTGTCTGCAGTAGCTTTTGACAGTTGAACATCCTGGTGATCTGAACTGCTTTCACTCTAAGAGCTCCATCTTAGTCTTTGCCCGTACAGCTAAAATCCATCAGGTGTGGTTAATTAGAGTTGCAGAAAAGGTTTAGAGATCGCAAGTGTGGTCGTTAGAGTTTGTAACTCTGGCACGGCTGAACAAGTTAACGCACTTAGACAAATTATTGGCCTATAGAGAAAGAAACAACTGTAATAAACACGTTTGCTTTGCTATCTTTGTAACTACTAAAGATGCATCAAATCTGTTCCTATGTTACTGAATGAGCATCATGTCAGCTACACATCAATGGTTGTGCAACAATTCCATTAAAATGCCAGCTAAATCCACCAGATTTTGATCTTTATCCTGATCCAGATCAAATTGCACTTTTTGACAGTCTTGGTGGAAGTAATGAACCATTTGGTAGAATTGAATCTTGAGCTGTTCCTTTAAATTTGTTTAAATTAGCTTTAAATGTACGGTGCTCACCCGGGGTTAAATTCATCAATCACCAATCTGGAAAATGTCTCTAATGCAGAAAAATGTAATAAGACAAATTAAAAACATGGAAGTGGAGAATGAGTAAAGAGAGATATAATTTGAGAGGAATATATGGAGAGCTGGAAGATGAAAGCAGATGAGTTCCGCTCCTCTCCTCCAGTGGCTCTTGCCATCAATCGTCCACTGGACTTTGTAATGTGAATGCACTTAATTAGGTCAACCCCTAATCTGATTGGACAGGACCCCACGCCCAGTCAAGACTGACAGCCAATCACCTCAAAGGTCATCCACAGGAAAATGTGAACACGCAATTGTGTCTCTGTGATGATTTGGATGTTTAGTCTACGCAGTCAGACAGGACTTGATGAAAGCATGCTTGATCACACACACATACCCACACACACATGGGCTGATGTGTGGTAGTAACGCTCTATAAGGATGTTGCTGTGTTTTATTGAGGTAACCCTGCTAAAGTTCATGGCTATAAGACTGAAGGTCATTGGCTCTGGATCAGAGATATGTTGACCTTTTCCCACTAGCAAATCGTATATTCTTCATACTTTAGCAAGCTTAAGCTGGATTAGAGGCCTGTTCTTTTGTATTTTACATTACATAAATAATTCTATTCAACTTTATTCAAATCTGGAAACATTGACTAATTGACAAAGAACCAAGTATGTTTAATCCGTTTCAACGTCTCAATCGAGTCCACAATATTACATTTGGATCCTAGTTTGTATCCTAGATCTAGCTGATGCCATAGTCTGTTAACATAGTGAAACTTGTAAAAGCTTAATTAGTGCGCAACTACAAAGGAAATTGTAATATATTTTGGGTGTAAACATAATACTTGAGTTTCGACTCGAAATGAAAGAAATCTCTTGGGGTTGTGGGTCCTCTAAAAATAATGTCAGCATTACATCATTTCATATATGTGCTTATGTGTGTGTGTATGACTGTGTGCGTGCACGTGAGGGTGTGTACAGTGATCAGAAATCCGTAGAGCATGGCCAGGTCAGAACTGAATGTCAGGTAAGGATTAGAGAGGAGTCAAGGACATTAAAGCATACAATCACCTCCGATTGTGACCCTCTCTCTCACACACACACACACACACACACACACACACACACACGCCATGGCTCAGTGTTGACAGCTTAACAGCATGTGAGTGATGGTCCAGCCATATGAGTGCAGCCTTAATAGACTGATCCTTCACCTAATGACATTCAGAGGAACACGTGGAGTCCTGTCACACTTGCTCACATTATATATACCTGTGTGTGCACGCGTGGGTGTGTCCTCTGATGGCCAAAGGTGCATTTAAGCATGCGAAGGGAACATTTGTGGTCAAGCGAAACAGCCTCACACGTCATTTACGTTAAGTGAGACATACTGTTTACGCAGCCAATTGGTGCAGTTCACCTTGCTGTCTAACACATGCGATGCCTTGCTCAATGCCAAGGGCAGAGTGCCGGTGCCAAACCAAGGCCAATGTCGTGCACGTCACCAAGAAGTAAGCTACAAATTGTATGATGGTTCGAAAGTATCAGTCAGTATATCATATCTTGGCGATCACGTGTTTGCTTACAACCTGTCTAACACGATTCGGACCAGGCATGTCCCAGATATAATAATCTTATAAGCTGTGAGTACACAGCTTTGAACACTTTTGATTGGACCAATCTGTTATTTGAACTGATGGATTATTATCTTCAATTGGATGACTTTAATTTCGGTTTTCGACACCAAAAATCCAGTTTCTGATTGTGCGATCACTATATATAATCCAGGCCCGGGGGTCTATTACACTGCGCTGGCACATGTAGGTCACCCTACTCTACACACACACACACACACACACACACACACACACACACACACACACTGTACATCACTGACACCGTCTCAGTCTACTACTTTTTGCCTTTTCCATTTATTATTTCTGATCTCTCAACAGAACAGCGGCACCTTTGTCGTCCTGTTGGATTCACATAATTTACACGACACTGGCCATTTTGCTACTTTATCTGGCTGCATCTTGAACCAAGAATCTTGGGGGGTCTTGTTGCACTTCAGTTGCCACTTCTTCCAGGCCACAACGAGTTTTCTAGTCTGAATTCTGTACTTTATTACAATGCTTTTACTGTCTTTTGTCAGAGGTGTTGAGTTGTATTTTGTATGAAGATGAAGATGGACTAGGCCAAAGTTTGATTTTGATGCTGATGTATTACCTAAAAATGATCAGACTTTGTTTCCTTGGCAACGGTTGACACTACCAATAAGATAGTTCAATTGATTGTGCTACAATGGTTGTTCTCTCCTCCTACATGCACTCAAAAGTTGAGAGTAAGATGTTATATTCTTTTCAAATCTGAACAATTGATGATAGGAATAAAATGGATGACACTCTAATTGAATTGCACAAGTGTCAGCCATGCATTTTGTGAAGCTACTTACCCTCCAGTTTAAGTGTTTGTTCCTCCACTCAGCTGTCTCCTCGCTTAATTAAGTTCTAATGAAGAGTGAGGCTCCGTCGTGAACGTTTACATGCATTTTCTTTTTGTTAAAACAGATAAGTATCATCTGAGGAGGTGTATGTGTGTGTCATGCGTGTGTGAGAGAGAAAGAGAGAGAAAGAGAGAGATAGCTGTGTCTAGACTAATTGGTTAAGGGATGTGTGAACTGTGTTCTGGCACATGTGTTCTGTATCCAGGAATAACGAGCGTGGCTGCAGGTGTTTCTCGGAAGCGGGGGTGGTGTGTGTGTGTGTGCATGTGTGTGTGTGTGTACAATCTAATTCCTCCTTACTAAACTCTGATGTCTTTATGAGCAGACAAAGCACAATGTCCCCATTTGTCCTGTGTGGTTGTGACCCTGCTGACCTGTCACTTTCCTCAATTGGCAGTAAGTTTGGTGCGTTTCAAGCTGAAAATCACAGAAAGTCATATGTAGCATTTGATATATTCAGAATGTGTGGCTTAAATAGTTTCCTAGAATGTAGTGTATGGAATCTATATAGCATCCTATACCTCCACCAAGGCTGAACAGCTCTGATTGACTGTTTTTGCCAATATCAACCCAGACTACGAAAACTGCAAACATTAACTTCAACAGGCTTGGATTAAATTTGCACACACATATTCACGTATATGTACATTTACAGTACATGCCAACATGGGTTTCTGCGTGTTTGCCCATGCGTGTCCCTGTGTGTAAGTGTGTGTGTGTGTGTGTGTGAGAGTGAGTATGTTATTGATTGGCGCAGATGCTCCACATGGCCTCCGTGCCACAGATGGCCAGTCAAGTTGTCTTCTGTTGTTCTTATGTCGTCTTGGCATGTCATTAGACATGCAGGGGCTTGTAGATATTGTATGTTTGCATATGTGTGTGTGTATGTGAGACTCCTGTGGCTACTGCTGACCAGCTGCTACTACAAGCCATTGTGTCACCAGACGCCACAAGTATGTGTGTGTGTGTGTGTGAGTGTGTGTGTGTGTGTGTGTGTGTGTGTGTGTGTGTGTGTGTGTGTGTGTGTGTGTGTGTGTGTGTGTGTGTGTGTGTGTGTGTGTGTGTGTGGGTGGGTGGGTGGGTGGGTGGGTGGGTGGGTTTGTGGGTGTAAGTTTCAGTAAGAGAAGGGGAAAGTTTACAGTGAATGTTTTATTATGTTATATTCATATGTGGTTTATATGTGTAAGTTAAACTTCATCCTCTTCAGGATTGATGCCAGTGGATCCCTGTAGTATTGTACTGTATTTATGTATTGAATATCATCTATATTGTGTTAATATATTTGTGTGTGTGTGCATCAGGGGATAAGAAGGCTTAAAGGACTAAATGAACAAATGACCCGTGCCTCCGCTTGGCCCTCGTGGCCCCGCCAACTTATTAACTGAAGAAAACCGACCACACCTCCTGTTGCTGGAGACAAAGACATGGGGGATGTGAGCGTGTGTGTCAGTGTGTGTGTGTGATTGAGGGAGAGGGTGGTTACGCTGGTTTTTTTGGGTGAGGGTCAGAGTTTGCACAATGGGTTTGGCGCGCGGCAACAACCTTTATTTGACTTAACAATCAGAGGAGAAGTGTCACATGCTGGGTGGGGACACACACGCGCACACACACACACACATACACACACACACCACTGCTGTCACTGTGTCTAGTCCAGTTGTCTCCCTTCCCCCTTGTTGCTTTGCTTCTTATGTTCAA